>NC_091982.1:84155599-84809365 GCF_044704955.1 Pristiophorus japonicus | reverse complement strand
TTGTGCTTCAGGTAATCTGAAGGGTTTTGAATTTGATAAGATTTGCTTCTACTGACCCACATTTTGGGGGTTTACCTTTGACAAACAGCTGGTAACATTTCAATTAACGAACGTAAAACATTAACCGAATCTCTTATTACTAGATACAGTCTTCTAAGTAATATGTTGTATTTCAAAATGTTATCCAAGAGGTGACCATATTTCATCTGAAGTGCTTAGATGGAAACTTCTTTCCAAATGCTAATTAAATAGTTTATCTCTGCAGGAGAGGCTAGGGTTGGTTGTTTTAATTATGTACAAATAATTTAAAAGTTATCTTTTAAGTTTATGTGGGAAATTGCTAAAATATATTGTGCTTCAATACAATTGCATTTGTTTCATTATAAGCTATCAAAAATATTGGACCTAAAGCATTTGATTATTAAATTAAAGAATATATAAAATACTCCTACTGTTTGGCTGAATGAAATCAATCTGGCTAGATTATTCTGGCAGTGACCACAGAAGAAAGCTGATCCAGTATATAGTTAGCATCTGGTGTAACTACTCCCAAGAATAGGAAGGTTACATTTCTCATTACATGTTTGTGTTATGTTGTACTTTCCTTTTTTTTAAACTTGTAGCATGACTCCAGTGATTGATTCTGAAATAATCATCATTTAACGATTTAGCAAACTTGCCTTCACCAAACATCCTGACCCTCTGACTTTTGAAATTTTGACTGGACAGTTGAAATTAAAAAGAGATGGTACCCTTTAAAATAAATATATACTTATGGTGTAGTGACAGACATGTATTTTGTTTTTAAAGCACAGTCTCATCATGCATGTTCCATTTTCTTTTTAATCACCTTATTGCCATGTAAAAGTCGAACTTTAATCATTGGCAATTTTGCTTCCCTTCCCCTCTTTTTTTTTTTGGTGTTTTTAGATACTTTTTCATCCAGTTTAGGACTTTTTCAAAGATTTTTTTTTTCTATGCAAAAATGAGCAAGTTAGGGATTTGCAGTTCTTTTCTTAACATTGTTTATATTAGTCATGCTGTGTTGCCCTTGAGAAAGCATTCTAAGTAACCATGCCATAGAGAGTGAATAAATTAATAAAGATCACTCAACTTTATATTTTGAACATGCAGTGAACATCTGGTAGCAACGTGCTTCAATGTGCCAATTGAATACAGTAAAGTTTTCTCTTGCCTCTGCAGTTGCTTTGATGCACAATGATCAGTGCAGCAAGTTAAAATTGTAGATGTCTTCATGTTTAATCAGAAAATGCAAACTCATAAATTATTGTAGCGTTTAAATAGGACAGTTAGTGGAAAAAATGTCAAGTAGTTGGAAAGCCTAATTTACAGTAATGTAATATCCTTTGATCCGCTGACAAATGATTTAATCATAATGCATTGAGGTAAAAAGGCTTTCAATAAATTGTAATAAAGTGGTATGGAAAATTCTTTGCCTTTTGTTAGTATTTGTTCAGTTGTTGAGTAAATCGGAAACCTATTTGTAAAAAGATATCTATCTTTTTATCTCCTGGATATAATTGATTCAAAAAACATTTAGATGAAAGCATATTTTCTTTTATCAGATTTTGTTTGTTACAAGAGGGACCTAGCTTTAGGGAACAAGTGGTTTATTGCCTAGTTTGTTTTCATTAAAGAGAGTAGCCATATTGGGCTGAATTGCACTAAGGTGTGCTGAGATGCTGGAGATTTGCCTAAAAGCCTGTTGTGACACAAGAGGCATTGTACCACTGTGATTTTCAGATATAATAGAAGAAAACACATGGGGATGCAATTCTGCTAATGAAAGTACTGCATTAATTTTATTTTCTGATGTGTTGTTGTCATTCAAGAGACGTTTTTAATCTTCAGATTGTTTCAGCACAACAAGCCATTTAAACAGCATTTGGCAGCAAGCCTCATACTTGGCATTAATTCCTTTCATTTAATACTGTTTGTCAAAATTGTGCATTAAAGGCTTTTAGCTGCTTCTATTAAAATATCTTCCTTCAAATATTAATTCATGGGAATAATAATGAGCAGGCAACTACTACAAACGGTGCTTTGTGCTGTGAAAGTTCAGCATTGAAGGATTCAACATTTTCTTTAATCTTCATCTTTGCTACTTTTTGTTTTGATAGTAAAACATTTTTTCTACATTGATAATATACACATGCCAAATTGTATGGAATGTACCATTTGAAATTCTAACCTATTTGATGGACATTAGATTAAAAGTGTTATTGTTCATTTTAAAATATTCCAGTGTTAATGTTATTTAACTGCTTTATTGCAGAGTGGTTGCTGATGCACTCAAGTACAATTGGTGCTGCAGGGTAACTCGTGCAATGCAGACATGTAAAGATAATGCTTTCTCGCAAGGAAATAGAATTTTACTGCTTTCGTAATTCTCATTTCAGCAGTCACTGCTACAAGTACAGTACTCCCTATTTTTTCTGTGGTTTAATGGAAATTAACATTTTTCTGTTACATTTTTGTCACGCTCATCTATAAATCACTTCTAATAACATCTTGACACAAAGTTAATTTCACTTTCAGGAAATACTGACAAGTTTTATTACTTTCTCAAGCTTGAAATTTACTTGCCCTTGGTAAGAGAAAATTGGGATTTTATAGCTTTAATCTTTGAAAGTAATAGAATGACCTAAGGATGGGGCAGCCCTTTTGGTGTAAGCAATTTCATTTTTGCTCATAATACATTTCCCTTGTATATTAAATAATCTAGAACATATTTGCCTTAATAAATGTGATGTGTATTTTATTTTTATTTATCACCATCTATCACGAAAGAGTTTAAAAGTACTAAGATATGCAGAAGTAAACTGACTATTTTATTTCTCATGTGAGGAAGAAGCACCCCCCTCCCCCAACTCAGTTTGGATATTACCTTTGTACATTAAGTTTGCTATGTGAGATTCATTACCGGTATAATGAGAGCTTTAGCAGCTTCCCCTCGTGTTGCGTCAGCTGTCTATCCTGAGGTGATTGGCCATTGTCCTAAAAGTCCTCCATGTGAAGTAAATAATAGATTTGCAGGCAATCTTGACTATGAACAGTGGAACTTTTTCACTGACTTAGAGCTGATACAAATTGGAGCTGACAAAAATTTAAAATACTTTATTCAATATTGTAAATTCTTTTGCATCTTTTGAAACAAGAGCATTTTCTTCTTATATTTCTCATATTCCTCATCCGCCGCATGCATCAAGAATGTAACCGAGCTTGACCGGTTTTGTAGAAATGTATGTGCTGAGCATGCACACGGTTTTTTACTCCCCTCTTGTAAAGAGCTCAAGGGTCAAGCACCAGTTTTATTTTTGCCCAGCCAACGATGCATTGATCCTTACATCGAACCTCTTGTTGCCAAAATTTGGGACAAATTATTCAACCTTTCTATAGAAGTAGGCTAGGTTACACAGATATGGCTATTATAGCGTTATGTTAATTCTGCTTTCAAACCAAAAATTCTCTCTTGGAAGGGTTACAGATATTTTAAATACAAAAATAAGGTAGTTGTAGGCATTTGAATATACGCAGTCCAGTAAATCTGACCCCATATGCATGTTAATTTGTGACCTGAAATGTTTGTAACAAATGTCTACAATAATCCCAAGAGCAGTGTATTCTACGTGGGCAAACTAAAACTGGATCGCTCTCACATCTATCCTGTCTCCAAGGTCATGGCAGTCCAGAGACAGATATGGAAGTACAGGAATTGTGGATATGCCAATTTAACCATCTTAAATAAACAATTTATTTTTAAGTCCCTTCAGGATGGACTAAGGTGAGTCAATAGCTTTGAAGTTAAACTGAGGAACCAAGTTCTAATGAAGAGTCACACCCAAGCATTAGCCCGTTTTTTGTCTTTTTAGATGCTGATCAACCTGTATGAGGCTAGAATTTGCTATTGGTTATAATAATTGATGAACAGTTAACATGCTCATTTGACGTTCCTCTATCCGCTTTTTTGATAAGAGAGTTAACCTATGTAAAATAATGGTTTAATACCCTCCATTAAAATAATATACAGAGGAAAGTCATTTGAATGTGTTCAGCATTTATCTCCTATTATCACCAACAGTAATGTCAAAACATTATATTTTCTTGTACCAGAAATAAAAACTATTGCACACTGCAATCACAGGAGGAAAAAAAGCAAAAATGCACAAAAACTCAGTTTGTAAGAATGGGGGCTGAATTTTATGCCCTCTGGTGAAACTGACTGCCTGCAGTCAGGGGTGTGCAATCTATTTTATTATTAATTATTGACTGCTCTGTTATGGATGGTGTGAGGACACTCCCTGATTACTGTATGGTAACATTGAGAGCGCCTTGAATATATAAAGACATTGAAAACTGCTTTTTACAGTTAGAAAACATAGCTGGGCATTGCAACTCAGCACAAACTGTATCCTCCATTGTACTAACATGGTGATCTTTGTGTGACTCCAAGTATAAAACATCACCATTCCAATGCGACTCTTGTGTTTATTTCTAAATTCTGGCAATTCTGCAAAGGCAATAATGGAAATGTTTAAATAAAGCAACTTAAATGTATTCACAGCAGGACCCATCTCCTTGAGCCCAAGTTTGCCCAGGAGTTGCTCTGTTTTTTTTTTGGAGCAACTAGATTTTTTTGGAGTATCTTAAACATCGCAATTCTGCCCATTTAATTTGCTCCAGTGTAAGTGAGTTAGTTAGGTTTTTTTTTGTTTCATTTTTTTTTTCAAAAGGGGCTGTTACCAGCCACTTACGCCTGTTTTGGCCATTTAAGCAAGTTTAGACAGCTAAAAGTTATTACAAACTAACTTAGGCCAGCATATGTGGCCACTTACACAGAAAAACCTTGCGGTGAGCTATGAAATCAGCGCAGATAAGTACATTTAAAGCACCAAAAACAAATAAAGTACAAGGAAGCTCAGAGGACCTACACTTAGCACCAAGACTTACAAAGCACTAAACAACTAGATTAAAAATGGACTGGTAAACTAGCAAATATATTATAGCAAGTCCTGTAAATAAGAGTTTCAGCCAAACTATTTTACAGAATTCCTTTTTGAAAGCAGATGAAGAGTAAACTTGAAATGTAAATCAAAGAAGAAATTAATCAATCAATAAATAAATAAATAAAAATAGAAGTCCTACCTTCAGCAAAGCTTTACTGCCGAAAAACACGAGCAACTGACCGATCTGCGGTAAGACTCATACTGAACGCGGCATCGGTAACGGGGGGGGGGGGGGGGGGTTGCTGAATGTGGTATTGGTAAAGGGGGGGTGGGGGGAAGAGGCTGAACGCGGCAGGGAAAGCCGATGAGGGAGCCCATTCGGCCAGGGCTAGGGGCAGCATGCTTCGGGCAGTTTTAATGTGGAATAAATACAACTAAGTAGGCATACCTGCTCATATCCTCCCTGACATTAAAAATGAGTTGCCGGGGGAACTGGAGTTCTGAATATACACTGAAGCGCACGTGAACTGGAATTCTCTACTGCATCTCATCAACAGTCAGACTGAGGTCAGTCCGCAGCATAACGAAGGTCTTCTCTCCGCCTGTCTGACAGCTGACAGACACTTTCTGTCAAATGCTCATCCCAAATTGGAATCTGCCGCAACCTAAATCATTAATAAAATACTGAAAGTCTTTTGGATCAGCAAGAGAGAGAGAGAGAGAGATGGGAAATCATTCCGTCATTGATATATGCTTGAACTGAATGCGGCAGGGAAAGCCGATGAGGGAGCCCATTTGGCCAGGGCTAGGGGCGGCGTGCTTCGGGCCCCTCCCACACAGCCTGCAGAGATTGTGGGGGCGAGGAGCTACTGCACATTCGCGCACATTCTAGTGCGCATGTGCAGAGGTCCTGGCACTTTTCAGCGCCAGGACCTGGCTCCGCCCCCCCACTGCTTGTTCTGCGCGACGCCAAGGGCCTGCAACATTCCAGCAGCGGGGAGAATACTGAGGTAAGTTTTAGGCGCGGTTTTTCTTCTACAAAGTCGCCGCACCTCCGTGAGGTGCGCTGTTCTAAGCAGGGGGGCAAACTTGGGCTCCTTATTTCTAAAAGCTTTTGCAACTAGTTTTGAGAAAATAAACCTTCACGAGATAAATAAGTCATGCTCCAGAAAGCTCCTTTCAGAATTTTTTTTAAAGTCGCCTTTTATCTACATTCTTGTAGGTATCAATATATTATGAAATTACCATTATGATGTGTGCATTTGTGTGTGACTTATTTTGTATGAGATATGAACGCACTTGTAATTGCAACTTTCAAAAGTCATCAGCTCATCAGAAAACATTTCTGCCTCAATTTTGTGTGCAACTAACTGGAAGAATGTAACTTCTGATTGATTGGATGGTGGATTGAAGAATATTGGAAACCCAATCAATTTGATTTCTGATCCAACAGGAAAAAGTTTATTTTTCTAGTAAGGTGCTTACTGTCTGTTTAAAAACTGACAGTTGGCATTTAGGCGCACTTCCAGACCACAGTACAGGAAAAGCTGGTATGTGTGTGGTTAGCCAACACTGCTGCCTGCCACCTCAACAGATGGAGGTAGGGAATACACTAGTAACTTTTCCTTTTGACGAGATGGAATCCTGTTCGTACTCTGGTGTCTAACTTGCAAAATATGTGATTGTATGTCAAACTACTTATTTCCCTGGTATATTAAATTGTTTATTTTTCTGGGATTAAGCAGAGTTGTACAAATTAGTTTTAACAATGCACAGGTATAGTATAGAAATGACAACAAATAGCCACAATAGATAAGTTTCACGAAATCCTTTGAAGGTGGTGAGATGACCACGGCAGAAGGAGTTCCAGAGAATGGAGTGAATGGCCCCGATTTTAACCTCCCCCTCTTTTCCCCCCCCCCCACCCCACCCGACAGGCAGGAAAGAAATGGGCGAGGGGTTAAAATCCTAAAAAAATCAAGACCTGTCTCCAAACCACTGGCTATGGTAGCGACTCCCATTAAAAGCAAATGGGGGCTTACTCAAGTCAAATGTCGCTGCCCGATGATGTCATTTGCTGGAACCGATGGTGAAAACTGAATACACCTGCTCATATTTAAAATTGCAATGATTTATTTCCCCTAACACCTGAGCTTGACAGCCTGGCTTGAGGGGGTGGGGAGGCTGGTGGTGGTGGTGGTGTCTGGACGTTCCATGCTACCATTCCAGTGAGATTCCTGCCAAATCTGAAAGTCAGGACCTTGTTCTCTTGATGCAGAAATCAGTTGCCAAGTTTGTTAAATTTGCAGATGATCCTAAAATATACAGGGGGAGGATGTAGTTCAATATTTGCATAAGGATTTAGGTCTATCATGTATGTCGGCAGACAAACCGCAAGTGAAATTTACTGACAAATACAAAGTGCTCAATTTTCCCCAATTATCTGCGACGAATTTTGGCATGCACTGTTTATTTTTGAGTACATTTTAAATCTCCAAGTTAGGAGCGGCACCCAGTACCGGGAGGGAAGGGAGGCGTTTCGGCCAGGGTTAAGAGCGGCACCGGGGGAGGGGGGGGGGAATAGACTTTTGGCATAAACTCTTCAATAATTTCATGCTGGTTAGCTGCTGCAAGGTGCTTGTGCAGGTTGCTGTGAGCTGGCCAGAATGTGTTGAATGTTTTACTTTCCAGCCTGAGCCCGCAGAGTGTCCTTTGGTACCCTGGCAACCCGATCATTTTGGCACAGATCTTGGGCTCTACACCCCCCCCCCCCAAAGCTAAAGGATGGGCTACACGGTGCCAAAAAACAATTCAAACGGGGAAAGTTGGATTTTTTTTTTGCCGTAGTTGGGCCCTCAAAAAACGGGCGTAACTCTTCAAATACGCAAAAAAAACGGTATTAGGGAAAATTGAGCCAAAAGTACTGTCTATTGCAAGAAAGAATAAAAAGCATTGGTATGTAATGCAGGGACTATAATTAGCAAAGGAGAGACTTTGAAAGGAAACTGACAAGTGTCGGTGAGTTCGTTTTTAGTGTCAAGACAATGTAGAGATGCAATTAATAAAGGAAATAGAATATTGGGACTACATAGCCAGAACAGTGAAATGCAAATCTATGGGGAAATACTTTTATAATGCTTTAATCATACCTCACTTATAATGCTGTCTGCAGTTCTGGTTGCTCCGCTGCGGAAGGGATATGCAGTGCATTAGAAATAGTGGAGAGAACTGCAACACAAATGATCCCAAGTGTAAAGTAGATGAGCTATGAGTAAAAATCAAAAAAACTTGAGCTTTAGAGTTTAAGCAATAGGTTGAGACAGAAGTATAAGTGTTTACATACAGAATATTGCTTTAAAGTTAGTCAGACAAGTTGGACAAAGGAACTTAAATTTAAATGAATGTAAGTAGACTTAAAACCATAAAAATACTTAAATGGATGATAAACATTAGAAATGATCTGCAGGTAAATAGTGGAATTGAAGATATTAAAGGACTTCAATATGCAGTTAAATGCTGGAGTGGCTGAATTGAAATACGGCATTGGGGAAAATTGAGCCCAAAGTATTGTCTATTGCAAGAAAGAATAAAAAGCATTGGTATGCAATGCAGGGACTATAATTAGCAAAGGAGAGACTTTGAAAGGAAACTGACAAGTGTCGGTGAGTTCGTTTTTAGTGTCAAGACAATGTAGAGATGCAATTAATAAAGGACAAATCAGTGGACTAAGTGGCCTTTTCTTGTCCTTCAATTTTTCTTATTTTTATTTCCTCCAATTTCCAATGGAATGTATTTTGCTTATTTTTAACTACTTCCTAGTTATTGTTGATCATTTTGTCATTGATTTTCTCTCGTGTCTGAGTTTTTTTCCCTCGTGAAAATCAGCTGGTCTTGTGTGTGTCCGTTGGCCTTTGGTCAGCTTCCCATTTCCCCTCCCTCCCCAGGGGCATTTGTGACTTGAGCAAAGAAAATTCTTTCCCTGTGCATTTTTAAGTACATATGGCATAGATATTGTAAGATTTGAGCAATGGAAGCTTTAAGTGATGGCTATAAAAGTTTATATCATTGAAAATGAATTAACAAAAGGTTTCTGATAATTTCAGGAATGGATGTTGAGAAAATGGCTACTGTGATTGTTCACTGTATTTCTGATATATTTTTTTGTTATAAAAATAGTTTGTCCTTTAAGTTGCTGTGAGTGATGCCAAGGGAAATCTTCTAGTAGGCTTTCTGTATTTTATAAGATGGGGTACTTGCTTTATCGAGCTGAATTAAGTTGCCATTTATATTGTCTTGAGGCACATAGAAAATGCTAGACATCCAAATAAAAGTATAGATGAGTTGCATTTCTTTATCTTGCACTTTAGGATGAAGTCCATCAGTGAAGTGATTGTTTCACTGTTAAATCTAATCAGAATTAGAATTGACCTGCATCTCTTGCAGGTCAATCTTATAATTATGTTTCCAGATTATAATTTATGATCTGTTTTCTTTTAAAACCCTGTTAGCAGTAAAAACAATATGAATTAATCACTTATAATATAGTTTATGGTAGCTACATGCAAGCTATGATGTGTCAATTACGTAGGTAGCACAATTAATACATAAATTCAAAGCATATGCTGTTACATTTTAAAGCTAGGACAATGTTCTGCTGAATAGGCACACTGCTTTA
Source organism: Pristiophorus japonicus (assembly GCF_044704955.1). Classification (NCBI taxonomy): domain Eukaryota; kingdom Metazoa; phylum Chordata; class Chondrichthyes; family Pristiophoridae; genus Pristiophorus; species Pristiophorus japonicus. The sequence continues at coordinate 84,799,723 of NC_091982.1, read as the reverse complement.
TAGCTTTGAATTAGTTATAACCTTGTTACAAGAACGTCATTATTTGGCTTTGAGTTCTTATAAGAATTGTGCAAATGTGTACTTTTCTGGGTGACTGCACAAAAGCTTTTCAGAAGCTTGTAGCATCTTAGTTGGAAACCACAAATTGGGCCTGTCCACAGTGGTGCTGTAGTTAATTGGAATATGAAGGGATGATTGGGGCAAGAGTACTGCATTTATTAGGATTACTGAGAACTTCAGATATAACCAAAAGCATCGCTTTTCTAGCAACATACTCTTTAAATTTAAAAATTCAGAATCAACCAACCATTGATCTTTCCCAGATAAAGCTTAACCTAAAGCAGGATACACAGCTATTGGTCATTGCAATAAAAATGAATTGATTTTCAAATGAATTGATTTTTGAGTGAAATTGTGAAGGCTGAAAAAAAGAAATATTTTGAGCAGGACAGCATATTATACCTTGCTTGAAACACTTAACTGATTACAGAAATATAGTAGGTTTCTAACTGTAAATACTACATTTGTTACATTACATAATTGGTTTGAAAATATCCAAGTCTTCACAATTTGGAAGGAAATTATGTTCTGTGGCACTCCTTTCAGCCTTTGAATGTTGTCGCTTCACCTTTTGAATATTGATATTTTTTTTGTTCATTTATGGAATGTGGGTGTCACTGGCAAGGTGGTGGATGGGGTGTCTATCCCTAATTGCCCATACGATGGTGGTGGTGAGCTGCCTTCTTGAACTGCTTCTGTCCATGTGCTGAAGGTACTCCCACAGCGCTGTTGGGGAGGGAGTTCCAGGATATTAACCCAGCGAGGATGAAGGAACAGTGATATATTTTCAAGTCGGGGTGGTGTATGACTTGGAGGTGGTGATGTTCCCATACACTTGCTGCCCTACCCTTCTAGATGGTAGAGGTTGGGAGGTGCTGTCGAAGAAGCCTTGGCAAGTTGCTGCAATGCATCTTTTAGATGGTGCACCGGTGATGGAGTGAATGAATGTTTAACGTGGTGGATGGGGTGCCAATCAACAGGCTGCTTTGTCCTGGATGGTGTCAAGTTTCTTGAATGTTGTTGGAGCTGCACTCATCCAGGCAAGTGGAGCGTATTCCATCAGACTCCTGACATGTGCTTTGTAAATGGTGGAAAGGTTTTGGGGAGTCAGAATACCCAGCTTCTGACCTCTTATGGCTGGTCCAGTTAAGTTTCTGGTCAATGTGACCTCCAGGATGTTGATTATGGTAATGCCATTGAATGTCAAGAGAGATGGTTAGACTCTTGTTGGAGATGGTCATTGCGTGGCCCTTGTATGGCACAAATGTTACTTGCCACTTAACCAGTCTTGCTGCAGGTGGGCACTGACTGCTTCATTATCTGAGGAGTTGTGAATGGAACTGAATACTGCAGTCATTAGCGAATATCCCCACTTCTGACCTTATGTTGGAGGGAAGGTCATTGATGAACAGCTGGTTGGGCCTAGGACACTGCCCTGAGGAATTCGTGCAGCGATGACCTGGAGCTGAGATGATTGACCTCCAATAACCACAATATTGTGACATTTGCTCCATGCTGTGCCATGTATTTAGGTGTATGATTTAAGTTTATTTAAAAGTGTTAAACCTAATACTGGATACAGAAAGGAAAAATGTTCTTGATGAAGCCTGATCCAGATGATATACTTCTGCTGTAGCCCAGAGGTTTCAAACAGTACCCCGTACAACAGAAAATGTGTTGGGAAGATATCAACTGCATTTACCTTATTTCTAATTCAAAGTGTATTACCGTGAAATGTGTGGAAGACACTTCACAATGTTGTACATCTTTCTAAAGTGCACTGAAGTGTGGTATTACTGCTAAATAGAAACTAGCTTGATTTTTATGGATGATAATTAAGGCAACATACAGTCAGCAATTTTTCTTTGTTTCTTTTGTAGATCATTGGCCCTAATTCCATACCATGGGTGCGATCCTTTTTAGACAAGATGACAACACACCAGCAGAGCCTGTTCAAGTTCATTGCATGCAATGAGATTCTCTTGATGCCTGCAGCTGTCTTTATGTTGCTTGGGTAAATATTAAATCTAAACTTCATGCCATTGCTATAACAGTCTGTTTAATCCTGAAAGCACGAGTCAGATTTTTTTAATTACACTGCTTGGTTGAAAGGTGTACAGTACAATGTGTAAAAGCTGACATTTGGTATCACACAAAGCTTGTATCCACTTATACAGGATACAGTGTGGGGAGATGCTAGGCAGTACATGGTTGTTAACTCTCCTCGCAGATATTAGCACCGATACTATAGTGTGCATACAAGCTGACTATGGCATAAATTACAAGAATTAATCAATATTTTAAACAAATAACCATTCAATACACACCAAATATTAAATATCCTGTAGAAATATTTGGTGTTTGTTGTTATAACTGTCCCTGAATTGAAAATTTGCTTGAAAATGTAAATTTCTATACCGAGCATCTTTACAAAAAGAACTGATATCTTGTAACATCTGTTGACCACCACATTAACACTTTATAACCTTATCAGCAGTGATTACAACTTGTTTTAACAATTTCTCAGTTACTTGTATTCTTTAAAGTCAGAAATGAATCAGTGCAAATAGTCGACAAGCAAATGAAAGCTGTGCCTTCAGGATTTGTTGAGACAGCACACAGCAGTGTTTTAGTAAAAATGCTATTACTTTCATGATGTCATCACATTTTGACAATTTGGATTGATGTGTTGCCACATTGAGGAACCAACATTCATATAATCTTGCTCGTATATAATCTCCCCATGATTAATTGCGATTGTTTAAGCGTTTAAAAAAAAAAAATTATCCTCACTGAGATTTGCACTGTATTATCTGTTTCTTTGAATCCATTTTTATAGCAAAGTATGAGTCTCATTAAAAATTGAAAAGCTACACCGATTGCAGGTTCTTAAACATGCTGTGCCTGATGTGCATAAATGCTGGTGAAATTAGTTGATACTTTTAATTTTAAGATTCAAAGAAGAAATAATGTGGGTTCGACATATTCTTGGGCCACGATTATTTAGGCCATTTACACCCATTTTAAGTTTGGGCATATTCTAATCTGATTGGGAGGACACTTGGGTGTAATTTGACTTGGCAAAATAGGCGCTGCTTTGGGCGCAAATTCCAGGTAAGACCACCTTGCTCACCTATTTCAGCATATCAGCTAAGTACTGTAATTTACCCTAATGAAAATCATTGGTACCTATAGATTATATAAGAGAGAACTTGATCTTGCATATGCATAGAGTCCCACCTACTTTCTCCCTCCCTCCACATGACTTTTATTCCTCAAATGAGAAATTGTCTATAGGGACTTGTATTACAAGGGCTAAAAATTTGCCGACCTCGAGACCGTTCTTTTGGCGATATTTCGCCGTTTTTGGCGAAAAATGGTGTGGTGGGAAATTTGGAGAAGTCTTGTGGTGGCGCTTTTCAAATACCGCTGGAGAGAAGCACCATCGTGCAAGACTCGAAATATCACTTTTGCCAAAAATTTGGCTCTGAGCGCACCCGTATTTAGGACAAAAAAAAAAACGCCAAGGAAAAAGCTGCGTTGCAACCCTTGGATCAGTGGTAAGTATAAGGACCGGCAAGAAAGGTGTTAAAGTTTTTATTTTTTTATTCTTTTGCAGCAATTCGCTAGTTCAATATCTTGTGAATGTTTTGTGATTTTTTTTTTTTCTTTTTGCAATTTATCTTTTGGTGTTTTCCCCCTCCCTAGGCCCAACTTATATCGGCCTCAGAGTAAAGTTGCAGAAAATTTGCGTTTTGCGTCACAATTCCTTGTGCAACGCCGATTTTTACTGCTGCGCAAATTGAAGCTCTAATTTACTGCCTCATAGCCTTGACGTTGCCATAATGATAATTTGGGCAAAAAAATTCAATTATCCATTTATTCACAAAACTTTGGAAGAGAATTTTATTCTGGTAACTAGGATCACCCAAAGTATAGAGTGTCCTGACCAGTAGAATAAAAAATTACTAGAATTAATCATAGTAGTTAATGGTGAAAATGGTGAGTAATGTTATGAAAGGAATGATGAGTGGCAAAGTTTACTTCCCCTTTAATTACTGCTATTGCTGATACTTATTTTAAATGATTGTGTTTGTAGTTTATGACCAATTACAGCAACAGAATTGCATTGTATAAGTGAACAGAAATTAGGACACTTGGCCGTTGTAACCGTGAAGAGGCTTGTTGGGTATTCAGGACTCTAAATCAGTTGTCAAACAGCATTGAATCTGACAATGTTGGCCAGTTTCCAAGATTTAGCATTGTGTCAACATAGAAAAAGTTAAATTATAGATTCCTGGCATTGATGTCTCCTCCTTCTGTGGACTAATCTTAACAGGGCCCTGATTGTAATGGGATGGAGACCCTTCACATATTGGTTGTCACTGATGATCAAATAAGTCATAATTGCTATACAGGTCCGAAGGAAAAAGTGAGATGGGAATGGAGAAAATGAAGACAAAACCTTCAGGTGGAATGAGTAAATATAAAGAGAAAAACAGACTGGGACAAAAAAAACTGCAAAGTGAAAACAGGAGACCAGTGAAACACAGAAAAGTGAATACATTGAGACAAAATGGGGAGAGGGAGGCGAATGGAAAGTAGTCTTGTAAATAGTTGCAAATGTCTGAACACAGTTTTTCTGCAACTCATTTTGACCACTTTTGTGGGAAGAGGAAGAGATTTACAGCAATTTCCCTGAGTAATTTCACAGCTTGTTAATGTGAACATAAGAACATAAGAATTAGGAACAGGAGTAGGCCATCTAGCCCCTCGAGCCTGCTCCGCCATTCAACAAGATCATGGCTGATCTGGCCGTGGACTCAGCTCCACTTACCCGCCCGCTCCCCATAACCCTTCATTCCCTTATTGGTTAAAAATCTATCTATCTGTGACTTGAATACATTCAATGAGCTAGCCCTTACTGCTTCCTTGGGTAGAGAATTCCACAGATTCACAACCCTCTGGGAGAAGAAATTCCTTCTCAACTCGGTTTTAAATTGGCTCCCCTGTATTTTGAGGCTGTGCCCCCTAGTTCTAGTCTCCCCTACCAGTGGAAACAACCTCTCTGCCTCTATCTTGTCTATCCCTTTCATTATTTTAAATGTTTCCATAAGATCACCCCTCATCCTTCTGAACTCCAACGAGTAAAGACCCAGTCTACTCAATCTATCATCATAAGGTAACCCCCTCATCTCCGGAATCAGCCTAGTGAATCGTCTCTGTACCCACTCCAAAGCCAGTATATCCTTCCTTAAGTAAGGTGACCAAAACTGCACGCAGTACTCCAGGTGCAGCCTCACCAATACCCTATACAGTTGTAGCAGGACCTCCCTGCTTTTGTACTCCATCCCTCTCGCAATGAAGGCCAACATTCCATTCGCCTTCCTGATTACCTGCTGCACTTGCAAACTAACTTTTTGGGAGTCATGCACAAGGAGGTTGGTAAGGCCTGTAAAAGGCACAGCAGGGAGTCTGGGGCCCAGCATTGGCGGCAGTCGGGAGCAGCGTCGGGAGTTCGTTGGTGAGGCCTATAAAAGGCACAGCAAGGAGTCCGGGGCCCAGCGTCGGGAGCAGCATCGGGAGTTCGTTGGTGAGGCGTACTTGTGCAGCTACAGGGAGAAGGCTAAAAAGAAGTAGAAAGAAACAGAAAGGTGACGTCACAGCCAAGGGGGTAAGTGATTGGCTGGATAGGTGAGTAGTTTTTCTTTTTTCTCTTCTATCACAGTGTGTAAACTTTAGCATTGTTGTTGCCAATTTAAGTGTATCTAAAGGTTAAGTCATGGCAGGAGAGCTCGGTCACGTGATATGCTCCTCTTGTACCATGTGGGAACTCAGGGACACTTCCGGTGTCCCTGACGACTGTGTGCGGGAAGTGTGTCCACCTCCAGCTTCTGACGGACCGCGTTGCAGAATTGGAGCTGAGGGTGGATTCACTCTGGAGCATCCACGATGCTGAGAATGACATGAGTAGCACATGTAGCGAGCTGGTCTTACCACAGGTGAAGGGTCCACAGCCAGCCAGGGAATGGAAGACCAGCAAGAAGAGCAGTGCAAGGAAGGTAGTGCAGGGGTCCCCTGCGGTCATCCCCCTGCAAAACAGATACACTGTTTTGAGTACTGTTGAGGGGGATGACTCATCAGGGGAGGGCAGCAGCAGCCAAGTTCATGGCACCGTGGCTGGCTCTGCTGCACAGGAGGGAAGGAAAAAGAGTGGGAGAGCGATAGTGATAGGGGATTCGATTGTAAGGGGAATAGATAGGCGTTTCTGCGGCTGCAACCGAGACTCCAGGATGGTATGTTGCCTCCCTGGTATGCAAGGGTCAAGGATGTCTCGGAGTGGGTGCAGGACATTCTGAAAAGGGAGAGTGAACAGCCAGTTGTCGTGGTGCACATTGGTACCAACGATATAGGTAAAAAAACAGAATGAGGTCCTACAAGACGAATTTAAGGAGCTTAGGAGCTAAATTAAAACGTAGGATCTCAAAAGTAGTAATCTCAGGATTGCTACCAGTGCCACGTGCTAGGTCAGAGTAGGAATCGCAGGATAGCTCAGATGAATACGTAGCTTGAGCAGTGGTGCAACAGGGAGGGATTCAAATTCCTGGGGCATTGGAACCAGTTCTGGGGGAGGTGGGACCAGTACAAACTGGACGGTCTGCACCTGGGCAGGACCGGAACCAATGTCCTAGGGGAAGTGTTTGCTAGTGCTGTTGAGGAGGAATTAAACTGATATGGCAGGGGGATGGGAACCAATGCAGGGAGACAGAGGGAAACAAAAAGGAGACAAAAGCAAAAGACAGAAAGGAGATGAGTAAAAGTAGAGGGCAGAGAAACCCAAGGCAAAAAACAAAAAGGGCCACTGAATATAAAGGGGCTGCAGGAGGGGTCAAAACTAAAAATCATGGTTTAAAAACTAGTATTAAAACACTCTACCTAAACGCACACAGCATTCAAAATAAAGTAAAAGAGTTGACGGCACAGATCATTACAAATGGGTATGATTTGGTGGCCATTACAGAAACGTGGTTACAGGGTGGCCAAGACTGGGAATTAAACATACAGGGGTATCTAACGATTCGGAAAGATAGACAAGAAGAGAAAGGAGGTGGGGTAGCTCTGTGAATAAAGGATGATATCAGGGCAGTTGCGAGAGACGATATTGGCTCGAATGAACAAAATGTTGAATCATTGTGGGTGGAGATTAGAGATAGTAATGGGAAAAAGTCACTGGTGGGTGTAGTTTATAGGCCCCCAAATAATAACTTCACGGTGGGGGAGGGCAATAATCAAGGGAATAATGGAGGCATGTGAAAAAGGAACGGCAGTAATCATGGGGAATTTTAACCTACATATCGATTGGTCAAATCAAATCGCACGGGGTAGCCTGGAGGAGGAATTCACAGAATGCATACGGGATTGTTTCTTAGAACAGTATGTTACAGAACCTACAAGAGAGCAAGCTATCTTAGATCTGGTCCTGTGTAATGAGGCAGGAAAAAAAACGATATCCTCATAAAAGATCCTCTCGGAATGAGTGATCACAGTATGGTTGAATTTGTAATACAGATTGAGGATGAGGAAGTAGTGTCTCAAACGAGCGTACTAATCTTAAACAAAGGGGACTACAGTGGGATGAGGGCAGAGTTGGCTAAAGTAGACTGGAAACACAGACTAAACGGTGGCACAATTGAGGAACAGTGGAGGACTTTTAAGGAGCTCTTTCATAGTGCTCAACAAAAATATATTCCAGTGAAAAAGAAGGGCGGTAAGAGAAGGGATAACCAGCCGTGGATAACCAAGGAAATAAAGGAGAGTATCAAATTAAAAACCAATGCGTATAAGGTGGCCAAGGTTAGTGGGAAAATAGAAAATTCCGAAAATGTTAAACGAAAGCAAAGAATGACTAAGAAAGCAATAAAGAAAGGAAAGATAGATTACGAAGGTAAACTTGCGCAAAACATAAAAACAGATAGTAAAAGCTTTTACAGATATATAAAATGGAAAAGAGTGACTATAAAGTAAACGTTGGTCCCTTAGAAAATGAGAAGGGGGATTTAATAATGGGAAATGTGGAAATGGCTGAGAACTTAAACAATTATTTTGCTTCGGTCTTCACAGTGGAAGACACAAAAACCATGCCAAAAATTGCTGGTCACAGGAATGTGGGAAGGGAGGACCTTGAGACAATCACTATCACTAGGGTGGGTAGTACTGGACAGGCTAATGGGACTCAAGGTAGACAAGTTCCCTGGTCCTGATGAAATGCATCCCAGGGTATTAAGAGATGGCGGAAGTTATAGCAGATGCATTCGTTATAATCTACCAAAAGTCTCTGGACTCTGGGGAGGTACCAGCGGATTGGAAAACAGCTAATGTAACGCCTTTGTTTAAAAAAGGAGGCAGACAAAAGGCAGGTAACTATAGGCCGGTTAGTTTAACATCTGTAGTGGGGAAAATGCTTGAAACTATCATTGAGGAAGAAATAGCGGGACATCTAGATAGGAATAGTGCAATCAAGCTGACGCAGCATGAATTCATGAAGGGGAAATCATGTTTAACTAATTTACTGGAATTCTTTGAGGATAGAACGAGCATGGTGGATAGAGGTGTACCGATGGATGTGGTGTATTTAGATTTCCAAAAGGCATTCGATAAGGTGCCACACAAAAGGTTACTGCAGAAGATAAGGGTACATGGAGTCAGAGGAAATGTATTAGCATGGATAGAGAATTGGCTGGCGAACAGAAAGCAGAGAGTCGGGATAAATGGGTCCTTTTCGGGTTGGAAATCGGTGGTTAGTGGTGTGCCACAGGGATCGGTGCTGGGACCACAACTGTTTACAATATACATAGATGACCTGGAAGAGAGGACAGAGTGTAGTGTAACAAAATTTGCAGATGACACTCAGATTAGTGGGAAAGCGTGTTGTGTAGAGAACACAAAGTTTGCAAAGAGATTTAGATAGGTTAAGCAAATGGGCTAAGGTTTGGCAGATGGAATATAATGTCGGAAAGTGTGAGGTCATCCACCTTGTGGAAAAAAAACAGTAAAAGGGAATATTATTTGAATGGGGAGAAATTACAACATGCTGCGGTGCAGAGGGACCTGGAGGTCCTTGTGCATGAATCCCAAAAAGTTAGTTTGCAGGTGCAGCAGGTAATCAGGAAGGCGAATGGAATGTTGGCCTTCATTGCGAGAGGGATGGAGTACAAAAGCAGGGAGGTCCTTCTGCAACTGTACAGGGTATTGGTGATGCCGCACCTGGAGTACTGTGTTTTGGTCACCTTACTTAAGGATGGATATACTAGCTTTGGAGGGGGTACAGAGACGATTCACGAAGCTGATTCCGGAGATGAGGGGGTTCCCTTATGATAGATTGAGTAGACTGGGTCTTTACTCGGAGTTCAGAAGGATGAGGGGTGATCTTATAGAAACATTTAAAATAATGAAAGGGATAGACAAGATAGAGGCAGAGAGGTTGTTTCCACTGGTCGGGGAGACTAGAACTCGGGGGCACAACCTCAAAATACGGGGGAGCCAATTTAAAACCGAGTTGAGAAGGAATTTCTTCTCCCGGAGGGTTGTGAATCTGGAATTCTCTGCCCAAGGAAGCAGTTGAAGCTAGCTCATTGAATGTATTCAAGTCACAGATAGATTTTTAACCAATAAGGGAATGAAGGGTTACGGGGAGCGGGCGGGTGGGTAAGTGGAGCTGAGTCCACGGCCAGATCAGCCATGATCTTGTTGAATGGCTGAGCAGGCTCGAGGTGCTAGATGGCCTACCCCTATTCTTATGTTCTTATGACTCCCAGGTCCCTCTGCACCTCAGCATGTTGTAATTTCTCCCCATTCAAATAATATTCCCTTTTAATGTTTTTTTTCCCCAAGGTGTATGACCTCACACTTTCCGACATTGTTTTCCATCTGCCAAACCTTAGCCCATTCGCTTAACCTATCTAAATCTCTTTGCAACCTCTCTGTGTCCACTACACAACCCGCTTTCCCACTAATCTTTGTGTCATCTGCAAATTTTGTTGCACTACACTCTGTCCCCTCTTCCAGGTCATCTATGTATATTGTAAACAGTTGTGGTCCCAGCACCGATCCCTGTGGCACACCACTAACCACCGATTTCCAAACCGAAAAGGACCCATTTATCCCGACTCTCTGCTTTCTGTTCGCCAGCCAATACTCTATCCATGCTAATACATTTCCTCTGACTCCGCATACCTCTATCTTCTGCAGTAACCTTTTGTATGGCACCTTATCGAATGCCTTTTGGAAATCTAAATACACCACATCCATCGGTACACCTCTATCCACCATGCTCATTCTATCCTCAAAGAATTCCAGTAAATTAGTTAAACATGATTTCCCCTTCATGAATCCATGCTGCGTCTGCTTGATTGCACTATTCCTATCTAGATGTCCCGCTATTTCTTCCTTAATGATAGTTTCAAGCATTTTCCCCACTACAGATGTTAAACTAATGTGTTTGGAGGAATCATTTTTTTAAGACTCAATTTACCTAGTTTCTCATTTATTCATTTAAAATACATCGTTATTTTTATCTAGTTGACCAGTTGTTAACTCAGTTTTGTTGGCACACTCCACCCACAAACTTCAAGATCCTCCATTCTTGCTCTCTGCAAACTCTAAAATATAAGTAACTGTTATTGGTTTGTGTTTTTCTGACTAAGGTTTCAACTGACTAGCTATACACCTTGTACACACCGTTTCCCCAAAAATATAAACCTTATCTGTATTTTCACACACCAGCTCCTTTCTAACAAACACAAGAAGCTGCAAAGCAGTAATGATTGGTCGTCTGAAATTGGGAAATCACTGAAAAATTGTAGTCACTCATGATCCATTAATTGAAGGTGCAACATGAAAAACTAAGCATGCATTGTCAACTTAGTTGGATCTGTAAACCTGTTGAATCTCAGCCATGTGTTGTTTTCACATGCTAACATTCACTAAGACTTTATTCTTTGATATGATTAGTCTTTAACATACCAAAGAAAGACATTGCATTTATCATCATCATCATCATGGGCAGTTCCTCAGAATCGAGGAAGCATTGCTTGCATTGCTTCCACTACTAAAGTGAGTTCTTTGGTGACTGAACAGTTCAACATGAGAACCACAGACCCTATCACAGGAAGGACAGACATAAGGCGGGGGTGGGACTGATTTGCCGCACGCTCCTTCCACTGCCTGCGCCTGACCTCTTCACGCTCGCAGCGTTGAGATTCGAAGAGCTCAACGCCCTCCTAGATGCACTTTCTCCACCTAGGGCGGTCTTCGGCCAGGTTCTCCCAGGTGTCAGTGGTGATGTCGCTCTTCACCAGGGAGGCTTTGAGGTGTCCTTGTAACGTTTCTGCTGCCCACCTTTGGCTCATTTGCCGTGAAGGAGCTCCGCATAGAGCAATTGCTTGGGGAGTCTTGTGTCTGGCATGCGAACTAAGTGGCCTGCCCAGCGAAGCTGATCAAGTGTGATCAGTGCTTCAAAGCTGGGGATGTTAGCCTGGGTGAGGACACTGATGTTGGTGCATCTGTCCTCCCAGGGGATTTGCAGGATCTTGTGGAGACATCGTTGGTGGTATATCTCCAGTCACTTGAGGTGTCTTCTGTACATCGTCTATGCCTTTGATCCACACAGGAGGGCGGGAATTACTACAGCCCTGTAGACTATGAACTTGGTGGTAGGTTTGAGGGCTTGATCTTCAAACACACTTTTCCTCAGGCGGCTGAAGGCTGCACTAGCGTACTGGAGACGATGTTGAATCTCCACATCAATGTCTGCCTTTGTTGACAAGAGGTTCCCGAGGTATGGGAAGTGGTCCAAGTTTTCGAGGGCCGCACCGTGAATTTTGATGACCGCTCAAGGATAACAAGGCTATGGGTGCGGATGGAATTCCTGCTGAGGCGCTAAAATATGGCGGAGAGGCGCTGTTGACATGGATACACGACCTCATCGCTCTCATTTGGAGGGAGGAGAGCATGCCGGGAGATCTCGGAGATGCAGTGATCGTGTCCATTTTTAAAAAGGGGAACAAATCCGACTGTGGCAACTACAGGGGTATCTCCCTGCTATCATTGCATTTATACAGTGTCTTTCATGACCAAAGGATATCCCAGAATGCTTCACAGCTACTTTTGAAATGTAGTCACTGTTGTAATGTAGGGAAGAAACATAAGATTGTGGAGCTATTGTGTGCAAGACGTGGCAAAAAGTTAAGTTTTGAATTCTGTGCCATTTATGTCCCACCTTTTTAAATAAAAGCTAACAAAGTTGAGTTCAACTTACAAAGCGTGGAAAACATTTTCAGAGGTGTTTTGAAGAAGGAATATAGAAATGACCAAATAATCCCAGAAGTCCCAATTGAATATCTTGGAATTGGATCTTCATAGAACCTAGATGTCACTCTGAGGATGAGCATTCCTACAGCAGGCCAAAGTTCTGGAAATCCAGGAACTACCATTGCAGCTTTGAGCAGCCAGACGAGTGACAAAGCCACTTGAGAGCCTTGGGAGTGATGGGTCGCCATGCTGCATTTGTAGTTCCAAAAGTTTACCTCTTTGTGGGCACTGGAACTAAACCGCTTGTATAACAGTTACGCAACTTTTTATTCTTCAACTAGAAGAATACAATTTAAAAAGCTACATCATTTGCATTAAGTCGTTTTAGACCATAGTTTCTTGACATGAAAGGAACACTAGTATAACACTGCTGTAGTGACTTTGTTGGGTGAAAGCCATAATAAATAAAATTCTGTTATGCATTTTTATTTCCCTCCACCCTCACCCTTTTAAAACAAATCTCTCCTTCACTCACATAATATATCATTCTCTAATCCAAGGAATGGGCAGTCAACAAGATCGACTTCAAAATCTCAGGCAAGCTTAGTATATTGGATCACTTAGCACTGTTTACGCGATTAGACTGTAGTTCTTCTTGGTTTTATTCATGTTACGTGTAGACTTCAACCATGATATCATTTTCTCTGCAGCTCATTAGGTTATGTGCAGCTGAGAATTGTTACCCAGGTGTCAAAATCAGTACACAGCTGGACATCTTATTGTTACTCATAGGCGGTCCCTCGAACGAGGATGACTTGCTGCCACACCAAAAGGGATGAGTTCGCAAACGTTTCAAATGAAGGACCCGATATTCCACTCCTAAACTCCAGGGGTGGAAGATGCCCGTGTGTGGATTTGTTTAATGTGTGGTGACCGTTGCACATCAGCCACCACACGGGCTTGACAGATCTAGGCCTTTATCCAGTGGCATGGGTTAACCAGGATGACTGGAGACTTTCTCTGCTGCATGGACCTAGTGCGCACACATCACAGTGTGGGCTGACCCGTGCTGCTTCTGGGCCTCATACCCTCATTTGCCGCACCTCCGCCACGATCTCTCGCCACTCCTCCGCCACCAAACATTTGCCGCAACTCTGTGATGATCACTCGCCGAATCTCGGCCACGATCTCTCACTGCTCCTCTGCCCCGAACATTTGTCGCATTTCTGCCTCGATCTCTCACCGCTTCTCCACAATGACCATCCTGCTCCTCTGCTGTACCTGGGCCCCGCCGATGTTCTTGCCCACGCTCCAAACGGCGACCTGGGTTTTGATGACGTCGCCCACCTCGAAGTCGTCTCACACTTGGAGCGGCTCGCGCTGGAAGTTGTAGGGCCCGTGCTCCAGCTCTTTTATCCTCCCGACCTGTGGTGGTGTCCTCTCGCAGGCCGGGTGGCCCACCTTCATTATCAACCCCATCAAACACACTACCCTCATCTACCCTCATCGACCCTCCTTGTTACCTCCTCAACAAATTCAATCAAATTAGTCAGAGACGACCTTCCCTTAACAAATCCATGCTGTTGTCCTTGATTAATCCGTGTCTTTCTAAATAAAGATTTATCCTGTCCCTCAGAATTGTTTCCATTAGTTTTCCCACCTCCTAGGTTAGGCTGACTGGTCTATCCCTTTCTCCACTTTTAAACAAAGGGACAATGTTAGTAGTCTTCCAGCACCACACCTGTAGCCAAAGAGAATTGAAAAATTATGGTCAGAGCCTCTGCTATTGTCTCTTTTGCTTCTGTTAACAGCCTGGGATACATTTCATCCGTGCCTGGGGATTTATCCACTTTCAAAGATGCTAAACCCCTTAATACTTCCTCTCCCACTATGTTTATTTCATCTAGTATTTCACACACCTCCTGCCTGATTACAATGTCTGCATCACCCCTCTCTTTTCTGAAAACAGACGCATAGTTTTCATTAAGAACCATAACCACGCCTTCCGCCTCCATACACACATTACCTTTAAGGTCTCCAATAGGCCCTACTTTTCTTTAGTTATCCTCTTGCTCTTAATGTATTTATAAAACATCTTTGGATTTCTTTGATTTTACTTGCCAACATTTTTTCATGCTCTTCGCTTTCCAAATTTCATTTTTAATTTTACACCTGCACTTCGAGAGTTTCTGTCATAAGCCTCCCTTTATTTCTTTATCCTACCCTGCGTGCCCCTTGACATCCAGGGGGCTCTAGTTCTGTTAGTCTGTTGTTTTCGGTGAGCTGAAATTTATGGAGGGTGAAGGATGTTAGTGGTGAAAAGAGATGGTCTTTGGGCTGAAGAGGGAATGGACTGGATATCAAGAGTATACAATCCATGGTAGAGGCTGAAGATGATGGTTTTGGTCTTACCAATGTTTTAGCTGCAGAAAATTATGGCTTATCCAAGATTGATGTTATACAAGCAGGCTGACAGCACAGAGCCAGTAGAAGGGTTGAGAGAGGTGAAGGAGAAATCAAGCTGGGTATCATCAGCATATATGTGAAAACTGATCCCGTGTCTATGTGTGATGTCACCAAGAGGCAGCATGTAGATGAGGAAGAGATGGGGAGCGGGGGGGCAGGGTGGAGGATGGATTTGTGAGCGATTCGAGATGACATTGGAGATTTGGGAAAAGAAACCATTGCTAGAGATGCTGTAGCTTAAAGATAGTGAAGAGCGAAACTTAGAGGGGGCTGTCCCACTGAGTTGGGCAACAAAAGAGAGGCATTCTAAGAGGGTGTGATTGACCGCATTCAAGGCTGCATAGTGGTTGAGGAGGATAAGGAAAGGGAATACAATGCAGTCGCAAAGAATGTCATTTGTGCTTTTGATTAGGGCTGTTGCAGTATATGAGATAGAAACCTGATTGGAAGGATTCAAACAGGAAGTCTCCAAGGAGAGGGAACGATTTACAGTGTCAGCTAGCATGTAGGCCAGAAAAGAAGGCTGGGTGGTCAGCAAATTAGTGGGATTAGGGTTGAGGAGCAGGACCTAGGACTCTTGAATGAGAATCCTTGAGAGTGGGAAGGAAAATCAGTGAGAAACTAGAGAAACAGAGCAAGGTTAGGAGGGGGACAGCAGTAGATTTGGTTTAGTGGGCAAGGAGAACTGATGGGTTGGGAAGGAACTAAGGCAAATGAACCTTGAAGAAATCGGAGTTCCTCGCACTACATATTAGAGGGGAGTATGAAGGAAACTGCGAAGAGGAGCTTAAGGAGGCAACTGATAGTACAGAAAAGGAGTTTAGGGTTAGCTTTGCCCTCCAAGATGATCCTAGAGTAGTAGATACCTTTGGTTGTGAAGGTTGAGGCTTGAAACCTTGACATGGCGCTGGACGACTAATCCAGCTGTGTACTGCACCCCTTGAACGAAGCAAACACGAGGGTCCTACTAGGGGAATACCAGAGAGAGTTATGAAACACCTCTGCATGGAAAGGTTGGTAGAAGTTTGGAACTCTTCTGTAAACAGCAGTTGATGCTAGTTCAATTATTAATTTTAAATCTGAGATAGATTTTTGTTAACCAAAAATCAGTCATTTGGGGCATGTGGCTATATAGAGTTAGGTCACAGATCAGCCATGATCACATTGATTGGCAGAACAGACTCAAGGGGCTAAATGGCCTGCTTCTGTTCCTAGAGATGAAAGGCAGCTAGAGTACCTGGGATTTTATTAA
Organism: Pristiophorus japonicus; assembly: GCF_044704955.1. Lineage (NCBI taxonomy): Eukaryota > Metazoa > Chordata > Chondrichthyes > Pristiophoridae > Pristiophorus > Pristiophorus japonicus. Next base: position 84,783,636 of record NC_091982.1, on the reverse strand, counting down.
ATTTAGCTAGGTAAAAATATTTTTGTAGTAAGTCTTTTAAAATACTATCTTTTTCTGAAGATATGATGCAATAGATTCCTAAAGAAGTTTTCTATTTTTAAGTAAGGATTGCCTGGAAAGTGTTTTTTTTCAACTACATAATCGTTGCTGGATACCGATTTACAGCAAGCATGTATCCTTGGACAGAAGATTAACTGCTTAACCTTGAGATCCATAATGGTCACTTTGGACAGATGGTGCCTATACACTAATCTTTAAGCCAAATTCCACAATAAGACCAAGTCTGATAAATTTGTCATCAAATACAAAGGTTTTGTCATCTGACTAAAGCCAACTTTGCTGGTTGATTCGATGCTTTCCTTAATATTGTACTGCTGCATGAATAAAGTAATGGAATACTTTTTCTTGGCATAGTACTGCTTCTCAAGATACCTCGAACCATCTCCTAAATTACCAGAGCATTTCTCATCCAGCGTATAGATTTTGCTTAATTAGTCTCACATAATGAAGGAATACTAATTGGCTGCTCCGGGTCCAGAGATATTCAGAGCGCAACCACAATTTGGAAACAAAATCAGTTGCATGGTGAAACTCTGCATTTTCCTCTCCACCCCACCTCCCCAGGGTGCTGATGCCACACGGACAACCAATACTCATCCAAGAACAATGACCATTCAGGTGAGGTACTTGAAAGGCTGATGGGTCCAAATTAATAGGAATGGAATAAAAAGTTGTTAATAAAGTAAATTGTTCTTGGTTTATTTTGAGGCACAGCTGATATGGTCATTAGAGGGTGGGTGGGAACTCCTTGGAAATTCAAAACACTCTGCTCTTAAGTATTTAAAGTACAAGCCTATAGCAAGTTTAGGACTACTACTAAGCTGGCACAGGAGAGAGAAAAAGGTGCATATGATTACAATGTCCCAAATAATGGGATACTATTAAAAAGAGGATTAATGGGAAATAAGTCTGATTCATCTATCTGAAATAGATGAGAGGCAGCTAGTGGTTAAACTTTGAATTTAAATCAGCAACTAGTACTCAAGAAATATTTTAGTAATTATAAACAGAGTAGCTATGCAGATGAAGGGCAACAATGATAATTTTATGCCCGAGATCATTGACGTATGAAGACGGACTTGATGCTGAGCACTTGTACTCAACTGGGTGGGTGGGTGGAGGCAGGCAGGCAAACACTTGAGAGGGGATCTGACCCAGGTAGTTAAGATTATTGAAAGCATGAACATCAAGCAAGCAGGTAGCATGTTTGAGGTGATGGGGTTGGGTTGAACTGGGAGCCTTCAATACAAAAGCCAAAAGCGGGGAGTGAGGTTGAATATATAGATTTGTTTTTCCCTGTAGGATAATCAATCCTTCGAGCTGAGTTTTGAAGCAATGAACACTGTTTGCTTATACTCCTTTTAGAAACAATTGGAGGAAAATGAGGTGATCACAGCATATGGATGGTAAGAGTGAATTATTTAGGAAAATAATCAGTGGCTCTGGGATCTCCTGAGGCTTGCCTGATTGTGAATGAGTGTGGAGAGGTTTCAGATCTCTCTGTGCAAACCTTCACTTCCTGGGAGAACAGAGAGTTGAAATCACCCAGAGGATGGGTCCCGATGGCATTTTTTCATCCCAGATACATAAACAAACACTGATTGTAAAATATTAACAGCAGCGGTGCCTTTCCTGATATTGGTAGCATCTATTACTGTTTTTGCTTCAGAATCACTGTACGAGCTAAAAACTAAATATCTGCCCAAGATGACAGAACTCCCAAGACCAGCTAAAAAAATAACCACAAATCAGGCACAAGTACAACAACCATTAAACAAGTACAAAGCTCAGAAATAATTTGGAAGACAAGTGGAAACGTGTTATTTCCTTGTCCATTGTCGTATTAAGCAAACCTGCAAATAAAATCAATTTAAAATAGGAAATATTAAAGAATAAGTGATTTACTGATAGATCTCTACCTATCTTTTTTTTTCCACATTTCAAGATAAATTGTGTCATGCAGTCAAAAGTGACAGCACTGTAAGCTTAATTTCTTTAGCAGCAAGCACCAAGGAAACATGGATTGTGCTGAACAAAGTTTCAGAATGGTCTAAAGTGCGCTGATGTTTTGGTGATTTTACCTTCCTCATTTGCAGCTCACATTACCCATGCAGTACTCCTTCTGCCAGTGGCACCAGCCAATATCAAAGAGCCAAACTGTGCATCCAATGGTATCCAAGAACTGAATTTTCTTGGACCGAGGTTCTGAGTTTTGTATTCAGACACCAGTAATGTGGGCTTCCGTCCAGATTGGTACTTCAACGGGCCCAATTGGCAGCACGCTCCAATTGCAGGGCTGGGCTCTCCACCTGAGCACCATTCTCTCTGGTGGCACTAAATACTCAATCACCAATTGACAAACCAATCTGAGGATTGAATACTTATTAGAAAGGCAGTTGGATAACAAACAATTTAAACTTAGCTGAGCAAGCTGAAATTTGTGCTTTCACCAATGTTTAAAGTCCCACTTTCTGTGAACTGTACTGATTGATTGCTCCTCTTAAAAATATAAAAGGAAAAATGCATCACCTACTTAGTAACCTTCCACAACAGAAAAGCAGCTGCCAAATAAAGCACTTCTTACCAAAATGTGGTGTGCATACATAGGACGTGACAAGAAAAATGCTGCATCATGAGGTGTGTAAAACTGATTACAAAGAAATCAATTGAAGGCACTCATTTGATGTAGTCTTCTGTATTTAGATTTGAAGCTAAAAATCCTCTGAACTGCACCAGTGTATCATGGCACTGATCGTACAATTATTGCTACTATACCCATGCTCTACATTAATGTTGTGTACCTGCAGTTGTGCTTTGTAATACGAGTATGGTTAGTTAGCCTCCATCTAACCAAAAAAACATGACCTAGCCATTGCTTTTATTGTCTTCCCATGCTGCTGACTTGATCTTCCTATAGATTAAACCTTAAAGCTATGTCAGCATTACACACATACTCTTCCCAGGAGATGGTTGTGACAGAAAGCTGATGAATTGCAAAGTCCTATGCTCCATTTCATCAGTGTTTAGCAGTAGCCAACTGCTGGTCTCAAAGTTGGTATTTGAGAAAACACCACAGCTTTTGCTAACTTAACTTCCAGTATCTGGTTGAGTTTACTCGTATCCTTCAAGGATTGTTTATTTAGTGGAGCTTGTAAGACTCTATTGTCTGAGTGATAATAGCCACACACTGGCTTCAGGGTATATTGTCAAGTCAGGTATGTGCTGTAAAATAAACTGAGCGCACAATTAAAAAATATATTTTGGCTACAGTATCCGAGTTTGTCAGGTCCCGTGTAAAAATCGCATGTGCAAGACGTGCCAAAAGTGCAAGTTTTGACTTCGGTATCCTAGTTTGTCAGGTCCAGTGTAAAATCCCCATGATGCTATTTGTATAGGTGCTTGAGAGTTGGATTTTATCTTTTATTGCTAGCTTTCTGGTAACTGATTTATATTTTTTTCAATTTACACCATTCGTAGAAAAAAATAACTTATATTTACATAGGCCCTTTCACATCCTCGGGATATCCCAGAGCACTTCATTACTTTTGAAGTGTAGTCACTGTTATAATGTGGGCAAGCGTGGCAGTCAACTATGCGCAGTAAAGTTTCACAAAGAGCAATGAGGTAAATGATCAATTAATCTGTGTTTTGGTGGTGTTGAGGGATAAATATTGGGCAGGGTATCGAGCAATTCACTGCTTTAATCGTGTTATGGTATAAAATCATGGAAGCACAGAAGGGACCCATTTGGCCCACCAAGTCTGCGCTGGCTCTTTCGAAGAGAAATCCAGTTAGTCCCACTCCCCGGCATCTTGTACATCTACCTGAACCTCGGTTTCAGGTCTTGTCTAAAAAATGGCACCTTTGACAACACAGTACTCTTCAATACTGCATTCAAGTGTCATTCTACATCATGTCCCTGAAATTCCGATGTCCCGGGTCCGTACGAAGTTTCTACGGACCCGGGAAGGCATCGGAAATGCCGGTTTTCAGCGCGCAATGCGCATGAGCTGAAAACCGGCATTTCCGATCTGTGAAGTTTCTGGCTTGACAGATCTCGCGCATACTGGGAGCGAGGACACTTGAGGGCAAGATTTCCAATATTTACGAATATCTTGCCTTACAAATGTCCTTTAAAATCTTGTGCCTGAAAAAGCAGGCGTAGAGCCTACTTTTAAACGTGTAAGAGTTTATAAACATGATTAAAATAAAAATGTTAAAAATACATTTATGTTAAAACCCTGCCCACTCAGATAATTTTATTTTAAACCTTAACCCTAACTTTTTTTTTTAAAACGAATTTTTTTTATTTAAAAAAACATATGTAACATTTTTAATTTCTCAGTTTATTGGGCCCAAGTTTCCACACGATACAAAACGGGCGCCCCTCCGAGCTGGGCGCCTTCTTTTCGCGTCTAAAACGGCGCCAGAAAAAAAACTCGCGATTCTGGAGCGTTCTGCAGCTCCTTGATCTGCCTGGCGCAGCGCCCAGGGAGGCGGAGCCTACACTCGCGGCGATTTTGTAAGTGGGAGGAGGCGGGTACTATTTAAATTAGTTTTTTTCCTGCCGGCAACGCTGTGCGTTGGAGCATTCGCGCACGCGCAGTGTGAAGGAAACATTGGCGCTCGGCCATTTTTGTAGTTCTTTGTAGCTGTTTAATTTTTGAACATTTTTTTAATAAAAGCACATTGCCATCAGCACTTGCAGCCTTCTCACTGCCTCCTTTCTCCCCCCCCCCCCCCCCCCCCCCCCCGGGCGCGGGAAGAACGGGCGCCTCCTCCCCCCCCCCCCCCCCGCGGGAAGAATGGGTGCCTCCTTCTCCCCCCCCCCCCCCCCCACAGGAAGAACGGGCGCCTCCTCCTCTTCCCCCCCTCCCCCGGCGAGAAAGAACAGGCGCCTCCTTCCCCCCCCCCCCCCCCCCCCACGGGAAGAACGGGCGCCTCCTCTTCCCCCCCCCGCGGGAAGAACGGGCGCCTCCTCCCCCCACCCCGCGGGAAGAACGGGCGCCTCAGGCTGACTGCAGCATTCTCCGTGCCTGAAGCACTTTCACACAGGTAGGAAGATGGTTTATTTAATTTTTTCTTTTGCTTATTATTTGTATAATTTTTGGAGAAGTATAAATAAGGATTTATTGTAGAATTTAATGACTTCCCTTCCCCCTCCCCCCCACCTCGTACTGGACGCCTAATTTGGAACCTGCGCCTGATTTTTTTATGTGTAGAACAGGTTTTTTCAGTTCTACAAAAATCTTCACTTGCTCCATTCTAAGTTAGTGTGGAGTACGTTTTCACTGTGGAAACTGAAATCAGGCGTCAGTGGCCGGACACGCCCCCTTTTGAAGAAAAAATTCTGTTCCAAAGTAGAACTGTTCTACCTGACTAGAACTGCAGAAAAAAAAATGTGGAGAATTGCGATTTCTAAGATAGTCCGTTCTCCACCAGTTGCTCCTAAAAAATCAGGTGCAAATCATGTGGAAACTTGGGCCCAAAGTGAGATGTTTTTTCAATGTTTTCTATAGTATTTGTAACTTACAAATCTCTTACTATGAATAAGAAAATACTTGCCTGTGATTGGGTGTCCAGGCACATGTGACTCCTGCAGACATCCTGACGTGCACGCGCTGCACGTCGTTGGGAGAGGAGGCCTATGAATTGGAAGTCCCAACGTGCGCAGCACTTCCAGCTAAGTTCGCAGTTTATTTCTATTTTTTTCAGGATTTACCCATGGGAAGTCTTCCTCGGAATTTCTGGGCCAATGTATTTGAAGTCTTGAGCAGGGCCTGAACCCAGAACCTTCTGACTTTGATGACAGTGCTATATAGAAACATAGAAAATAGATGCAGGAGTAGGCCATTCGGCTCTTCGAGCCTGCACCACCATTCAATAAGATCATGGCTGATCATTCCCTCAGTACCCCTTTCCTGCTTTCTCTCCATACCCCTTGATCCCTTTAGCCGTAAGGGCCATATTCAACTCCCTCTTGAATATATCCAATGAACGGGCATCAACAACTCTCTGCGACAGGGAATTCCATAGGTTAACAACCCTTTGAGTGAAGAAGTTTCTCCTCATCTCAGTCCTAAATGTCCTACCCCTTATCCTAAGTCTGTGTCCCCTGGTTCTGGACTTTCCCAACATCAGGAACATTCTTCCCGCATCTAACCTTTCCAGTCCTGTCAGAATCTTATACGTTTCTATGAGATCCCCTCTCATCCTTCTAAACTCCAGTGTATAAAGGCCCAGTTGATCCAGTCTCTCCTCGTATGTCAGTCCAGCCATCCCTGGAATCAGTCTGGTGAACCTTTCCTGCACTCCCTCAATAGCAAGAGCGTCCTTCCCTAGATTAGGAGATCAAAACGGAACACAATATTCCAGGTGAGGCCTCACCAAGGCCCTGTACAACTGCAGTAAGACCTCCCTGCTCCTATACTCAAATCCCCTAGCTATAAAGGCCAACATACCATTTGCCGCCTTCACTGCTTGCTGTACCTGCATGCCAACTTTCAATGACTGATAAATTATGACACTCGGGTCTCGTTGCACCTCCCCTTTTCCTAATCTGCCGCCATTCAGATAATATTCCGTCTTTGTGTTTTTGCCCCCAAAGTGGATAACCTCAAATTTATCCACAATATACTGCATCTGCCATGCATTTGCCCACTCACCTAACCTGTCCAAGTCACCCTGCAGCCTCTTAGCGTCCTCCTCACGGCTCACACCGCCACCCTGTTTAGTGTCATCTGCAAACTTGGAGATATTACATTCAATTCCTTCATCTAAATCATTAATATATATTGTAAAGAGGTGGGGTCCCAGCACTAAGCCCTGCTGCACTCCACTAGTCACTGCCTGCCATTCTAAAAAGGACCCGTTTATCTCGACTCTCTGCTTCCTGTCTGCCAACTAGTTCTCTATACATGTCAGTACATACCATGTGCTTTGATTTTGCACACCAATCTCTTGTGTGGGACCTTGTCAAAAGCCTTTTGAAAGTCCAAATACACCACATCCACTGGTTCTCCCTTGTCCACTCTGCTAGTTACATCCTCAAAAAATTCCAGAAGATTCATCAAGCCTGATTTCCCTTTCATAAATCCATGCTGACTTGGACCGATCCTGTCATTGCTTTCCAAATGTGCTGCTATTTCATCCTTAATAATTGATTCCAACATTTTTCCTATTACTGATGTCAGGCTAACCGGTCTATAATTACTGTTTTCTCTCTCCCTTTTTTAAAAAAGTGATGTTACATTAGCTACCCTCCAGTCCATGGGAACTGATCCAGAGTCGATAGACTGTTTGAAAATGATCACCAATGCATCCACTATTTCTATGGCCACTTCCTTAAATACTCTGGGATGCAGACTATCAGGCCCCGGAGATTTATCGGCCTTCAATCTCATCAATTTTCCTAACACAATTTTCCTAATAAGGATATCCTTCAGTTCCTCCTCTTCACTAGACCCTCGGTCCCCTAGTACATCCAGAAGGTTATTTGTGTCTTCCTTCGTGAAGACAGAACCAAAGTATTTGTTCAATTGGTCTGCCATTTCTTTGTTCCTCATTATAAATTCACCTGAATCCGACTGCAAGGGACCTACGTTTGTCTTCACTAATCTTTTTCTCTTCACATATCTATAGAAGCTTTTGCAGTCAGTTTTTATGTTCCCGGCAAGCTTCCTCTCATACTCTATTTTCCCCCTCCTTAAAAACCCTATAACCCCTTAGTCCTCCTCTGCTGAATTCTAAATTTCTCGCAGTCCTCAGATTTGCTGCTTTTTCTGGCCAATTTATATGCCTCTTCCTTGGATTTAACACTATCCTTAATTTCCCTTGTTAGCCATGGTTGAGCCACCTTCCCCATTTTATTTTTACTCCAGACAGGGATATACAATTGTTGAAGTTCATCCATGTGATCTTTAAATGTTTGCCATTGCCTGTCCATCGTCAACCCTTTAAGTATCATTTGCCAGTCTATTCTACCACTGAGCTGGGCTGACACTTGCAATACAAAGGCCTCATGTTTGAAGGGAGAAGAAGTGATTTTCAGACTTTTCTGTGTGGGTAAGGCCCTGCAAATAATTGCCCATCCCATCAACTTTTCAAATTGACCCAAAGGAAAACAGTATTATCATTGCAAAAGTGCTTTGTGTTTGTTGAATGCCCTTTTTTATTTTTTAAAGATAATTCTGTTTATTAAAAAAAATCATTAGATGTATCTGTGTACTGCTCAAATATTCTCTGATAGCTGAGGCTGCCATCTACTCATCCCACAACTTTGGTCTTGATATTTTTAGGCCACTGTGTATGTGCAAATTATCTAGCCCTTCTGGAACAAAATATATTGTTTATGTCCTGGTTTGAGTGCAGGTTGAACCAGATTTTTTTCATGACCATCAACTCTCAGAACTTTTTCTCCTTTTTTCCTCAAATCACAAGTTTATTTAAGTATACTATAGTCATCAAATCTCACATTAGCAGATTGCAAATAATGGGCATCACCTATACTAGATTCCACATACAATGCTAGCTGTGGCTCACTTTAGCCTCTGAGTCAGAAAGTTGAGAGTTCAAGTCCCAAACTAGAGATTTGAGCACAAAATCTAGGCTGACACTTAGTACTGAGGCACTGCTGCACTGTTGGAGGTGTTGGGGCCTAAAATGCCCATTTGCGCAGGGCCAGTTAGCGCCGGCGGCCGGCGATAAGGGAGTGCTAATGAGATTGCGCGCGGGCGCGGCAGCCACATTGCCCCGCGTGTATCTGCCCACCTGTTTGGCGATGGCGCTACGGCTTTGCATTGCTCTCCAGAGTCACTCGCGATGCTGCTCTGTACACAGTGATGTCATCACCGTGCGCATCGTCTTGTGACCTCCCCGAAAGCTTAAATTGCCCCACCAACGAACGCTCGCCAATGCCAAGGACAGCTTTTGCTGTTGGTTTCAATTCGTCGGACTGCAGTGCCAGCGAAATTTAAAGGCGCGCTGGTGGAGAGAATATTTTGTAGGCCAAATTTTCAGAGACTTGCATTTTTTTCGTTGTTTTGTTTGTCACTGCAATCATCGATTGCTGGGCCTCAGTGTCCTTTGCCTTCCATCCCTCCCCCCCTCCCCTCACTCAACTCCATTTGCAGATAACAATATTCTCTGGCAATCATGGGCTCGGTGTTGACGGTGGACCATCTCCTGCATCTTCACCATTGGAGGATGGTTCTGAAAAGACAGCAGCGTTATGATTTAACCAGGTAGTGGCTTCGGCAGAGGCAAGGAGAAAGGCTGCCACTGGGAGTGGACCTTGGAGAGGGCCATGCTCCGAGGGTCAGGGAGAAGGACAGACCAAGGCAGCTTGAAAGGAGCAGAGAAAGGCAAAGGGAGCAAGAGCAGCGGGCAGAGTCACATCAGCAGCAGGATGCTGAGGAACAGCAACAGGATGACCAACATCAACAGTTGCCTGAAGATGTTGCCAGGGTAAGACGCTTACACAGACGTGCCACCAGAAGGGCATACACACCCAGAATCTTTCAGCAACAGTTTTGCTACATCCACTTCTGAGGAGCAGTGGGTGCGAAGGTGGTGGTAACAGAGCTGTGCCATCTGCTGCAGGCAGACCTCAAAAAAGGCCGAGAACGGCTCACTCAGTGGCAGTGAAGGTGACCATTGCCCTCAATTTTTATGCCAATGGATCTTCCCAGGGAGCCACAGCAGACATCTCCAACATATCCCAGTATACTGCCTATTGTTGCATTCGTGATGTCACCGATGCTCTGTATCGAAGGAGGATGGAATACATCTCATTCTCCATGACGAGACACAAGCAAAAGGAGCGGTCAACTGGGTTTGTGAGGATGACACATTTTCCCCAAGCTGCAGGGTGCCATAGACTGCACGCACGCCGCCTTGAGGGCTCCGCACCGGAATCCTGAGATCTCTCAAAACACAAAAGGATACCACTCACTGAATATCCAGTTGGTGTGCAACTACAGATGCACAATAATGGCCGTTAATGCTATCCTGGGAGAAGCCAGGATGCCTTCATCCTGCACCAGTCCGGTGTGCCAGCTTTGTTCCATCCACCCAATGCAGCTCCCGGCTGGCTCCTCGGAAACAAAGGCTACCCGCTATGCACTTGGCTCATGATTCCACTCTGAAACCCCACCACTCTGTCCCAGCACTCTTACAATAAGAGTTATGCTGCCACCAGAAGCATCATTGAGCAGACCATCGGAGTGCTCAAGCAATGGTTCCGCTGCCTTGATTGCTTGACGGGAGCAGTTCTGCAGTACTCATCTGACCGGGTGTCCCTCTTTGTGCTCGTCTGCTGCATGCTTTGCAATCTGGCACTCGTGAGGGCACAGCCATTGTCCGAAGACATAGGCGTTACACCTATGGAGGAGGAGGTGGAGAAGGAGAATTAGTATCTGTATCTCCTTGTATCACCTTTTTCGTAATCCAGCTACTACTTTGCCGCAGTGTGTCCCATGTTGCTGCAGTATGGCTGGTGGAAGGCTGCTGTGTTTCTGGGCCAGAGACTACAGCTGGCCTTCTCGGATGCCCTCGACCAGCTCTGGGCTTGGAAAGCCTGGCTGCAGACAGAAGCATCTCGGGCTGGGTGGCGGCAATCAGGTGGCTGGGTGACTGCCGGGGATAGTTGCAATGATGGAGTGGCAGTGGTGGGATCAGAAATGCTGTCGTCCTGAGAGAGGACAGCAGGTTCCTGCTCCACTGACGCAGTACCTCTCCGCTGGGGCAGCACTTCAGCCTACGCACCAATCTGATGGAGGATGGATTGCTGGGCTGCTGTGTCACCGTGTCATCCCTGGTGGACCGTGATGGACCCAGCAACAATGGCAGCAGTCAGGGCTTGCGTGGCATCATGCTGAAACTGCATGAGAGCAATCTGAGCAACCGTGCGAGCAATCATTGACTCTATTGCAGGAGCACGATGTTGCGTTGCTTCTGCCTGTGCCCCAATAGAAGCTGCCACATCACCCATGAGACACCTAATGAAGTTTGGATCTGCATGTTCCATCTGACAGTCCATCAGTGGCAATGCTAGGCTCCATGGTGTACACATAGCTGTCTACAATGCAGGAGGCAGACTCCTCCACGCTCGTCACCACTTTCGGGTACCCTTTCCATTGCCCCAATCACTTCAGACTGCAAGACAATCGCCCTTTGCTGAAACGCCTCTCCAACGAGGCCATCATCTGAGTCCGGTGATGGGGAATGGTGATGGAGATGGGGAGCTGACTCCTGAGCTTGCCTTATCCCTTGACCCTGCTGCAGCCCACTAGGCCCTGGTGCATCACCCAGTGCTGATCCTTCCCCCAAGCTGAACTGCAATAACCGCGTACACCCAATATCTGAGCTGGTGTGTGCAAATGTGAGAAACACGGTGCTTGCATAGTCGTCCTCCTCCTCCCTCATTTCTTCTCCCTGCACATTGGGTTGGGGGTACTCTGGAACAGTCTGGGCTGCGGCCGGGGGTTTGTCTGAAAGCACAAATGGTACAAGAGTGGCATTAAGTGAGGGAAGCGGGCAGGCATGCAGGAAGAAAAGTGGTCATAATGTGGAGCAGCTAAATGATGAGGCATTCTGCTTAAAATGGAAGATGGGATGACGGGAAAGCTTTCACTTACCAATGTTGGCATTGGCGGGCTCGGCATCCCCACTGCCTCGGGGATGGCCACCTGCGGGCCCATAAGGCAAAGTACGCTCTCCTCTAGGTCTGTGAGGGGGCGCAGTTCAGCCTCACCTCCCCACTCCCTGCTTTGCTGCTGCTGCAGCCTGTTATGTGCCATCTTAGACTGCAAAGGAAAGGAAGCTTGGTGAGTCACAGTGCACTTATGTATGTGGAAGAAATGCATGGACGGCTTAAGCAGCTTCAAGATTCTAAGCAACGCATCAAATGAGCCAATAACTGAGCAGAAACATCCTACGAACATAAATAGGAATAGGAGTAGGCCATACGGCGTCTCTAGCCTGCTCCACCATTTAATACGATCATGGCTGATCCGATCATGGCTGATCCGATCATGGACTCAGGTCCACTTCCCTGCCAGCTCCCCATAACCCTGTATTCCCTTATTGGTTAAGAATCTATCTATCTCTGTCTTAAATTTATTCAATGTCCCAGTTTCCACAGCTCTCTGAGGCAGCGAATTCCACAGATTATGCACCCTAGTTCTAGTCTCCCCTATCAGTGGAAACATCCTCTCTGCATCCACCCTGTGAAGCCCCCTCATAATCTTATATGTTTTGATACGATCACCTCTCATTCTTCTGAATTCCAATGAGTGGAGGCCTAACCTACACAGCCTTTCTGCATAAGTCAACCCCCTCCTCTCCGGAGTCAGCCGAGTGAACCTTCTCTGAACTGCCTCCAAAGCAAAGTATATCCTTTCTTAAATATGGAAACCAAAACTGCACGCAGTATTCTAGGTGTGGCCTTATCAATACCTTGTATAGCTGTAGCAAGACTTCGCTGCTTTTATACTCCATCCCCTTTGCAATAAAGGCCAAGATTCCATTGGCCTTCCTGATCACTTGCTGTACCTGCATACTATCCTTTTTGTGTTTCATGCACCAGGTCCCGCTGTATTGCAGCACTTTGCAATTTTTCTCCATTTAAATAATAACTTGCTCCTTGATTTATTTTTTTCTGCCGAAGTGCATAAGCTCACACTTTCCAACATTATACTCCATCTGCCAAATTTTTGTCTATTCACCTAGCCTGTCTGTCCTTTTGCAGATTTTTTTGTGTCCTCCTCACACATTGCTTTTCCCCTCCCATCTTTGTATCGTCAACAAACTTGACTACGTTACACTCTGTCCCTTCATCCAAGTCTTTAATATAGATTGTAAATAGTTGGGGTCCCAGCACTGATCCCTGCAGCACCCCACTAGGTCCTGATTGCCAACCCAAGAATGAACCATTTATCCCGATTCTCTGTTTTCTGTTAGTTAGCCAATCTTCTATCCATGCTAATTATATTACACCCAACCCCGTGAAATTTTATCTTGTGCAGTAACCTTTTAAGTGACACCTTGTCAGATGCCTTCTAGAAGTCCAAATAAACCACATTCACTAGTTCCCCTTTATCCACCCTGTTCGTTACATCCTCAAAGAATTCCAGCAAATTTGTCAAACATGACTTCTCCTTCATAAATCCATGCTGACTCTGCCTGACTGAATTATGCTTTTCCAAATGTCCTGCTACTGCTTCTTTAATAATGGACTCCAATATTTTCCCAATCACAGGTGCTAAGGCTAACTGGTCTATAGTTTCCTCCTTTTTTAAATAGGGGCATTACATTAGCAGTTTTCGAATCTGCTGGGAGCTCCCCAGAATCCAGGGAATTTTGGTAAATTACAACCAATGCATCCACTATCCCTGCCGCTACTTCTCTTAAGACCCTAGGATGCAAGCCATCAGGTCCAAGGGATTTATCCACCTTTAGTATCTTACTGAGTACCACCTCCTTAGTGATTGTGATTGTGTTAAGTTACTCCCCCCCCCCCGTAGTCCCTTGACTATCCCGAGTTAAATGCTGGTTTGCAGTCTGCACAGATGCTGCCTTGTAAGAGTTGTGGGAACAGAGAGAGACACTCTGGTTCATAGGTAAGAGTTTGGGAAGGATGCACTCACTTTCATCACGAGTGGTCGCAGAACATTTTGCGCCGCTGTGTGGGTGTGCAGTCCAGGACGGAGGTGTCCGACACCTCTATACCCACCTCTGCCCATATAGCTCGCAGAAGCTGTGAAGCGGACCTCCCAGCTGGAGGGAAAAGGATGCGCCTCCTGTCTTCCACTGCCCTCACCAGTGTATCCAATTCAGCGTCTGTGAACCTCATCGCCTTTGTACTGCCTCTCCCAGCTGCCATGATGACCCTCAGTAAGCAGCTACTGAACTTTGAGGAAGAAGTGAATCAGCAAAACAAAGCTGCAAGGCATGCCCTTTATGAACCCCAGTGACCAGGTAACTAGTTATGAGTGAATCACTCAGCTGAAATTGGGTGCTGATTTGCACCACCATCCCTTGAGCGCCCCTCCATTTAGTGCTGCAACAGCACAGCTCTCACATTTCATGAACTAAGTGCTGAAATTACAAAGTTCCTACCACTCATCTCGGCTGGCACTAGCTTTTCAACTAATTCAAATTATGTGCTCCAATCCCAGCGTGGGGCAATTTCGGGCCCATCATCTTTCGGATGAGACGTTAAACCAAGTGGACGTTAAAAGATCCAATAACACCACTGCATTGAAAGAGCAAGGGAGTTCTCCCTGGTGTCCTGGCCAATATTTATCCCTTAACCAACATCACTAAAACAGATTGTCTGGTCATTATCACATTGCTGTTTCTGGGACTTTGCTGCATGCAAAATTAGCTTCTGCAACTGTGATAATGACCAGATAATGTATTTCAGTGATGTTGGTTGATGGATGTCCTGAGGTCAAGAAAAACACTATATATAAATGTAAGTCTTTTCTTTTTTTTCTTTCATCATAGATGCATTTGACCCATCATGCCTGTGCCGCTCTTTGTAGAGCTATCCCAATAGTCCCACACCCCTGCTCTTTCCCCACAGCCTTGCAAATTTCTCCTTTTCAAGTATATATCCAATTCCATTTTGAAAGTTTTTATTGATTCTACTTCCTCCACCCTTTCTGGCAGTGAATTCCAGATCATCATAACTTGCTGCATAAAGAAATTCTCATCTGCCCCTTGGCTTTTTTGCCAATACCTTAAATATGTGTCCCCTGGTTACCAAGCCTTTCATCATCTTCTGCAGGATAGCCCTTGATTGCAATATTGCCTGCACCACATATAGAAGTGTACAAATGGAACAACAGGTGCGTGGTAGTATTTGCCAGAAGGACATCTATAGTCCATACACCCTGACGAAATGATACTGTTTCACATAAAATATGTCCTCACATCGCTAAGATACTTCAAAATATATATAGCTAAGGAAGGCTCATCTATACAGAAGGATCTTATAGTCCTCCATCAACACATCCAAATGCTTCTTAAATGATTTCAGGGTTTTCACCCCCACTATCCTACCTGAAAGTCAATTTCCATATGTTGATCACTCTAAGAAAGAACTTTGCTTTTTATTAGTTTGTACCTGTGTCTCCTTGACCTGCTGTAAAAGTTGTAATTATTTATCTTGAAGTAGCATTCTGGATCTACATTTGCTAAACTATACCTCTTTCATGAATTTAAAGGTCAAGTTTCTCCAGTTTCTCCTCATCACTGCAATGCTCCGGATTAGTCTTGTGGTTTTCCCTGAATTCAACAGGGACTTGAATGACTTCTTTGTGTCCTGGTGACCATAACTGGATACAATGCTGAAGGTGTGTTCTGACCAGAATACCACAAAGTGTAAACCTGACATCCTCTAACTTTTGTTTTGCATTGATGGCTATGTTAAGCATCCAGTCTTGATTATCTTGACACTAGTCACCCATTTTCTCTTCCAGATGCACTTGTCAGTATTAAATTTCATCTGTCATCAATCTGCCTACTTATCATATTTCCAGCCTGCCTCAAGACTCAACTGCCCTGCTAGTTTAGTAATACCTGATCATTCTTTTAAATCCAAGTTGTTAATATAAATTGGAAATACTAGTGGTCGAAACATCAATTTTTGGAGCATCCCACTTAGTATTTCTCCCCATCCTGACGTAACTCCCCAAACAATTAGCTACTACTTCCTACCCCATAGCCAATTTCTCATCATTCCCACCATTTACTGTGAATCTTAAGCTTAAATATTAGACTTTCTTATAGAACTTAGTTGGACATCAAGGTACAGCATATCATCAGGCTTTCCACATTCCATTTTGGATGTCACTTCCTCCAAAAATTCAAAAAGGTTGACCAGGCAGGATCATCGCCTTCTGAATCCAGTTAGCTACTATTTACTGGATTATTACCATACATGTTATTCTTAAATTTTCTCTCAATTATTTTCTGAGGTATTGATGCAAAACTAATGACCTTGTTGCATTAAGGTTTTCTCCCAATGGCACATCAATTGTTCTTCAATAATGAGGTGATGATGTTCACTGTGGAGCCTTACTCAGATCCAAGCACTTTTCCTTCTGCTGTGACCGTTTTGGAACAGGTGCTTACTGGGTTAAACATCTGAGCCTTGATCCAATGTTTTGGGTTTTAAAGTCTAAGGGAAAAAAAAAAATGTTTTCCCTCCCTTTCTGCTAAAATGTTTTATCTTTTGGAGTCCAGTTTGCAGAAATTATCATATATGGTCTATGCCAGCTCACTTTATACAAGGCAAGGTCACTGTACAGTGCAAGAAGTACCATATGAGGGACAAGTAACCAACAGAAAACCCAATTTTCTTTTTTGAAAGCTACCATTCAAAAATCAGTATATAAAAGCTGTTCAATCAAATTATTAAAATAATTTCCTTGTACTATTTTTGGCCATCTGTTTTACCCCAGTCAGTGTATAGAGCTGGAGATAACAGTTGTAATATAAAAAGCACTTAAGAAAATGACACACCTAAAATAAAAATCACTACATTTACCCATAAAAATAGTCACTTTAGAAATGCTTATGAGAAGTTTTCCTACATAGGCCTGCTCTTCTATCAAAAGCCTGGGGCTTAAGTTGACCTGGGCTCTGTGCGATGAGGCTTTCTAGCTGCTCTGCATAAATTTTGTGTGAGAGAGAGACTCGTCAGAGCAGTTTTAGTTTCCACCTTGGTATTGTGGAGTTACAGGTGTGTCGAGGAGGCTCAAGCACGTGGGGAGATCCCGTCCGAACTGACCCCCGTCCAGACGGAATTCCTCGTCGGCGCCAAGCTCCGAAACCTCCCTTGGGAGCCGGCGCCTCACAACTTGAGCCTCCTCGGCGAAATCCCCTCCGTGCCTTTCAGTTCTGCGCGGAGGGGGTTTCCTGTACGGGCTTCTCTTGCACACGCTCCACCTTGCCATCCTTGTCTGCCGTCTGGACACGCCTTGGCGCACCATCTTGCCGTCCGGAGGAAGCGGGGGTCCCCAATGGAGTGCACTCTACGTGGGAGTCCTCCCTCTATTTATTGGGGACTTGGCCTGGAGGGCGTTGCATGGAGCAGTCCCGTGCAATAAGTTTTTAAGTCGGTTCACGTGCTCCCAGGCCGCCTGCAATTTCTGCAGTCTGGAAGAGTCCGTGTTCCATATTTTTACTGAGTGTGCGAAGTTGCAGCCCCTCTTCCACTATTTGAAGGGGCTGCTCCTCAAATTCTGGTTGCACTTCAGTCCCATACTCCTGATCTTTGGGCACCCTGTGCGGAGGTGAGTAGGCAGGTCGGAAGGCCTCCTTGTAGGACTGCTCCTGGGCATGGCCAAGGGGGGCATCAGCCGGTCCAGACAGCGGGCTTTCGAGGGGGTCGTTCAGCCCGACTGCCTCTCTTCTGCTGTTGCATCCAAGCTAGGGTGTCCCTGGAGATGGAGCATGCGGTGTCCACCAGTATGCTCGTGGCCTTCCGCGAGAGGTGGGCACCGGAGGGGCTGGAGTGCATCATCACTCCCGGCAACCAGATTTTAATTTGATGTTTTTTTTGTCTAAAGTTTAATTTATTTAATGTGTCGGTTTTAGTGCCCCCCACCCCCCACTTTTAGCCCGGGGGCACTTGTATAATTTGTGTTTTTCGTGCCCTCAAAAAAAAAATCCAAAAAAAAAACAAGGGGACACTTGTTTGAAAATGTTTGGTGTGCCCCCTCCCCCTTTTTAATCAGGGGGCACTTGATTTAATTTTCACAACTTAAAATAGTTGTAGAGCTGTTGTACTGATAGTTCAAAATAGTTTTAGAGCCCACAATTACAACCAGGTAGAAAGCACCAGGGAATTCCAGTTCTTGCACGCAGTGTGTGATTGCGTGCGCATTGCTGAGATTGTATAGTCGCAATCAAGCAGAAAATGTATAAATAACAAATATAGGACAAAAGCAGTTGGGAAAATATAAACATCAAAAATAAAAATGATTTTTTCTAGTTTTTTAAGCATTTTAATCCATTAAATAAGAATTTTGAGATAACCGCGTTGTTTGAGATGGAATTTAGAGAGAAGGTCTGATGTTTGTACTGTGGTTTGAGACATTTTGATGCTGATCTTAAACATTGACCAGTTGTCACTGCAATCAACCAGACACTCAATATGGCAAATGACCACTTATTAGAAACCGTTCTGGAAGAGAGAATTATTTATTTTTCTGTCCTTGAGCAATGCCATCTGGTGGTCAACTAGTTTTCATTTAAGGTTTGAGTTTCCAAAAGTCTTCCTAAATCTGAATTTTGTGCTAACCTTTTATTTATTTTTTTAAAGTTCTTCCATATATTTTCCTTTACTTCCTCTTTTGAAGAGATATAGTTGCATAGTGCTAAGTGCCCTCTGGTACCTCAGTAAATTGCCATTTATGTGTGTGTAAGCCTTGATAGTGAATGTCACCAAACTCAATTCTGGCTTCCCCTGTTGTTCGCTTTCAACAAGGTTGCTCAGGCCAGTTGGGATCCTACTGCAGCTCTGGCTGAAATAGATCAAACTTAGGATGTTCTTGGTCTGTAAGGTTCAGCTACTCATTGGATAAACCTGCTCAGATTCAGGGAGCCATCAACCCATTTAATATATTAGATTTGAGGTTAGAATGACATTCAGTGGTAATGGTGGTGATAATGCTTAACATGTTCTTGCATCATTCCTGTCATATTTTAACAGAACCGTTACTCCGTTTAAAATAAATGGGTTAATGCCTATGTTAAAATGGCAGGCAAGTGATGTCATACAAGTCTGTTAAGCAATCTTCATCTATTATTTAGACTGTTGGCTATAAAAGAGACTGCATGTGGTTGCTAAGTAGGCTTTCTAGAACCTGTTTTTGAAAGGGTTCATTTGGCGAATCAGCATATCTGCCAAAACTATTTAATGTGCCCTATAGTTTGTAATTTTCCAGAGCTGCACTATAATGGTCATTGAAGCTCGGGGAGGAACAATGAAACTGGGGAAAGAATTAACAGGAGCAAGCTAATTTGTCAGTTTGATGATGCAGTTAAAATTTGCCTTGATGGCATTAAGTACTTTAGAGCTGCAATACTACTTGACAAATTTGATAGTAAGTTTTAAATGAATAGCGCAGTTAGTCTTTCAAACTGTATATACAAGTCTTGCATCACAAACATTTAATCCCAGTTCCTCTTGTGCAACCTTTAAAAGATGTTATAAGGAAATAAAAAGCATCTCGTTTGTTTATATACTCCGGTTCACTTTAACAATTCATTTTTTTAATATGTTGTGGCCGATGCCTATAGTCATGTCTTATCGTTGAGCATTAAGCCTATTTATCCAGAGTATGTTCTTGGAAATCGGTGCAATATATTGAGATACTTTCGTGAAGAAGGTTAACGTAATGCAAAGGTAAACTGATCAAAACCTGGCATGAGAGCTCTTGATTATTTTTGAAAGAAATTGTGGGTAAATATTGTATCGTGCTATTTTACCTGTGTCATGCATATATGCGCACTTGGAATCTTCAAGGACTTACCATACCAAGATCAAACTGTTGGTGGTAAGACTGCTGGTCAGGTTATTTTTTTAGTTAAAAACAGATTTCTGAGTGGAAGAGTTGGTAATAATTGTAACTGTTCTACTACTGATTGTGGTATAAATTCTTCAAACTTGTTACATCTAAATCCAACCTCTAATTTAGAAATATGGCCCTGAATTTGCGGTCGGAGGTTTCCCGTGGAGAAATGCCTCCGATCCGCAAATAAAATGCCCACGTATCTGGAGGTACGGAGACTCGCGCCCCTAGCCTCTCCGGATACGCGTGGATAGAGGCCCATGTATCTTCGGGGCGCATGCGGTTGAGCGCCCTGGGATCATGTGGGCCAGCCCAACAAATGACAGAAGGGAATCATCATTCATGCTTATGCGGAATCCCCATAAGTATGATTGGGAATACCCCCAAAAAATACTTCTACACTTTAAATGATTTTTAAACATTTATTTTAAGTTAATTAAAATGGCATTTAATGAAATGTTTGAGACAAAAATTAATTTTTTGAAAAATAAATGTATGTTTTAAAGGGGCTAAAAATAAACTTACCTTCAGTTTTTTTTCAACTCTTAGGTTGGCAAAAGCAGGCCTTACGCAAAGTGCAAAGTAACTTAAAAATACACATATCCATTTTAAATGAAAAAACTTAGTTATATGGGCCCAATTTTCCCCAACCCTTTGCCGACTTTGCGTGCTGGAAACGGCGCCGAAAAAAGGGGCCCCATCCAGCCCGCTCTGCCGACTCTCCAGTGTCCCAGCGTGGCGTAGCTATTGAAGTGGGGAGCGGAGCAACAGGCCAGTACAGAAAGCACTGTCAGCAACTGCGCGCATGCGCACTGAAGTCTGCGCTCATGCTCTTGCCCTCCCAGTGTGTCCTGCGGGCTTTGAGCAGGACCTGATGCTCGCAGCCCCTGTCCCCGGCTGAAGGGAGGCCCCAATCGTCGCCGCACCCTATCCCCTGCGAGTGGCCTCCTGCAGCGGCCGGCCGGCCCGCTGAGTTCCCGGGCCAATGTAGGACTTCAGTTTTATTTTTTATTTATTGATGGTTGTGCTTGAGAGTTTTGATTTTGGGGGGGCGGGGGGAGAAAGAGTGTTTTGATTGGTGGGGGGGCGGACTTTTTAAAAAAAAAAAAACTTGATTCTGGCATAAAGGTAGGACTTCTATTTTTTATTATTGATTGATTGCTTATTACTTTTTGTGCTTTGTAAGTCTTGGTGCTTTAAATGTACTAACCTACGCCGATTTCTTAACTGCCCGCAAGGTTTTTCAGAGCTGGCTACATACGCTGATCTAAGTCGATTTGGAGTAAGTTTTAGCTGGCCAAAGTGGCATAAATGGCCAAAACTGGCGTAAGTGTCTGGGAATGTCCCCTTTTGGAAAATAAAACTGAACTAAAAAAATCGTACCTAACTAAGAAAATTGGCATTAGGAGTATAAGCGAAATAAGGTTTAAAGTGCCGGCTTCTACATCGGCTCAGCAAAAGGGGCAGAAGGTCTGTAGCTGACCTCACACTCTAACATATTCCAGCACCAAGGACCCAGAGGCCTCTGATTCAACATTGATGTATGAGGACACTAGATAACATTAAGGAACGTCCAGTCCGGCAAGATAAGACACCATGGAAGACTCTAAACAGATACTGAAAAGACTCTCAACAGACTTTTAGGCACCATGTACGATCAGCAAATTGTAACCCAATGAGGTCATCCCAGTTAAGGTCTAAGGTTGCCTTGAGATCCAGATCTGTCAATCCAAAATATTATTAATAAGGTAACCCAATTAGAGATCGAGAGAGGTCGTACCGGGGAGCAAAGGGATCTATGAAATGTATAAATGATGTACAATTTTGCTATTCGGGGAACATCTCCACTGACAGGCAGCTGTGATGAGAAGTGTTCCCGGGCATCCGTAATTAAAGATCGTTATACCTTGCCATCCGTCTCCATCTACTAACTTTGAGGGCTGCTACGTGGGTTGGGCCAAGCGTCGATGCTTTATACCAGAAGGTTTGCTCGTGGGAAGAGAAGCCTTCCCATTTTTCCCCTTCACTAACTGAGTTACTCTGGAGCAAATTTTGGGGGGGAAATCGAATTTTTTTAAGTTACGTCAGAAAAAACAACTTACTCCAAAGAAATTGATGCAAGTCATGGCCAAAATTAGGCCCAATGATTTTGAAAATTTAGAGTAAACTCTATTTACCCTTAATATAGAAGACCTATACAATGTGGAGTTTTGGCATTTCTAAAATAAGTAGTCTGTGAAAAAATGTGAATTGGGAAAACTAACAATTTTTTAATGGCATTATTTTAAATATAGACATTTTATTATATTGTAATCTTCGGTGTATATATAGTACCTATTTTTTTTTAAAAAAACACGTGTAAAATATCACACAATTTAAACAGCTTATGTAAGTTTGAACAAGTTAAATAAAATGTCATGTAAGATCTGCTGCAGGGTAGTGACTGCTATAGTATTATACTGGTATCACTCCTGAATTTAAAGTGCAGATGTGCACTAATGCTGCCAGTTTGATCTGCACTGTACCAACTTTCAGAGTCGAACTCTAATTCTGCATATTAGTGCTAACATAACTGCAGTTTGGACACTTTTTTATTTAGATTTGTTGTGTCCTTTGTCACTCTCTTCTCTCCAGATTGCCTGGTCAGGTCTTCTGAGCTTACAAACGTTATTGCATCATGGTACATGCAGTAATGTAACACAGCCATTTATTAAAGCTCTGTCAGCCCTCCTTCTCCTCCTTGCAATGCGAGTAGTCAGTGTCTCTTCTTGAGTACATTGTGTGAAACAATACTGAACGAGCAAAACCAATGTAACAAGCTTGTCATTTTTACAGCTTTCTTGACTTTAGAAGGCAGTGTTCCATGTACATGCAATAACCTTTTTAATAATACACTTTTGCTCTGAGTTTCAAATCCTACTCCTTTTTTATTATATGCGAGGATAAATACTGAATTGTTTTCTGAGCAATAACAAATATTAGCCATTTTCTGACTCCATTTTGAACTGACCGCTAAATCTCCAATGAGAGCAATATGTGAACAGAACAGTGTGTTCACGTTGTTCTGTAAATTAACTATCAATGTAAGAAATTCTTCCAGTACTATAACAGTAAGAGGACACTCCGAGAAGTGGTGGAAGCCCTAAAATATGCCAACAGGGCTGAAACTGAGAATGGATAAGTAATAATTAATACACAATGACTATTTCCTTTGGAGAAGAGGTGAGTAAAAGTTCTCTTGAATAAATGATATTTCAAGTAGAATTAACAACTTTAATATAAATGAGATGGAGGTTCTAGAGAGACTAAAAGGGCTCAATAAAAAGAACTTCAAGAATGGATGACATTTATCCCTCAAGTACTGAGAGAGACTAAAAAATTAGATTTCCGAGCTGTTGACTGTCATTATGAAGGAGTGAGTGAACACTGGGGAGGACCCAGTAGATTGGAAATTTGTTCATTTTTAAAAAAGACCCCAACAGATAACTATGGACATACTTCAATACTGGGCAAATTAGTGGAGTTGTTAGGAATACACTTCAGAAATATTTGTATGATAATTAGTCAGTAAACAGCAGCAAACATGGAAACAGAAAGCGAAATTCATGCCTGACTAATCTCCTCAACTTTCTGAGGCAGTAATATCCCAGGCGGTCTATGGAAGACACTTCTACATGCTGTACCTTGACTTCCAAAAAGTATTTGACAGTTCTGCACAAAAGACTACTGGTTCAGCTTAAAGCAGTGGGAATTCAGATGGATGGGAATGGATAAGTAATATGCTGAAGGGTATAAAGCTGCAGGTACTTGTTAGAGCAATTATAATGGAGTGGTGAGTGGTACTGAGTGTAAGGACTCCAGGGATTGGTATTGGGACCATTGATCTTTCTAATTTATATTAAAGACTTGTATTTAGAAACTCAATGTAAATTGCTGAAAAATTTAGATAAATTAGGAGCGATTGAATCTGAAGAGAGAGCCTGGGAACTGCAAAATGAGTCTGACAGATTTTTAGTGGGTGAAATAATAGTAGATTAAAAAGTTATAAGGACAGGTATAAAGGGCTCAAAATTGGCCAGGAGTTGCTGTTTTTTGGGGGGCAACTTGATTTTTCTGGAGTATCTTTAAAAATCCCCATTTTGCACATTCACTTTGCACTAGTGTAAGTGAGTTAGTTACGATTTTTTTAGTTTAGTTTAGTTTTTCTCAAAAGTGGGTGTAACCAGCCACCAATGCCAGTTTTGGCCATTTAGACCACTTTGGCCAGCTAATAGTTACTCCAAATCTACTTAGGCCAGCATATGTGGCCACTTCAGAAAACTCTTGCGGAGAGTTAAGAAATCAGCGCAGGTAGGTACATCGGAGGCCAGCAGAACTTAATGACTTGACTAAAGAATGTGAATTGAATCAAACAGCTATATAGGACATCATATGATAAACTTCGCAAAGTTAATTTATTATACAACAGAAGCATTCATGGAAGCTTAAACTACAAAAATAAAAGTAGTAAAAAATAATTGAATTAAAATGCCCTAATCTCTCAACTAATTTAAACAACTATTTGTTTGCAATGATTATACTGGGCCAAAATTGAGCCCATATCTAAATAAAGTCTAATTCAATAAATAAGATATTCTCTCAGTGTTCTTCCATCACTTATGTTCTTCTTTCACAATAGCACCAGGTGAATAGGCTTGACAAATGATCACCACTATTCACAAGAGACAAAACATATTTACATAATTTTTTCAAAATATCTAAAAGTCCAGGAAAATGACAAGCCATTAAGAAAGTTCAAAAATAGCTACAGTGCATAAAATCGCACCGGGAGGCCACTCGGCCAAGGATCGGGGCGGGCATCGGGTCCCACACACACAAGCGGCTACAGCACGCACACAGAGGCTGGGGGCGAGGAGCTACTGCACATGCGCGGACACTCCACTGCGCATGTGCAGACATCCCGGCACTGTTTTCAGCGCAGGTGCTGGCTCCGCCCCCGACCTGACTGGCCATGCTGCGCGAAGACCGAGGAGAGGCCGGACTGCGGCCAAAGTGGGGAGTGATTTTTTTTTTCCCCCGCCCCCCCGGTGCACATATCAACAGAGAAAAGCGCCGCATCTCCGGTAGGTGCACCGAAAAAAGGAGTGGGCCAACTTTGAGCCCATAGTGTGGTACATAGGTAGAAAAAGTGGGTGACGTATTTATTCAGTGTTGAAATGCTGAACAATGAAGTTGAAAGAGACCTTGGCGGTTTAGGAAACTAGTCACAAAACATGTCCAGTTATTGTGGAGCAGAAAACACAAAGCATAAATGGAGAAAATAATAGAGCACAAATCCAAATAAGTCATACTTAAACAGTGTAGTGTTCTGGTCAGACCACACCTTGAATATTTCATCCAGTTGTGGTCACTGAGGCACAAGAGAAACATTTAAGGCCTGGCAGTAGTTTAGAGAAGAGCTACCAGATTAATGACTAAATTATGAAGAAAGACTGCATAAACTTGGACTTTTCACCTTTGAAAGAAACATAGTAAAGGATATAGAAAAGGTAGGTGCAGAAAACTACTTCAAACTAATCCATGATAGGACAAAGAGGCTCAGATTCAAACAAGTAAAAGACAAACTTGAAACTGATATTGGGAAGTTCTTCATGTGTAAAATTATAGAAATCTACAGCTCAGGAGGCCATTCGGCTCATCGTGTCTGTGCCAGCCGAAAAAGAGCTATCCAGCCTATCTCACTTTCCAGCTCTTGGTCTGTAGCCCTGTAGGTTGCGGGACTTCAAGCAAATATCCAAGTACTTTTTAAATGCAATGAGGGCTTCTGCTTCTACCACCCATGTTCCACACCACCAGCACCTTCTGGGTTAAAAACATTCTCCTCAAATCCTTCTATCAGTTACTTTAAATCTATGCCCCCTGGTTAGTGATCTCTGCTAGGGGAAATAGGTCCTTCCTATCCACTCTATCTAGACCCCTCATAATTTTATACGCCCAAATTAAGTCTCCGCTCTGTCTCCTATATAGAGTGGTCAATGTATGAAATGGATTTATGGGTGGTTTGTGGAGACAATGATTTTGACTAGTTTTACCCAAGCTTGCAAACATTGTTCCAACACAACTTTCCATGTCCCCTCTCCATCTTCTATCACTTTTGATATTGCATGGACCCTCCATTATCTCCCCTTGCCCCACCCCCGGTTCTACATCATTTTAGCAGATAATCGAAGAATTTTCCCAGATTTTTTTCTCCCTAAATTGGCCTGGGTTTTTAAATCTGGTTTTTGCCTCTCCCAGGAGATCACATGGTTCCGGTTGGGGTGGAGTGTAGATGTTTTCAGTATTCGTATTGGTATAGTATTAGGCAGTCCCTCGTATCGAGGATGACCTGCTTCCACACCAAAAAGGGATGAGTTCATAGGTGTTTTAATGAGGGGCCTGACATTTTAGGCCCCGAACTACATACTGAAGTGTGGAAGATGCCAGTGCATGGATTCTTTTAACGTGGGGTGGCTGTTGCACACCAGCCACCACACAGGTTTGACAGAGCTAGGTCTTGATTCAGTGGAAAGGGTTAACCAAGACGACTGGAGACCAAGCTCTGCTGCACGGACCTAGTGCGCACGCATGCTCCTACTATCCATAGATCGCAGTGTGGGCTGGCCCGTGCTGCTCCTGGGCCCTCGCCTCTCCTCGGCCCGATCTCTCACTGCTCCTCCGCCCAAATCAAAAATGGATCAGTCAGAAACAGGACATCGATTAGTCTCCTCTTATTTTGGAGACATCAAATATCGACACTGTTATTTGAAATATCAAAATATTAAACTCCAGCCTAGTTGAAGGGTTATTAACATCAGCAGAAACAAACGGCAACTAACAGAATGAACACGATTCAGTAGGATGTAAATAACAGCAGCAGAATCCAAACCTTGCAGTCACTTGTGAACTCGCTGGTGTGTCAGCAGGTTGGATGACTGAGTGAATCCCTCCCCACACACTGAGCAGGTGAACGGCCTCTGGGTATAAGAGGTGTCGCAGTTGTGAGGCGGACTGATTGGGCTGGGTGCTCTTTGCCTTTCCATCCATTGTTCATAGGTTTATATGTAACCTTTAGGGCTGCGGCTCTTTGTCGGCCAGCGCGGACACGATGGGCCAAAATGGCCTCCTGCGCTGTAAATTTCTATGTTTCTATGTTAATCAAAGACCAATGAAAATCGAGGCTGCCAGCACTTTAGTTTTTTTTTTAAAAGCACCTGACAGCAAGACCCCATCAGCTGACATGCCAGCTTAGAGCTCGCTCACACACACATCTGCTCATTTATGCCAGTCACCAGACCTGAAAGAACTAGCCCAAAGTGTTCCCTTGCTGTCACCCATGGGCACCAGCTGCAGAGATGGGAATTAATGGATGTTGATGCTCACCTCTAGCTGTCCTGTGTGGAATCTCTACACCACTGATTTCAGCAGAACTACAAACCTAAGCCTCCCTGTTTAAAGTTGCTCTGTTCATCTTTGTAGCTCGAGGGCCTTGGTTGGCACCCAACTGGGGTAATGGAGGTGAGTGCTGCTGGAGAGAACTATAGGGGTTGGATGGGGACAGGCAAAGCAATCTACAGGAGGTCCTCCATTACAGCATATATTCCGCTCTAAATCTGATTTATATATTTAATTCAATAAAAATTAGATGAGGTCTTCATTTTATCTTTTCTTCTAGATCTAGTCTGTTTAAAGATAAATGAGGCAAGTGTAACATACTTCTACCTCTTTTTGATTTCATGGGTAGATGGTTCAGGGCGCCATTTAACATTTTCCTATAATTGCAATTTCAGCTGGACTTTGGTTCAAAGCTAAAACTGTTTTTATTGAAATCCTTGTTAAACTGAAAATAGTACTGTAAAATACTTCAAAGGGACTTGTGGCTGACCTGCAAAACAAATGTATGGCTCCAAATTTTATAATGTTGTTAAGCTGATTTCTACTGTGATTGCAGAAAAAAAATCATTTCACTGATGAATAATAAAATAGTTGTGAGTTTAGCCAACCAAGCTCATTTTAGAAGAAAACTGCAGTCATAACATTCTTCTGAAAATTTGAAATTCAATAAGAATATGCACGTTGAGTAATGGCGTATGAAAAATTCATACACTTGGGCGCACACATGTAATTGTGAGTTGTTCAAGTTGATTTTTCATCGTTTATATTTACCACTTACAGCATCCCTGTTTCTCCCAGACAGCCGCCTGTATCAGACAAATGGCGCTGCCCATTTTCCATTACCATGGGAGTCAGTAGCAAAGGTGGCACCAAAACTATTAACTGCACCGAATATTTTGGGCAGTTCAAGCAACTGTTTGTGCTTTGCTGCTGCCTACTTTAGCCCATTCAGCTCTGACCGTACAAGTGAAACTGACCAAATAGACAGGCCCTCCCTCGCTCACTCGCTACTCACTCACCTTTTCTCCCTCCCCCCCCCCCCCCCCCCCCCCCAGTCCCCAGTTTCGATCGTGACTGGGGAATTTAGACAGAGCGTGAAGTGCAGAGATGGAGAATGAAGATTCCCTCTGTGCTTTAAAAAAAGTTCTTGTTGACACCAGCCACATCGTATGGCGGGCAAATTGCTTTGCCACCAACACGCCCCCAGGTGGAAAAGCAGGAGAACAAGTCTCAGCAAGGGATTAGTATCTCAAGAGTCCCTCTGCAATAACAATAACTTGCATTCATTAAGCACCTTTAACATAGAAAAACATCCCAAGGTACTTAACTGTGGTCTGATCATGAAAATGGGCACTGAGCCAAAGAAGGGGATAGTAGGAGGGTGAAACAAAAGTGTGGTCAAAGCATTGAGTTTTAAGGAGTAGTAAAAAAGGTGGAGGGGTTTAGGGAAGTAATTCTGAAGTGTGGGGCCTATGCGGTTGAAGGCATGACCACCTGTAATAGGGCCTATAAGAGGGGAGGATGCATGCCAGTGTCAAAGAAACAAGTTTGGTGGAGTTGGGATTATAGAGATGGCGAGGCTATCAAGTAATTTAAACTCGAGAATGAGAATTTTAAATTGGAGGACCAGCAGCCAATGTATGTCAATGTGGATAAGGATAAGTGACCTGGATTTGATATGGGATAGGAAAGAGGCAGCAGAGTTTAGGATGAGCTGAAGGTTACTTCAATGGAATGACTCTCATGCATACTTTCCAGGAGTACTGGAAATATGTGAAATGCTTGCCTTTGCCACGTCATTGTAACCATTCTAACGTCTTTGCAAGTCAGGCTTCCAGAACCAGCCGCCCTGGGACTCGACTCATGCATGCCATTTACATTTACATTGATGCACTCTCTTGGGTGCCTTCCCCTGCAACCACCTGAAAAGCCATACAGGAAATTTCAGTTGCAGTGCGATTTGGGGACAAAGCATTAGTACCTATTTTTCCAGTGCACAGCTCTCATTTTTCAGGCACTATGTACAGGAAACTTAGTCCCCTCAAATCCTCAGAAGTTTGTTTGGGTATTCATAGCCTAAGATTACACAATTTTAATCTGTTCCATCAAAAAATAAATAGCTGCAACATATTTGTGTTCTTGAGATTTGAATTAACAAGCTGTTCAAATTTCTTAGAACTCCTTAATCGTATAATTAATTTGTAGATTACTAAACGGCATCAATTGTCATACATGTGTGTGTATATATGTGTATACACGTGTCAGCTGTGGCTCAGAGTCAGAAGGTTTTGGGTTCAAGTCCTACTCCAGGAATTTGAGCACACAGATCTAGGCTGACACTCCAGTGCAGTGCTGAGGGAGTACTATCGGGTGAGAGGTTAAACCATGGCCCCATCTGCCCTTTCAGGTGGATGTAAAAGATCCCATGGTACTATTTCAAAGAAGAGATGGGGAGTTATCCCTGGTGTCCTGGCCAATATTTATCCATCAATCAACATAACAAAAACAGATTATCTGGTCATTATTATCATCATCATCATCATAGGCAGTCCTTTGAACGAGGATGACTTGCTTCCCCATGAGTTCACAGATGTTTCAATGAAGTACCTGATATACCAGTTCTGAACTCCAATTGAAGGGGTGGAAGATGCCTGTGCTTGTTTTTTTTTAACGTGTGGTGACCGTTGCACATCAGCCACCACACGGGCTTGACCGAGCTAGGCTTTATCCAGCGGCAAAGGTTAACCAGGATGACTGGAGACCCTTCTCTGTTGCATGGACCTAGTGTGTGCACACATCGCAGTGAGGACTGGCCCGTGCTGTCCCTGGGCCCTGGGCTCTTCTGGGCCCAATACTCCTATTTGCCACTCCTCTGCCACGATCTCTTGCCACTGCTCCGCTTTAAAAACATTCACAGCACCTCCACCATGATCTCTCGCCACACCTCCGCATCAAACATTCAGCGAACCTCTGCCACGATCACTTGCCGAATCTCAGCCACGATCTCTCGCCACTCATCCGCCCCAACCTTCCCGCTCCTCTGCTCTACCTGGGCCCTGCCGATGTTTCTGCCCACGCTCTAAACTGCGACCTGGGTTTTGATGACATCGCCCACCTCGAAATTGTCGCACACTTGTAGCAGCTCGTGCTGGAAGTTGTAGTGGTATGCTCTTTTATAGCCTGACCTGCCGAGGTGTTATCTCGCAGGTCGGAGGGGCCACGATGTTCCAGGCCTGCTGCTCCAGCTCATTACTGTTTGTGGGAGTTTCCCACATTACAACAGTGACCACACCCCAAAGGTACTTAATTGGTTATAAAGCACAATTTGCATTCTTTTATGTCAAAACATGCATATTGTTCTGTAATTCTGTGTTTCTGACATCAGACGTAATACTTTTACTGTAGTTCCTATAATATATTACGAATACTACTTTTCATTGACATTAGTTTCCTCATTTATTTAATCCAACTACAATGCCATGATACTTGTCTTTTACCACAAATGAAAACTTTAGGATAAATTACAGATGTATGAAAGTCTCACTGATTTTGAACTTGTATAGACCATTCCTCTACATATTGGGCTGAATGTCTTTAATTCAGCATGATCATCCATTATTTTGTGTATATTATTTACCAAATACTGTACATATTTACTAAAGATTTTTTTGCAGTTTTGATGGTGCTGTCACGCAGCTTAAGTTGTGTTTGTCACAATCTCATTGCACCACACCTGGTATAAATAGCCATGTTCATCACACACCTTTTTTACAATATCAACATTTTTGCTGTGTTCAAATTATATAAGGCTCACTGGAAGAATGTCAAACAAATCTGTTTGTGTTACATATTGTACCGATGGTTTTATTTTTACTATTTATTTTATGGGTTTGCATCCATTTCAGACAAGACTTATTTTATCTGTCAAAAAATATAGAACCCAAATGGTAGGAAAAAATAAATAAAATCACCAGGTTACAGTTTTTCATTCACAATTCATTACATTGTATGATGTGCAGCTATATCATATTAACTGTTAAATGAGATTTTTTTCATCCTTTTGTGATCAGAATATCCAAATCCAACAATGGTGTGTTTTACAAACAAATTAGTCATCAGCATCTTGTCTTGACATATATTTAACTTTTGTGATGAGATCATTTTGTAATGATTAGAATGTAGCTGATTTGTTGTTTAAGATCAATATGTTTGTACGCATTGAAATCAATGGAACTTTATATCGGGCAGTCTCCATAACGAGCGGCCGATCCACAACGCCAGTTTTCCGCTTGGGCAGCAAGTTGAAAATCTACTCTAGTGTTTCTTTAATGCCAATGCTGTATATAGGCAAATCCATCTAACTGTAGCAGAATTGGGCTGCTGTCAATTATTCAAGATCAGCAGAAAACAGAAGTTTCTGGGTGTAACTTTCTGACTGAATATGGCTTGGATGTGACACATCCATGATATCACTGCCAGGCATCAGCCAGGCTAGGCCAATTGTGCGTCCTCTGTGAAAAGAAGCACAAAATCAGTTTCAGAACTTCCCTTGTACTGTAATTTTGGAAAATGACCAGCCAGCCTGTTAAATTACAAATCAGTCACCAATTCAGAGGATACATATAATTCAGAACTGAGCAATAACGGCAACATTTTGCCTCCCATGTTTTATCTGCTTAACATATGCGAGGATATACATATCAGGAAAGGATGGATAGGCTGGGTCTCTTTTCTCTCAAAAAGGCAAAGGGGGTGACCTAATTGAGGTCTTTAAAATTATGAACGGTTTTGATGGAGTGGAAACAGAGAGAATGTTTCCATTTGTGGGGAAGAGCATAACTAGAGGCCATCAATTTATAGTCACCAAGAAATTCAATAGGGAATTCAAAAGAAAATTCTTCAAACAAAGAGTGGTGAGAATGTGAAACTCGCTACCACGGAGTGGATGAAGCGAATAGTATTGTTGCATTTAAGGAGCGGCTAGACAAGTATATGAGGGAGAAGGGAATAGAGGGTTATGCTGATAGAGTTAGATGAGGAAAGACGGGAGGAGGTTTGAGTGGAGCATAAACAGCAGCATGGATTGGTTGGGCCAAATGGCCTGTTTTTGTAATATTGGTGCAAAATCTGTGGATTCCAAATAATGGAAGAAAGGCTGCTGAGCCTCTGGCAGAGGAACCTGCTCAAAGCAAGGACAATTCCATTATTGCCACTGCTGAAGGACAGAACCCCATAGCAGTTAGTTTGTAACACTGCACTGTCTGTGGGCCTGGAATAGGTGACCTAGGCAACATTCAAGCACAGACAGGTTTCTGTTAGGTGAGCCAGTGGCACAGAAATCCACACACTGGTCACAATAGACTTAAAATTGCAGAATATCTGTTATAAAAAGGATCATAAACTGTAGGCCATTCTTAGAAAGCTTCCAATGTTACTAGCTAGCTATTTAGAAACTGCTGAAGTTAATCAAAGGGCACTTGTGGTTGCTTGTAAATTTCATGACTAGCCATTTTTGAAGATTATTTTGCATCTGTAACTGATATGATGTCTGGCATTCAATATCTGGACTGAATGCTTGCACAACAACAATTTGCAAATTTGCATTTATATAATATCTTTAATAAGAAAAATGTCCCAAAGCACTTTACAGAGGTGTAATCAAAACATGGACCATAAACCAAAGAAAGATATTTGGAGGGATAACCAAAATGTTGGTAAAGAGATGGATTTCAAGGAGTTCTTTAAAGGACATTAAAAGTCAGAGGGTTTAAGGCAGGAATTCCAGAGTGTGGGGCCTAGGGTGTTGACTGCACTGCTGCAAATGGTGGGGCAAAGGAAGGGGGCTTGCACAAGAGGCCAGAGTCAGTGGAATGGAGATATCTGTGAGGGATTGTAGGGCTAGAGGAGATTAGAGATAGAGAGGGTGAAGCCCTGAAGGAATTTGTGTGAGGATGAGAATTTTTAATTTGAAATTTTTGGGACTTGAAGCCAGACTGGAAGCAAGATCATGGGTAATGGGTGAGTGGGACTGTTTGGGGAAGGATATTATCGGCCAACACAATTTTGGATGAACTGAAGTTTGCAGAGGGTGGAGCAATGAAATAGTCAGGTCTGAAGATGACAAAGGCATGTAAGAGGGTTTCAGCTGCAGATGGGCTGATGGGAGAGGCAGAAGCAACAAGGTTAGAGGTGAAAGTGGGCTGTCTTTGTGATAGGATATAGGGTTGGAAGCTCTGTTTGGAGTCTAATAGGATGGTGAGATTGCAGCCAGTCTGGTTCAGTTCTGAGGTACTGACCAGGAAGATGGGTGGGAAAGGTACTGGTTTTGTGATTGGGACTGAAGATAAAACTAGGTTTTAACAAAATATTTTTGTCATTTTAATGAATGTACCTTTTTTATGTACGGATTTCAGTTGTGTGAAATTAGTCTGTCTATAATTTGAGAAGTTGCAAGTACTCATAATGAATCTTAGTTTGTTCCTCACCACATGACACAAAAAAGCACCAAAAAGAACATTTTGTCTGACTGTTATGTCCTTGTTGGAAAGGAAAATAATTGGTTTCCTACATAAAATGAGTAGCACAGACAGAAAATGATTAAGAATACAAGAGTTATTGTAATAATTTATCAGCTCAGTTGTCTGGCACGAGTAATGTTTCATAAATGAAGTTGAAAAGCTTCTTAAGGAAATTTCAATAACAATTTTTAGAGCATGATCACTTAAACACCAATAGCACTACCCAACTTAAAACCTAAAAAATGAGATGGTTGAACACATCACTATGCATTTGCATAGGATGTTACTTTCTGGTTCCTGTTTTAAGTGATGTTTTATTGATTCTTCTAACAGAAAATAAATATTATTGCCTTAGTTACAGAAATCAGCTGTAAGTACTTGCCTAACTAGGTGTTAATTCCGGGATAGGGGGAGTCAAAGAGTCATGAGGCGTTTGTTAGACCCGCAGGGGAAATCTTTGAGGTGGTCGACCAGCTCATTTTTGATGGCGAAGCTGACTCCATGAAGGCGGCATTCTTGCTCATGGTTTCCCTTTCCAGAAGAAGGTGTAACCTCCACCTTGTTCCTTGAGCTGGCCTTCCCTTGCCCGCCAGGTCTCGCTTAGGGCGGCGGTGTCGATATCAAAGAGTCTAAGTTCCTGGGCAACTATGGCAGTGCGGCATTCCAGTCTGTCACTGTTGGGGTTG
This sequence comes from Pristiophorus japonicus, assembly GCF_044704955.1. Taxonomy (NCBI): domain Eukaryota; kingdom Metazoa; phylum Chordata; class Chondrichthyes; family Pristiophoridae; genus Pristiophorus; species Pristiophorus japonicus. The sequence continues at coordinate 84,749,352 of NC_091982.1, read as the reverse complement.
TCCATGAGGATCCTGACGTTCCAGGTCCCGAACTTCATGTTAGAAGAGTGGAAGATGCCTGTGCATGAGTTCTTTTAATGTGGGGTGGTCGTTGCACACCAGCTACCACATGGACTTAGCTGAGCAAGGTCTTGGTCCACAAGACGACTAGAGACCGGGCACTGCTGCATCAGCCTAGTTGCCTAAGGCCCCCAAAACTGTCACCAAGCTCATGGTCTACAGGGCTGTAGTAATACCCACCCTCCTGTATGGCTCAGAAACATAGACCATGTACAGTAGACACCTCAAGTCACATAGAGAAATACCACCAATGATGTCTCCGCAAGATCCTACAAATCTCCTGGGAAGACAGACGCACCAACGTTGGCGTCCTCGACCAGGCCAACATTCCCAGCATCGATGCACTGACCACACTTGATCAGTTACGCTGGGCAGGCCACATAGTTCGCATGGCAGACACGAAACTCCCCAAGCAAGCGCTCAACTCGAAACTCCTTCACGGCAAACAAGCCAAAGGTGGGCAGCGGAATTGTTACAAGGACACCCTCAAAGCCTCCCTGATAAAGTGCAACATCCCCACTGACACCTGGGAGTTCCTGGCCAAAGACCGCCTTAAGTGGAGGAAGTGCATCGGGGAAGGCGCTGAGCTCCTCGAGTCTCGTCGCCGAGAGCATGCAGAAATCAAGCACAGGCTACGGAAAGAGCGTGCGGCAAGCTAGTCCCACCCACCCCTTCCCTCAGCGACTATTTGTCCCACCTGTGACGGACTGTGGTTCTTGTATTGGACTGTACAGCCACCTAAGAACTCATGTTACGAGTGGAAGCAAGTCTTCCTCGATTCCGAGCGATTGCCTATGATGATGATGAGGTGTTAATTGTTGTGGCTGGCTGTTGAGTGCCCAGTTGTAACTAGTACATTTCTAAAAGGTGTACAATGAGGGATATTTGCTAAACACACACAGCTGGGAGTATCTGCTAAACAGAGTGGCAGTGGGAATTCGGTGCAGAGGGGAAGAAAGTGCTAAATGCTTTAAACCAACAGGCAACAGTAAATATATAAATAATCAGAGTCATTAATTAGATCTAAAGGGTTAAAATTTAAATTGACTAAGTTGAGGATATCAACATTAAAGGTATCCAAATTGCATTAAATAAAAATCTGGTGTACATAAATAATCAAAAAACAAATAGGAGTATGGGGATACTAAGCTAAAACATAACATAACCAATATCTGTATCGTAAGTAAATAGATTTTTAAGCAAAATAATGGGACAGCTAAGACCCATTGCCTGCAATTCCTGTGCTATGCAAGAACCCCAGAACGCTTCATGTATCCTGGATAACCACGTGTGCAAGTGGTGCCTCCAGTTACTCGAACTCAAGCTCAGGGTTTCTGGGCTTGAGGAGTGGCTGGAGTCACTGCAGGGGACGGGAGGCTGAGAATCTCCTGGAGCACATGTTCCAGGAGGTGGTCACCCTGCAGTAGACACCAAGTTGCTGGAGAAATATCACCAAAGATGTCTCTGCAAGATCCTACAAATCTCCTGGGAGGACAGACGCGCCAACATCAGCATCCTCACTTAGGCTAACATCCCAGCATCGAAGCACTGACCACACTCGATCAGCTCCGCTGAGCAGGCCACATAGTCCGCATGCCAGACTCGAGACTCCCAAAGCAAGTGCTCTACTCGGAGCTCCTTCATGGCAAGCGAGCCAAAGGTGAGCAGCAGAAACGCTACAAGGACACCCTCATAGCCTCCCTGATAAAGTGCAACATCCCCACTGACACCTGGGAGTCCCTGGCCCAAGACTGCCCTAAGTGGAGGAAGTGCATCCGAGAGGGCGCTGAGCACCAAGAATCTCAACGCCGAGATCATGCAGAAATCAAGCGCAGACAGCGGAAAGCGCGTGTGGCGAACCAGTCCCACCCCATCCCTCAACGACTATCTGTCCCACCTGTGACAGAGTCTGTGGCTCTCGTATTGAACTGTTCAGCCACCAAAGAACTCACTTCAGGAGTGGAAGCAAGTCTTCCTCGATTCCAAGGGACTGCCTATGATGACCACGCAGCTGCAGAGAGTTCAGGAGAATAGCAAGTGAGTGGCCATCTGGCAGGGTAGGAAGATGCAGGCCGTGCACTCCTCCGGGAGTGTGGCACTCTCAAACCGGTTTTCAGTGCTGAATATCAGTCGGGGTGGCGACACCTGGACAGAGTTCAGAACAAAGCACTCTGTGACAAATGACGGCACAGAGGAGCACAGCAAAGTGCAGAAATGCAGTGGTCATAGGGGATTCAATAATCAGGAGGTTAGCCAAGTTCTGGGGCAGGAGGGACTTGTTCCAGGTGGACGGGTTGCACCTCAACAGAGCTAGGATTAAGGTCCTCGTGGGATGGTTAACTAGTACTGTGGGGGAGGGTTTAAACTAATTTGGTAGAGGGTTGGGCACCAGGATGAAACATCAGAGAGTAGAAACGGTGCACAGAGAACTGGGAGAGGCAAATCACACTAGAGTAAAGGATAGTTCAGAAATGGGAGGGATCAGACGGCGCAAATGCGAGGCAGTCTAAGAAGGGTTCGGAGTGCTTGATGGTAAGTGCACGTAGTGTGGTAAATGTCAGTGAGCTGTAGGCACAAATCGCCACATGGGACTATAATATAGTGGCATTAACAGAGGCCTGGCTCAAAGAACGCGAGGATTAGGAATATATTCCTAGCTACGAGGTATTTAGGGAAAGAAAATAAGGAGGGCTCTCTTGATCAAATAAACTATTATAATCATTGAAGAGGGATGATGTAGTTGAAGGGTCAAAGACAGACTATTTGGTTAGAATTAAGGAACAACAAAAGAGCTATTACACTACTGGGTGTATACTGTAGGTCACAAAATAGTGCGAAGGAGATAGAGGAGCAAATTTGTTGGCAAATTACAAAAAGATGCAAGTACTACAGAGGAGTGATATTGGGGCAATTCAATTTTCCTAATTGTTACTATCCCAGTCTCTGTGTAAAGAACAAAGGGGGAGGAATTCCTGGAATGTGTACAAGATAACTTCCTTGATCGGTGTATTTGCAGCTCAATGAGGAAGGAAGCCATGCTGGATCCTGTTCTGGGGAATGGAGTGGGTTCAGTGGGAGAAGATTTGGGGAACAGTGATCATAATATCAAGTTTAGAATAGTTATAGGAAAAGACAAGATACAATCAAGCATAAAAATATTTAACTAAAGCAGGGGCGAACTTCAGTGAGTTGAAAAGGGATCTGGCCCAGGTGAATTGGAATCAAAAACTGGTCGGCAAAACAGTAATTGAACAAAGGAGTCCTTCAAAGAGGATATGGTTCAAGTACAGAGTAAACTCATTCCAATGAGGGTGAAAATGAGGGCATCCAAGGCTTGAGCTCCCTGAATGACTAAAGATCTTGAGGTTAAAATAAGACAGAAAAAGGAGGTTTATGACAATTACATGATGATGATATACAATAGAGAACCAAGCTGAATATAGAAAGCACAGGGGAGATCTAAAAAGAGGGGAAACGAGAGAGTATGAGAATAGGTTAGTGGCTAACATAAAATGGGACCCAAAGGTCTTTTATAAACACCATAATTGGTAAAAGGGGAGTCAAAGGAAGGGTGGGGCTAATTCAAGAGCAAAAAGGAGATATCCTTGTGGAGGCCGAGGGCATCGCTGAGGTACTAAATGAGTACTTCGCACCTGTCTTCACTAGAGAAGAGATGCTGCCAATGGAGTAGTAAAGGAGAAGGCAGCAGCGATATTGGATACAATAAAAATAGATCCTTAGGTACTTAAAAGGTTGGCAGTCCTCAAAGAAGAAAAGTCAACCAGTCCGGATGGGATGCATTCTAGGTTAGAGTGAAGTAATTGTGGAGGCTCTGGCCACAATCTTCAAATCCTCCCTGGAAATGGGGGTGGTGCCACAGGATTGGAGGATTACAAATATCACACCCCTGTTCAAAAATGAGGAAAGGAATAAACCTGGTAACTACAGACCAATTAGCCTCAAATTGGTGGTGGGGAAACATTTAAAGGCAGTAATCCAAGACAAAATGAATTGTAATTTGGAAAAGTATGGGCTAATAAATGAAAGTCAGCATGGATTTGTTAAAGGCAAATAGTGTTTGATTAACTTGATTGAGTTCTTTGATGAAGTAATGGAGAGGGTTAATGAGTAGTACGATTGATGTGTATATGGACTTTTAAACGGCGGTTGACAAAGCACCACATAATAGACATATTTGCAAAATTAAAGTCCATGGGATGAAAGGGACAGTGGCAGCATGGATACAGAATTTGCTAAGGGACAAAAAGCAAAGAGTAGTGGTGAACTGTGTTTTTCAGACTGGAGGGAAGTGAGCAGTGGTGTTGATGTATATTAATGACCTAGAGTTGGATGTACAGGCATAATTTCAAAGGTTGCAGATGATATGAAGCTCAGAAATGTAATATACAATGAGGAGGATACTAACAGAGTTCAGGAGGATGTAGACAGACTGGTGAAATGGGCAGATACATGGCAGATGAAATTTAACATAGAAGTGTGAAGTGATAGATTTTGATAGGAAGAATGAGGAGAGGCAATATAAACTAAATGGTACAATTTTAAAGCTGGTACAGGAACAGAGACCTGAGGGTATATGTACACAAATCTTTGAAGGTGGCAGAGAAGGCTGTTCAAAAAAGCATATAGGATCCTTGGCTTTATTAATAAAAGAATAGAATACAAAACCAATTAAATGCTAAACCGTAATAAAACACTAGTTAGGTCTCAGCTTGGAGTATTGTGTTTAATTCTGGGCACCACAAATTAAGAAGGATGCCGCGGCCTAGAAGAGCGTGCAAAAGAGAGTTTCTAGAATAGTACCAGGGCTGAGGGGCTTCAGTTATGTGGAGAAGCTGGGATTGTTCTCCTTTAAAGTAGAGAAGGTTAAGAGGAGATTTGATACAGTTGTTCAAAATCATGAATGGTTTTGATAGAATAAATAAGGAGAAATAGTTTCCAGTGGCAGAAGGGTCGGTAAACAGAGGACGCAGATTTATGGTGATTGGCAGAAGAACCAGAAGTGACGAGAGGAAACATTTTTTACTGTGAGTTGTTGTGATCTGGAATGCACTGCCTGAAAGGGTGGTTGAACCAGATTCAATAGTAACAATCAAAAGGGAATTGGATAAATACTTGAAGGCTTTAAAAAAAAATCACAGGGCTATGGGGAAAGAGCAGGGGAGTGGGATTAATTGGATAGCTCTACCAAAGAGTCAATACAGGCATGATGGCCCGAATGATCTCCTTCTGTGCTGCATTTCTACGAAATACTATATTAAAACATCTCCCAAACTTTTTCATCACCAAATAGTCAAATGTATACAATTTTTTTTGTGTGTTTGTGTATGCACATAGCGTTATTGATATCATTCAATAGGAGTTGGTGAATAAAATTAATCACTGTACTTGAAAGAAATGACAGACAATTAAGAAAGCAACACAAACCTAGGAGAAGTGTCACTGATTGGGCCAAAAATTGCGGTCAGAGACTTCCCGCAGGTGGATACCTCCGACCACAAAAAAAATACAAAAATACCCGGTGGCCCCGTTCCAACGAAGTCTTTGGGTCCCAGGCCTAGCTGTGCAGCCCAGCGCAGAGAATCACTCCTCACAGGAGCGTATAGACATCCTGGATCATGTGGGCCTGGACCACTAATGAAAATGTAGTAATCTCATTCATAGTAATGAAAGCTCGGAGCTCCCATTACTATGAATGGGGAGACCCCTAAAAACAAATAGAACACAAACATTAATTAAAAAAACACATCTCTTTTTTTTTATAGAAATTGAATTAAATTAAATGTTTGAGAACATTTTTTTTAATGTTTTTAAAAATGTTTCAGTAGTGTTAAAAATATACTTGGGGTTTTTATTATAAAAATAAGTAATAAAGTTAATTTTTTTCTATCTATTAAAACTCTTGAGCTACCAGGCGTAAGAGTTTGAAGGACATTCGCTGGGCAAGAGTCGGGCGTGTGCGCACATCATACGCACCTGGAGAGGCCGGAATTTCAGGGCCATTTATTTTCTTCATGGTTTCAGACTCGACACTATGCTTCATAGAAACATAGAAAATAGGTGCAGGAGTAGACCATTCAGCCCTTCGAACCTGCACCACCATTCAATGAGATCATGGCTGATCATTCCCTCAGTACCCCGTTCCTGCTTTCTCTCCATACCCCTTGATCCCTTTAGCCGTAAGGGCCATATCTAACTCCCTCTTGAATATATCCAATGAACTAGCATCAACAACTCTCTGCGGCAGGGAATTTCAAAGGTTAACAACTCTGAGTGAAGAAGTTTCTCCTCATCTCAGTCCTAAATGGCCTGCCCCTTACCTAAGACTGTGTCCTCTGGTTCTGGACTTCCCCAACATCGGGAACATTCTTCCCGCATCTAACCTGTCCAGTCCCGTCAGAATCTTATGTTTCTATGAGATCCCCTCTCATCCTTCTAAACTCCAGTGTATAAAGGCCCAGTTGATTCAGTCTCTCCTCATATGTCAGTCCAGCCATCCCTGGAATCAGTCTGGTGAACCTTCACTGCACTCCCTCAATAGCAAGAACATCCTTTCTCAGATTAGGAGACCAAAACTGAACACAATATTCCAGGTGAGGCCTCATCAAGGCCCTGTACAACTGCAGTAAGACTTCCCTGCTCCTGTACTCAAATCCCCTAGCTATGAAGGCCAACATACCATTTGCCTTCTTCACCGCTTGCTGTACCTGCATGCCAACTTTCAATGACTGATGAACCATGACACCCAAGTCTTGCTGCACCTCCCCTTTTCCTAATCTGCCGCCATTCAGATAATGTTCTGCCTTCGTGTTTTTGCCCCCAAAGTGGATAACCTCACATTTATCCACATTATACTGCATCTGCCATGTATTTGTCCACTTGCCTAACCTGTCCAAGTCACCCTGCAACCTTTTAACGTCCTCCTCGCCGCTCACACCGCCACCCAGTTTAGTGTTATCTGCAAACTTGGAGATATTACACTCAATTCCACCATCTAAATCATTCATGTATATTGTAAAGAGCTGGGGTCCCAGTACTGAGCCCTGCGGCACTCCACTAGTTACTGCCTGTCATTCTGAAAAGGACCTGTTTATCCCGACTCTCTGCTTCCTGTCTGCCAACCAGTTCTCTATCCACGTCAGTACATTACCCCCAATCCCATGTGCTTTGATTTTGCACACAAATCTCTTGTGTGGGACCTTGTCAAAAGCCTTTTGAAAGTCCAAATACACTACATCCACTGGTTCTCCCTTGTCCACTCTACTGGTTACATCCTCAAAAAATTCCAGAAGATTTGTCAAGCATGATTTCCCTTTCATAATCCATGCTGACTTGGACAAATCCTGTCACTGCTCAATCTCTGCAGGAAAAAGGCATACAAAAACAGCTTTATTCTAGGAACAATTATATTGAAACCAGGGTCCAGTGCTCATCATCGTATCTGTGACTACAGAAACTGCCATAAAATTTCTTCTCTCCACTCCTTCCCTGCCACCTTTTCCCTATTGTGATTGGATTGGAACCAATGCTTAATGAAAAGGTTGCCCCTGAAAATGCTCTTCTAATTCCCCATGCGTTTCACATCTTGTACACTTCATCTGCAGTGTGTGAAATACAGGAGCATTTTCTAATCCCATTGATCCCTAGTACTTAATCATCTGGCTTTGTAGTGACATTAGAGTTTTTATATTTATTCTCAGGATGTGAGCAATGCATTTATTGGCCATGTTTAGTTGTCCTGTGATGGACTGTCTACTTGAACAACTGCAATCTTTGTGATGGTGATCGCACGACGAAACAACAAGGAAGGAACAGTGATTATATATCTAAGTCAGGATGGTGTGTAACTTGGAGGGGAACTTGGAGATGACGGTGTTCCCACAGTATTGCTGCTCTTGTTCTTGGTCATAGAGTTCTGAGGGGAAGAAGGTGCTGCACTGTGTCCTATAATGCAGATAATGCATACTGCAGCCAGAGTGCACCAGTTACTGCAGGAGTGGATATTGAGTCCAGTCACAATGGCTGCTTATAGTGTCAGTGGCTCAAGCATGTGTGTTATGCTGGAATGGCAACCAAAATTTGTTTTGAGATGCTGAAGAAATTTGGAGCCCTTGAAGGAAATTGTCATGTATCCTACATGGTTACTGCTTGTACTATTACAAGGTTGCCATCAGAGGGCACTGCAGTGGGAGACTTGTAGGTTACCTGTACAGGTGTGCCAGGTCTAGTATAAAAGGCAGACCACCATGTGTGATCCTCACACTGGAGTTACATTAAATGGACCAAGGTCACTACAGTTCAAGCACAACACATTGTCTCGTGGAGTCATTATCAGAGCATCTGAAGACATAACAATTGGCGACGAAATTATGGACCTTCACTCGAAAATGGCTAACCTTGGTACGTTGCAGCAGTTCGCTAAGGGTGATGATTGGGAAGCCTTTTAGGAGCGGCTCGACCATTTTTTCACAGCAAACGACCTGGCAGGTGACAATCCGGCCACACTGGCTGATAAACGCAGAGCTATCCTGCTAACCAGTTGTGGGCCCACCTCAGGGACTTGCTGGCACCAGCGAAGACAATGACCAAAACGTACAAGAAGCTTGTAACGCTGATCCAAGAACAACTCAAGCCCAAAGAGAGCATCCACACAGCCAGACACTGGTTTTATACACACCGAAGGCCAGGAGATCACGAAATATGCTGCAGACCTCAGGAGGCTGGCGGCTCTGTGTAATTTCGGCGACCACCTCACCGAAGCACTGCGGGATATCTTTGTCATCGGAATCGCCCATGAGGGCCACCTTCATAAGCTACTATCTGCGGATGCCACAGTCACACTGCAGAAGACCATTTCCGTGAGCCAAGCATTCATGACCTCGACCTGCAGCTCTAGATGGATAACTCATCCTCAGGAGTCAAACCCGGCAAGTGCTGTGCACAGAGTGGCGCCTTTTAGAGGCTGGACTGTAGAACATGAATCTCCTCGGGAGAGAGAACAGGCCCCCGAGTCCCTTAACTCAGAGTCCGCCGAGGGGGGCAAATCGAGTAGCACCATCCTGGCGTTGCGGAGGGAATCACAGGGCTCACCAGTGCCATTTTAAAGACTATGTATATAAAGGCTGCAGCAAAAAGGGCCACCTCCAGCGAATGTGTAAAAGAAATATGACTCAGTGTGTTGATGAAGAGTCTGCAGATGGCCATGAATCCAGCGGATTATGAAGCGATAGAGAGGCAGCCCACAATGAGGTATATAGCATGATTACCTGCACCACCGAATATTCTCCGTTGAGGATGGAAGTCGAGATAAATGGCTTTCCAGTTTTCATGGAAGTGGACACGGGGGCGAACCAGTCAGTAATGAATCAAGAAGCCTTTGACAGCCAATGGGACAATAGGCTGAACAACCCAAGTTGGTCCTGGTTCAGGCAAAGCTGCGCATCTACACCAATGAACTTATCCCAGTCGTTGGTAGTGCGGATATAAAGGTACTCCATGACGGCGCGGTGCACAAGTTACCCCTGTGGATTGTTGCAGGCGATTGACCAATGCTACTCGGAAGAAGGTGGATGGAGAAGATCCATTGGAGCTGGGAAGATTTCATCCCTCCAGCGATCAACATCCCTCGCGCTCAGAGGCAAAGCAAACCCCCCACCTGAGATTGGATCCGGCACCAGAGAGCAGGCCAGCATTGCACCCGAGACACAGACCGCTCAGCATGACTGCATGGAGATGATCCAGCTGAGACGACCCGAACGCACCTTCGAGGCTCCAGTGGCAGACCCCGGAGGAAGAAAATCAGACCCAGAGGTGACTTCCCAGCTTCGGTGGCAGAACCCGGGGAGAAGAGGATCACAGCAGTTGACATCATAGATGGAAGAAAGATGGCGGCCAAACCATGAGGTGAGGCGATGAAGAAAAAGATGGCGGTGGCCAGACCACGAGGTGCAGCGCTGATGGAGTAACACGTGACACCAAGCGAAGAAGAGGATTGGGGTAAAGATAGCAAGGCTCTTTTAAAGGAGGCCCACAACTCACCACACTTAAAGGGACAGTTCCACACTCTCAATCAATGTAACAGCAACTGTGAGTTAGATGTAAAATGTGTCATTGATAATCAGAGTTGTGTACATGCAAAATAAGCAGGGGAAAGTCGCGCAATTGCGATTGGAGCTTCAGGTTATTTACAATAAGTAATGAAACGTTGTGCGATGTAGGATTTCAACTGCATACAGTCAATGCAGTGGGCAAACACCCATCGGGAGCACACAGGTCCAGCGAGTTACCCAATGCTGTAGCCTGCGTCCCTGGGACCAGAGTGATGCAACACGGAGAGTGGCCACAAGCAGCTAACATATACAAGCTGCAGAGCAAGCGATCCCAGGAGGGTAACGGCATCGGTATCGATACCCTGCCCCCGATCGGCTCCACCTCTCAGGCATCCGATGACACCAACTGCCACGAGCTTGAAAGAGCAAACTGCGGTAAGGCGCAGCCTCCAGACCCTATCGTCATCAAGGCTTCACCCGCAACGGTTCTCCCAAATGGCACTGGGACCAGCCAGGATCCCAAACCAAATAACGCCCAGGCAAGCGAGTCAGCAGCCCTGTGCATTACTAGACAACTGCTCCTCAGCGACCTGGGACGCAAGGAGAGGACAGGGAGGTCACAGGCATCTGTGAACCTGCCCGACGCTACAAGCAACTGCAAAAGCCCAGAGAACAGGCAACTTGAGCCAACCAGGTTCCCACTGCCAGCACTGGGCACCGCACCGCCACCAGACTACCTGGACACCATCCAACAGTTCTGGCACTTGTTTGTCCTCACGCACCGGTGCTGACCCCAGCACTGACTCCAAGTATATTCCAAGTATGTACCTCACCATTCAAACGTACTTACCTCACCATGGTACCACGAATGCAATGCTGTAAATGCAAATTTTTTTTTGGACTTGAATGTATATGAATGTAATGAGTCAACGGCACAATCTGTATGTGGGTGGGGGAGAGAATAGAGTGGTCATGGATGCACAAACCGAAACCACCAGCAGCTCGACTGTCAACGAAACACCACTTACTCACCCAAGATGGAAACGACCCTCCAAGGGTCAACCAGATAGAGCTAAGCCCAGAGCACAGTCCATGCAAAGGCGATTTCCCTTAAGACTTGGGGGAGAGTGATGTCATGTATCCTACATGGTTACTGCTTGTACTATTACAAGGTGTGCCACCAGAGGGTACTGCAGTGGGAGACTTGTAGGTTACCTGTACAGATATGCCAGGCCCGGTATGAAAGGCAGCCCACCATGTGTCATCCTCACTCCGGAGTTACATTAAATGGACTAAGGTCACTACAGTTGAAGCACAACACATTGTCTCGCGGAGTCATTATTAGAGCATCTGAAGACATAACAGAAATATGTCTGTGTTTGTCTTTATTGTCTCGTCAAAGACATCTGATAACAATAATTCATCTTATTGAGGAACAGCAATGACATGACAAATATGATAAGTCTAACCCAGGGTCTCTGTTTATTGCACTTTAACATAACAACTATTAGATACTGCAGGCGCTTCAAGCTGTTGTTTCTCCTTCACAGATATTTTATTTGAAATAGCTGGCAATAATTCTGAGATTTCGGTAGCTTTTTGAAGGTGAACTTTTCACCATAACGACCAGATCAATTCATGATCCAAATAAATGCTCAAAGGTACAACTTTCTGAAAACTATGTAAAGGATCTATCAACATAAATACAATTCATTTTTTCCCTTTTAGATATCAAACATTTTAATACTTTAATGGCAACTATTATAAAAATGTTTGTAAAACCAACTGCGTGCAGTTTTGATCACCTTACTTAAGGAAGGATACTGCGTGCAGTTTTGGTCACCTTACTTAAGGAAGGATATACTAACTTTGGAGGGGATACAGAGACGATTCACTAGGCTGATTCCGGAGATGAGGGGGTTACCTTATGATGATAGATTGAGTAGACTGGGTCTTTACTCGTTGGAGTTCAGAAGGATGAGGGGTGATCTTATAGAAACATTTAAAATAATGAAAGGGATAGACAAGATAGAGGCAGTGAGGTTGTTTCCACTGGTCGGGGAGACTAGAACTAGGGGGCACAGCCTCAAAATACAGGGGAGTCAATTTAAAACTGAGTTGAGAAGGAATTTCTTCTCCCAGAGGGTTGTGAATCTGTGGAATTCTCTGCCCAAGGAAGCAGTTGAGGCTAGCTCATTGAATGTATTCAAGTCACAGATAGATAGATTTTTAACCAATAAGGGAATTAAGGGTTACGGGGAGCGGGCGGGTAAGTGGAGCTGAGTCCACGGCCAGATCAGCCATGATCTTGTTGAATGGCGGAGCAGGCTCGAGGGGCTAGATGGCCTACTCCTGTTCCTAATTCTTATGTTCTTAGAACTATTTTCTTAGTAACTGCACTTGCTGCAAGTGATACTTGTATTTTTATGGTACCTCAAAGCATCTCCAAGAGCTTCTGAAAATGTATTAATTTGATGTGCAACGGGCACTGTTTACAGCCTTATGTAGCACTTCTGCAGATACTTTTTGTTCTTTGTGTAGCTATTTCTGTAACATAAGAGCTTTTGGTTTGGATTGTGGGGCTAGATAATTAAGCAAAAATAGTAATGCATAGCAGTTAAAGGATAGTGTGATACTCCAGCAATTTGGAGCACCATCCTATCCCAACGTTCATTGAATTTGTGAGACACATTCATATTCACGGTTCTCCATACATTGAGTTTAGAGCTATTATGGGAAGTTGCTAAGCAGATTTGCCATCTCCTCTCCTCACAGCCACTCATAGTTGTGTTGGCAGAGTGGAGGGAACAGGTAATCCCAGCCATAAATGGTGCATGGAATAGGAAGACCAAGAAAGAAGAAAGGGAGCAAATATCTCAAACAAAAAAAATAAATGTGTACCCCATTTCCATTACCCACAGGCTAACTAGAACAATGGCATGTTGCATTTATGTGGAGCCTTTACCATAAAGTTCCCAAGGCACATCAGAAGCATCATCAGAAAAGTGGATAACGAGCCAAAGAAGATATTAGGAATGACCAAAGGCTTGGTTAAAAATGTGGATTATAAGGAGAGTCTTTAACGACAAGATGTAGATGGTGAGGCAGAGGGATTTAAGATGGGAATTCTCTAATGAGTGGCATAGACTGCTGAAGGCACAGCCACCAATGATGGAATGACGGAATGGGGTCTGTACAATAGACCAGAGTTAGATAAAACAGAGTACAGGGGAAGAGATTGTAATGCTGGAGGTGGTTAGAGATAGGAAGAGGCAGAGCTATGGAGGGATTTAAACATGATAAGAAATTTCAATTTGAGCTGTTGGGGAAACATGAGGCAATGTTTCCCCATGAGATTGGGTGTGGGTGGGGATGAGTGAGCAAGATGTGTGGGATAGGATATAGGGAGCAGAACTTTGGATGAGCTGAAGTTTATGCAGGATGGGAGTTTAGCCAGGAAACCATGGAATATTTGAGTCTGGGTGTGACAAAGGCATGGATGACGGTTTCAGTGGCAGATGGATTGAGGTAATGGCAGAGCCAAGCAATGTTATGTGGTTGCGAGTAGGAGATCTTTGTGATGGAGAGGATGGAAGTGTAGCTTGGGATTGGATAGCACACAAGGTTGAGAACAGTCTGGTTTGACCTGAGGCAGTGGCTGGGGGAGAGTGATTGAGTTAGTTACGAGGTTACAGAGCTTGTGGCAGGATGCAAAGATAATGGTTTCAGTTTTCCCACTGTGAGGAAATTGCAGCTCATCCAACACTTAATGTCTTCAATGGTGTTTCTTTTTCCTTTCTCCTTATTACTGTCCTGCAAATGTTCACATTTTCTTAATTGGGCCCCTCCTGTTTTGTGCCCAATTTGAACAGAAGGTTTTTAAATCTTGGTCGTCGCTCCCAGAGAATTTTCCCACCGATGGGTAATAATTTGCACATTTTGGCAGCCACTTCGGACCCGAGCCTTTAACCTCTTTTTTTATATACTTTCTCTCTTTCCCTCAATGGTCAATATCTAACATGTTGTAAAATTGTTGTGAAGCGCCTTGGGACGTTTTACTACGTTAAAGGCGCGATATAAATAAAAGTTTATTATTATTATAATAGCTCGAGCGCTGCTGGCCACCAACTATCACTCTTTACACATAACCCGAAGACAGCACAAAAATATTTAAAATGATGGGCAATTTTTCTTATGGAAAGGCAGCCAGTAAATATGCAATGTTGCTGGGATTTTAGTAAAACAATATTTTACTCTATGTCCACTTGAACCATGAAAAACACCTTGGTGTACAATAGTAGATTTTGCCTTTCTTGGTTTGTGCCAGGGGAGAGACCACCTAGTGATGCAGAACACTCGGTTGAAGAAATAATGGTCACAGGTTCTGTCATTGGTGGTAGTGCTGCTGATGAATGAAAGAATAATACAATAAGCAAATCATTTGTGTGATTTTTGCCAAAGTTCATTGGTATGCGGGGGGGGGGGAAAGTTATAATGATGGCTTAAAGATGAGCCTTCAGATTTAGTCAAAACCAAATAACTACCCAGAAAGATGAATTTCAAAATTAGACTAAAACCCAGAAATGTCCACATCAGTTTGCTGCCGTTTTGGTATGATGCATGAAGCCATTATCCCTGTTTGGCACTTTATTTTCTTTCCATACTGATAGATAACATCAAGGAGAATGCACCTTCAGTTGTCTCCATTCTGTACAGAAACTGAATGAAGTTGCTTGGGTAAAGAGAAGGCAGCTTAGGATGCAACTAATGATGCACATCATTTCCTTTTAGCATTATATTTTGTGAAGAGAATGGTAAGATGTTGTTATTCATTTGTACAATTGTTTTCCTGATTCTGAGCCTTTTGCTTTGATTCAAAAAAATGCATATTTGCCTGCAGTGGATTCCACCCAATTTTTTTAACCCATTTGCCTCAGCCTCTCCACCTCCCTCACCATCTTTCATACCCTTCTTAAAATCCAGAATTAACAACTGCTCTGTGAAGTCATGCTACTCAAAAATAATTTGCATTTATATAGAACCTTTATCATAAAAAAATGTCCCATAATGCTTCAGAGGCGTAATCTAATAAATGGACACTGAGGTTGGGCTCAGGATGGGGGAAAGGCAGGTGATTTTATGGAAGCGGAAGTAGTTGGTCTTTGTGATGGATTCACTTTCCATATGTCATTGCTATCCAATGTAAGCTCTATTCAGTTTTTAAGATTGTTTATATTATATTGCTTGAGTACAGAGAAAACATTTTTATCATAAATGATATATAGTTTACATAAAATACTTAGCCAAAATATGTTTTCTTATTCATTGACATTTTAGAGCTGATGAATTAGTCAAAATATGTCTGCATCAGATTTGTGAGGGAAATATGTTCGGTTATACATTGCCTGCAGTCATCGGCAACCAGAAATAGGTCAGGTAGACTACTGCAATCTTAAGCAATCAGAAACAGGCCACATATAATGCAGGTACGTCTTGCAATATGCCTTATAGAGATACCTACAAGCCAGAATTAAGGTTTGAAAATTGTACATTAAAAGTTTGGTTTTCAGTGCCATGTGGAGTGCAGAGAATAATTCTCTGCATGTGCATGGCAATTTTCACATTCGCATGCAAAAAGATTTAGTTCTGGTGCCAGAAACTTGGATGATGGCAAGTGCACAGAGTGAATTATTTGAGCTCATTGGATGAATGACTTCAACATCTTAGAATCCCAAATACTATTACCCAGCTGCTAATCTGGTTTTAGTCTTGGGCAACAGGTATCCACCCTCTGCAGGATAACCTTTCTAATTATGAATCTAGGAAATTAGGTTGCTGTTCTAACTTGATCTTTGGGAAAATTGACTTATTGATTTCATTATTTCACTCTGCAGATTTGTTACTAGTTAATAATATATTCTTGGGGTGAATGAGTTCAAAAGACTAAAATAAAAGTTTTATTTAGAGCTGTGAATGAATAAAGTATAGTATAGTACATCTGGTCTTTGTGTTTAAGTATTTTTCACATTTATATATAATTGTATGAGTAATTATTCTTTTTAATAGGATTTAGTGCAAAGCCTATTATCCACTTGAGCCCTGGTAATTATTTTGATAAGACTTTCTGGAGGATTTTCTGGTAATACAGTAAATGTTTAAGAGTTCAGTGTTTTTGAAATTCTCTTATCTGTGTTACTGAAAGTGATGAGTGCTGGGGTTTGTTGGGAGTTGAGACTGAGCAGTGAAATGTTAGGTTTTCATGTGAAGCCTCAAAAGGAAGATGGCCCTGATTAGGAAGCCTGCCACCTTGTGGTACAGCACTTGAACATTATCAAAGGCCATTGCAGGTAATATGTTTTAGATTGTTCAACCATAATGAATACCTTTATTTTCCCACCATATTGGAGTTGCCTCAAGTAATTTCTACATTTTGGAGATCACATAATCAATCGTGTATGACTCATGGCAATTTTAAGTTTTGATTGAGATCGATGCTATTAAAGCTGGTTCTGAAATTGGGGGCAGAGGTGGCTGAAGTGCCCCTCCATCCCTTTGTGCAGGAGACAGGGTGATTTCAGTACAATTTACCTGCCAACAGTTTTCTAAATGATTAGTGAAATTAACAGAACCAGGGGAAGTGGAAGTGTCCACACAAAGGCCCCAAGTTTCGTCCCGCGGCGAAAACGGCGCACCTCCGAGCTGGGCGCCTGTTTTTTGCGCCGAAAACTGCGCCTAAAAATAAAGTCCGATATTCTCGAGCTCCTCGATGTCTGCTTGGCGTGGCGCGCTCTTCGCAGCAGGGGGCGGAGCCGAACACTCGCGCCGATTTTCTAAGTAGCAGGGGGCGGGTACAATTTAAATTAGCCTTCGTGGTGCCGGCAACCCTGCGCGTGCGTGTTGGAGCGTGCGCGCACGCGCAGTCTCACACAAACATTGGCACTCGGCCATTTTTAAAAATACTGCAGAAAAAGTGAAGATTTGTTTCTTGGACCCCTGCAAAGGCTTGTAATTTCATTTTTTTTGATATTTCTGTGTGTGAGGGAGTGCTTTTAGCAGCACTGCTGAATAAATCACCTGCTGAAATCAGTGAATTCAGCTTTTCACTGCTAAACTTGCAGAACCAGTGCTGCATTGGTGCATGCAAATTAAGGACTGTGTGTTGGAGAAATAAGAGTGCCAATTCAACTTTGCAATAATACGTGGTGTTGACAATGCAGCACCCATTCTGCAAATTTAAATATAAAACTGTCGATGTGGCTGCCTCTCCCTGTCCAAATGGCCTCAGTCCCCCTCACAGCTCGAAGGCTGCCGCTGTATCTTTGGCTGCCGTTGAGCCACTGACGCCGCCCCTAAAGCGTGGCCGAATGGCCTCAAGCACCATAAAGAGCTGCGTCAGGTGTTGATTCTTCGGCTGCCGGCCAGCCACTGACGCCGCTACTATCTCATGGCCGAATGGCCTCACGTCCGTCCGCTGCTGATTCTTTGGCTGCCGGCCAGCCACTGACACCGCTGATATCTCATGGCCAAATGGCCTCGGGTCCGTCCAGTGCTGCTTCTTCGCGGCCAGCCACGAAGAGAATGAAGGCCTGCCTCAAGCACTGCAGCTCAGCTCGAAGTTTGCTGCCGCTGCCGTCGAGACACTGACGCCACACCCCTGCCTGTCTCCAACATGAAAGGCCTGCCTGAAGCACAGCAGCTCGAAGGCTGATGCTATTTCACACAGGTAGGAACATGGTTTATTTAATCTTTTTTTTGCTTATAAATTTTTATTTAGGTTGGATTTATTTGTATAATAATTGTATAAGTATAACTAAGAATTGATTGTAGAATTTAATGACTTCCCTTCCCCCCCCGCTTCCCCCCCCCACCTCGTTCCCTACGCCTAATTTGTAACCTACGTCTGATTTTCTAAAGTGTAGACAAGGTTTTTTTCGAGCGTACAAAAATCTTCACTTGCTCCATTCTAAGTTAGTTTGGAGTAAGTTTTCACTCACGAAACTTTGAAATCAAGCGTAAGTGGCCGGACACGCCCCCTTTTGAAAAAAAAATTCTGTTCCAAAGTGAAACTGTTCTAACTGACTAGAACTGGAGCAAACTAAATGACGAGAATTCCGATTTCTAAGATACTCCGTTCTACACCAGTTGCTCCTAAAAATCAGGAGCAAATCATGTGGAAACTTGGGGCCAATAATACCAGGAATAGTCCTTCAAATTCAAATGCCATTCACATTCTGTCTTTTGCTGACATATTCCACAAGTTCTTGCCCTGCTTTATTTCAGGAAGTATTTGTGCGGTGGGGAGGAGCAGTGAGAGGGAGGGGCAAGAACAGAATCAACAGAGAAATGTTTCTTCACAAAACATTCCTTTTTGGCTGATAAGGATCAGATAGGCCATTATTAAGGATTCTGTAGCAAGAGTACTCTACCCTTCAAGATGAAGGAGTGGGTAAAATGGGTTGTGAGCGATTAATACAACATGGAAACAGAGAAAACTCTTAGCAGTTTGTAGATATTGTAGACTTGAGATGCAATACGGATTTCCTCTTGTGTAACCCTTACAACCATTAGAGTTACTAATAATGCATATACATTATTAAATTTGCCTTTATTCCATAGAGATATTGTAACAATATGATATAAGTAAATAGATTATGTCCTAATTCAATATTTGGGGTGTTGATTGTTAAAGGATGTAACCTACCTACAGTCACGTCTGTATGAATACTTAATATTTCCCGAGCAAAGTTTTTGTTCCCAATTTCTTCCTGTGTGCGCGTTTTCCTATAGTACGTTAAAATTTGGCAAACAGATGTTTACAAAAGTTCCCAAAAAATTTCAAGCAGTTCGGCATAAAATCATTTAATATCCCTCGAGAGGAAATGCTAACAATGTTGATCCCTAATAATATGAGTACTATGAATAAAAATGTTTCAGATCTCGTGAGAAAATTGTAAAGAAAAAGAAACAGTCACAATCTGTTACACAGAGGAAAATAATTTAATTTGTGTAATATTCGAAAGTAATTCCTGGACTCCGTAAGAACAACAGTTTTACTTGGAAGCTCCCATTACCAGATTGTAATGCAATAAAACTGTAAACATCTAAAGAACGGAAATTTAATATAAGAGTTCTGTGGGAAGAAAAGAGTGAGCTTAAGTAAACATTAGTAGACTGTTCTATATTTAAACTGGTTAATATGTTTGATTCAATCTAGGACTATCAGCGAGTTAGAACATTTTAATCTGAACAGGGTGTGTTGCAAGTAATGAAAAGATGTGCCAGAGTATTTTATTTTCTCCAATATTTATGTTAAATTCCTACCCCCCCCCCCCCCCCCCCAATACTCCCTTAAACCTAAAGATATCCGTGAACAATCCATGCTTCAATACTTGATTACGGAGTGTCATAAATACATGGTTTTGCTGGTAGCCTTTTAAAAATGCTGGCCATGTTGTATTTGAATATTTTAAGCTTTAAATATAAGATATTTTTAGATTAAGATTAGTAATTTGCTGCTTCAAGGTTCATAGCCAAATTTATTTTCCTGATTAGGATAATAGGTTATCCATTGTGTTTGTTTTTGAACTTGTAAGCAATATTGTGCTTGCAGATGATGGTGTATTTTTGATTCAGTAGGAGGCTGAGGATTAATGATTGTTACAGGAAGCTGTTTGAAGTGTAATTTAGTTAAGCATTGATGATTTTATCTCTGGATGTGATCTCATCACTTTGTTTGGTTATCCAACTTCATCATTAATTGTATTTATGAATGTTGAACTTGTCAAGTTTAGTTGGAAACCTGATTTCGAAGAACATTAAATAGATAAGAACAGGAACTTGTTGTTCTGGAACTCATTTCTAGATGCTGAGATTGGGGTCAGGAAGAATCCATTTTGTAATGTAAGGTTTATATTGCACATGACATGATTCTGTTGCAAAGTGAGAAGAAACATGCACTAAAGAGAGTGGACTACTGAGTGCTTGGTTATTCAAAACCGAAAAGTAGAATGAACCACTCTCACTGAAACAGACCATAGGTGCACTGCAGGGGTACCTCTGGGGTCGTACTGATTTCAGTGACAAAAGAGCACTGCACTTCGATACATGTATATGTGTAGATTCTTGCCCCCTGCGTCTAATTTTTAATGTTCAATGACTATTTGCTTTCTCCTGAAAATCTAAAAAAATTAAGGCCTAGAAATTGATATGCCCCTGAAAACGAGCGCAGGGATTGCAATGCGTGATCAACTTGCGCCTGTTCGGAGGAATGCAGGCAGCACGCAAACTTAGTGCTACCTGCTCATTTCCATGATCATGGCATTCAGCCCAACACTGAAAACGCTGCTGAGTGATGGAACGCTCAGCAGGTGGGCCAAGTTCACGTGAGGCCAGCATGTCTTAAAGTTGGCCTGCACTACTTAAAGGCAACCTGCACCTCTTTAGTGGAGGTGCATTCTACCTGCAGCAGTTCATTGAAATGGTTGGAGAAAACGGTGAACAATTAATGATGGCACAATAGAGGAAGAGAGGGTGCACCAAGGTTCTCTAATGCAGAACTGGAGGCCTTGGTGCAGCAGATGGATAGGAGGAGAGAGGTCCTCTTTCAACAGGGGCTCAGGAGGCCCTCCAGGCAATAGTGCAAAGTGCAATGAGAGCAGATATCTGCTGTGGTGAATGCCAGCAGTATAGCCCCAAGGACGTGGGCGCAGTGCAGGAAGAAATTTAATTACCTCACTGGAGTGGTCCAGGTCAGTGAATTCATCTTAAAATGCCATATCCCCACCATCTGCACCACTAGCCTCACATACTGCTCAATGCATCACACCCCCCATCACTCACCTACCAACAATCCCAACCAACCACGACTCGTACCTCACACCCAGATCTTACAGATTACACACACTGCCAGCTATTCAACCATGACAGCCACAACACCCAAACACACTGCACCGCACTCACTGACACACTTCCCTTTCTAGCTTATAAACTGCACCAGCAGCATCTGACTGGCAGGGGACAGGCTCGCCCGCATAACCTCACGCTCATTGAGGACATGGTGCTGGCCATTCTTGGGAGGGGCATTGCTGCGCCAGCAGCTGGACTGAAAGAATACATGATGCAGGTATCCTCATACCCAATCCTCCTTCCTACTTCCCCCTCAGTCCACAATCTCTCCTGGTTTACAAGCTGCACATGGTGTCAGCATGCACCTTTTGCTTTCCCCCTCTCCCCTCACCACAACCCTACCCTTGTGCCTTTTTCAATTCAGAGACCCAAGAAATCCAACCTGCCCAGCCAGTGGTGCAAGAGCGAGAGGAGAGTGATGAAGAAGAAACACTGTCACTTGATCTGACAGTCATAGCCACCAGCTCAGATACTGGTACTGTGCATAGTTTAGAGGGAGTTATGGTAGATTAGAGGTGTGATCTGAACCTGGTGAATCACCGGGTACAAGTGGGCTGCAGCCAAGTCGGGGAAAAGGGTAGTTCCGGAGCCAGCTCCTGAAGGGCGAGGTCACACACGAGTTCTGCTGCAGAGAACTTAGATGAGGACATCAATGGGGCAGCCTACAGAAACATAGAAACATAGAATATAGGTGCAGGAGTAGGCCATTTGGCCCTTCGAGCCTGCACCATCATTCAATAAGCTCATGGCTGATCATTCACCTCAGTACCCCTTTCCTGATTTCTCTCCATACCTCTTGATCCCTTTAGCCGGAAGGGCCATACCGAACTCCCTGTTGAATATATCCAACGAACCGGCATCAACAATTCTTTGCGGTAGAGAATTCCACAGGTTAACAACTCTGAGTGAAGAAGTTTCTCCTCATCTCAGTCCTAAATGGCTTACCCCTTATCCTTAGACTGTGTCCCCTGGTTCTGGACTTTCCCAACACCATCAGGAACATTCTTCCTGCATCTAACCTGTCCAGTCCCTTCAGAATTTTACATGTTTCTTTGAGATCCCCTCTCATCCTTCTAAACTCCAGTGAATAAAGGTCCAATCAATCCAGTCTCTCATCGTATGTCAGTCCAGCCATCCCGGGAATCAGTCTGGTGAACCTTCGCTGCACTCCCTTAATAGCAAGAACGTTCTTCCTCAGATTAGGAGACCAAAACTGAACACAATATTCCAGGTGAGGCCTCACCAAGGCCCTGTACAACTGCAGTAAGACCTCCCTGCACCCATTCTCAAATCCCCTAGCTATGAAGGCCAACATACCCTTTGCTATCTTCACCGCCTGCTGTACCTGCATGCCAACTTTCAATGACTAATATACCATGACATCCAGGTCTCGTTGCCTAATCTGCCGCCATTCAGATAATATTCTGCCGCCTTGTTTTTGCCACCAATGTGGATAACCTTACATTTATCCACATTATACTGCATCTGCCATGCATTTGCCCACTCACCTAACCTGTCCAAGTCACCCTGCAGCCTCTTGCGATTCTTCTCACAGCTCACACTGCCACCCAGCTTAGTGTCATCTACAAACTTGGAGATATTACATTCAGTTCCTTCATCTAAATCATTGAAGAGCACTGATGGGTATTTATAGCTAAATGCTTGATGTATTGGCCAGTCTGCCCAAAAGCCTTGTCAAGTAGCGTGGAGGAGTCTGGCACCAACCTTGCTTGGTGCTTTGTGCAAAGCTTGGAGCCCATGATTTCCAGCATGGAAGGGGTGGGCAGATCCATTGGTGCACTTGTGGACCCAACCATAATGCAGTGTCTGATGGCTGATGTCCCAGCTTCCATTGGAGCACAAGCAGAAACCATCCTATGACTGAGTGCTGCAGTGGAAGCTGAGACTGCTCTCGTGCAGGCTCCGCTTGCTGCCACTCAAGCTCAGACTGCTGCCATCATGGCTGCGTTTACCAGGAAAAAAGGCTTGCAGTGAGCCACAACAGTCCAGCAATCTATCGTCCAATGGATTACTAGGATTCCTGAGGCACCGTCGTGGGGAAGTGGCAATGGCTCCATGGAGCAAGTACCTGCTGTCCTCACTCAGGATGACAACATTCATCCTCCCACCACTGCCACTCCGCCAGTGCCTTTGCTGTTGGCCGTCACCCAGCCACCCCAGACTGCTGCCGCCCATGCCAAGGTGGTGCAGTCCGCAGCAGGGCCTTCTAGGCCCAGAGCTGCTCGAGGTCATCTAGCAAGGCTACCTGCAATCTCCTCCACTGAAAGTCAGCAACCTTTCACTAGCCATGCTATAGTCACTGGGGTAGCACTTCGTTGGAGCACTAAGACAGGCAAAGGAACAAACAAGACAGGCACTAATCACAAGGGTGATTAGTTGACTTTGTTTTGTAATATTGGATAGAGTGATGTATAAAGTTGGACTGAAATCTTTCTTTAGTGGTGGAT
Organism: Pristiophorus japonicus; assembly: GCF_044704955.1. NCBI lineage: Eukaryota > Metazoa > Chordata > Chondrichthyes > Pristiophoridae > Pristiophorus > Pristiophorus japonicus. Next base: position 84,725,852 of record NC_091982.1, on the reverse strand, counting down.
TTTATTTCGGCATTGTAGCCAAGAGGACACTGTGATGCTCAGTAATAGAGGGAAGGTAAGGTGTGGGGATGGAGAATTGGAGTTGGGTTCACTTGTATCGCAGTCTGATGAATCAATCATGAACAGCCAGGCAGAAAGGGGCTGTCTGGGTTGTTGCCTCCTCCTCTTCCTCCTCCTTTTCCACTTCCTCCTCCTCATCAGCTGGTCGCCGACTGCCTGGTGGCAAAGGCTGTGCCCTCATAATGGCAAGGCAGTGGAGCAATCAGCAGACCACGACAATTCTTGAGAAGTGTTCTGATGAGTACTGCAGGGCTCCTCCAGAGCAATACAGACAACAGAAGCATTGTTCAAGGACGCCAATGGTCTGCTCTCATGGCTATTGTTATGTATGTAAACTTTACCAATGTGTAAGACTTGCCACCAGGGGGGCGCACCTGTGGAAGACCCAAGGGTCACCTACACACCCCGGGCAAGCAGGTATAAAAGGCAGTCTACCATGCTGCTTCCTCACTCTGGAGTTACATTAAAGAGACCAAGGTCGCAACAGTTTGAGCTTACGGCGTACAGTCTTGTGGAGTTATCCTGAACACAACAATTGGCGATGAGTAACAGATCACTACCTTTCACGCGGTTATGACTGCCTTTGGCATTCTTGAGAGATTTGTTGAGGGTGATAATTGGGAAGCCTTCGTTGAGTGTCTTGACCAATATTTCGTGGCCAACGAGTTGGATACAGAAGAGACCGCAGTCAAGCGCAGGACGATTCTCCTCACCGTTTGCGGGTCCACGATATATGGCCTCAGCAAAAATCTGCTAGCACCAACGAAAGCAACACAGAAGACATATGAAGAGTTGTGCACGCTGGTTCGGGAACACCTCAAGCCGAAGGAGAGCATCTTAATGGCCAGGTATCGCTTTTATACGCACCATCGCTCCGAGGGCTAGGACGTGGCAAGCTATGTCGCCGACCTAAGACGTCCTGCGGGACCGTGCGTATTTGCTGAATTTTGGGGGGAAATGTTGTGGGACTTTTTCGAGCTTGGAATCGGTCACGAGGTCATTCTTCTCAAACTGCTGTCTGCCGAATCCCTGGATCTGAGCAAGGCCATCACGATAGCTCAGGCTTTCATGTCCACGAACGATAACACTAAACAGATACTTTTCAGCATCGAAGCTCACCGGCAAGTACTGTGCATAAAATAACACCTTCAGCAGGCAGAACTGTATGTGGTAGGGCCTACACGCCTGCAGAGGCCAGACCTAGGATGACTGAGTCTGACGTGGGGCGTGAATGTGAATACATCAATACCATGTTGGCGCTGCGGGGGTAATCATCGAGTCCATCAATGTCGATTCAAGCACTATGTGCAAGGGCTGTGGAACAATGGGGCACCTGCAGCGCATGTGCAGATGTGCTGTGACTCGCCACATGGCAGAGTTGGCAGAAGATGACCGATTCGACGCAAATCATACTGAACGAGTAAGAGTGGCAACTCAACCCGAGAGGTACATACCTTCACCAAAAGCCCTCCAATAATGTTAAAAATCAAATTAAACGGCATTCCAGTTCCCATGGAATTGGACACGGGGGCGAGTCAGTCAATTATGAGCCAGAAGGCATTTGAGAAACTGTGGGGCAACAAGGCACAAAGGCCAAAACTAAGCCTGATCCACACCAAGCTGCGCACTTACACCAAAGAGCTCATACCAGTCATTGGCAGTGTGGCAGTGAAGGTATCATACGATGGAGCTATGCATGATTTACCACTATGGATTGCATCAGGCAATGGCCCAACGCCATTCGGCAGAAGCTGGCTAGGAAAGATCCGATGGAACTGGGACGACATCAAAGCACTATCTTCGGTGGATGACGCCTTGTGCGCCCAAGTGCTAAGCAAATTCCCATCGTTATTCGAGCTAGATATCGCCAACTTCACAGGCGCCAAAGTGCAGATCCATCTAGTCCTTGATGCATGACCCGTTCATCATAAGGCCCGAGCAGTTCCATATGTGATGCGAGAGAAAGTCGAGATTGAGCTGGACAGACTTCAACGAGAGGGGATCATATTGCCAGTCGAGTTCAACGAGTGGGCCAGTCCAATTGTTCCGGTGTTGAAAAGCGATGGGACGGTCAGAATCTGCGGGGACTACAAGGTAACGATCAACCGAGCCTCGTTACAGGACCAGTACCCACTACCCAAAGCGTTCGCAACGTTAGCAGGGGGGAAGTCGTTCACCAAGCTGGATCTAACTTCTGCTTACATGACACAGGAGCTGGCTGAACTATCAAAAAAATTGACGTGCATCAACACGCACAGAGGCTGTTCATATACCACAGATGCTGCTTTGGGATTCGCTCGGCTGCGGCCATCTTCCAGAGGAACATGGAGAGTCTGCTGAAATCGGTTCCGCACACCATAGTGTTTCAAGATGACCTCCTGATCACTGGTCGCAGCACTATGAACACTTGCACAACCTGGAATAGGTTCGAAAGCGACTGGATAGAGTGGGACTCCGGTTGAAACGCTCCAAGTGTGTTTTCCTGGTGCCAGCGGTCGAATTTCTGGGGAGAAAGATTGCGGTGGATGCCATCAGACCCACGGACTCCAAAACTGAGACCATTAAGAATGCACCCAGACCACAGAATGTGACAGAGCTGCGTTCGTTTCTGGGACTCCAACTATTTTGGTAACTTTCTACCGGGGTTGAGCATTTTGCTGGAACCTTTGCATTTATTGCTACGGAAGTGTGACGACTGGGTTTGGGGTAAATCTCAAGGAACAGCCTTTAATAAGGCCAGAAACCTGCTATGTTCTGACAAGCTACTTGTATGACCGGTGTAAACGTTTAGTACTAGCTTGTGATGCATTGTCGTACGTGGTCAGTTGTGTGTTACAGCAAACCAATGTATCAGGCAAACTGCAACCGGTTGCATATGCGTCCAGAAGTTTATCTAAGGCTGAAAGAGCCTACAGTATGGTTGTGAAAGAAGCATTAGCATGCATATACGGGGTTAAGAAAATGCACCAATACCTATTTGGACTCCGGTTCGAGCTTGAAACTGACCACAAGCCGCTCATTTCGCTGTTCTCAGAAACCAGTGCTTCGTCCCGCATTCAAAGATGGGCACTAATGTTATCTGCGTATGACTATGAAAGCCGCCACAGATCAGGCACTGAGAATTGTGCTGATGCCCTCAGTCGGCTACTATTGCCCACCACCAGGGTGGAAATGGCGCAATCCGCAGACTTGCTTCTGGTAATGGATGCTTTTGAGAGTGAGGGTTCACCTCACCAAGACCCTGTGCCTTCACTAGTAAAAAGCTGCATCCTCAATGGGAGCTGGTCAGCAGTTCCCAGGGAAATGCAAGATGAAATTAAGCCGTTCCACTGACGCAAGGATGAAATGTCCATCTATTCGGATTGTCTCCTATGGGGAAATCATGTAGTTTTGCCAAATAAAAGCCGGGAAACATTTATACACGACCTTCACATTACCCACTCAGACATGGTCATGATGAAGGTTATCGCCAGGTCGCACGTTTGGTGGCCCGGCATTGACTCGGAATTGGAGTCATGCGTACACCCAATGTAAGGGAGAGAGAAAACAGAGAATTATAGACCGGTCAGCCTGACATCGGTGGTGTGGAAAATGTTGGAATCAATTATTAAAGATTAAAGAGCGTCGCCGGCAGTTGGGAGCAGCGTCGAGGAGGTGTGTGGAGAGGCCGATAAAAGGCACAGCAGGGAGTCTGGGGCCCAGCGTCGGCGGCAGTCGGGAGCAGCATCGAGGAGGTGCGTGGAGAGGCCTATAAAAGGTGTGACTTGTGCAGCTATAGGGAGAAGGCAAAAAAGAAGTAGAAAGAAATCAAAAGGTGACGTCACAGCCAAGAGGGTAAGTGATTGGCTGGATTGGTGAGTAGTTTTTCTTTTTTCTCTTCTATATCAGTGAGTAACTTTTAACGTTGTTGTTGCCAATTTAAGTGTATCTAAGGGTTAAGTCATGGCAGGAGAGCTCGGTCGGGTGTTATGCTCCTCCTGTACCATGTGGGAACTCAGGGATGACTCCAGTGTCCCTGTCAACTATGTGTGCAGGAAGTGTATCCACCTCCAGCTCCTGACGGTCCGCGTTGCGGAGTTGGAGCTGAGGGTGGATTCACTCTGGAGCATCCACGATGCTGAGAATGACGTATCACATGTAGCGAGTTGGTCGTACCGCAGGGAAAGGGTCCACAGCCAGATAGGGAATGGAAGACCAACAGGAAGAGCAGTGCAAGGAAGGTAGTGCAGGAGTCCCCTGTGGTCATCCCCCTGCAAAACAGATACACTGCTTTGGGTACTGTTGAGGGGGATGACTCATCAGGGGAGGGCAGCAGCAGCCAAGTTCATGGCACCGTGGCTGGCTCTGTTGCACAGGAGGGCAGAAAAAAGAGTGGGAGAGCGGTAGTGATAGGGGATTCAATTGTAAGGGGAATAGATAGGCGTTTCTGCGGCCGCAACCGAGACTCCAGGATGGTATGTTGCCTCCCTGGTGCAAGGGTCAACGATGTCTCGGAGCGGGTGCAGGACATTCTAAAAAGGGAGGGAGATCAGCCAGTTGTCATGGTGCACATTGGTACCAACGACATAGGTAAAAAAAAGGGATGAGGTCCTACGAAACGAATTTAAGGAGCTAGGAGCTAAATTTAAAAAGTAGGACCTCAAAAGTAGTAATCTCGGGATTGCTACCAATGCCACGTGACAGTCAGAGTAGGAATCGCAGGATAGCGCAGATGAATACGTGGCTTGAGCAGTGGTGCAGCAGGGAGGGATTCAAATTCCTGGGGCATTGGGACCGGTTCTGGGGGAGGTGGGACCAGTACAAACCGGACGGTCTGCATCTGGGCAGGACCGGAACCAATGTCCTAGGGGGAGTGTTTGCAAGTGCTGTTGGGGAGGATTTAAACTAATATGGCAGGGGGATGGGTACCAATGCAGGGAGACAGAGGGAAACAAAAAGGAGGCAAAAGCAAAAGACAGAAAGGAGATGAGGAAAAGTGGAGGGCAGAGAAACCCAAGGCAAAGAACAAAAAGGGCCACTGTACAGCAAAATTCTAAAAGGACAAAGGGTGTTAAAAAAACAGGCCTGAAGGCTTTGTGTCTTAATGCAAGGAGTATCTGTAATAAGGTGGATGAATTAACTGTGCAAATAGATGTTAACAAATATGATGTGATTGGGATTACGGAGACGTGGCTCCAGGATGATCAGGGCTGGGAACTCAACATCCAGGGGTATTCAACATTCAGGAAAGATAGAATAAAAGGAAAAGGAGGTGGGGTAGCATTGCTGGTTAAGGAGGAAATTAAGGCAATAGTTCGGAAGGACATTAGCTTGGACGATGTGGAATCTATATGGGTAGAGCTGCAGAATACCAAAGGGCAAAAAATGTTAGTGGGAGTTGTGTACAGACCTCCAAACAGTAGTAGTGATGTTGGGGAGGGCATCAAACATGAAATTAGGGGTGCGTGCAATAAAGGTGCAGCAGTTATAATGGGTGACTTTAATATGCACATAGATTGGGTTAACCAAACTGGAAGCAATACGGTGGAGGAGGATTTCCTGGAGTGCATAAGGGATGGTTTTTTAGACCAATATGTCGAGGAACCAACTAGGGGGAAGGCCATCTTAGACTGGGTGTTGTGTAATGAGAGAGGATTAATTAGCAATCTCGTTGTGCGAGGCCCCTTGGGGAAGAGTGACCATAATATGGTGGAATTCTGCATTTGGATGGAGAATGAAACAGTTAATTCAGAGACCATGGTACAGAACCTAAAGAAGGGTAACTTTGAAGGTATGAGGCGTGAATTGGCTAGGATAGATTGGTGAATGATACTGAAGGGGTTGACTGTGGATGGGCAATGGCAGACATTTAGAGACCGCATGGATGAACTACAACAATTGTACATTCCTGTCTGGTGTAAAAATAAAAAAGGGAAGGTGGCTCAACCGTGGCTATCAAGGGAAATCAGGGATGGTATTAAAGCCAAGGAAGTGGCATACAAATTGGCCAGAAATAGCAGCGAACCGGGGACTGGGAGAAATTTAGAACTCAGCAGAGGAGGACAAAGGGTTTGATTAGGGCAGGGAAAATGGAGTACGAGAAGAAGCTTGCAGGGAACATTAAGACGGATTGCAAAAGTTTCTATAGATATGTAAAGAGAAAAAGGTTAGTCAAGACAAACGTAGGTCCCCTGCAGTCAGAATCAGGGGAAGTCATAACGGGGAACAAAAAAATGGCGGACCAATTGAACAAGTACTTTGGTTCGGTATTCACTGAGGAGGACACAAACAACCTTCCGGATATAAAAGGGGTCGGAGGGTCTAGTAAGGAGGAGGAACTGAGGGAAATCCTTATTCGTCGGGAAATTGTGTTGGGGAAACTGATGGGATTGAAGGCCAATAAATCCCCAGGGCCTGATGGACTGCATCCCAGAGTACTTAAGGAAGTGGACTTGGAAATAGTGGATGCATTGACAGTCATTTTCCAACATTCCATTGACTCTGGATCAGTTCCTATGGAGTGGAGGGTAGCCAATGTAACCCCACTTTTAAAAAAAGGAGGGAGAGAGAAAACAGGGAATTATAGACCGGTCAGCCTGACATCGGTCGTGGGTAAAATGATGGAATCAATTATTAAGGATGTCATAGCAGTGCATTTGGAAAGAGGTGATATGATAGGTCCAAGTCAGCATGGATTTGTGAAAGGGAAATCATGCTTGACAAATCTTCTGGAATTTTTTGAGGATGTTTCCAGTAGAGTGGACAAGGGAGAACCAGTTGATGTGGTATATTTGGACTTTCAGAAGGCGTTCGACAAGGTCCCACACAAGAGATTAATGTGCAAAGTTAAAGCACATGGGATTGGGGGTAGTGTGCTGACATGGATTGAGAACTGGTTGTCAGACAGGAAGCAAAGAGTAGGAGTAAATGTTTTAGACGAGGGGATTAAACGTAGTATCTCCAAATTTGCGGATGACACTAAGTTGGGTGGCAGTGTGAGCTGCGAGGAGGATGCTATGAGGCTGCAGAGCGACTTGGATAGGTTAGGCAAGTGGGCAAATGCATGGCAGATGAAGTATAATGTGGATAAATGTGAGGTTATCCACTTTGGTGGTAAAAACAGAGAAACAGACTATTATCTGAATGGTGACAGATTAGGAAAAGGGGAGGTGCAAAGAGACCTGGGTGTCATGGTACATCAGTCATTGAAGGTTGGCATGCAGGTACAGCAGGCGGTTAAGAAAGCAAATGGCATGTTGGCCTTCATAGCAAGGGGATTTGAGTACAGGGGCAGGGAGGTGTTGCTACAGTTGTACAGGGCCTTGGTGAGGCCACACCTGGAGTATTGTGTACAGTTTTGGTCTCCTAACCTGAGGAAGGACATTCTTGCTATTGAGGGAGTGCAGCGAAGGTTCACCAGACTGATTCCCGGGATGGCGGGACTGACCTATCAAGAAAGACTGGATCAACTGGGCTTGTATTCACTGGAGTTCAGATGAATGAGAGGGGACCTCATAGAAACGTTTAAAATTCTGATGGGGTTAGACAGGTTAGATGCAGGAAGAATGTTCCCAATGTTGGGGAAGTCCAGAACCGGGGACACAGTCTAAGGATAAGGGATAAGCCATTTAGGACCGAGATGAGGAGGAATTTCTTCACCCAGAGAGTGGTGAACCTGTGGAATTCTCTACCACAGAAAGTTGTTGAGGCCAGTTCACTGAATATATTCAAAAAGGAGTTAGATGAAGTCCTTACTACTAGGGGAATCAAGAGGTATGGTGAGAAAGCAGGAATGGGGTACTGAAGTAGCATGTTCAGCCACGAACTCATTGAATGGCGGTGCAGGCTAGAAGGGCCGAATGGCCTACTCCTGCACCTATTTTCTATGTTTCTATTTAATAGCAGCGCATTTGGAAAGCAGTGACAGGATCGGTCCAAGTCAGCATGGATTTATGAAAGGGAAATCATGCTTGAAAAATCTTCTCAAATTTTTTGAGGATGAAACTAGTAGAGTAGATAAGGGGGAACCAGTGGATGTGGTGTATTTAGACTCGAGGCTTTTGACAAGGTCCCACACAAGAGATTAGTGTGCAAAATTAAAGCACCTGGTATTGGGGGTAATGTACTGACGTGGATAGAGAACTGGTTGGCAGACAGGAAGCAGAGAGTAGGAATAAACGGGTCGTTTTCAGAATGTCAGGCAATGACGAGTGGGGTACCGCAAGGTTCAGTGCTGGGACCCCAGCTATTTACAATGTACATTAATGATTTAGACGAAGGGTGACTTGGACAGGTTAGGTGAGTGAGCAAATACATGGCAGATGCAGTATAATGTGGATAAATGTGAGGTTATCCACTTTGGTGGTAAAAACAGGAGGGCTGATTATTATCTGAATGGTGACAGATTGGTAAAGGGGGAGGTGCAACGAGACCTGGGTGTCATGGTACATCAGTCATTGAAGGTTGGCATACAGGTACAGCAGGCTGTGAAGAAGGCAAATGGCATGTTGGTCTTCATAGCGAGATGATTCGAATATAGGAGCAGGGATGTGTTACTACAGTTGTACAGAGCCTTGGTAAGGCCACACCTTGAATATTGTGTGCAGTTTTGGTCTCCTAATCTGAGGAAGGACACTCTTGCTATTGAGGGAGTGCAGCGAAGGTTCACCAGACTGATTCCAGGGATGGCAGGACTGACATATGAAGAAAGACTGGATCGACTAGGCTTGTATTCAATGGAATTTAGAAGAATGAGAGGGTATTTCATAGAAACATATAAAATTCTTTCTGGATTGGACAGGTTAGATGCAGGAAGAATGTTCCCGATGTTGGGGAAGTCCAGAACCAGGGGTCACAGACTAAAGATAAGGGGTAAGCCATTTAGGACCGAGATGAGGAGAAACTTCTTCACTCAGAGTTGTGGGCTTGTGGAATTCTCTACCACAAAGTTGTTGGGGCCAGTCGTTGGATATATTCAAAAGGGAGTTGGATGTGGCCCTCACGGCTAAAGGGATCAAGGGGTATGGAGAGAAAGCAGGAATGGGGTACTGAAATGCATGATCAGCTATGATCATATTGAATGGTGGTACAGGCTCGAAGGGCCGAACGGCCTACTCCTGCACCTATTTTCTATGTTTCTATGTAACACTTGCTCACAGTTGAGCAATGCACCAAGGAAGGCCCCACAGAGTCTGTGGTCCTGGCCCTCCAAACCGTGGTCCAGGGTCCACGTAGATTTTGCTGGCCCCTTTCTAGGATGTCTACTCTAAATGGATTGAATGTATAATAATGTCATCATGGATGTCCATTGCCACCATTGAAAGCCTCTGGGCCATGTTCGCCACCCATGGTTTACCCAACGTCCTTGTTAGTGACTGGACCATATTTCGCCATTCGCGAGTTAATGACCTGCAATGGCATCAAGCATGTCAGGTCTGTCCCATTTAAATCCGCATCCAATGGTCAAGTGGAACGGGCAGTCCAAACTATCCAGCAGAGCTTGAAACGCGTGACAGAGCTCTGAAACACAGCTCCCTGCAGACCCGGTTATTTCTGACTCTTCTCAGCTACCGTACGCGACTCCACTTGCTTACTGGGGTTCCCCCTGCAGAATTGCTAATGAAGAGAGCACTCAAAACCAGGCTCTCCTTAGTCCACCCGGATCTCAATGATCATGTAGAAACCCGGCGTCACTGGCATAACATGTACCATGATCGCGCGGCTGTATCGCGTGACATAGAGGTTAATAATCCTGTGCTTGTTCTTAATTACGGTCATGGTCCCAAATGGGTTGCTGGCACTGTTTTAGCCAAGGAGGGGAATAGAGTGTTTGTTGTCAAACTTTTGAACGGACAAACGTGAAGAAAGCACTTGAATCAGACCAAACTGCGAATCACTGACAACCAAGAACATTTTGAAGAGGACATTACCATCATTGATCAACCTGCACACACCCAACCAGCAATCGACCTCTCAGTCAACCACGAGGATGAACCCATCATGCCTGACAGACCAATCAGACCAGCCACGCCGCAGTGCAGCAATGATCCGACTGACTCACCCATGCCAGGACTTCAACTCAGGCGATCAACCCGGGAACGTAGAGCCCCGGATCGCCTCAACTTGTAAATAACTTGTATCTATGACTTGGGGGGGCGGGGGAGGAAGAGTGATGTTATGAATGTAAACTTTACCAATGTGTAAGACTTGCCACTAGGGGGCGCACCTGTGGGAGACCCAAGGGTCACCTGCACCCCCTGGGCAAGCAGGTATAAAAGGCAGTCTACCATGCTGCTTCCTCACCCTGGAGTTACATTAAAGAGACCAAGGTCACAACAGTTTGAGCTTACAGAACAGCCTTGTGGAGTTATTATGAACATAACAGCTCTCCTATACATGCTGCTCACAAGTGGTTTGTTTGCGGAGCGGAGTCAAGAGCTAGGTGGTCAGCAGGTACCCCTTGTTGCCCAGTCGCCACCCTCTGGTTTGTTTGGTGGTTCAAAGACTGAAGTAAAAGTCGATTGGTGCAGAATAAAAGCATCATGATTGCTGCCAGGATACTGGGCATTCATCATCATCATGTGCTGAGCATGGTCACACACCAACTGCACAACCTTTGGGGTTGCGGTACATTTCAGCATTTAGATGCAGCACCCGCAAAGCCTCATGCATGCAGTCGATGATGCTCTGCACCATGGGGAAGCCCGCTATCCTGGTAAAGTCACATGCACGCTCTGCTTGCTTCTCTGTGGTCAGAGATGACAACGAAGTCCTGTCTCCTGACGCAAAGAGAGACTGTCACCTCTTATGCAGTGGATGGCGAACTGGGCGATGTTACAGATGTCACCTGCTCCAGCCTGGGAGGGTCCCAACGTGAAGAAATTAAGGGCCTCGGTCACCTTCACAGCCACTGGCAGCGCTGTCCTTGCTCTGGTGTGAGGTCTGGTTGCAAGTGGTGGCAGAGTTTGTGAGCACCTCCTTCGTAAAGCGCAGACACCTCACACACTGCTCCTGGCTCAGGAAAATTGCTCTCGGAAGTTCCTAGGTCCCAAGAGCCCTTCTCCCTCTCTTACACTCCCCTGCCCTTGGCGAGCAGCTTGTCCTCTTCTTCACTGCCTCTACTCCATCTCCCCGTCATGCTGCAGGCCAAGGGGGATGACATGACTGGGAGCAAGTGGTCGAACCAGAAAACTTGAAGTCAGAGCTCAATGCCTTCTCCACTCCCTGTCACCTCACCAACTATAAACAACTCTAGAAAGCTCTCAACACTTCCACAAACTTACACAGAGCCAGTAGAAATTAATCAGCAACTAACCTGTAAGTAGGTGATGATCCTTACTAAATATTGCTGGTAGAGGGTCTTGCAGCTGCTCAACGGATGATCAGCTGTACGAGGTTGATAAAGGGCGTTAGTTCCAGTGTTGCACACTGATTGACGTCACGATCTGCCTACTCTATATACTTCGAGTGCATGCTCCCAATAACGGATGTCAACGTCCTTGCCAAGATGGCATCCAGCACGGCACACACCAGAAGTGTGCGCACTCCAATTTCCTCACAAAACGACACCCATAGCCGAAAAATCGGGCACTACGAATTTCTAGCCCTCCGTTTATAAAATTCCCAGGAAGTCTAATAGACTATGGAGGTCACTTACAGTTCAGCTTTACATTGGGGTTGCACCTGATGTGAAGTTAACTGGCTTGGGATGAGTTCCTGGCTCTAGTGTGCCCAGGACGCGGAGCAAAAATGTGGCTCCTAACTTACACTGATGCATTCTGTAGTTTATACTAACATAGAACTACTACTTGATTTCTTTTGAGGGAGAAAATTGGCAGAGCTTTATCATCTCTAAATATTTACCTGCATTGGTTGCCCCTCTCAGTGGAGCACATAATTTGGGTGGAGTCCACAATAGTGCCAGTTGTACATGGTCCATGGAATGAATTGACCATGAGTTGAATGGCATTACTTTGTTCCATACTTTGTTCGTATTGCATAAAACTTCAGTTCATCTGTAAGTGGTAAAACACTTCACAAACACAATGGGCCCAAAATTGATGACCGCTGGCTGCCACCGAGTTTTCTCGGTCTCCCCATTTTTTCGGCGCTCTCCCCTCCGTGGGAAATTAACGAGACCCTCACACCGGCGGTTTGGAAGGACCGCTGGGGAGTGTGCGCTGGCGTGCAACACCGAAAAAAGTCCTCCCGCCTGAGATTCATTCGAGTGATCCTCCGCTCCTGCAGGAGAAAAGACCGCCACGTGGAAACAGGTCTTACCTGGACGGTAGGTATGAAGACCTGCAAGAAAAGGTAAGTGAGATTTTTTTCTTTACTTCTTTTGCAGCAATTTTGTTGAAAGGGTCCTCTGAAGGTTTTGTAATGTTTTGTTATTTTTTTTAACTTTTTTTGTGCATTCCCTCCTCCCTGCACCTCAGTGTAACTTTCTCCAGGATTGCAGAATCCCACCTACTGCCCTCTACCACCCAGATTCGGTGTGTAATGCCATTTTTGTCGCCGGGCTTTTTTACTTTTTTGACAAAGCTCGCGCCCAAAGTATCATCAGGATCTTAGCGGTCTTTTTAACGGTAAATAGGTGGAACTTGCCTTTGATCAATTTCGGCCCCAATGCATCAGCACCTAATGACAATTCGGAAGTGCCATGCCTACCCACTCCAGTAGGCAATACCATGCTTTACTATGTGCTTTGAAACAAAGCAGGTAAAACAAGCCAAAGTAAAATGATGGAGAATAACGTGGCCATTTATTGACATGAAGCTAGACAATGATTGTTACAAGGTTAGAAAAGCTCATTTCAACAGCCTTTGGGAGAATAGCTTCACATTAACTGCTGTTTTCCGAGAGTAAGCTTGAGCAAAAATTCCTTTTCTATTACATATCAAATTTGATGTTTTCTATCCCATTACCTTACATTTTGTTTTACGCCAGTCCTTCTGAGGAGGAGGCTAAGATACAACAAAGGGATAGATAAGATTCTTTTATCTAAGAATCAGCTATTTAAAAACTCAGTTCCTGGACAACTTGCCACCTAATTATAAAGCAAAATACTGCAGAAGCTGGAAATCAAAAATAAAAACAGAAAATGCTGGAATTACTCAGCAGGTCAGGCAGCATCTGTGAAAAGACATACGCAGTTAACGTTTCAGGTCGATGACCCTGCGTCAGAACTTGTATCTGTACACAGATTACAATTTGTGCCATTTTCTCTCATCCTGATGAATGGTCATCGACTTGAAACGTTAAGGGCTGGATTTTTGGCTTTGATGATTTCGGGGCAGTAATGACGGCGTTGCAATAAAGTTTGTGTCCGGGAACAGTTTGTGCCTCAGTAAGGAACATTGGGCAGCTGGGCCCTGAGACAGGGGGCGCAGTGCTAAGGGAGATATTGTACACCTCTATTGGCAACTAGCATGGGAAACTCACGAGCTAAAGAGCTGGGCCGGGACTGCTCCGAGACACGCCTGGGGGGGGGATAAAAAAACGTTATTTTTTAAAAAGCGTCACAAAAGCATTCCCAAAACATTGCCCATGGCACCACAACATAAATCGCAAAAAAAATTTAAAGAAAAAACAATCGCACTTACCTTAGGAGTCCATTACTTACCTCTCCGCTGTCCGTATTGTTGGACCACCTGATTTCCCAGGCAGTCACTGCGGGGTGGGCTTTGGGACATACAGGTCAGGCAAGAGTCAAAACTCGCGCTGGTGCCACAACCAGGGGCTTTGCACACCGGCGCAGCTCTTCGCGCCACCGCAAAACCAGACCGGAGGATCGCTGCGGTGCGCTGGAGGCTGACCGCCCGGCCAGAATACCTCAACGCCGCCATTGCCCCCGCTTCAGGGTGGAAAACGGAGCGTGGAGGAGCCAAAAAATCCGCCCCTGTTTCCACAGTTGCTGCCTGACCTGCTGAGTATTTCCAGCATTTTCTGTTTTTATTACCATCTAATGGGCCCAAGTTTCCACAAGAAAAAAAACGGGCGCCCGTTTTTCGCGCCTAAAACGGCGCCTAAAAAAATCCTCGGTATTCTACACCTACCTGCTGGTCCTCTGGCCCTCAGCGCAACCAGCACGAGCTGTGGGGGGGCGGAGCCAGGTCCCTGCGCTGAAAACAGTGCCGGGACCTCTGCACATGCGCGCTACTGTGGGCACGCAAGTGCAGTAGCTAGAGGCGCCGAACTGTGTGGGAGGGGCCCGAAGCACGCAGCCCCTAGCCCTGGCTGAATGGCCTCACTGGGGCTGTGTGAATAAGGCTCCTCCCACGGCCAGCTCCTGCTTCCCCCCCCCCCCCCCCCCGCCCCCGGCCCGACACCCGCTCCCCCCCCCCTCCCTGCCTCCGGACCAGACCCGACACCCGCTCCCCCGACCCGAGACCGAAGACCCGCTCCCCCCCGACTGACCCAACCCGACCCGCGCTCCCGCCCCGCCCCCCCCCCCACTGGACACGACTCCCGCTCCCGGACTGGATCCGATCCAACCTGACCTCCCCCTCTCTCCCCCTCCCTCCCTCCCTCTCTCCCTATCCCTCCCTCTCTCCCTCCCTCCCTCTCTCTCCCTCTCCCTCCCTCTCTCTCTCCCCCTCCCTTTCTCTCTCCCTCCCCCCTCCCTCTCTCCCTCCCCCCCCTTCTCTCTCCCTCTCTCTCTCTCTCTCTCTCTCTCTCTCTCTCTCTCTCTCTCTCTCTCCCCCTCTCTCTCTCTCCCTCTCTCTCCCTCCCCCTCTCTCTCTCTCTCTCTCTCTCTCTCTCTCTCTCTCTCTCTCTCCCCCTCTCTCTCTCTCTCTCTCCCCCCCCCCCCTCCCGCTCAGCGGCACGAACGGCTGCATAATTCTCCCTGGCTGAAGCACTTTCACACAGGTAGGAAGATGGTTTATTTAATCTTTTCTTGGCTTATAAATGTTTATTCAGGTTGGATTTATTTGTATAATATTTGTAGAAGTATAAATAAGGATTTATTGTAGAATTTAATGAGTTCCCTTTCCCCCCCCCCCCCCCCCCCCCCACCTCGTTCTGGGCGCCTGATTTTTTAATGTGTAGAACAGGTTTTTTCAGTTCTACAAAAATCTTCACTGGCGCCATTCTACTTTAGTTTGGAGTACATTTTCACTGTGGAAACTTTCAAATCAGGCGTCAGTGGCCGGTCACGTCCCCTTTTGAAGAAAAAATTCTGTTCCAAAGTGAAACTGTTCTACCTGACTAGAACTGCAGAAAAAAAAATGTGGAGAATTGCGATTTCTAAGATAGTCCGTTCTCCACCAGTTGCTCCTAAAAATCAGGCGCAAATCATGTGGAAACTTGGGCCCAATGAGTCTAATTCTAGAACAAACTCTGCTTGTTTGAAGATCTGCCCTTCCTTCCCTGGTAAGGGTGTTCTGTATACAGATTACAATTTGTGCCACTTTCTCTAGTTCTTTCAACAGATTTTTGTGCAATAGAAGAAAAATTCCTCTTGAGAAATAACAAAAAATCACTAAGGAAATTCATAAGGGTAAGAGCAGAGTATGACACAGCTGTGCATCATATCCCCTTGCAAACAGGGTTTTTGTTATTCCCAAATTCTTCCTTATTGTTCATTCAATCTGACAAAATGACAAACCCACAGTTTGCTTTTTTAAACAGTCCTTTGTGTTTACAGCGGTAATAGAAATTCATCTAAATAGAGTATTGATCAGAACTTCTTTTTGTGATACATGTGCAGCGCATAAATCCGAAACCTCGGGACCGAGGCCGTTCCGGATTCCGGGCTTTTCCGGACTTTCGATTTGCTTTCTGACGTCATGAATCCGGAAACACCCGAGCCCAGGTTTGGGTACTTCCGGATTTCGGAATGTCAGAAAGGCGGGGGGTACTTGCCAACGAGCTGTTCAGGCTGAGGAGATGTTCGCATCGGGCGGGGCTCCACCGAGGAGGTCGTCGCGCGGGCCGGCAAGGAGGCCCCAAGGTAAGGGCAGCGGCGGTGAGTCGAGTGGGGCGATGCGAGGAGAGGCCGGGCAGTGGCGGGGCCCCGAGGTCGGCAGGGCCATCTGGTTCGGATTCCGGAATATTTTACGGATTCCGGATTACCCTGCCACCGTTCCGGAACTCCGGATTCTCGACGCTGCACCTGTACTGATTTTATCCCATCAGATGCAGTTAGTAATTTTAATAACTATCATGCAACATACTGGGACCATCTGATGGTAGTAAGAGTTTGCCAGCTATTATTACCTAAAGAGGAGAAAGTAGGTTAAAGACTTCATTTTTTTATTTTATGATGAAGTGTAGTTTTCTGCATAACAGAAAAACAACATTAAAAGCTGCAAATTGGTATTGAAGAAAAGTGATCTTCAACAACCATAGAATAAAGTTCGAGTGGAGCATTCAGTGAAATGTAAACTCTTAGCAGCGAGGAACCAACTAGGGGGGAGGCCATCTTAGACTGGGTGTTATGTAATGAGAGAGGATTAATTAGCAATCTCATTGTGCGAGGCCCCTTGGGGAAGAGTGACCATAATATGGTGGAATTCTGCATTGGGATGGAGAATGAAACAGTTAATTCAGAGACCATGGTCCAGAACTTAAAGAAGGCTAACTTCGAAGGTATGAGGCGTGAATTGGCTGGGATGGATTGGCGAATGATACTTAAGGAGTTGACTGTGGATGGGCAATGTCAGACATTTAGAGACCGCATGGATGAACTACAACAATTGTACATTTCTGTCTGGCATAAAAATAAAAAAGGGAAGGTGGCTCAACCGTGGCTATCAAGGGAAATCAGGGATAGTATTAAAGCCAAGGAAGTGGCATACAAATTGGCCAGAAATAGCATCGAACCTGGGGACTGGGAGAAATTTAGAACTCAGCAGAGGAGGACAAAGGGTTTGATTAGGGCAGGGAAAATGGAGTATGAGAAGAAGCTTGCAGGGAACATTAAGACGGATTGCAAAAGTTTCTATAGATATGTAAAGCGAAAAAGGTTAGTAAAGACAAACGTAGGTCCGGTGCAGTCAGAATCAGGGGAAGTCATAACGGGGAACAAAGAAATGGCGGACCAATTGAACAAGTACTTTGGTTCGGTATTCACGAAGGAGGACACGAACAACCTTCCGGTTATAAAAGGGGTCGGGGGGTCTAGTAAGGAGGAGGAACTGAGGGAAATCCTTATTAGCCGGGAAATTGTGTTGGGGAAATTGATGGGATTGAAGGCCGATAAATCCCCAGGGCCTGATGGACTGCATCCCAGAGTACTTAAGGAGGTGGCCTTGGAAATAGTGGATGCGTTGACAGTCATTTTCCAACATTCCATTGACTCTGGATCAGTTCCTATGGAGTGGAGGGTAGCCAATGTAACCCCACTTTTTAAAAAAGGAGGGAGAGAGAAAACAGGGAATTATAGACCGGTCAGCCTGACATCGGTAGTGGGTAAAATGATGGAATCAATTATTAAGGATGTCATAGCAGTGCATTTGGAAAGAGGTGACATGATAGGTCCAAGTCAGCATGGATTTGTGAAAGGGAAATCATGCTTGACAAATCTTCTGGAATTTTTTGAGGATGTTTCCAGTAGAGTGGACAAGGGAGAACCAGTTGATGTGGTATATTTGGACTTTCAGAAGGCGTTCGACAAGGTCCCACACAAGAGATTGATGTGCAAAGTTAGAGCACATGGGATTGGGGGTAGTGTGCTGACATGGATTGAGAACTGGTTGTCAGACAGGAAGCAAAGAGTAGGAGTAAATGGGTACTTTTCAGAATGGCAGGCAGTGACTAGTGGGGTACCGCAAGGTTCTGTGCTGGGGCCCCAGCTGTTCACACTGTACATTAATGATTTAGATGAGGGGATTAAATGTAGTATCTCCAAATTTGCGGATGACCCTAAGTTGGGTGGCAGTGTGAGCTGCGAGGAGGATGCTGTGAGGCTGCAGAGCGACTTGGATAGGTTAGGTGAGTGGGCAAATGCATGGCAGATGAAGTATAATGTGGATAAATGTGAGGTTATCCACTTTGGTGGTAAAAACAGAGAGACAGACTATTATCTGAATGGTGACAGATTAGGAAAAGGGGAGGTGCAAAGAGACCTGGGTGTCATGGTACATCAGTCATTGAAGGTTGGCATGCAGGTACAGCAGGCGGTTAAGAAAGCAAATGGCATGTTGGCCTTCATAGCAAGGGGATTTGAGTACAGGGGCAGGGAGGTGTTGCTACAGTTGTACAGGGCATTGGTGAGGCCACACCTGGAGTATTGTGTACAGTTTTGGTCTCCTAACCTGAGGAAGGACATTCTTGCTATTGAGGGAGTGCAGCGAAGGTTCACCAGACTGATTCCCGGGATGGCGGGACTGACCTATCAAGAAAGACTGGATCAACTGGGCTTGTATTCACTGGAGTTCAGAAGAATGAGAGGGGACCTCATGGAAACATTTAAAATTCTGACGGGGTTAGACAGGTTAGATGCAGGAGGAATGTTCCCAATGTTGGGGAAGTCCAGAACCAGAGGTCACAGTCTAAGGATAAGGGGTAAGCCATTTAGGACCGAGATACGGAGGAACTTCTTCACCCAGAGAGTGGTGAACCTGTGGAATTCTCTACCACAGAAAGTTGTTGAGGCCAATTCACTAAATATATTCAAAAAGGAGTTAGATGAGGTCCTTACTACTAGGGGGATCAAGGGGTATGGCGAGAAAGCAGGAATGGGGTACTGAAGTTGAATGTTCAGCCATGAACTCATTGAATGGCGGTGCAGGCTAGAAGGGCCGAATGGCCTACTCCTGCACCTATTTTCTATGTTTCTATGTCATAAAATTATACAAAATTTAAATACGGCGGATGCTGGAAATCTGAAATATAAACAGAAAATGCAGGAAATACTCAGCAGATCAGGCAATATTTGTGGAGAGAGAAACAGAGTTAAAGATTGCTGGTAATGATTTTGCTTTTGTCATTTTCAGCTCCTCTTGACCCATCTTTTGTTTTTCATTGTCCCATTACCACCCGCTTTTGACTTGCACCATCATTCCTCGTCATTTAATCACTCCTGCCTTCCAACCTATTACAGACCACCACTTCTGTTCTTTCCTCCCCTCCTCCCTTTCTCTGCCTCTGTATTTTCTTAAAACAACAACAGCTTGTATTTATATAGCGCCTTTAATGTAGTGATACGTCCCAATGTGCTTCACAGGAGTATTATGAGAGTAAAAAAAGACTGTTCATTCTCTAGATTTTCCAGTTCTGATGAAAGGTCACCGACTTGAAACATTAATTCTGTCTCTGTCTCCACAGATGCTGCACAACCTGAGTATTTCCAGTATTTTCTGTTTTTATAATTATACTGTGTTTTAGGAGTGCAACGTCTCACAGCAATTTTATTTCTACAATTGCTCTGGATGAAAGCATGACACAATTTGTACAATACTGTTTTCTAAATCAACCCATTTACACAAACCACACCTGTCTGGAGGTTCTGCATTCCACTGACTACTCATTCGCTGCTTTTGAAATTGCATTGCCCCCAACTTTTTCCGTGTCCTATTTTGTCGTGTTTATACCTTGGTCTATCTGTTTTATTCTCCCACTTGTTCAGATGGTACTTGACCTGTTTGTTGCCCCACTTTTCTTTTGCGATGGATTCTCCATTCCCTGGCATACATTTCAAATCTTGCATATGTTTAAGATCTGAAAAACAGACAGTCCATGTAGGACCATTTAAAAATAAATAAAGGCTTTAAATTAAAGTATTTTGTTATGTAATTGATTCAGGTTCTTTAACAGAGGGATATATGTACCAAACTATTCAAAAATCTGAAATAATAAACAGCAAATCTCCAAGTGATCCCCTTCAGAAATGTGGGGCCCGAAATTCACTGTCCCCGAAGGCTTGGCTGCCGCGGGGTTTGGGCGATCGATTGAAAAGATCGATCGACCGCCACGGTCAGGTACGTTTCCCTCCCAGAGTCATATTCAGCTCGGCGAGGATTTGAGCGGTGTTCACTTCCGCTGAAAATGGCGCGGTGAAGCCACTGTAAAGGAAGGTTTCCAGTGGTGAGCTCTGCAGCGTGAGATTACCACAGTGAGATTTTCCTGGCAGTGCCAGCATTTTCCTGGCAGTGCCCCTGCGAGGTTTTCGATGCGATGCTCGAACGTGGGGCCCTTTGGTAGGTAAATAATTTTATTGCTTATTAGTGTTTTTATTCCATTTTCAGCATGCATCCGCAGTATTTATCTTTTCATATAATTTTATTAATTGTTTTGGCTCCATTAAACCTGCTGAGTGCTGCTCAGAGGTTTGCACATACCCTTGTACTTTTGTACAACTTCCAGGTCTGACTCTTTAGTGAAGGCCTGTGGGCTGCACTGACCTGCTTGGCAGGGTTCACCCTGAGGATGGGAGGAGTGTTGGGAGGGCGACACCTGGTACACCTGCTCAGAAGCAGGGTGGCACGCAGGAGAAGGCATCGCCGTCAGCACCGTGCAGAAAGGCAGTGGGCAAGGGAGGTGCAGCCATGATTTGTTCATTCTGTGCCAGACCTGTGTGCCTGCCATCTTCACCAGCCTGAATCAGGATTGTGGTTGGCTGCTTGGGGACAAGGATATCCCCTGTCCATTTGGCTGCTCACTCGACTGTGGAACCCCAGGACAGCGCCAGAGCATGCATACAATGATGCTCATTGTGCCACCAGGTGCATCATTGAGCAGTGCATAGGCATCCTTAAGCAGAGGTTCTGGTGCCTGGACCGTTCTGGTGGAACCTTGCAATACTCTCCTCAACGGGTCTCCATAATCATCGTGGTGTGCTGCATGCTGCACAACATGGCCATCATGAGGGGACAGCCGCTGGAGGTCTAGCCAGCAGTACCACCTGAGGAGGAGGATCCCCGTCACCCCAGAGCTAGGAGGCGTCGACCCATTGCCACTCTAGAAGGGCCGGGTGCAGACTGGCTAGCACCCTCCTGGGAAGGTGCATCCTCATAAATAGAGATGCCTGACACCTCCTCTGCAATCTCCCTCCATGCATTATGTACTGGCAGTCTGCCGGGTCTCCCCACATTCGGAAACGGTATTCTTCTTGTACTCCACACCATCCATCAGTGTCTCCAGCTCCATATCAGTGAACCTGTTGGCTCTCCTTGCACCTCTTACACCAACCTCCTTCCTCCCTCAGAATCTTGCTGCAAACCCTGGCCTTTAAAAAGGCCAGGGGACAGCTGGCTCATTAGAAACCCTTACCTGCATGCTGAATTTCTCAGTGGTGATAACGCTCGAAGTAAGACAGCCACACTGCTGAAAAATCCACATTGGAAGGGTTGATTAGCGCTGGAGTCCTTTGTTCATTTTTGGAGCTGAATGTGGGCTGGCACAGCCACTAAAAAAATTTTGGCGCTAATGGCCACAAAAAGGTGGGGGGAGCACCAGCTTTCCAGCGGCACTGAATTTTGGGCCCGTGAACTCTTTTAACGTTAGTGGCATCCTAATAAAGCTCTACATTTTCAACTTGAGGTTTAATTATATCTGACCATTTTTCTCTTGAGTAGAATTTGACCTTGAATACATTACCTTGCATTGCACAAATGGTTAATCTGGATTAGAATTGAGCTCGATTTGGTATCAGCTTCTCTTGTAATAAACACATAAAAGAACGACAAAGGGAATCACATACCTTCATTTCGTGTTCCTATAATTACCAGCCACTTAATGCAATATTATTGCAGGTTCTTCTTGGGCATACAGGGATTTCATAAAGACTTAAGCTATTGGAGATTTAAGCCAAGTAACCTGAGACAACAGAAAGCCCTACACAAGACTTGAGGAATTTTCCCAAAAAGGAGCTGGCTGCCACCTGTGTGATTGGAAGAAATTCTGTTGCCTGTTTCTCACTATCACCTCTGTCCCTTCCCCCAAGTTAGAAAATTACATCTAAGCTTTCCATTTGGGTCACCGCTCCGGTGCAGAAGTATTTGGCTGCCACATAGATGCTTCCCAGGCTATTTTTTAAGATCTGGATTCATTTGCCTGGGTTGCACTAAACTCGGTGAGAAAGTTACTGAGGCAGAACAGGAGTCGCCTGATTTTAAGAAATATTTTTTCTTGCTGCCCCTGAGGCTTATGTTCTACCACACTCTGAGAGTGATAGCACAGCTCACTCTGCGATTACACCCCTGAGGCTCCCTCGGCTGACTTTTGCACTCTGGACACCAACAGGTGATCCTGACAGCTCATGTACAAATAAGTCAAGTTTTGCTAAATTCCACATGTATCGCATGTACCTCCCACATATGGCCAGTTGCACTTTATGCTGCCAGGCCCACACTCTGGAAAAGATAGATGAGGCAGAAAGCAACGTACAGCACGGTTCCAGCTCCAACTGCCCCAGATCTGCCAGAATACTGGTGGGAGGGGGCCCAGAAACTGAGGATGTTGTTTATTTCTTGCCTTGTTAGGTTGCTTCCCTCCACCCATGGCTTCCATTACCCAGAAGAGAAATTGAACAAGTCCTTTTTCCACAGGAGTCCTTATAACCATTCACAAGGAAGAGCACAAGAGCAACCTGGTGCATTTTGCATTCCACTTTTCTCTCTTTCCCTATAAGCATCGAGTCTACATTCACCACTTTCCCGATTATATAGAATTAAAGAATGATACAGCACAGAAGGAGGCCATTCAGCCTATAGTGTCTTTGAAAGTGCTATCCAATTAGTCCCACTCCCTTGTGCTTTCTCCGTAGCCCCGTAATTTTTTTCCCTTCAAGTATTTATCCAATTCCCTTTTGAAAGTTACTATTGAATCTGTTTCCACCGTCCTTTTAGGCAATATATTCCAGATCATGACAATTCACTGCATTTAAAAAAAAAAAGTCCTCATGTTGCTTCTAGTTTTGCCTACACCTTAAATCCGTGTCCTCTGGTTACCAACCCTTCTACCACTGGAAACAGTTTCTCCCTATTTACTTTACCAAAACAGTTCATCGTTTTGAACACCTCAATCAAATCTCCTCTTAACCACCATCTCCAGCCTATCCACACAACTGAAATCCCTCATCCCATTCTAGTAAATCTCTTCTGCACCCTCTCTAATGTCCTGACATCCATCCTAATGTGTGATGCCCAGAATTGAACACACTACTCCAGCTGAGGCCTAACCAGTGTGTTATAAAGGTTCAGCATAATTTCCTTGCTTTTGTACTCTCTGCTTCTATTAATAAAGTCAAGGATCCCATTTGCTTTTTTAACAGCCTTCTCAACTTATCCTGCCACCTTCAACAATTTGTATGGATACATACCTCGGTCTGTCTGTTCCTGCACTCCCTTTAAAATTGTACCATTTAATTCATATTGCCTCTCCTCATTCTTCTACCAAATGTATTACTTCACACTTTACATTACATTTCATGTGCCAGTGTCTGCCCATTACACCAGACTGTTTGTGTTCTCCTGAAGTCTGTTACCATCCTCCTCATTGTTTACTAAATTTCTGAATTTCGTATCATCTGAAAACTTTGAAATTATGCCCTTTATACCCAAGTCCGGGTCATTAATATATATCAAAAAGAGCAGTTGTCTTAATACTGACCCCTGGGAAACATCATTGTATATTACCTTCCAATCTGAAAAACAACCGTTCAGCATTACTCTCTGCTTCCTGTCCCTTAGCCAATTTTGTATCCATGCTTCCACTGTCCCTTTAATCATAGAATGGTTGCAGCACACAAGGAAGCTATTTGGCCTATTACGCACGGGCCAGCTCTCTGCAAGAACACTTCCCACTCTCTCACCCTTTCCCCGTACCCCTGCACATTTTTTTCCTTCAGGTACTTGTCCAATTCCCTTTTGAAATTGAATCTGTCTCCACCACCCTTTCAGGCAGTGCATTCCAGATTGTAGCCACTCGCTGCGTAAAACATTTTTCATCATGTCGCCTTTGGTTCTTTTGCCAATCACCTTAAATATGTGTCCTCTGGTTCTTGACCCTTCCGTCAATGGGAACAGTTTCTCTCTATCTACTCTTTCTAGACCCCTCTATCAAATCATCCCTCAACCGTCTCTGCTCTAAGGAGAACAACCCCGACTTCTCCAGTCTATCCACATAACTCAAGTCCCTCATCCCTAGAATCATTCTTGTAAATTTTTATTCCATCATCTCAATGCCTTCACATCCTTTCTAAAGTACAGTGCCCACATTTGGACACAATACTCCAGTTGAGGCCGAACCAGTATTTTATAAAGTGTCTTCATAACTTCCTTGCTTTTGTACTCTCTACCTCTATGAAGCCCAGGATCCTGTATGCTTTTTTAACTGCTTTCTCAACCTGCCCTGCCACCTTCAATGATTTGTCCACATCTACGCCCAGTCTCTCTCTTCATTCACCCACTTTAGAATTGAACCCTTCAGTTTATATTGCCTCTCTTGTATCACTTTGGACTTTTCTGTGTTAAATTTCATCTGCCACGTGCCCACCCATTCCACCAGCGTGTCAATGTCCTCTTGAAGTCTTATCACTATCCTCCTCACTGTTCATTATACATGGCCTCCATGGCCTCGCCCCTCCCAATCTCTGTAATCTCCTCCTGCCCCGCAACCCCCTGAGAAGTCTGCGCTCCTCTAATTTTGCCCTCCTGAACATCCCTGATTATAATCACTCAACCATTGGTGGCCACACCTTCTGTTGCCTAGGCCCCAAGCTCTGGAACTCCCTGCCTAAACCGCTCTGCCTTTCTACCTCTCTTTTTCTCCTTCAAGACGCTCCTTAAAACTTATCTCTCACCACCTGCACTAATTTCTACGTATGCGGCTCAGTGCCAAATTGTTTAAGAACATAAGAAATAGAAGTAGGCCCTATGGCCCATCGAGCCTGCTCATTCAATTCATGGCTAATCATCAACCTGAACTCCACTTTCCCGCCCGATCTCCATAACCCTTGATTCCCCTCGACTCCAAAAATCTATCTATCTCAGCCTTGAATATATTCAGAGACTCGGTATCCACAACCCTCTGGGGCAAAGAATGCCAAAGATTCACAACCCTCTGAATGAAGAAATTCCTCATCATCTTTGTCTTAAATGGCGTTCCCCTTATCCTGAGACTGACCCCTAGTTCTCGACACACCAGCCAGGGGAAACAACCTCTCACCAACTATCCTGTCAATCGCCTTCAGAATCTTGTATGTTTCACTGAGATCACCTCTCATTCTTCTAAACTCCAGAGAGTATAGGCCCACTCTACACAATCTCTCATCATAAGACTGTCCTCTCATCCCAGGAATCAATTTGGTGAACCTCCGTTGTACCACCTCCAAGGCACGTATATCCTTTCTTAGATAAGGAATCCAAAACTGTGCATAGTACTCCAGGTGTGGTCTCACCAAGGTCCTATACAATTGTAGCAAGGCTTCCTTACTCTTGTACTCCAACCCCCTTGCAATAAAGGACAACATGCCATTTGCTTTCTTTATTGCTTGCTGTACCTGCATGCTAGCTTTCTGTGTTTTTGCATAAGGACACCCAAATCTCTGCACACCAACATTTAAAAGTTTCTCACCATTTTAAAAACGACTGTTTTTCTATTCTTCCTACCAAAGTGAATAACCTCACCTTACTGCCCATTCATTTAATCTATCTATATCCCTTTGCAGACGCTTTTTGCTCTCCTCGCAGCTTACTGTCCCACCTAGCTTTGTGTCGTCAGCAAACTTGGATACATTACACTCGGTCCCTTCATCTAGGTCATTAATATAGATTGTAAATAGCTGCGGCCCCAGCACTGATCCATGCGGCACCCCATTAGCTACAGCCTGCCAACCTGAAAAAGACCAGTTTATCCCTACTCTTTGTTTTCGTCTGTTAACCAATCCTCTCTCTCCATGCTAATATATTACCACCAAT
Source organism: Pristiophorus japonicus (assembly GCF_044704955.1). Lineage (NCBI taxonomy): Eukaryota > Metazoa > Chordata > Chondrichthyes > Pristiophoridae > Pristiophorus > Pristiophorus japonicus. Next base: position 84,699,948 of record NC_091982.1, on the reverse strand, counting down.
CCCCATGAGCCTTTAACAAATCCGTGCTGACTGCCCTTAATTAATCCACACTTGTCCAAGTGACTGTTAATTTTGTCCCGGAATATCGTTTCTAAAAGCTTCCCCACTACCATGGTTAAACTGACGTCTGTAGTTGCTGAGTTTATCCTTATACCTTTGCTGAACAAGTGTGTAACATTTGCAATTCTCCAGTCTTCTGGCACCACTCCTGTATCTAAGGAGGATTGGTAGATTATGAGGCAGTCGGGACTTCGAAGAGAGGCCTATAAAAGGCACAACAGGGAGTTCGGGGCCCAGAGTCGGCGAGAGGTGCGTGGTGAGGCAGTCGGGACTTCGGAGAGAGGCCTATTAAAGGCACAGCAGGGAGTCCGGGGCCCAGAGTCGGCGAGGGGTGCGTGGTGAGGCAGTCGGGACTTCGGAGAGAGGCCTATTAAAGGCACAGCAGGGAGTCCGGGGCCCAGAGTCGGCGAGAGGTGCGTGGTGAGGCAGTCGGGACTTCGGAGAGAGGCCTATAAAAGGCACAGCAGGGAGTCCGGGGCCCAGAGTCGGCGAGAGGTGCGTGGTGAGGCGTGCTTGTACAGCTACAGGGAGAAGGCAAAAAGAAATAGAAAGGTGACGTCACAGCCAAGGGGGTAAGTGATTGGCTGGTGATTGATGAGTAGTTTTTCTTTTCTTTTTTCTCTTCTATAACAGTGAGTAACTTTTAACATTGTTGTTGCCAATTTAAGTGGATCTAAGGGTTAAGTCATGGCAGGAGAGCTCGGTTACGTGATATGCTCCTCCTGTACCATGTGGGAACTCAGGGACACTTCCGGTGTCCCTGACGACTACATCTGCAGGAAGTGTATCCGCCTTCAGCTCCTGACGGACGGCGTTGCGGAATTGGAGCTGAGGGTAGATTCACTCTGGAGCATCCACGGTGTTGAGAATGACGTGAGTAGTACGTGTAACGAGTTGGTCTTACCGCAGGAGAAGGGTCCACAGCCAGCTAGGGAATGGAAGACCAGCAGGAAGAGTAGTGCGAGGAAGGTAGTGCAGGGGTCCCCTGTGGTCATCCCACTGCAAAACAGATACACTGCTTTGAGTACTGTTGAGGGGGATGACTCATCAGGGGAGGGCAGCAGCAGCCAAGTTCATGGCACCTTGGCTGGCTCTGCTGCACAGGAGGGCAGGAAAAAGAGTGGGAGAGCGATAGTGATAGGGGATTCAATTGTGAGGGGAATAGATAGGCGTTTCTGCGGCCGCAACCGAGACTCCAGGATGGTATGTTGCCTCCCTGGTGCAAGAGTCAAGGATGTCTCGGAGTGGGTGCAGGACATTCTAAAAAGGGAGGGAGAACAGCCAGTTGTCGTGGGGCACATTGGTACCAACGACATAGGTAAAAAAAAGGGATGAGGTCCTACGAAACGAATTTAAGGAGCTAGGTGCTAAATTAAAAAGTACCTCAAAAGTAGTAATCTCGGGATTGCTACCAGTGCCACGTGCTAGTCAGAGTAGGAATCGCAGGATAGCGCAGATGAATACGTGGCTTGAGCAGTGGTGCAGCAGGGAGGGATTCAAATTCCTGGGGCATTGGAATCCGTTCTGGGGGAGGTGGGACCAGTACAAACCGGACGGTCTGCACCTGGGAAGGACCGGAACCAATGTCCGAGGGGGAGTGTTTGCTAGTGCTGTTGGGGAGGAGTTAAACTAATATGGCAGGGGGATGGGAACCAATACAGGGAGACCGAGGGAAACAAAAAGGAGACAAAAGCAAAAGACAGAAAGGAGAGGAGGAAAAGTGGAGGGCAGAGAAACCCAAGGCAAAGAACAAAAAGGGCCACTGTACAGCAAAATTCTAAAAGGACAAAGGGTGTTAAAAAAAAAACAAGCCTGAAGGCTTTGTGTCTTAATGCAAGGAGTATCCGTAATAAGGTGGATGAATTAACTGTGCAAATAGATGTTAACAAATATGATGTGATTGGGATTACAGAGACGTGGCTCCAGGATGATCAGGGCTGGGAACTCAACATCCAAGGGTGTTCAACATTCAGGAAGGATAGAACAAAAGGAAAAGGAGGTGGGGGAGCATTGCTGGTTAAAGAGGAGATTAATGCAATAGTTAGGAAGGACATTAGCTTGGATGATGTGGAATCTATATTGGTAGAGCTGCAGAACACCAAAGGGCAAAAAACGTTAGTGGGAGTTGTGTACAGACCTCCAAACAGTAGTAGTGATGTTGGGGAGGGCATCAAATAGGAAATTAGGGGTGCATGCAATAAAGGTGCAGCAGTTATAATGGGTGACTTTAATATGCAGATAGATTGGGCTAACCAAACTGGAAGCAATACGGTGGAGGAGGATTTCCTGGAGTGCATAAAGGATGGTTTTCTAGACCAATATGTCGAGGAACCAACTAAGGGGGAGGCCATCTTAGACTGGGTGTTGTGTAATGAGAGAGGATTAATTAGCAATCTCGTTGTGCGAGGCCCCTTGGGGAAGAATGACCATAATATGGTGGAATTCTGCATTAGGATGGAGAATGAAACAGTTAATTCAGAGACCATGGTCCAGAACTTAAAGAAAGGTAACTTTGAAGGTATGAGGTGTGAATTGGCTAGGATAGATTGGCGAATGATACTTAAGGGGTTGACTGTGGATGGGCAATGGCAGACATTTAGAGACCGCATGGATGAACTACAACAATTGTACATTCCTGTCTGGCGTAAAAATAAAAAAGGGAAGGTGGCTCAACCGTGGCTATCAAGGGAAATCAGGGATAGTATTAAAGCCAAGGAAGTGGCATACAAATTGGCCAGAAATAGCAGCGAACTCGGGGACTGGGAGAAATTTAGAACTCAGCAAGGAGGACAAAGGGTTTGATTAGGGCAGGGAAAATGGAGTACGAGAGGAAATTTGCAGGGAACATTAAGATGGACTGCAAAAGTTTCTATAGGTATGTAAAGAGAAAAAGGTTACTAAAGACAAATGTAGGTCCCCTGCAGTCAGAATCAGGGGAAGTCATAACTGGGAACAAAGAAATGGCAGACCAATTGAACAAGTACTTTGGTTCTGTATTCACTAAGGAGGACACAAACAACCTTCCGTATATAAAAGGGGTCAGAGGGTCTAGTAAGAATGAGGAACTGAGGGAAATCCTTATTAGTCGGGAAATTGTGTTGGGGAAATTGATGGGATTGAAGGCCGATAAATCCCCAGGGCCTAATGGACTGCATCCCAGAGTACTTAAGGAGGTGGCCTTGGAAATAGCGGATGCATTGACAGTCATTTTCCAACATTCCATTGACTCTGGATCAGTTCCTATCGAGTGGAGGTATAGCCAATGTAACCCCACTTTTTAAAAAAGGAGGGAGAGAGAAAACAGGGAATTGTAGCCTGACCTCAGTAGTGGGTAAAATGATGGAATCAATTATTAAGGATGTCATAGCAGCGCATTTGGAAAGAGGTGACATGATAGGTCCAAGTCAGCATGGATTTGTGAAAGGGAAATCATGCTTGACAAATCTTCTGGAATTTTTTTGAGGATGTTTCCAGTAGAGTGGACAAGGGAGAACCAGTTGATGTGGTATATTTGGACTTTCAGAAGGCTTTCGACAAGGTCCCACACAAGAGATTAATGTACAAAGTTAAAGCACATGGGATTGGGGGTAGTGTGCTGACATGGATTGAGAACTGGTTGTCAGACAGGAAGCAAAGAGTAGGAGTAAATAAATACTTTTCAGAATGGCAGGCAGTGACTAGTGGGGTACCGCAAGGTTCTGTGCTGGGGCCCCAGCTGTTTACACTGTACATTAATGATTTAGACGAGGGGATTAAATTTAGTATCTCCAAATTTGTGGATGTCACTAAGTTGGGTGGCAGTGTGAGCTGCAAGGAGGATGCTATGAGGCTGCAGAGTGACTTGGATAGGTTAGGTGAGTGGGCAAATGCATGGCAGATGAAGTATAATGTGGATAAATGTGAGGTTATCCACTTTGGTGGTAAAAACAGAGAGACAGACTATTATCTGAATGGTGACAGATTAGGAAAAGGGGAGGTGCAACGAGACCTGGGTGTCATGGTACATCAGTCATTGAAGGTTGGCATGCAGGTACAGCAGGCGGTTAAGAAAGCAAATGGCATGTTGGCCTTCATAGCGAGGGGATTTGAGTACAGGGGCAGGGAGGTGTTGCTACAGTTGTACAGGGCCTTGGTGAGGCCACACCTGGAGTATTGTGTACAGTTTTGGTCTCCTAACTTGAGGAAGGACATTCTTGCTATTGAGGGAGTGCAGCGAAGGTTCACCAGACTGATTCCTGGGATGGCGGGACTGATCTATCAAGAAAGACTGGATCAACTGGGCTTGTATTCACTGGAGTTCAGAAGAATGAGAGGGGACCTCATAGAAACGTTTAAAATTCTGAAGGGTTCAGACAGGTTAGATGCAGGAAGAATGTTCCCAATGTTGGGGAAGTCCAGAACCAGGGGTCACAGTCTAAGGATAAGGGGTAAGCCATTTAGGACCGAGATGAGGAGAAATTTCTTCACCCAGAGAGTGGTGAACCTGTGGAATTCTCTACCACAGAAAATTGTTGAGGCCAATTCACTAAATATATTCAAAAAGGAGTTAGATGAAGTCCTTACTACTAAGGGGGATCAAGGGGTATGGCGAGAAAGCAGGAATGGGGTACTGAAGTTGCATGTTCAGCCATGAACTCATTGAATGGCGGTGCAGGCTAGAAGGGCCGAATGGCCTACTCCTGCACCTATTTTCTATGTTTCTATGACCAGTGCCTCCCCAATTTCCATTTTTACTTCCCTCAGCAACAACATCCTAGGATGCATCCCATCCAGTCCTGGTGACTTATCTACTTTTAAAAACACCCAACCTCTCTAGTACCTCCTTATCAATTTTTAGCCCATCTAGTGTCTCCACTATCTCCTCTTTCTCTGACTTTGGCAGCATGTTCTTCCTTGGTAAAGACCAATGCAAGGCACTCATTTTGTACCTCACCTATGCCCACTGTTTCCATGTGTGGGTCTCCATTTTAGTCCCTAATAGGCCCCACCCCTCCTCTTACAACCTGTTTATTATTTATATTCCTATAGAAGACTTTTGGATTCCCTTTTATTTTACTGCCAATCTATTCTCATACTCTCTCTTTGCCCCTCTTATTTCCTTTTTCACTTCCCTTCTGAACTTTCTGTATTCAACCTGGTTCTCACTTGTATTCTCAACCTGCCATCCGTCATACACCCTATTTTTCTGCTTCATCTTACTCTCTATCTCTTTTGTCATCCAGAGAGCTCTGACATTGGTTGCCCTACCTTTCCCCCTTGTAGGAATATACCTCGACTGCAGCCGAACCATCTCCTCTTTAAAGGCAACCCATTGTTCTTTGCCTGCCAATCTTTGATTCCAATTTGTCTGTTCTCAACCCACTGAAATTGCCTTTCTCCAAATAAGTATTTTTACTCTAGATTGTGCGCTGTCCTTTTCCATAGCTAATCTAAACCTTATGATACTATGATCACTGTTCCCTAAATATTCCCCTACTGACGCTTGCTCCACTTGACCCGCCTCGTTCCCCAGAACCAGATCCAGCAATACCTCCTTCCTCGTTGGGCTGGAAATGTACTGATCAAGAATGTTCTCCTGAACTCACTTCAGAAATTCTTCCCCCTCTCTGCTCTTTACACTATTACTATCCCATTCTATATTAGGATAGTCAAAGTCCCCCATTATCACTATATAGTTCTTGCAGTTCTCTAATTTTCCTGAAAATTTGCTCCTTTACATTCTTCCCACTAGTTGGTGGCCTATTAAATACACCTAGTAGTGTAATGGTACCTCTATTGTTTCTTACCTCTAACCAAATAGATTCTGTCCTTGATCCCTCCAGGAAATCCTCTCTCTCTCCAACACTATAATATTCTCCTTAATCAATACTGCCAACCTATCTCCTTTCTTTCTTTCCCTATCTTTCCTGAACACCTTATATCCAGGAATATTTAGCACCCAATCCTGCCCTTTTTTGAGTCTGGTCTCCATTATCACCACATCATATTCCCATCTGACTATTTGTGCCTGCAGCACACCAACCTTATTTACCACGCTTTGTGCATTCACAGACATGCACTGTAAACCTGCCTTAGACCACCTTGTATTTTCTCTTCGTCTGACCCCACTTAATACCGTACTATTTCTTACCCTAGTGCTATCTGTCTCTCCCAATCCTTTGTGCACCTTGTTTCTGCTTTCTAATGCTACATCCTGGTGCCCATCCCCCTGGGCTTTAATTTTGCTAATAAGCCTATTATGTGGTACTTTTGTCAAACGCCTTTTTAAAGTCCAAATACACATCAACTGCACTACCCTCATCAACCCACTCTGTTACTGTACGGAGGAGATCAGAAATTTGCTGTGTAGGAGGGCGTTTTGGGTACACAAATTTTAGCAACCATGGAACAGCAGTGAACTGTATCACTGTGCCATCATGTTGACTATTTGATCATGAAAATGCTGAGAATATAACAGTAATGTCGTACCTTGCAGAAAGTGACATTCTTAAAGTCTTATGTTATTGATGCTGCCATACATTATGTATGTTGAGTGAAATAGCCGTACTACTACACTATATGGGTACTGATGATGTGGGCAGCAAGTGAGATTACCCACACTGTTCCATACAGAGCTAAATGGTGATGAAGTATCATTTGCAACAATGGAAAATAGGAAAAATCATGGGGAAAATCATTCTGAATTATTCTCTGCACTTTCGAGCATTTAGTTGCAGAGTGGCATTTGCCAAGGGCTGAAAACAGGTTATGTGCTTGTCCTCTTCTAGGGCAGAGAACAAGAAACAAAAGATGAAGTATTGTATTGCCCTTTTTTGTTCCTCAACAGCTATTAAGTAGTTCTGCATTTTAACTAAAGCTTTTAAAAGAATTATGAGTATTTTATTAACCATAGACACATTTATAAAAGGCCAGTTGTAGATCCGCAGATAACTGAATTACCACATCAGTAACTTTAAAATGCTTAATTAGATACTCGACAAACTTGGTAAATGTCGTCCTCTTGCAATTCCTTTTGAAAATTATGCATGCTGGTTTTATTTTGATGTTATAATCCTCCCTTATTGCTTAAAGGATTAATTAAGCCCTAATGAGCTAGTGTGTGTACATAAAACCTCAGTTTAAATCACCACCTTTGAACCATTATTGCTGTGTTTGATAGCTGTTTGTATCTCAATGGTAATACTTGCTTTTTGTTATGTGAGAAACTTTTCAGGACAGGCTTGTCACACTTCCCCAACTACCAGTACCATCAATTTTGTCAGTCAACTTGTGTATGCATAAAAGGGAAGAAGAGTCTGGAAGGGAGCAGTCTACTTAAACGCCACATAACCACATATATTGCACCTTACAGAAGGTATGCTCTGTTTTACCCATTTTTTTTGTACCTTCATTGAGTTTGGCATTTATATCTCCATTTTCCTCCAGAGTTGCTCTGGTGCTGTATGAAAGGTTGCGCTTATACTAAACTACTGGTTTGAGTGCAGTAGCGGTAGAATGCAAAGCACAGCTGGCAAGGCCGGAGATATATTGTGGGTTGCAACTCTCACTTTACCACAAGAGCGAGCTCTGAGCATGTACACTCCGGCACAAGTAGATGTTGCTCCCCTTTTAATAGTGTGTGGGCAACAGTGCCTGCGATGCAGTACAAAGTTTATAAAATGCATGGAAGATCCAAAGGATCCCTGAGCATTTTTTAAACTTAGCTTCACAGCATACTGGAATTGCAGTTTACCTGGTGCCAAGCCCGGCGGCATAGGGATATCGCACACCAACTAGTTTTAGTGCATTCAAGGGTCAGATTGGTTCTAATTACTGAGCTGTGCTTAGAGTTTCACATCTTTGTGCACCCAAAACCAATTTGCAGTGTCCCAAAGGTCTAACTGCAGCTTCATGGAGATGGGCTTGTTTACATCCCAGAGCAGCCCCTTAGACTTTAATGGAATCTGAAACTTAGAATGAGTCTTGGGCTGAATACAGAAAGTGGCCTCTTTTTTGGCCCTTGTCTTGTCTTTTCTTTCAAATAAAATTAAGGTTTTAATCCATTGTGGATTGAAAGTAACTACCTGTGGACACATTAAAAATTGGGCTGGATTTTCGGCTTTCCTGATTTTGGAGCGCTAACCGTGGCTGGGCGCTCCTGATACCGTCTGAAAAATGTTTGCGCCTTCGACTGGAAATTTCAGCAAAAAGTGAGGATCCATGATCATGGTCGTTAAACCAGCCATTACACAATTGACTTTGTGTGCCCGAGCTGAAAATTGAGACGGTAAAAGAGGCGGCCATTTTGCACATGTGCAGTTGTGTTTTTGTTTTTCCAGGTACAGATGTTATTTCAGGGCGTGGCAGCTTCCTGCGCACATACGCAGATGATCGGCCCGACTTCTGGCACTTCTTCAGAGATGAAGCAGCAGGAGGGCAGGCAGCGTGCCTGGCGTTTCTCCAATGAGGCTGCTGAGGCCTTAGTCAACACTGAGGTGGTCAGCACTCCATCTGGCTGGGTGAGCAAGACCGCTGCCAGCTATACTTAAACGAATTTGGCGTGAAATTACTCTGCGGCAGACACAATTGCCAGAACTGGCACAAAATGCCGCAAAAACTTCAACAACCTTACCAGGTTCAGCAGGGTGAGTAGCATTCATATTTATTTATGCCTGCTATCCTTCTAACATGAATGTCAGACACTATGTGAAGCATCTCATGTATATGCCCATTTTCAAAGTCTTGCAGCCTGTGAGGTGGATTTCACAATGCCTCAGAAAACTCGAGGATGACTTCACGAGCCATTGCCTCTTAATTAAGGATGCACATACACTCTTGTTCACTAATCATTGAGAACCTTCCTCGCAATACACTCCAACTCCTGATATGAGTTTCATAAGGATAACCTGCAGCCCCTATGTTACCTCCCTCTGACCTCCTAAGAATCACTCACAAAGCTCATACAACATCAACACAGATTGAAGTGAAGACATTAGAACATCCACACAGTCTCACCTGTTGAAGTATGGCAGACATATATGGCCCAACAGGAAGGGTACCCTTTCTGAACCCTTCCTATTTTTCTCTTTGCAGTCGAAGCACTCGCACAACAGACGTGAGCAGCTGGGCACAGGCGGAGGTCCGCCTCAATCCTAGAATTGACCGATATCGAGGAACGGGTGTCTGCCCACATTGGAGCAACCAACTCGGGCAGTTGCCGGGGTTGATGCTGAGCCTCCTTCGGGCAGTGATGGTATGTAAATAGATTGCGTGACTCATGTGACTTCCGTGAGACGTATTCTGAAGTGGCGGGGGAGCCCTCAAATGTACATGTCCAATGCCACCTTCCTGCTATCGCCCTGCCCCCTCCCCTCCTGCTAACCACACATCTGTTTTTTGGTGCTTGCAGAAGAACAACCACAATTGCACCAGGCATCCAGCGAGCCATCAACATTTGGTCATTGGGGCGGGGGGGGGGGGTGGGAGATGACGAGGCTTGCGACGAGACTGCAATGCCTGAGCCTCAGAGTCCACCAGTTGGCCCCTTGGAAGAGACCACATCTGGGGACAAAGCCAATTTCCAGGGATTTGAGCCAGCGGAGGCTCCTGGCCCCAGTCGTCGACAGCAACGCGAAGCGAGAGGGGAATCTAGGAGGCCAGCTCTCCAGAGGGTGAGTTGGCATCGTAGGTCTGCTTAAGAACAGGCAGGCATGGAACTGGACTTGATGGAAATGTCCAGGGAAAAAACAGGCATGCACCGTGAGCTCGTGGCTGCATTGGGTCGAATCCCAGAGAGCTCAACAAACTTTCTGCGACTGTTGCGGAGGCAGCGTCATGAATTGTCGGTGCAACTCAGGACTCCCATGAGGCCATCATTGCCCACTCAGAGGCAGGTGGCCTCCAGCAGCAACAATGGCGTTCCAGAGTGTGTGGTGCATGCCCTTGATCACGTCGCAGGCACAAGTTACGCTGCTGCTTGGCGATATGATGCAGTCAATGACTGGTGCCATCCTCTCTGTGTTCCCCACTGTCCAACGGGAAAGGGGCGGTGCCAAAGCAGACCAGCAAGTTGTACAGACACATCGTGCTCTGGATGTTGAGGCCCGCCCTGTTGGAGTCTTAGTGGCTCCCAGGAACTGGAAGCTGCTGGCCTTCCTCCGGATGACAGCATTGTGGCTCCCACCACTGACTCTCCCACTATGCACCCTACACAGTAACACCCAGTCCCCAGTGGCTACTTCCACCGATGATGAGGAGCAGCAGTCCGCAGCCGGGCCTTCCAGGTCAAGAGCTGGTCCAGGGCATCGTCCTACGCCATCTGCATCGTCTGCCCCCCCTAACACAGCAGCCCTCAAGCAGACTTGTCGGCACTCAGGCCTCATTGAGAAGGAGCAGCAGGCGTGGGAGGGGGTGAAGGGGAGGGGGGGAAGTGTGAGGCCAAGTCCCATTAAGGGGTGGGACAATGTTGTGTAGATGGCCGGATGTGTTATGAGTACGCATGTAAATAGTTTATTTTCATTAATGCACTTCATTGTTGATTTACTTTCAGCAGAATGCTGTTTATTGAATGGTTTTGTTCTGTTTGGGGAGCAGGGACTGTCTTTGTTGGATGAAAATGTGTCATGTGTATCATTCCAAAATTCACTGCAGAACAGCCTTTATGGTAGCGCATAGCATTACGAGTCTTAGCTACATCCCATTAGCTTCCCCATTAAAGCAAAGTGGTCCATTATGAGCTGGCGACGTGCGGCTCTGGCTCCGGCAGCATCTCCACGCTGCCTCCCCTGTGGATGGGGTGGCTCTGCAATCGGTGCCTCGCCAGGCTCTTCTTTGTCGTCCTCCTCTTCCTGAGGTGGGACTGCAATCCCCACTGATAATGTCTGGCCCCTCATGGTGGCTAAGTTGTGTAGCACACCACAATGAACTGAAGTATTGAAGGCTGCCTCCAGAGTGATCCAGGCATCAGAAGCGCTGCTTGAGCTCGCCAATTGTCTGTTCAGTGATGTTGCTGATGGCCACATGGCTGTCATTGTAGCGCTGCTCGACTTCTGTTGGGTTGCGGAGGGGGCGGGGGGGGGGGTCAAGAGCGGCTAGGCTATAATCTTTGTCCCTGATCAGCCAGCCCTGCCCTTGTCTTTGTCGCTGAAACATTCGTGAGACACTGCTCTCACGCAAGATGAAAGCATTATGTGTACTCCTTGGATAGTGGGCATTCGCTGCCAGGATGCGCTGTGTGTGGTTGTACACCAGCTGCACGTTTAGGGAGTGGTATCTCTTTTGGTTTCGGAATACGTTGTCTAATGGTACTAGCATGGCAAGGTTTGTACAGTTAATGGCTCCTTGAACCCTCGGGAAGCCCACAATTGTGCCAAACCATAAAGTCCCCTCATTCTGGCTGTCCCTGCTCATAGGAAACTTTATGAAGTCCATTTTGCCAGTGCACAGAGCCTTTGATACGTACCGAATGCAACGATGTGCAGCATGTTGAGATGCTGCATATGTCCCCTGCTGCTGCATTGAAAAGGAGCCGGAGGCATAGAAGGCCATCGCCACATTGACCTTCGCCTCGACAGGCAGCACAGTCCTGTTGGCGCTGGTAGACTGTAGGTTTGCCTGTACGAGCTGACATATCTGTCAGCACTTCTTTGGAAGCGCTACCTTCTCACACACTGCACCTCAGAGAGCTGGAGGTATGAGCGATGGTCCCTGTAAACCCGTGGGGGTTAAGGCCTCCTCCCCAGACGTCTTCGACCTTTCCTCATCCATGGGCCAACATGGCCAAGAGCCCTTCTCGCTAGAAGCTGCCTGCCACTAGTAACCAGCATGATATGCTGGCGAACTAGTAATGCCCCCATTCAAATCTCTCACTGATCTTGTAAGGAAATTGTAATGGCAGATAAAAGTGCCGTTTGCAAGTCGGAGCTTCACGCAGCGTGCTGTGCGCAGCCATTGCAGTCAATGTCAATTGCGATGTCTAATCCTCCACCCTCCATTTAAATATGCTGTCCATACCGCCTGTTGCACCCCGGGAATGCCGATTTTTTTTTTTTCAGATGTTTCCTGGGTTGCCATTAATTTCCATTCGGGGCGCTAGCGCGGCGTTGCACGATGATTGACCTCATGATATCAGTCAAAATGGTGGGCGGGGCGGTAAGTTTTTTGTGCCGCCGCAAATCAGGAGCCAGATTTACCGGCCGGGCGCTAAAACATGGACGCCCGTCGTGACGCCCCAAAACAGCATTTACCGATCCTCCAGGCCATAAACGAAGGTGCAAAAGAGCCAAAAATCCAGCCCATTATATTTTGAGCCTTTTAAAGATAATGCTGTGGAATGGCACAATCTTTTCACTTTTGTCATCTGGTATCCACATCAAACATTTTTCTGTGAGCTACAGACTAGCAACAATTAGAGTAAAGTTTCAATTCTAACCCAGTTTCTCAAAAGAGTCCCTATAATGTGTGAATTTTTGCACTTCCTGCACCAGCTGCCCTTATGCACTCACTGAGCAAGATTCCATCTTGTTTCAAGCTTTATTCTGTTGGCTCATGCCAACTGGGAATTGTATGAGACTTTACAAAATCATTTTAAGTGGGATAACTGAAGATAGCAGAGAGATGGGACTAGCAACTATCATTCTTGGTGAGATTTAAACCTATGTGGCAAAGACAAAAAGACTGTGTTAACCTGGCCATCATTGTAACTGTTTTACTTAGTAAAATATTAATCTATTCGTGCACGGACACCCATTGCACTAACCTCGCTAAATCCTAACCACTGACGCATCACTTCCATTGCTGCCTCCGGACCCTGAGCCCAGCTGGGATAGAGCTCTGTGTATACACACTCTCTCCTATTGGGAATTAACCCTCGCGGCCCAGGGTCCCACCGACTGTTGCCCCGGGTCACCCCACCCAACGTGACCCGATTATTCTATCCTCAGCTCCTACATCCTGAGGTCAAACTCTTGTCAATCACACAACTACTCAGCTCACAGTCCCCTCTTTATACTTTACACATTCCTTTCATCCGACTTGTTATGGCACTGCGGGGTCAGGGAGAGGGTCAGGGGTGTGGGGTCGCGAAATATTCGCACCTGTGAACACCCCATTCTCCTCGCTGCATTCTCTCCCGTGCCCCTCCAGTGCCGAACCGCTCCCCCCCCCCCCCCAAACACCACTCCATTTCCTACCCCCCAACACCACTCTTTTCCAACCCCTCGCAACAAACAGCAGGAGAGATCTCCGAGGCACGACACGCCACACTCGGTCAGGGCTAGGGGCGGGAGGCCCGCATGACTGAAGGGGAGAGGGATGTTTATTTTTTGCAGTTGTTCCTAAATGTTGTGTGGTGCTAATGGAACATGATTCCGTTTTAATGTAAAATATGTTTTATTGAAAAGCTTACAATGTACTTCACTTTAGTGCAATAAAATAATTCTTGTATCAAACTTTACTTTAATATGACTCTTTAAGATCACTTAAAAACTTTTAAGATCACTTATAAAGTTGTAAAGTTACAAAACTTACTAAACAATTTCAATTTGAAAACAGTTACAATAGTAACATCAACAACAACAGCAGCAAAGAAACTTCACCCATCTCTCATCCACATTTCGGTGAATGTGCACTTCCTCATGGGGGTGGTGGGGCAGGGAGGGGTGGTGGTGGTGGTGGGGTGGGGGGCGGCATTTGATTGGCCGGGCTGTGTGCTCTTATTGCAGCAGCTACCTCACACACGCCCTCCCTGATGGCCTGTGCCATCATTTGCATGCCCCCCCCATGATGGTCTGTGCTGTTGTTTGCAGTGCCTCTGACATTCCCACCTTCAGTTCCCGTGTCATTACTGCTATTTCTCCCGACAGTCCCGTTACCTCATCACCCACCCCGCTGACGGTGTCCACGAGTGATTGGGTAAGGATATTGGTCTCCACACCCAATGTCATAACCTCAAGCACATCTATTGCACACTGCATCTCAGGAGAGCCTGGTCGGATTCTCCTTCCCCTCGGCCTGGGTCTGCCTCACGGCACCCTTCCATGCGAGGCACAGGCTGAGACGGTGGGGCCCTGGGTGTTCCAAGCTGCATTCCACCACCACCACTGGGACCCACAACCTCGGAACCTATGAAACCATGGAATGTCGCACCAGAACTTGCATCACTATACGCGGATGGATACGTGAAGAAACGATCGCATGTCGCAACAGAACTTAAAGCACTACGCAAGGATGGGGAGGGGATGAAACATGGACTGTCGGACCAGAACTCATGGAAGTGTCTGGCAAAGTGAGGCCCTGTACTATGAACTGATCCATATTAGGATCAACATTCTCCCCTGAACACACATCCATGCCCCCCTCTTCCCGCCTCCTTGGTCTGGATCGTACACATCTGAATCTTCTTCTGGATCTTCAGGATTGGCATCATGTTCTGCAAAATATAACAGAACAGTCAAATGGTGAGCAGCACAGGAGTGGGCAGGATGGGTGACATGAGTAGTCTCACACATAGCAGGCCAGGGAGCAGGTTGATTTGAAGGGCCACGATGCATTTTCAGGACTTACCCTCTCCCTCGCGTGTAGGCCCAGCTTGTGCAGTACTAATTGTTTTTCTCCAGATATGACTCATCAAAACAGCGACCCTCTGTTCCAAGAGGATTTGGCGGGCCTCCTGTTCGAGTTCTTTACCTTTTATTCTTTTGCAAAGATGAAAATATAACTTTTTAGAGAGGGTGTCTTTCTGCTGGGTGGAACATATACAGATGGTCACATTTACAATTGCAATTCCATTGAAAAATGAAAATATTATTTACACTAACTACTTGACCAAGGTCCTGCTATTTCTTTTTACACTGCTTTCCACATCTCGTGGTATTCACCACTGCGCAGTAATCTTTTGCAACTAGGTTCCAGCGTTTCTTCATTTCTTTGGGCGGCACTTTTGTGCGACCTCTGCTATTGGCTCCTGCCATTTGTTCTCAATGACATTAACTAATATCTCCCCTTCATCATGCAAGAAATTCTTCGTTCTTGGTGCACGTTGTTACATTGCTGTTTTGAATTGACACTCAGTGATTTCTCAAAACACACAGTCCTTAGCTTGTGTGCACCTAGGCAGCACTCCTTTCCACTCCTTCAGACACCCAAAAATCACTGAGAAGGCTTTCCACTCCTTCAGGCACCCAAATATCACTGAGCACGCTTTACCTTGAAATATGGCCGATTGCCAATGTTGCTGACTCATTGCGCATGCACAACGTTGCCGGCACTCTCAAACACGCTGAGCCCTAGCCCCGACCCCCTGCCGGCTGTGTTGATCCAGCGCGGCCCTGGCTCCGCCCCCCACAGCTTTTGCTGCGCTACGCCAAGGACCTGCAACATTCCAGGAGCGGGGAGAATAACAAGGTTAGTTTTCGGTGCGGTTTTTATTCCACAAAGTCGGTGCTAAGCGGGGCGGGGTGCGGGGAATTTGGGCCCATAATATTTCTCTCTTTTAGGTGAGTATTAAAATAAACAAAACCGATCCTTCATTCCTAAAAGCCTGAAGCTCCTGTTACAGCTTTCAAATAAATAAGACTATAAGAAATCCTGATGGATTTGAATACAATAAAATCAAAGTATAGTAAATTGAAAATGTAAAGGAAATTTGAAAACACTGCAAATTTAAATGTTAATCCTTCTATACATATATATTCTCATGCAATAATAATTGCTTTTGCTGGGGTTTCTGCGAAGTGATCTAACATTCTAGTTTTTATATGGAATTACATTGCACAGAAACAGGCTATTCCACCCACCGGGTCTATGCCGGTGTTTATACTCCGTATGAGCTTCCTCCCAATCTCTTCCCACTCTGCTCCCATAGTCCTATGTTCTCTTCCCCATGTATGCATCAAGCCTCCTTTTAAATGCATCAATGCTATCTGCTTCAGTGGGTGAGTTCAGAACTAGGGGGCATAATCACTAATAAGTCGAATAAAGAAGTTAGGAGGAATTTCTTTACACAGTGTCAAGAATGTGAAAATCATTGCCACGTGGCGTGGTTAGAACAGTTTCTCCACACCCACACTATTGAACCCTTGATAATTTTAAAGACCTCTATCAGGTCTCCTCTTAGCCTTCTCTTTTCCAGACCATGCTCTATGGTATTCAAATTGCCATTTGATTCTCAATTTTCATTTTTTCCAACAAATTCCACTTAGACGGAAGCCAATAGAATAAACAGCAAACCTTATAGGATCTCCTGCAAACAGTAGCTTTCAGGAAACGCAAGCCCTTGCGTGAATTTGAACAGGTGCCTTAAATAAATACATACTTAAAAAATAAGTCTTCATGGCAGTGTTTGTGCTGTGGCAGAACTACATGTGTTAGAGGCATTTGAAATATTAGGCAAATAGAGTACATTAAAAATGTTTCCACCACACTTTCTGTTCGAATGCTTATGGAACACAAATATCAAACAGATTTTACAAGCTGTGACCAACGTTTTCTGTGGAGACGAAACATGTTAATTGCCATTTGTTGTACAGCAGTCAGGGAGAAGCCATTTAGTTTCATCATGGAAAGTGAACATTGAATTTGATTGTTTGTGTTATTTGCATGTTTCCGTTGCGATTTTCTGTTAAGTGTTTGGACTTCCTGTCAGTCTCTTTGAATTATAACCACCTATTCCAGATGTAGGGTGCAGTCAAGTGACTACTTTCCTTAATCTGGAAAAAAGAAGCTGAAAATCTTTCCCACCTTTATTGTATTGGAGAAATCAAATGAGCAAACAGAGTTCTCAATTGTGCATTTGGCTTGTTTCCATTCAATACCAACACAGATGGCTCTGTTGTTGCAGCGGAGGCAGAAATACTACATTAATGTTTAAAGGGATTAAAAATCCTCTTGGCAGTAGTGGCATATGTTACCACTTAATTGTTGCATTTGATGCTGCCCCTGCTGTTACAAAACCTGCAGTCATTTTGTCTGCTTCTTATAAAGTATTGAGAGTCTTTCATGTTCAAACCAAGCTTTCAACAAACCTTGTTCAATTTTTTTGAGTGTTTTCTTAGTGCATTCATACATCTTATCAGATGTCAATGACCTGTTACATTACTACATAGCATAAGGAGGACATTCATATTACATGATATTGGAGCACATGCACAAGGAACCTACTTGACCTACATTTGTGCTGGGTAGAACTGTGAAAGTTCCATCCTGAACTAGTCCAAACTGACTATGTCAGAAACAGATTATATTAAATAGTGAAAGTTATATTAAAATGTACTTTAATTATTCTAAATGAAGTGCTAGAAAAAGTAAATGCTCTTTTTGATTTTATTCTTGCATTGGTCAGTTAGAATAATGGATGGTTTGCTGATGCATTTGTTTAAGTTCTTATATTTATTTGCATTTGACCACACTAAATTTTACTAACATTATTTTCATTGGGTCAATAATCAGGATTTTTCAATGCCAGCATTTTGTTTGTGAATATATTTATTGGCATGTAAGAACACGAGATAACTGCTAAGTTCATAAAGCTCCCTCAAAATATGAGTGTTAAACAGTTAAGCGTTAAGATCATTACTGTATTCTATTATGCCATTGGTATATTTCAAGAATTAAAATGTGACTCATTTAAACGTTAAATGTTAAGCAGTTTTCCACTGTAAAGGTTAACGCATCCATTTTGCTCGTTCCTGTTGCAAATAATGGTCACATGCAGGGCAAGGTACTTTCAGATTAACTTGGTCAGTATGACATTTACATATGAGAGAAAGCTGTATAATGCCTCACATCCAAAGGCAGAAAAAATAGATGTGAAGCAGTCCTTTATTCTAACAGCTATGTATTTTATATATTAGCATGTAAAACATATAAGCCTAGAAATTCGATGGTGCCACGACCATTTTTCGAGCATTAGATGGCTGCTTAAGCCTCCAGTATGGCAGACAGGCAGGCATACATTGCGTGCACATTACGAACTGGAAGTGTGCCATCCACCATATTGGTATAGGAGAAAAATAGTCATGCATGGCTCATGCCGGAACAGATAAGGGGATTCATGCCTGTTTGAGGCCCCCTGTGGAAAATTGGGTTGTCCTGTGCGTTAAGCTCAACCAGCAGTTCTGAAAGGGACCACCACCAAAAAGGTAAGTTTGCAAAAATAATACTTACCTGAATGTGGAGCCAGGAGGAACACAAACCATACTGAAGCCGCCAGATGCTCCTGGCCACTGCTCATCCCTCCTGATCGCTCTTCTGCCCATGTCCTGATTGACCGTCTCCCGATTGCATACCCTTCCCCTTTAACAACCTACTTGCTGGCAAAGCAGTGGCCCAAAGCTCATAGTCTCTTCACCAGTGAGCTGCCTGGAGTTGCCCAACATGTGTCCGCAGCTCACCAGTCTCACATAAATGAGGCCTGAGGCCCAAAGTCAGCGAAACAAGATCTCGACCATTCAGTCTTGTAAGTGAACATGTACATCTATTTATATTTGAAGATTTTTGTTTCATCTCATTCAATTCCTTTCAATTTCATATTTGTTCCCTCCGCCCTCACAAATGGTTGATGCTCATGCTGCTTTCAGCTCGTAGGGTACACGAGCATATTTTGTGCTGAGCTAAAAGTAGACATGCTAGCAATCACAGCATGTTGTGCAGTTGTTTCTTCCTGTTCAAAGCACCCACTAATCTTTCTACTAAGTATTGGTTAAGCTGATAAATTTTGGTTAAAATATTTAAATCTTTCACCAGCATCAAATGCACCCAGGACTTAATCTATATATCATTTCCATTGTTTTTTGTAGGAACTTGCACAATGATGTGGCACTTCATGAAATTACTGAATGCAATTAAATAAGATTTTAGCAAAATGGGAAACCAATTACAAGACAAAATAAACAGTAACAATAACCACAACGTAATGCTGTTCAGATAGAATATATAGGAGCAGAATTTGCTTAAATTAACCTGCATTGCACTCTGTACAATTTGTTTTGTCTGGATTTGATTGGCTATTAGTTCTGTGGATGAGGTAATTTGTAACATTATATCTCATCTGTAGCACCAGCAGCATTAGTTTGGCACTAGAACATCAAAGGTTGAGGCATCACCATGTCAGTCTTCAAATTCTGGACATTAGTTAGACGAAAAAATTGGCTTTTGGGGCCAACCATATTTTCCAATATGGATCCCATCTCAAAAATGAACGATGGAACCTTGGAAAGAAGAGAAAAAACTGAAGTCAAATATGTATTGAGCTTAAAAGTAAATTACATTGAATAGAAATCAAATTAAAAGATAAGGTAGTAAAATTAGGAGAGAGCAAGTAGGGGATAGGAAAATGGGGTGAGCAAAGTCAGGATTTTTTAACGTTAATTTTTGGAGGTGTTTTTAGTTGTATGGTATTGATACAGTAATAAAACTACTGCTATTTGAATAGTTTTATTACTGGAACAGGGGTTTTAACATGTGTGTGTGTGACTGGATTGTGAACTGACAATCGCAGGAATTTCAAATATTCTTACCGAATACAGTGTAATGTCATAATGGCTAACAAAAATGATATATTGCATAACTGTTTTCTTAAATTTAAGACTGATTATGTATATAGTTTAAATTTAGAACTCACTCTAGGTTTTACAGATATTAATAACAGTAACTTGATTCTAAAACCACAACAGGAAAAGTAAGTGCCAAAAGCTCTGCTTTTATCAGTCTGGAATCAATCTAAAATCATTTAGAGGCAGTGCAGTCTGTTTGCTTGTAAAAAGTAGAAACATTTAAAACTATTTCAATATTACAATATTGATGTTTCCTGTTGCTATTTATTTTATTATTGGAGTTATCTTGTAGTGTAAAAATGAAATAAGTTATCAAAATTATATATATTAAACTCCATTGTTTTTTGATAGTGATTGCCTTTCACCTTGGGGCCCTGGGTTCTAATCCAGCCAAGACTGATGGGATAAAAATTCCCTGTCTGTTGGCTGTAAAGATCCTATGTGAAATAAGGTTAGGCAGTTTTAATGTAGTTCCACAGCACAAAACTGTCCCTAATTCAGCACTAATTAGCAATCTCACGCAGAGCGGCCACAGCATTGCTGATGTGGGAAGTGGCCAAAGTACTGCATGAATGCACTACAATTGCTCTTCTGAGTTTGGTATTGAGGTGTGTTGCTGGGGCAGAATAGAGGTAGCTTTTCTCTGCATCTGGCTGGGAGTGCTTGATGCTCACATTGACTGCCAGAAATGCAAAGAGTTCCATTTCCCTGAACCAACATTCCTCACCTCGATCAGCTTAAAAATTTCTACACAAAAAAAATTAAAATTTTGACCTTTTTTTGAGAACTAGCATTGTTGAACTCATCAGGTTATCCATACGTCTTATCTGTTATCATGGAATTGTTTGGTTAGTTTGAAAGCAATTGTCACGGTAAACATAGTATGTACTTTGCCTACAGGAATTCACAATATTTTATTTGGAAGAGGAAAATTAATTGTATAATCAACCTAATTTGCATATGCACATTGTCTGGTTAGCATTTGTAACATTCTTTCCAGTTTAAAATAATACATTCTGCTAGGTTTTTTTTTACACAGAAAATGGATGGATGGGGGTTTTTTAGGAAAAAAAATCAGGTGGGGCATAAAACGGAGCATCTGATCCACAACCACCAGCTTACTGCCTGTGCCCAAGTTAAAAATTACCCTGGATATTTTTCATGTATCAGAGAAACCTCTGCATGAATTAACTTTTTAATGAGGAAATTTCCTCTGCGTAATAAAATTGAATCCTGTTAGGGTTAATGGGCCCAAATTTCTCCATGAGTTGCACCATTTTTTTTGGTGTAACTTGATTTTTCTGGTGTATCTTTTTAGTTGCAAATCTGGCCATTTAATTTGCGCCAGTGTAAGTGAATGAGTTAGGTTTTTTGTTCGGTCAGTTTTTTTTTCAAAAAGGGGCGGCCCCAGCCACTTACACCATTTATGCCAATTTGGCCAGAAAAAAAGTTGTACTAAACTAACTTAGGGCAGCGTATGTGTCCACTTTTGTCCGCACAGAAAGACCTTACAGTTAAGGAATTGCCGCAAGTAACTACATTTATAGAACCACCAAGCACCAAACAAAGCACAAAAAGTAATAAGCAATTAATTAATAAATAAAATAGAAGGAACCCTGCACCTAAAGCACCAAGACCAAAGTGATCAGCAATCAATAAATAACAAATAAAAAAAAATTGAAGGAACCCTGCACCTAAAGCACCAAAATCAATCTGTAAATAACAAATAAAAAATAGAACTCCTACCTTTCGGGAAAGCAGCGGGCCGCCGATGAGGGAGCCCATTTGGCCAGGGCTCGGGACAGCGTGCTTCGGCCCCTCCCACACAGCCTGCAGCACGCGTTTGCCGAAACGGCCTGCCAGGAAGCTACTCTAGCGCGCATGTGCAGAGGTCCCGGCACTGTTTTCAGCACCGGGACCTAGCTCCACCCCCCTCTCTTTCTTCTGCACCACGCCAGCTCCACAGACGGCCCGAGAATCGGCCATGATCGCATGGATTTTTTTTGCTGCTGCTTCTGAGATAAAATGTCGGCGGGAGGCTCGGAGGTACGCCGAAAAAACCGGAGGGCCAAATTTGGGCCCAACGATTCTAATACTTATAGTGCACAAAAGAAATGTTCCCACTGTATGTGTGTCTAAATTAGCAAACTTTGGTAATTGGTTCTCAACTTTTATGAAGATTTTTATGATGTATGATTTTTATGTTTAGAGGAAAGCCTATAGTCTATGAAATTTGAAGCCAAGCATAGCTTCTTGTATTTTCTTTTGTAGATTTACAAAGCTAGATCATAGGAATCTTATCAAGCTTTTAGGTAATTAAATTTGGAACTAATACCAAACAAGCCTGTTAAAATTTGGGGTCTAGATATTCTCGGTTCACTGTCACTGGTCTCGCCCACAAGTTTAAAAAAGGCACCTAGACAGAAGTTGGCTTATGTACTAAATGGAAGTTGTTTTCACCTGATACTCAACAATAAATAATTTGTTGGCTTGTCTGGGTAATTGAAAAAAAAACCCTCACACCATTGTGTAGGAAAGCCCTTTTTTATCTCACTGTCAGTCTGTGAAGAGGGTAATAAAATAACAAGGCTTTACGCACTGGAAAGCAGGCTTTTGAAACAGGGTGGCTGAAAGGGCACTCTGATTTTGTAAAAGGGAAAACTGTGAAGACTTTCACTCAGGCAAAGAGGTTAGAAATGATGGAAGATAGTTAGAAGGCATCCTGTATACATCAAGTGAGATGATTCATTTATTGGGGAAGCATGACATGTTCTTCTTTTGTATTATTACATAAAGATCAGTTGCATTAATTCACTTAAGTGATTGTAACACCTGTTGCTGTGTATATTCATTTGCTGTGAAATAAAGCAGCTTAAGGATTCATATCAAGCCTTTCCTCGCTAAGTGCTTGCTCAGAAAAATTGAAGAAGTAATGTTCAAAAGACACGGATATCCAGAATAAGCCACAAGGGAGTATAATTGTTAAATGCTATCGTACAAATAGATGTAGAGCAATGTGAGTCAGCTCCCATAGAAGTAAGATCACTTACAGAGGGTATCTACAGTAGATGCAAATTTGTAACCACAAGGAAGGACATTGATTAGCTGGTTCACCCTGATAAGAATTGGCTTGTACCATTTTTGATTGAATACCTATGTAGGTTAGGGGAATTAGGAATATCTCGAATATGATTTTTTTTTTAACTATTTGTTTTATATTTGCAAGACAAGTAAATGTTCTCTATCTGTTGGTGCTTGATTACTTCAATCTTTCTGTCAGTACTTTGTTTAGGATTCTGATAACAGCTGAATGTCTTTGATGTGTAACTTTGATCTTAATTTTTATGTTCAAAGTTATTAAGATATCAACCAGATGTATGTGTTTGTTTCACAGTGGTCGGGCTCACTTATTCCTCCCCTTTTTCTACTATCGTTTCCTGACTTTAAGATATGCATCTCGAAGAAATCCCTACTGCAGGTAGGTAAAACATTTTTCCCCCATTGCTTATATGTCTGAACACAGTGATAATTGTTACCAAGACTATAAGGTAGGTAATAGTACTCGGGTAATGCTGAATTTAACAAAAACATTACACAGCTTTAACCTCTTGATAAATACAAACAAACTAAATAATTCTTTATATTCTGTACTGCAGAACTTATGGATCAGGTTGTTGGATATGCATTAACACAATGCAAGCAGCCAAAATAGAACATTTTATTTTTTAATATCTGCTCTTAATAAAATGAAATAGAGTAGTCATTTGCAGTTTTAGTGTCAATATTTAATTGGCACATTTTAATTCTTCAGTCATTTATTCTGAATGGATGCAGAAATTGGATTTTTTAATTACTTAAAAGTCTAAAATTAAGTAGTTCAGTTGAATCTAAAGTGACTTATTCTAATTAATTTGTGTGTCATATTGTGAGAGGAGGGGGAACAAAAACACCACCTTGTACCTGTCCTGCACTGTAGGCCATTGTACCTATCCGATATTATATGTCATTGGGAGTTTTATCATAAAGGGTTATAATATTCTTTCAACTGGCTCCAGCACACTCTCATGTCATTTCCTTACAGCCAAATCTTTATTTTTGAAAATGTCATTGAAGTTTTTTATTTTAGTATCCATATTCTTCACAAAAACAGAATTTCATGTGCACAAATATATTTCCACAGAAAGCCAATAGCACCAATTCAAACAATAAAACGTGACAGTACAATGCCTCACAGAAGTTGTAAACTATGCATATTGTAAATGACTGAACATTGGTTGCAATGACCTCCTTGGGTTCTTTTGCTTGCATTTGATCACCTTTTTCTCAGGACTGTAAATTAGGTTAGCTTCAGTTGTAAGGATGGAATAGATTTGCTGCACCTGTTCAGTTCTGCTCATTATCCAGGCAGCACACATTCTGTTTGGTAGCATTGATGGAACATAGCCTCATTGTACCGCCTCACTTGTTCAATAAAAGGCAAAATGTACAGTTGATAGAGTGATGGAATTAAATTGGTATTTAAGTAGTGGTGATGATGAGACTAAAGGACATCTTATTGGTAAGACAGGTTTTATCTAAAAGCTGTAAGATTTAGCTATCTTGAAGCTTAGGAAAATGCTGACTTAGTAGAGAGATAGCTATTGCCAATGCAAGGTTCTCCTGTTTTTTTAATGAAGAAAATTAAATGTAATGCAGGATACCACCATAGCAAATTTATAGAAGAGAGGAATGCAGTGCATTTTTATTTCAAAGAAAATGATGATGCATAGTGAAGGAAAAATGCAAGTTGGCAAATCTGCAGCTTTAGAGGAACAAGAGAGAAAAGGTCAGCAGAGCATTGACCAAAGTAATGTCAAAACATAGAGCAATACAAGAAAGTTTGAGATGGCAGGAAAAGGGGTTGGAGACTGCAGGTACGGGGGATTGCTGATCAGATGACAAGCTTTTTCTTCTATTCTCATCTGCGAGTGGGAAACGGGGTATCAGAAGTACGTCCCTAGATATGTGAATAGTATTTGTGTCTTGGATGGAGAAAGCTGAGGGTTATTGAAGAGAAGAAGTGTTCTGTACAGAAAAGGAAACCAACCTTCTTGGTGACAGCTCTGGCAATGAAGGGACATAAGAGATATGAGCAGGAGTAGGCCATCCGGCCCCTCGAGCCTGCTCCGTCATTTAATACGATAATGGCTGATTCGATCATGGACTCGGGTCCACTTCCCTGCCCACTCCCCATAATCCCTTATTTCCTTATCGGTTAAGAAACTGTCTCCCTCTGTCTTAAATTTATTCGGTGACTCAGCTTCCAAAGCTCTCTGAGGCAGCGAATTCCACAGATTTACAACCCTCTGAGAGAAGAAATTCCTCCTCATCTCAGTTTTAAATGGGCGGCCCCTTATTCTAAGATTATGCCCCCTAGTTCTAGTCTTCCCCCATCAGTGGAAACATCCTCTCTGCACCCACCTTGTCAAGCCCCCTCAATCTTATACATTTTGATAAGATCACCTCTCATTCTTCTGAATTCCAATGAGTAGAGGCCCAACGTCCTCAACCTTTCCTCACAAGTCAACCCCGTCACCTCCAAAATCAACCTAGTGAACCTTCTCTGAACTGCCTCCAAAACAAGTATATCCTTTCGTAAATATGGAAACCAAAACTGTATGCAGTATTCCAGGTGTAGCCTCACCAGTATCCTGTATAACTGTAGCAAGACTTCCCTGTTTTTATACTCCATCCCCTTTGCAATAAAGGCCAAGATTCCATTGGCCTTCCTGATCACTTGCTGCACCTGCATACTAACCTTTTGTGTTTCATGCACCCAGGACCCCAGGTCCCGCTGTCCTGCAGCACATTGCTTTTCCTCCCATCTTTGTATCGTCAGCAAACTTGGCTACGTTACACTCGGTCCCTTCATCCAAGTCATTAATATAGATTATAAATAGTTATGGTCCCAGCACTGATCCATGCGGCACCCCACTAGTTACTGATTGCCAACCCGAGAATGAACCATTTATCCCACTCTCTGTTTTCTGTTAGTTAGCCAATCCTCTATCCATGCTAATATTTTACCCCCGTGGGCCGTGGGAGTTCAGTTTCAGGTCAGAGTATATCAAAACTAGGAATGTCAATAGGTGTAAAATAAAAACTAAGAAGGGAGTCACCAAAACTAAGAGATGTGCACTGTTGATTGGACTTCCAAAAGGCATGTAAAACTGTCTCTGATGTATTGCGCTAACATTTTCATTACCCAATTGCAGGGCATGGAGGAAATCATGGTATAATAATGCGGACTATGTACTGAAAGCATGATTTCTGAAGGAAGTTGACTAATTGGAATCATTTTTTTAATGGATATGGTAGAAGACTATTGTTATAGAGACGGAGCAGAGTGGGAGAACGTATAGGACCATGGGACTGCCTGAATTGATGGATAGTGATTTGAAAGGAATCTAGAAATCTATGAATTTGGCTTCAGTGGAAATACATTTGATAACTCGTTTAGAAATACATTGTTACAGACACTGCCAAAGGCTTTGAAAATGTTGAGTGTAGTATTAAGATGTAACTGTAGGCACAGAGGTCAGGAATCATTAGGACAACTTGTATCTTGCAGAAGATAGAACCATAGTTTGACTTGCCACATTGGACTGCACAACATTTGTATGATAATGAACAATTACAGTAGCAATTCCAGTGGAAGATATGGACCAGTTTGGATAATGACTGCAGCAACAGACTGAACTGCAACAGCAGAATTTGAGAAAAACATCTGACATATCTGTAAACTCCAGACATTCGCAGCAGCAAACTGAGAACCATCTGTGAACTTCATGCAGTCAGAGTAAATAGTCAAGTTACACAAGCAGTCTGAGTTCTTTAAGCACCCACTACATTGTACAAAAAAAAGCAATCAGTTTGTGCCAAGGAGCAATTAGTCAATGGTGAGTGATTGAATTTCCAAAATCATCAATGGATTATATGCATGAAAGTGAACAGGAGACATTATCTGAGATATACGCCATCCAGTGCCCACTGTGGGAGCAAATGGAAAGCCGCAACTGTTTGAATCTATTGTAATACATCGTGAAGAAGTGAAGCAGATCTGGTTAAAGCTGGGTAGTTTCACTGCAGAACCTGATATTAAATCAATCAGTGATGAAAAAGGGATAGCAAAAGTTAAGCAAAGGAAGTCTGTAACATCAGGTGAAAAGAGGGAAAAGCCAGATTGCAGAGTCTGGCCAATTTGTTATTGATGATGACAAATGTTGTCTCATGAACATGGCCAATTCTTGGGGCTAAACTTCCACCTTCATTTTCGGCTGTTTTCGCAGCGGTACAGCTGTTTTTTCGCAGCGGTACAGCTGTTTTTTCGTGGCGGTACAGCTGTTTTTGGGAGAGAAACCGCCCGGCAAAACTTTCCCTCTTACTTTTTGAATGGTACCAGCCAAATCTCAACGCCCGCCAGAAGTAAACTGCCGAGAAAATCACCAGGGCGTAGGTTTGGTCCCAGATTGCCGAGAGAACCGCCCTGTGAAAGCTGCTTAAACAGGGCGGTAGGTGAGTACTGTGCAAAGAAAAGTCAGTTAAAAGTTCTTTATTATTTTTTTTAATTGTAAAATGTTGATTACCTTTAAAACTATCTTGGGAATGTTTTTTTAACTTTTTTAGTGAAAATTTTTTTTTAAGTTTTCCCCCCTCCCTAGGCAGCCGCGGAGTAAATTTTTTTTTAATTTTAAGAACCGCCCGTCTCACTTAGTTTCGCCTTTAACCGTCGAGAATACTGGTGCAAGATCCATTTTCTCGTCGGGCAATTATTTTTAACTTAATTATGGAAATTCTCGCCTGCATTACTTGCAAAACGTAGGCAGTTTTTCTGGGCGGGCGTTGAAGGGCTCTCGGGAAAGTCTAGCCTATAGAATCTATATACGGTATTTACCCTTGGTAAAGTTGGTCACGTTGGACTAACACCTCAGTTTATGATATTGTGAAAATCCATCATAGGAATATAGGAACATAGGAAAAGGAGTAGGCCATTGAGCCCCTCAAGCCTGTTCTGCTATTCAATGAGATCATGGCTGATCTGCGATCTAACTCCAGATACCCACCTTTGGCCCATATCGCTTAATATCTTTGGTTACCAAAAAGCTATCAATCTCCGATTTAAAATTAATAATTGATCTAGCATCAATTGCCATTTGCGGAAGAGTGTTCCAAACTTCTACTACCCAGGCCTGCGAGCGTGGGTTTGGAGGCGGGCCCGCTATCAAAATGACCGTGAATGACAGCGGGTCGGAATCCCGCTCTGAACTTGCCTCTGAGTTTTTGACCTGCCAAACCTGTGTTCAGATTGCAGACCCGACAGCAAGCGGCGGTACAGGTAATTAACATCAGGTACTTAAATGCTAGTTAAGAGGCTTAAAAGCAGGCACTTGCTATTTTACCAACCTTTTGAAGGGTTTGCCGTGCCTCGGAGAACATGCCAGGTAAGTGGAGTCGGGTTCTCAGTGACTCTCTTGCTTTGGCTAGTTGACCACTGCAGAAGTGGTATAAAAGCTACCATTTCACAGCTGTTCACTTTCCAATGTCAGAAGCTGAAGCCTTCAGGATTTGGAAGAAACTTTTGAGCTGTATGAAGGTTGGAAGTGTTTGCAGTGAACTCTCCATTCACTGTCACCTCCTTGGGGCAACCTCTCTCACCATTGACAGGGCGCTTCTGTCATCTCAACCTCACCTGCTATCTATTCCAGCAAAATCGATGTCCTTGAAAAAATCTCCCCTTGGTCCTTAGAATCCCACCACGATCAGCCCCAACACTGAAATCACAAAATACACCAGCATCAACACCAACCTTCTCCGCAATCACCTGATGCTGCACAGTACACAGGGCATCAGCACCCGACCACATTGCTGCCCGGGATGCCAGTGATGGCCTCACCTTGGCCACATTTACTTCACTTCACGCTGTGCACCCTGACTGCCACATGATGCGCCAGGTTGTCACCACCCCACACCAGCTCCATAAATCATCCCTTCAATGTCCAAACCATTCCTTTCACACTCATCACCATTGCAGGGGTACCCTTATGTCTCACCATTCACTACAACTTACTAAGTCACTTCCAAAGGTGCCCACAAATCTGTCCAAGAATGCAAAATGCTGGAAATAAAGATTTCAATGTTTGATAACGCATCAATATTAACTATACATGAACATTGGCTAAAGGACCCAAGTACCTATCCTTGTATGTTGTTAGTTGGTATGATTGGACAAAGGTGAGTGTGAGGGATGGCTTGTGAAATGGGGATCCAATAATGTAGATAGAGAGAGAGATGGGTAGAGGTGCAAGGCAAGTTGGTGTGAGTAAGGGGTAGAGTAGAGAAGGCAGAATGATGGGGATGTGATGAGTGGCACAGCAGGTTGAGGTTGAGTGTGGCTTTGCAGTAACATTTCGTGATCGACTGAGATCATCGAAAGGTTTGCGTCGCTGCAGCCAGCTCCTCCGGACAACATCCCTGTGCAATGTGCAACCAGACTGCGTGATCTCCTGGAGAGGTATCTTCCGTTCATTGGAATGGAAGAGAACCTCCCGGGGGCTTGCTGTGACTCCCTCCATAAGCATCTGGAGGGAGTCATGGGAGAGCCCAGGTGCAGCCGTGCATCTTTGTGCAGTGTTTGCAGTAGCTCAATGCTTTGCAGTAATGTTTTGTGATCTACTGAGCCCCAGCTATGAAAGATTAAAGGGAGAGGATGGGCTGCACTTCGGAACAGATTTCCCACGCTGTACCATGCCGCCCACATTGACCTCGCCTCTGTTGCCGAACTCCCGGCCTTCCTTTCCTAATTTCACTCCTGAAAGGTCTGGCTCTAATTTTTAGACTATGCCCCCTAGTCCTAGAATTCCCAACCAGTGGAAACAGTTTCTCTCCATTTAACCTATCTGTTCCCCTTAATATCCTGAAAACTTCGATCAGATCAGCCCTTAACCACCTAAATTCTAGGGAATACAGTCCTAATTTGTGTAATCTCTCCTTGAAGTCCGAGTATCATTCTGGTAAACCTACACTGTACTCCCTCCCAAGCCAATATATCCTTCCTACGGTGTGATGCTCTGAACTGCTCACAGTACTCCAGATGTGGTCTAACCAGGGTTTTGTACAGCTGCAGCATAACTTCTACCCCTTTGTATTCTAGTCCTCTATATATAAAGACCAGCATTCTACTAGCCTTTTTGAGGCTTTTTCTATACAGGTCTTTTCTTTCCTGGGAATAAAATAGATCACACATTTTGCAAATGTTGCCTGTTACAGAATAGCCAATGATATGATAGATGGCTCTATCAAAAGGTTGCCGTGAAGGTGATTTAATATTGATTGTATCATGCAGCAACAGTCAATATTTAGGTGTCCCAATTTACGTATTTGGATGCAAGAATAATTTTACTACATCAGTTACAACAAAGATATGTGGTTCAAATTATTTAACTAAAATTCAAAACCAAAAATGGATCCAGCCAGAATGCATGTCATCACTGGGCCTATGAATCATGCCACCTGTAATGAATGAAAGATGCAAGCCAAAAATTAAAACAGCTATGCAGAGTACTGATTGCCTGCCAACTACAGTGCACTATCTATTAATATGAAAATCCCTTCAGAATCCTACTGCTAATGAGTTTTGTGGTAATCACTATTTTGACCATGGACAGGACAAAATGATCAACTTACAAGGCTCTTGTTCAACCCCTGTGTTGTGTTGGAGAGTCCCTGATGTTGAAGTGATCAACACTGTCACTTGATCATGGTGAATCCAATCTAGTTCAAGAACACATGAAATGGTTAATGCAGACTTTAAAACCGAGACTTGTTTAGCTTAAGGGGACTGGATGACCTGATGGATTACTACAATGTCCTTTCACTTCTGGGACCTGGCTTTAAGGGACCACAGCATAGAACTGCTTTGACACTAGGTATATTTTCCTATATTTGCGGAAGTTCACAAAATAATCAGAGTATAAATCAGGAAATCCCAAGAGTGTGTTTATACCACAGATTTAGTGTTGAGGCAAAGCCTTGAAATGACAGAAAAATTGTAGTATAACTCTAGTCGTGAAGCTGAGTTCTGGGCTGACTCCATAGGGGAACTCTCATAGGCTTTTCAGTGTGATGTTAAACTGGATGTAAAGTACTGAGGGCTCCCTTGGATTTCCTTTCACAGATACTCAGTTATTACTTATTTTACTTATAGACTTATTTCAACAAAGGTGTTCCCGCATGTGTTCTCATTACATTGAAAATGTAACTTCCAAGAGCAGAGCTCTGTGTGTGTAATTGTGCAGGAGTAGAACTATCCCCCAAAACTGACAGTCTGTATCACAGGCAAGCAGAATGGATAATATACTACCATTTGCAAATGGATATAGTGGTACCAATCTTAGATTTGTACCTGCAGTGTAACAGCACAAAGTAGTGTGGAGGTCGAGAGGAGCTTTTGTCTATAATGGACAATGGTATCCATCTTGCCTCCATCAAATGCCAAAACTGCTTTGGACCTTTAAATGCTTCACAGCATTCTACCTTTCCTGACTGTTCTGTTCTGTTCTCGAGTTCTTAGAATCCACTATTGTATTGATGTGTTTGTGAGGGAATAGGTGACCATAGAGGTTTATAGCACAGAGGAAGGCCATTCGGCTTGTCATGTTTGTGCCAGCTTTTTGCTGGAGTATCCAACTGTAATTCCAAGACTTCGCTCTTCCCTACAGCCCTGCAACCTCCTCTGCTTCAAATATATAATCAATTTTCCCTTCAAAGATGCAACTACCCTGCTGTAAACCATTGGAAGGGCAGAGGAAAACTTTGCTGTATAAATAGAGCCGATCTGGCAGGGTAGTATTTAATGTTTCAAATATTCTTGGTGTTTCCATCCATTTTTATAAAATATTGGCATTTCTGTTTTAAATTTGAGTATAAATGGTAATCTAAAGTTAAGCACAGGTTTTTATATCGTAGGTATTTAATGTTTTTGTGGTTTATACATTTAAACTGAGTCCTGACATTGAATTGTGTTTTATTGACTTGGATTGATGAGCTGTTAAACAGGTCATTACTACAGGATAGGAACTTGAGGAGGATCTTAGT
This sequence comes from Pristiophorus japonicus, assembly GCF_044704955.1. Taxonomy (NCBI): domain Eukaryota; kingdom Metazoa; phylum Chordata; class Chondrichthyes; family Pristiophoridae; genus Pristiophorus; species Pristiophorus japonicus. The sequence goes on along the minus strand of NC_091982.1, from coordinate 84,668,227 downwards.
CATTCTCCATAGCCAAAAAAAATTCAAGAACTGAATGAATCCCATTGTTCCTGGCCATAAAGAACGTGAATAGTGAAGTTATAGAATTTTACAACACAGAAGGAGGCTGTTCAGCCCATCGTGCCTACTTTGGCTCTCAAAGAATTATCCACTTTGTCCCATTCCCCTGCTGTTTCCCATATCCTTTAAAAGTTTTATTTCATAGATATTTATCCACTTCCCTTTTAAAAGTTTAATGGATTGTGCATCCACCATTGTTTCTCCTAGGACATTTTGTGGCTTCATAACTTTCTACATTAAAAAAATTCTCTCAACCTTTCCCTTTGTTCTTTTGATTATGATCTTAAATTTATGCCGACTCACTGACCAGTGGAAATAATTCTTCCTTATTTACCATGTCAAAACACTCATAATTTTGAAATGTTGGATGGCACCTGCCCATTTAAAGATAAAATGCATTTTCTAAATTAAACCAAGTTGCCCCCTTTTAAAGGATTCTAGTTTACAACAGTTAATGTTTGAACATTGGCTGAAGTAATTTATTGTATTAGTTCAGATTATAATGTTAACAGCCTCTTTTAAATAGATGTATTTAACCAGAATTTTTTTGTGTTGACATTTCATTCCCTTTTAATTACTTTGCGTTTTAAGTATGCGTGCAGAAGCAGCTTTGTAAAGTTTCAGTTGTTAGTTTCTTATCCACAATATGGCGTTAAATCAAATCTCTTCAGGTTAATGTTGAATTCATATTTGGAATAGGTAGCATTATATGACCACTAATAGTTAAAATCTCTCGCTGCTCTTTTTTTGTTTTATTGATAGTCATTGTGATGTTTCATTGTCACTGCCCTCAATTGATCCCATTTCGAACTGCAGAATAGAAAAGAATATACATTAAAAATCCATTTATTTTTCAGTACAGGGTTAGTACTCGAAAGCTGATTCAGTACTAATATACAAAGCCTCTGCTGGAAATTATTTGAAATGAAGGGTACCTCCTATTAACCGGAGTAAAGAGAAAATGTGGTGTGCAAAACTACAAAGGTGTAGGAACTCAACTGTCACAGCTAATAGAATTGAGCCTCTACGAATGGAACCAAAGTCAATGTTGTGTGTAATGTGTACTGATGCACCTTGTCAACCAATCAGAATTATACAATAGTCTAGGGTGCAATCAAATTTTCATTAAATGTCAAAAAAATTCTTTCTAACCCAATTGCCTGAGCTGAAATTATCAAGGGCTTCAGTAGCTCCTACTGTCTTGTTGCTTTGAGCGTCTGCATCCACCGCTGCCCATCTGCCTATTGATTGGTAGGAAGCCCAGAATGGGAATTCCATCTCATTAATCATGTCACAGAACAGGGATTAAGACAAGTCTTTGGTTTAAGCTTCACAGCATCTGACCATTGCCCATCAGTGCAGTTGATAGCTGATGATATGCAAAGAATGCCTGAAGCCCCATGAGGTCATCTGCCAGCAGAACTTCGGAACAGCCTTCCTTCACAACTTGGCAAGTGAAACTAGATAACATTGTTTTTAGCACTGAAGGCCAAAATAGGAAAATGCATAAAATAAAATACTGGCATTGTCAATACGCTGTTGGCTAGATAAAAGTTTTTTTGTCATTAACTGTCCAATTGAAACTATACAAACCTGGATCAACCCAATTTTTTTCCTTGCTGAGCTTATGAATGTAATTATTATAATTATTTTTATACCAGAAAATGTTTTGGTTTCCAAAAATCAAATTATTCAAATTATTTTTTAACAGTGCAGAAAGAAGCTACTGCTGTGCATAGAACACTGACAGCTTTCCAAGCCTGACAGACACAACGCAGCATTATTGTTCACTAAAAGCAGTTGCTAACAAATGCATTTTTTTTATTAGTACTAACATGGAGGGGAGACTGAATCTTGCCAATTGCAGTTCATGGCCAAATAGCACCCCCACCATGCAGATACTATGTCCCAGGCAAAGGGAGTTGTACATGCATCCTCAAACAATGTCTTGGAAATATTCCAATTTGTGTTGGCATCCCTACTTTCATGTTCAAAGAGCTGTATTCCTAATACCCTTTCCCTTCTTTTCAACCTGCCCAATCTTGGCTTAATCTAGACACCTTTTTAAAATCTGAACGAGCACACAGTGGAAAATATTGTGAATGGAAACCAATTCTAGGAAAAGTTGAGTAATGGAACATGTGTGTTTTACTTCAGTAAAAGGCTTGGTTTAATTTCTGTTGGGTGAAAATGATTGATTGTCACACAAGTTCTCACACTTGCATATCACTGAGATGCATTCAGTGACTTTTACTGTTATTTTTACATTCTGATTTTATTCTAATACTCATTTTGAAAACTCAATCAATATGTTTATGTGCATGGCACAGGCAGTTTCAAAATTATAAGCATAAATGTACCTTCCTCAAGCTGCTTTTCTTGTATCCGCTGTTTTATTGATTGAAGCTGTCATGGAGCAATGAATCCTTTGATTGCATTCCAAATGCAAGCACCATTAATGTGTTTGCTGTCAATGGAAATTCTGAGTATTAATATAGCAGAGAGTGGGGGTGCTGGTAATAAAATAAATCCATTAATGGAAGTAACGCATTGAACATCAGATGAGAGTGGCTGTATTGTTACAACAATTCTATTTTTCCTATTGCATGAACCTGTGATTTTCTCGGTGGACTTGCTGACTTGTGTAGTGAAACCGATAAGGTTAATTCTACATTAAAATCCACATGATTTGTGTTTCATGTTAAATTGTCAGTGAAAGAATGTCATATATTCATTTTCAAATGTACAGATGGAACACTCTCCTCATTGCTTCGACCCCCACGTAGCCTCTCTGCATCACTGTTTTTGTTTTAGAATCCATATGTTCCTAAGTTCCTTCTTTCATCAACGTTCTCACTACATTGTGACAGAATAGGAAATTCTTATTAATGTAATTCAGTTAAGATGAAAGTTACAACATGATTTTTAAAATTTTGTCGGTAGCATATTACCCATCCTTTCTGTTAGTCTCTTCACACGACATATCATCTTGAGCCATGAGGACAGGCAGGCAATTTGCTCCTGACCATCTGGCAGTACTGTTCTTTCACTGTCTGGTATAAGGTACTCAAAGGGACCATTGTCCCTCTAATTTTGTTCTTTTCTTGTATCTCTCCCCTATGCCAGTTGAGATCAGGAATTCATCATGTGAGGAATTTTGAACATGTGCTACTACTCCATGCACAATTATTGAAAATCAAATGCACTACACAATCACCTGTTCATTCTTTCCAGAATGTGAAACTGACACCTTGGGCAAGAATTTGCTGATAAAATAACAGCGGGTGAACGACGCACGTTACTAACGTGGAAATCGGCTAGCAACTTGCGGCAAGGAAGAGATACCCCACAGGTTGCTGGCCGATTTACGCTGCACCGCCATTAGCTTCATGAAAACGGCATCTCGCACTTCACCTACCATGAGGTTTCATGAAGTAGCACCACATGCACATTAACTATACTAAACTCATCACAGAAAGTTCAGTCTTGTAATTAACAGCTTAAGTACCCTTTTAAAGACATGAGAATTGTTAAGACTGCCAATCAATCCCTCAGAAAGTGAACAATTAAAAGTATAAAGTCCCATTCCTTCAGGTTGTGAATTGTTTTAGATTTTAAAAATTTAAATTTTTTTATTTTCCTTTCTGTCTCTCTCTCTCTTTCTTTCTTTCTCTCTTTTTCTCTATTTCTCTCTCTCTTTCTTGCTCTCTTTCTCTCTCGCTCTCTTTTTCTCTCTCGCTCTTAATCCAATCTTTCTGTCCCTCTCTTTATTTCTCTTCTTGTAGCAGATTTAACATTGAATTTACCCAGTCTAAATCATCCTCCTCCTCAGTCCTACCTCTGTTTCTTTCTCAATCCTTTAATCTCATTGGTTAAAGAGCTGGATTGATGGTCCCGTCATTCACCAAGGTCCCTGTTGCCCTCTCTGTGGCGTTATCAGCTTGTACTTCCAGCAACTTGCAGGGCAAAAACATTTTTGAGCTGAAGTGTGCAGGAAAAATTTAACTAACCGGGCACACCGTGAGATACTGCAGCAAATTCCAGCCCATTGTAACTTAAATGCAAGAAGTTTCAATTCTTTTAAAAGTTTAGAGGGTAAACAGTCAAGTATATTCTGTGTGATTCTCACTAAGCATGTCTTTTGCACAAACATTCTTAAAAGTCATAGACAACATCACCTTTTTAAAAAAGAAAATTAAGGCATGAAATCCCTGTCATTGATTTTTCTTCTCTGTATAGTTTCCACTCCACCACACCATACAGTTCCTGCAACTAATTTACAATACTTATCTTCAGTCAGCAGGAAGGATGTTTTTTCCTGCCCATAGCACCACAGCTATGATTGGTCATTCAGAGAGAGAGGGAGAATCAAACTTTAATTAACACCTTGCTTCCAACCACCTCATGTGTGGTATCTTAACATTCTAAATTGATCTAAGTGCATCATAGAGCCACATGGTTCCCCCATCAGAAGCTCTGTCAAATACTTTTGTTATATCAAACATTCCAACTTGTTTCATATTGGAACTAAGCAAAGAAACACAATTAAAGTTTGAGGTATAGCCAAATGCTTCAGGCTATACAGCACAGAACATCTTGGATAGTGGGAAAATGTATTATACGATGTTTGATTCTGCCCATCAACGTGTGCAAAACATGACCTCAGGGCCCCGTTTTATGATAAATAACTTTATAATATAAGTTATTATCATAAATGGAAATCTGTTACAACATTTGAGCACAAGGAAAACACCTGATCGTTGGTAGTGTGAGTGAGATCATAAATCCTTGTACTAGTCAATAATGTACTTGGAGGTTGCCATGTGGTGATTTATTAAATATTTTAATTCTCCTACATTAATTTGATCAGTACAGCTCAAGTGAGCAGCCATTCTACATTAGCCAGATGAACAGACTCGTCGGTAGACAAGAGAACCACTCAATATAAAGTGGACAGGCCTTTGATTTATTGCCATACATTGAATACATTGTCTTCCATGGCAAATATGTTGTGTGTTATGATCTGAAATAGCTAACTGGCTTTCTACTCTTTATTAACAGGACATTGTTTTATGAGCTTCGAGTGGCAATAGAGCAGATGACAACCAGACCTTCCTGCCCGAGTTTCATCAGAAATGCATGTCACAAAACTATAAAGCTCATCTGTAAACTTGCTCCAGGGTCATAGAATGTAAGATACTCCTTAGCACAAGTTCATTTGCAAATGGTGGCATTCTATATACTTTAGAATTCCGCAGAACATTCCTGTAGTTTATGCTGTGTATGTCATTTTGTTTTGTTCTCTTTTATGGAATGATGTCAGAAACTTATTTCAGTACATGTATGATATGTATGTGTTGCATATTCAATTCCAATATGACTAGTGTTGCCGTCACAGAAGTTAGTTTACATTTGACTAATGGGGGGTGAGAATGAATTTCAGATGAATGTGGGCATACAATTTGTTTTGAGGACCATCTGCATGAAGTGTAAGCACGTGCAAAACAAACACTGGGCCACAAACATATCTGTACATCCCTTGACCAAATAATTATATTGCATTATTATTTTGCATGGTACATACAGATGTGATCCTATTATGTAAACTCTTTAACATCTGCCTTCCATCTGAAAAGTGACCATTGTTGCTTCAGGAGAATTTGAAAAGGTATGAGGAAGTACTTTATAGTAAAGAAATGGCTGTTTAGCATTGGATATGCAACATAATAATGCATTTTTGATGCTGGATCAGTGTAAATCTTCAGTAAATGTTGCATATTTTGACAGGTGTAGATATTTCAGGAAATCTAGGTCAAAAGAACGAAATAATTACTGTAACATGCATGTAAGCGAGCTTGCTGCTCAGGCTGTGCTTGTTCATAGTTTGTCAGCTTCCCCCATTTTTAAGGCAGGCGAGCACACCCTCAGGGACAGATAACTTCAAGCTTTTGTTTATTAATAATAAATTGATTAAGGTAGTAACTCGTACATTTTGTAAAAACTTTCCAAAAATGTTTTACAGGTCAGCTTTGTATACAAATAATGTTTTGACCATTTTACATCAGCCCCAATAACATTATTATGAATAAGTTTCTGCTGATGCGCTCCCTGGAACTGGACCTGTGTTGTGCTGTGCACCTGGTTTGATACTAGCATTTGCAGTAGTTATGAACAAACCAGTTAATTATTGAAACAAAAGCAAAATACTGCAGGTGCTGAAAATTTGAAATGAAAACAGCAAATGCTGCAAACAGGCAGTGGATCAGGCAATATCTGTGGCGCTCGCTGACAAAGGTTAACTCTGATTCTCTCTCCACAGATGCTGCCTGGTCTGTTGGGTGTTTCCCGCATTTTCTGTTTTTATTTACGTCCGTTGCTAATAATACAGGGCTGTCACTACTCCACAGTTACTAGTTTAAAATGAATACGACTGCATGATTTCAGCAGCCGGTTTAACATCGGTTTTAAATGTAATTATAAAAAATCCTAAATCTTGTAGAGAAACATATACATGATATTACAGACATAGCCTCTGAAGTTAATGGCCCGTAATTTGCGGTCAGCAAAAGCAAAGGCGTTCAGCACTGGACCTGAGGAAAGGTGAGTTTTCCTTTTTCGACGTTCAATTCAAATCAGTGTAGTTTAGTGGGAATTCCACAGCAAGAGCTGCTGTGATGTCAGCAAGCTGTCTAAGCAGCCAATCACAATGCAGAATTCTCGCAGACCGGGAACCAGAAAGTAAAGAAGCTCCTTTTATTTTGACTTTTTAAAAAATCTTATAGAGAGCAAAACAAAAATTGGGGCTCTCGCATGGTGATAAGGTAAACCTGAAAGAAAGGTGAACAGACTTTTTAAAAATATATACATTTCTTTTAAAGTTTCTTAATTGTAATTTTTATTATAATAAATTTGACACTCCACAAAATTTTTCAGGGTCATATCCTTTGTTTAGCAGTCAATACGTTGTTAAAACCCCAGTTACACCTATTAACAGTAATATTACCGCAGAAAAGCCCAAGTTTTCAGCAGTTTCTCTGATTTCCCTGATTACACTGATTGAAGGCTATGGTGGGGTGGGGGGGTAGGGGGTTGACAGCCACAGGGCAGCCAGTGTTGGAACAGTGAGTGACTGACCGCAACTTCAGGATTTCCGCATTAGGATGCACATGCACTAAATCCTGAAGTTGCAGTTAGTTTCAATGGGGTAATAACAGAAAACACTGTTAGTTGACTATTATTACCCACTGCAAATTCCAGGCCATAACATTTCCTTCAGGGATTTTCCTACAATATACACTATACCCTGGCTGAGGTCTCTGTTGGTGCTGCTTTTAATCTGCCTTCAAATAGAACAGCGATCTGATACTGTTCATCGCTCCAGGAACTTTCTGACCTGTATTTCACACTTAGCCAAAATTCTAGCTGAAATGGGGATTGGTATGCACCGACCTGCACCCTAGCATTCTGTTGCAAATGTGCTGTGATTACTTATCTCTCGTCTGGTTTCTTGATTTTCTATAAATTGTCATGCTCTCCTCTTCCCCGAGGTAAGTAAAGTAACTATACAATAGGAATAAAAATGGATTAATTAACCATAAACAAAACCATTTCAGCACAAAAGTAAAATACTGCGGATGCTGGAAATCTGAAATAAAAACCGAAAATGCTGGAAATACTCAGCAGGTCCGGCAGCATCTGTGAAGAGAGAAACAGAGTTAACGTTGCAGGTCAGAACAATTTTGTCAGACAATTTAAGCAGTTGATCACTGGGATCCCAACCAGAAAGTCACAAATTTGAATCCATATCTTTTATCATGTTAGCTTGCTGTGCTGTGTTTTGTGGGTCATTGTTGCCAGCTCACTGGAGGAATGGGCAGGGCAGGATGCCCGGTGAAATACTGTGCGGAGTAATGCTGGAGGAATGGGCAGGGCAGGGAAGGATTAAAGGGCAAAACAGAAAAGAACTCGGCCACATTCAACAAATTCTTTCGACAGAATTTTCACAGGAAAAAAAAACGGGTGGGTTGGAGGCGGGGCGGGGTGGGGGGTGTGGGTGAAAGCTGTAAAAATCTAAAACCCAACCCCAACCCGCCCACTTTCACCTTTTACTAGGGTAGGACGGAGGAATGGGCAGTCAACCCGCTGCCAGGAAGCGGGTTGGTATTTTGAAGCCTCTACGGCCGGTGATCCCAGGCCACGGGATATCTGGTGGCTGCAACAAGGCGGCACAGCTTCGGGGAGCAATCTTGGTGGGCAGGGAGCAGCAGGAGTGCTTTCTCCCAGCCACGCAAGCTCATCCACTAGCAGCCTACACCCTCCGGGGTCAGAGATTCCCCCCCCCCGCCACCCCTGGGGTCGGGAATCAGACCCCATCCGTCCCCATCCCCCAGCACCTATCTGGTCCTGCGGCCTCTTGGTCCACGTTCTCCACCCAACTGGAAGCCAGCCTGTCAATCAGGCACTCCTCCGGGCAGGGAACCCACCCTTTATACTGCACACATGCTATCGAGTTAAAACTTCACAGCTTGCCCGGCAACCCGAACTTCCGGTTTTCCCGCTGTCTTCCATGTCTATATTTATAGAAACGGCCCCCCTCCTGGCAACTGCCTGTCCCGCCCCCGTTAAAGCTATAAGTGGGTGGATTTGAGGCAGGTTCAGGTCAGGATTCCGATTTTTAACACTAACCTCCCAACCGACCCAAACCCATCCGTTATTTAGATTAAAATTCCCCCCAAAAAGATAGTTGCGGAGCCCTGAGAGCAGGTTGCCTGGCCATTGTTCTGGCTGGCAAATGATGCATGTTGGCATATGCTGAAATTTAGAGCACAAATCCACTGAGCAATCATAAAAATTTGTAAATCGAGGGCAGCATAATTAAAATATTACAAGACACATCAGTTATTGCACATACGTCACTGCCTTGATGGTGCTATTAAAGGAAGGGTATCTGTAGTTTCATTCAAAACTTGGTTTCTTTTTTTAAAAAAATGAGACACACCAAATGAGTTGTTCAATGGAAAACCATCAGTTTCAGCATCTGTCATATCAACTGTTGATCACTGTTTATTACATAGAGGATTCTCAATAGAAACTTGAATACCATTTTAATCCATGAATCCATAATCCATGAATGAAAACGACTGTATAATGTGAATGGAGTGGGAAAGCCTTGCTTGTGAGTGGGATAAGAATAGCATTCCATAGTTGCTCATAGAGCATTTTATTTATACCACAAGTTCAACATTTGTAGCTGTGTGTTTTTTGAATACTGCTATTTTATTGGTAATTATAAGCATGCAGAAGGGTGCTTTAGTGCGCTTCATATCATGTAAAATGGCTTTTGGCAGTGGTATGTTTTTCCCATCACACTGAAGTTTAATGTGACAATCGTGGGACTGATAGGACCTCAAATATTTGATGGATGATTAACTGCTCAGGGTACTGTTTTTAAAAAAATATATATATTGCACCATGTCTGAAAGGGGATTAAATAAATTGACATATTAATTGAAAGTGTAGCTAGAATTGAGGGTAGTGCTGGTATTTGCAATGGAGATTTAACAAAAAAAACCAGCTGTGAATGCTGTGAATCTGCCATAAAAGCAGGTCCATGAGCATCTATAATAAGCCCAAAGGCAACATGTGAAAAGTTGACAAATAATATTACCCCTTACTGAATAGGGCCTATTTCCAAAGGTGCAGAATGCATTGAAATATTTCTTAGGCTTTTCTCTATCACAAGTCTCAAACCTTTTTATTGGAGGGAGGGGAGTGATACAACTTCACATTTATCCTGTCTAGGTTCCAGGGCTAAAAAAGCTTAATGTTTTGGTTGGAGTTGCTTCATTAGAACTGTATTTACAGTGACCATAATGTAGGCATAGTAAATCTGTTATTTCTAAAATCCACATTTATAGAATCCATATTTCAAAAGATGAGAAATATGTATAAAAGCTATGTATATTGCTGAGCTATATGCTAAAAGTAACTTCATGAGCAGCTGTTATACTATCTAATGTCTACCGCTCAAATAACCCAAGTTGTTTCATCAAAATCCCTGCTTTGTGCACTTTCAATGTAGCTACCATGGGTTGGATGAGAGTGCAGAAAGTGATGCTAATATAATATTACTTGTGTGGCCACAAAACTGGAAATAAGTTTGTAGTTATTCAGCAGTTAGGTTGGCACTATTTCGCTCCTCCAGGGCAGCCACTATAGGCAGGGCCTATTAGCCCAAAAACACTTATTTCAAAGGAGTCACTAAGCTGGTATAATTTCATTGTTTCCATTTTTAGTTTTGTAGTATATTATAAAGTCAATAAATTTAAATCCTCAAATTTACTGTCTGGCACTATATAGAAATTGCTACTCTTTGATTCTGTACTGTAGGCCATCAGCTCAGCACTGCTACAAACACCAAATACACACCATTTAATATATAATTTGCTGTGTGGAGTGAGCAGCAGGATCCGGTCTCTAACGCAACAAACATTAGTAGGTTTGGGCTCATTATTGGACTTATCTGATCATAATGTTGAAACAAAAATCATGATAGCTGTAAACTTCAGCAGTGTTGAATTGGGTTGGCTTTGAGGTTGAGACTGCTCAAGAAATATAATACTTAATCCCATATGTACCTTTAGGATATTTTTAAATGATGACCCGTTACTTGAGCAAAGAGTCAGGAGACACATTAGATAGCGGGAGCATTAAAGGCTCTAAGTACTCTATTGTCCTGTTAAAGTGAAGCAATATTCAATGATTTTTTAAATAATAATGTGATATAAACATTAATGAATGATTGACTACTTGTTAAATCTTAGCAATATTAAGTTGCCATAACTTGTCATTCATAAGTTAATCATCATGCTCCTGGAAATATTTATACTTTCACAAAGTCAATCATTTATTATTCCCTGGTGTGTGTTTTTTTCTGTAGTGTAAATTGAATGTTGTTATATCTGAGTAGATAGTATTCTAAAAATGTGTAATGTTTAAATGTTTGAAAAAACAATCTTTTAAGTACAATTTTAGAGAAGATACAGAAATAATATAGGCAGAAAAATATTACTATTCAGTGGCACAGTTGCATCGAGTAGCAGAATAACCTAAAATTGAAAATATAGTTTTGAAAATTAGGTACTAACAATTTTTTACATTGTGCTTGGAAACTGTATCAACTTCAGGAACTGGCATCTGGTCAGTAAAAGTAATCTTCAGATGAGGGGAAAAATGGACATCTGGCATGAATTCATCTTTTTTTATATATTTAAATAGCTTTGCTATTTTTGTCTGTTCATCCGCTCATAGGGAGTTGTATGTAATGAAGCATGTAGTTGTAACTAGGCTATACCTCAGCTGGAAAATGTCAAATTATATTATGCATTCCTCAAAAGCATAAATCATGCTTAAGATTTCTTTTTAAAATGTGAAGGTAAGAAGAGACAAATTGAATGAGTTTGAAAATAAATAAGTCACCAGGAATTGCATAATGCATTTCAAAAAAATGTTGCATGTTACTGTTGTCAGAAGCAGAGATCTCTGGAGACTTTAAGTATTCATGGTACAAATGTGATTATAAAGATTGTAAGATTATGCAGATGTTCAAGGGTTCTGGGGAATCTCAGACAGCCTTTATGCTTTGAATGCCACATTTGAATGTTAAATCATATATTTGAGAGACTAGTGCAGTAGTAAGTAGGTTTTAGTTATTTCTTATGTATCATCAAGCAGTGGACCTATATGTTTGAAAGTTTTTGTGGAAAAAGTATAAAAGAATACATATAATATATATCTGTTCTTTTACTCTGCAAACTCATCCAACCTTGAACAAGAAAATCTCTTTGAGATGATTTGCCTTCATCATAATAAAGGTTAAGAACAGAGAAATAGATACTGAGGGATCAGACAGAAAGTTTGTGCAGGTACTCACTATTTCTATAGCAACACTGCAGAAGAAAAAGTGCAATATTGTCTTGTTATAGATGCTTATCCTTTGAACAGATCATTATTTTTGTGCCGTGCATTCTACAATACAATGTGAACTAGAAATGTCAAAATAATAAACTTATTTCCAGTACCTAATATGCTGGCTGTGTTTTGTCTTTCTTTAAACTAGCCTGGAAATAGTCAATGGCTACAAATTTGTCAGGATCTGTAGCCTTCACAGCATTGGTCAGTAAGGGAATGATATCACTCATATCAAGGATATTCAGATTTATCATGTTTGGCTGATCCCAGAGAATAGCCAAGAAAGAAGAAATTAAGAGCGTCAATCTCTTACTCTCAAAGTGTGTGGTTTGTATTTATTACTAATTTATGCTATTTTGGATAAAGTGACTCTTTTGTCACACTATTCTGAACAATTGATAAGTGACCTTAAAACCTGCTGTTATAGATTGCAGTCTATCAGTTAATATCTGAGTAAATTGAAGTATATGAAGTAAAATTTCAAATGTCTGTCTTAGTTTTGCAATCACTGAAAAGGTAGACCTTTAAGATAACATTAATGTACTTACCTTTTTTGTCATTAAAATTGTTATAGCCTTTATTAAAGCTGTATTTAAACATGCAACTATTGAAAAATATCTATTTCAGACTGTTCAATGGCTGGATAGACATCGAAACATAGAAACGTAGAAAATAGGTGCAGGAGTAGGCCATTCGGCCCTTCGAGCCTGCACCGCCATTCAATGAGTTCATGGCTGTACATGCAACCTCAGTACCCCCTTCCTGCTTTCTCGTCATACCCCTTGATCCCCCTAGTAGTAAGGACTATATCTAACTCCTTTTTGAATATATTTAGTGAATTGGCCTCAACAACTTTCTGTGGTAGAGAATTCCACAGGTTTACCACTCTCTGGGTGAAGAAGTTTCTCCTCATCTCAGTCCTAAATGGCTTACCCCTTATCCTTAGATTGTGACCCCTGGTTCTGGACTTCCGCAATATTGGGAACATTCTTCCTGCATCTAACCTGTCGAAACCCATCAGAATTTTAAACGTTTCTATGAGATCCCCTCTCATTCTTCTGAACTCCAGTGAATACAAGCCCAGCTGATCCAGTCTTTCTTGATATGTCAGTCCCGCCATCCCGGGAATCAGTCTGGTGAACCTTCGCTGCACTCCCTCAATAGCAAGAATGTCCTTCCTCAAGTTAGGAGACCAAAACTGTACACAATACTCCAGGTGTGGCCTCACCAAGGCCCTGTACAACTGTAGCAATACCTCCCTGTTCCTGTACTCAAATCCCCTCGCTATGAAGGCCAACATACCATTTGCTTTCTTAACCGCCTGCTGTACCTGAATGCCAACCTTCAATGACTGATGTACCATGACACCCAGGTCTCGTTGCACCTCCCCTTTTCCTAATCTGTCACCATTCAGATAATAGTCTGTCTCTCTGTTTTTACCACCAAAATGGATAACCTCACATTTATCCACATTATACTTCATCTGCCATGCATTTGCCCACTCACCTAACCTATCCAAGTCACTCTGCAGCCTTATAGCATCCTCCTCGCAGCTCACACTGCCACCCAACTTAGTGTCATCCGCCGGATGGGGCAAAATGTGCTGGAAAAATAAATTTGAGGTAGGAAACAGTTTATGAATGAGTGATGGAGCAGCGCAGTGCCTTCATCTTCTTGACAGCTGGTGAGATGGAGGTGCAGCTGTATTAGATGGGTGCAAAGAGAGTTGCCTGTTCGGCACTCCAGGGAACTATCCCCAGAAGATAATAGTGCGACATGCATGGCAGCAAGGGGTGGCCAAGATCAAGGCTGTATCCAGGACCCACAGGATATAGGAACAGAGGCAGAAGAAGACTGCACACCTTAAGGAATCTGCCCATGTCAGACTGCCCAACATTTGCCAGTTCGATGTCACCAGCATTCATGCCATAAGGATTTTGTCTGGCAACCTGTTCCAAGTTTACTGCTGGTACATGCCAATCTCTCTCTCAGCTTTGCAGATTTTTCAAATGGTTACCAGGCACACCTATACTCCAGCAAGGCACACATTTGAGCTGTGGCTTACAACTGACATCCTTAATGCACAAACATCTTCATAGGGTTTCACACACAATCACGGGGCTGAATTTGCGGCCCCTATGGGTGTGTACAAGGTACGCATACGCCTGTGGGGGCCCCACAAGTTCCGGGTTTCGACATCCACTGCGCATGCGCCTAAATTCTGAATTTGCAACCTGTCAAGAGTCCTCTTGACAGATCATATGACTATAAAGCCTCTGACCACAATTTCTGTATCATTGTAACACAACCTACTTGCATGTGCATAGTAATTTACTGACACACAGGATGTACTTCAGCATGGCCACATGACTGCTGTCAATAACTTGCATAGCCACTTTCCCAAAGTTATTGTCAGATTGGCCAGAAGATGTGGTTGTGGCAATGAAGTGAATGAACAGTCTGGTTCTGGTGTCTCCTGATCTCCCTGCCATTCTTCCTTTCATCTTGTAGCGCGTCAACCATGAAATAATGTATTTGTGCTACTTAAAAAGCCACTTTGTCATTAATATTAACTTGTCTTGCCGACCACCAAGGGACTCTAGCTACTACTTGGATGCCTTGTTCAATCCCTGAACTCCTGTAAAAATTTAGATTGGAAGAACTTATTTTTCATGTCCCATTTTTTTTCCAGTTGCTTTTTGTCTTGCAACTGTTTCAATTATAGTTGGGTTCCCAATTAATTATTGGACAATATTCATCTATTTTAAGGTTGCATTCCTGGAAGAATGCAAATTCCCAATTTTTTTTTTAAGTTGAAAACATTTGACAACAAAAAAATACTAATTTATTGTGGAACCATACTGCAAAACTGACAAACAAAAAAGGACCAAAAAGCCTCAGACCTTTTTTTTCAGAGATCCGTCACTCGTAGAGTTTATCCGAGACCCACTTTGGATGGACAAAGGGAACATCCAGCCCAATTCCATCCTAAATGTACGAAAATATCATGCTGGGCTTCATTTTCATACACGATAATATTTTAATGAAGCTATGGCTTTTTTTGTTACAATTGTTCTAAAAAGCCTGTTAGAAAATTGGACCTTCCACTTAAGTGACACAGATCCAGTTATATGAATTTGAACTAGATTTTCCAGTCCCCTCTTACCTATTCTGCTCCTCTGCCACTGGACTTAGCAACTTGTAAATACACCATATTAAATCACACCATCTGCTGATGTTCACTTGTCAGTTCTTCAGAATTTTACTAAAAATGCCAATATTGTTTCTCAATCAAAAATAACAATTAATCTCACACTTTGGCAGAAAAAGGTTGAAGCTCGTCATTGCTCTGTATTAATCTTTGGCCCAAGCCAATCATCACAAATTTCAATATTCTGGGAATCCGCAGCATTCGGATTCTGCAGCAGCTTATTTTTCATATGCCCCTGTGTTTTTCTGTTGCTCTTATTCTACTTTCCTTACCTAGGTAAAATTTAATGTAAAATTGTTGAGATCATGTGAAATCTCAATCAAAGGAATCATTATGTTAAAAGACAAGAGTTTGCTCTGGTTACGCAGTCTTCCATTGTCTGGTGAAGAAAGACTGACTGCTTAATGGAGAATGCAAAATCTGTCCAGCTGAATTGAAAGAAAAATGAGAACTGCACATGGAAGCAAGTATTATTGTTGCTATTATAAAGGTTCATAATTAATGTAGATATTTGTCGGCCTTTTGTCAAGATTTGCAGGGGTGATGAGAATGTATGTGCCAGGCAAAATAAAATTAAATCCTTTGCATCTCCTCCATTAAGCTACTTACTGGCACAAAGTCAAAGCTACCTTTGATGATCTTTCAGAATTGGGCACAGTTGCTTCAGTGGGGTAGCTTGGGACAGGCATTGTGACACAAATCTTGCCAGACTTTCAAAATAGAGAAGCACAAAATGCCATGAGGTGGCTTGGCACTTTAAATATTATAAAGTGGCTGTGTGCCTCATGGTGATCCACCACTTTAAATCTAACCGTAGGCAGCATTGAGAAGCATTCCTGCCTCACCAACCGCCCATGATCAGATCCCCCACCCCACCCAACCCTTCTGATCTCTTTCCCCTTCCCCCCCCCCCCTCCCCCAAGAGGCTTCCAATCGACCGATTCCCCCTCCAGCTCCCACCCCCATAGGTCTTCGAAACACATTCTGGCCTTCCGATCCCTCTCCGGAGTCTTCTGACGAATCCCTCCAGCCTTCTGATTCCCTCTTCCTGGCCTCAAGCCGTCAATCCCCCTTCTGGCTCTCCACCGCACTTACCCCCCCCCCCCCCCCACAACCCTTCCGATCTCTTCCCCCTTCCTGCGGGCGGAAGCCTCCAACTGAAAAAAACATTCTGAAAGTACCTGATGGTCCCGGAGGAACATAGACTTGCGATCCAAGGACTAGATGCGCAGCCCAGCCTATGGGCTCACGCATCCCAGGAACGTAAGCGCAACCTAGGATCACGTGGGCCTGGACCACCAATCACAATGTAATATTCTCATTGATAATAATGGGAACTCCGTTTGTACGAGTTGCCATTACTATCAATGAGAATACCTGCACAAACACAACACAATAAATAAATAAAAAAACACCACGTATTTAAAATTAATTGGAATTAAATGTTTTGGAAAAAAACATTTTGAAAGATTTTAAAATGTTTTAATAGGGTTAAAAATAAAATTACCTTAATAGACAGGGTTTTTTTTAATATAAAAAATTAATGATAAATTTATTTTTTCTATGTTTTTAAAAACTAATTTGCAAAAGTAGGCCAAACGCCTGCTTTTTACCAGGCAGAAGCGCTTGAAGGACATTCGCTGGGCAAGAGATGGGCAAATAGCCCAAATCTCTGCCCTGCGAATGTCTCTCCCGGGGATGCGTGCACTCTCTCAAGATATTTTGACAGATCGCAAAAGCCAGTTTTCGGTGCGTGCACATCGCATGCCATTAACCGGCATTTGTGAGGCCCCTTCGAGTGCATGTGCACAGCATACGCACCCAGAGAGGCCACAATTTTCGGGCCACTAAGTTTTTAAAAAAAAACTAATTTTCCAACCAATGTTTAAAAGGTGATACTCACCTTTAAGAAGTCTACCCCCATATACCAGCCCCATACACACACTAGCACCCGTTTCAAATAGGCAAGCAGCACTGCCAGTGAGGAAACTGTGAGAAAACCACAAGATCCGGCAAGGAATCATTTTACATAAAATTTGGAGATTTAATGAGGCTTGTGCTGGCCATCAATGCAGCCTCAAAGATTATTGGCTTTTTACTTCACCACAAAATGTGGCCAGCTGTGTATTAGGTACACTCCACTTTCCCATTCCTCCCAGCAAGTGCCAATTGCAAAGCCTCATAAAATCGGCCCTCGCATTTAATCTATTAAACAGATTAACGCAAATTAGTCGAAGTAAAGATCAAATGCATTTGAAGCCATAACAGACCCTTGTAGAATAGGTTTGGGACTCGTGCTGGACAAACCCGAAGGAATATTTTATTGTGATTATGCCGATGAAAGCACACCCTGCAAGTAGCTGCTATGATCTTATTTATTTAGCCACTGATTGCATGTTGTTCTCTGGATTAAGTAGACTAATGGTTAATGATGAAATCTGCAAAAGAAGGATTATTGAAATAAAGTACAGCTTCTGGAGTATCTATTTATAGGAACCACTGCTAAAGAAACTTGCATTTTTATACCACCTTTTGGCAGGAGCTTTCTGGAGTCTGCGGGTGCAATCAAAGGCGAGTTGTGTGGGAAGTTTGAAATAAGTTGCAGCGAGTCGGGAACCTGCCATCATCCCGCCAGCGCAGCAGCGACCCGAGTAGCAGAGATGGTGACCTAATTAAAATCATTAATAGGTAGTTGTCAGACTCTTAAGAGCCTTTTTTAGCTGACCTTTCAAATTTCCCTGGCTGCCCACGGGATTCATGCAGCTTGGGAACCACATCTGTCAGTCTGAGGCGGAAGTTGAGTGGCCATTGCTCCAGCTGATTAGATGACTGCATGAAATGTAGTATAAAATCTCCCACCTTACAGGTGATCACTTTCCTCAGGCAGAAGCTGTTGCTGGCTGCATTCCTAGCACAGATTTAGCTTGCTACAGGCTGCAAGTGTTTGCAGCAAAGTCACCATCCAGTCTCACCTCAATGTTGCAACTTATCACACCATTGACAACTTGCTCCTCTGATCTCTACTTGACCTGTCATCTATTCCATCAGCACGGGTGCCGTTTAGACTGTCTAACCTTGTTCCCCATAATCAGACAACGCTAGGCCCCAACAGCACCAGGGCATACTATCAGGACCACCAACCTTTTCCTCAACCACCTGATACTGCACAGGACAGAGAGTTGAACCACACCAGAGATGATACCCCCTATACAGGGGGTATCATCTCCTCAACATGACTGAGCAGCAGTGCCACAGGAGTCGTAGGCGATTGCGACAGGTCATCGCAGACATTTGTAGCTTGCTGGAACAAGACTTGCTGCCCATATGACCTGGTGGACATGCCTTACCAGTGGCTGTCAAAGTCACCAGCACCCTCAACTTCTTTGCTTCAGGCTTCTTCTAGAGCTCTGCAACAGATATTTGTGACATCTCGCAGTGGGATGCTCACAGATGCCATGTTTGACAAGTCAGCCAATTAGATCAACTTTGCCGCTGATGAAGCCAGTGTTACTGAGCGGGCACTCGGCTTTGTCATTCTGGCTGGCTTCCCACGTGGCCATCAGGGTACCCGATTATCACACAGGAGTGTTTGTGAAGCGCAAGGGCTTCCACTCCCTCAATGTTCAGCTGGTCTGCAACCATAGGAAGATCATCATGCATGTGTGCACCAAATTCCTTGGCAACTGTCAAGAATCTTTCATCCTTTGCCACTCCACCCTCCCTCAGCTCTTGGCATTGCCAAACACACTTACCTGCTGGCTGCTTGGAGACAAGGGTTATCCACTGAAGACATGGCTCATGGATCTGCATCCCAGAGTACTAAAAGAGGTAGCCATGGAAATAGTGGATGCATTGGTTGTTATCTTCCAAAATGTTACAGATTATGGAACAGTTCCTGCAGATTGGAGGGTGGCAAATGTAACCCTACTATTTAAAAAAGGAGGGAGAGAGAAAACTGGGAACTACAGACTGGTTAGCTTAACATCAGTAGTAGGGAAACTGCTAGAGTATTATAAAGGATGTGATAACGGGACACTTAGATAATATCAACAGGATTAGATAAAGTCAACATGGATTTATAAAAGGAAAATCGTGTTTGACAAACCTACTGGAGTTTTTTGAGGATGTATCTGATAGAATAGATAAGGAAGAACCAGTGGATATAGTGTATTTAAATTTTCAGAAGGCCTTTGATAAAGTCCCACAGAAGAGGTTAGTGTGCAAAATTAACGCACATAGGATTGGGGGTAATGGATTGAAAATTAGTTAACTGACAGGAAACAGAGAGTAGGAATAAACTGGTCTTTTTCAGGGTGGTGGGCAGTGACTAGTGGGGTGCCACAGGGCTCAGTGTTTGGGCCCCAGCTATTCACAATGGATGAGGGAACCAAATGTAATATTTCCAAGTTAGCTGACGACACAAAACTAGGTGGGATTGTGAGTTGAGGATGCAAAGACGTTGCAAGGCGATTTAGATAGGTTGAGTGAGTGGGCAAACACATCGTAGATGCAGTATAACGTGGATAAATGTGAAGTTACCCACTTTGGTAGGAAAAACATAAAGACAAAGTATTATTTAAATGGTGATAGCTTGGGAAATGTCGATGTACAAAGGGACCTGGGTGTCCTTGCACACCAGTCATTGAAAGCAAACATGCAGGATGTATTGTGTGCAGTTTTGGTCTCCTGACCTAAGAAAGGATATACTTGCCATAGAGTGAGTGCAGCGAAGGTTCAGTAGACTGATTCCTGGGATGGCAGGACTGTCGTATGAGGAGAGATTGGGTTGACTCGGCCTGTATTCACTAGAGTTTAGAAGAATGCGAGGGGATCTCATTGAAACGTATACAATTCTGACGGGGCTGGACAGACTGGATGCGGGGAGGATGTTTCCCCTGGCTGGGAAGTCTAGAACAAGGAGTCACAGTCTCAGGATATGGGGAGGAAATTGAGGACTGAGATGAGGAGAAATGTTTTCACTCAGAGGGTGGTGAACCTGTGGAATTCTATGCCACAGAAGGCTGTGGAGGCCAAGCCATTGAATATATTTAAGAAGAAGATAGATAGATTTCTAGACACAAAAGGCATCCAAAGGGGTATGGGGAGAAAGCGGGAATATGATGTTGAGATAGAGGATCAGCCATGATCATATTGTATGGCTGTGCAGGCTTGAAGGGCCGAATGGCCTACTCCTGCTCCTATTTTCTCTGTTTCAATATTTCTCATGACACCCTTAAGGAGCCAAGTACTGAGAACCAGGAGAGATACAATGAAAGCCACATTTCCACCAGATGCGTCATAGAGCAGACAATAGGCAAGCTCAAAATGCACTTAAATGCCTTGACAGACCTGGAGGAGCCCTTCAGTATGCATCAGGGTCTCTAGAATCATCATTGTGGTCTGCTGCGCCCTGTACAACATAATGCAGCAGCGCATATTAGCGCTGCATGAGGAGCAAGACACTGAGTGCACAACCTCTTCAGAGGAGGAGGAGGAAGAGGAGCATCAGCTGGAAGATGAAGAGGAGCAGAAGCTGGAGGAACCTGTGGGCCAGATGTCGCTAGTACCCAAATACATTGGTGGCTGGGAGGCCAGGTATGGCCTTATCATGGCCAGATTTACTTAACTTGATGCATTATACCCATATGGCTGCCACATGCTGTGCCAGGTATGCACAAACCCACAGCAACACCATAAAGAGCCCCTACAATGACCAAGCCATTCCTTTCACACTGACCACCTTTACTGGAGGTAACATTACATCTCACTGCAACTCATTAAGCCACTTCCAAAGGTGCACACAAATTTGTTCATGACCGGAAAGTGGTGAAAACAAAGATTTTTATAATTGACAATACATTAACGGAAACTTTACATCAACATTGAATAAAACACCCAAGTGGCTACCCTTGAGAATCTACTTGTGTGTAATTTTTCTCTTACATAAGAACATAGGCAATAGGAACAGGAGTAAGCCATATAGCCCCTCGGGCCTGCTCTGGCATTCAATAAGATCATGGCTGATCCGATCATGGACTCAGCTCCACTTCCCCATAACCCCTTATCCCCTTATCGTTTAAGAAACTGTCTATCTCAGTCTTAAATTTATTCAATGTCCCAGCTTCCACAGCTCTCTGAGGCAGCAAATTCCTCAGATTTACAACCCTCTGAGAGAAGATATTTCTCCTCATCTCTGTTTTAAATGAGCAGCCCCTTATTCTAAGATCATGCCCTCTAGTTCTAGTCTCCCCCATCAGTGGAAACATCCTCTCTGCATCTACCTTGTCAAGTCCCCTCATAATCTTATACGTTTCAATAAGATCACCTCTCATTCTTCTGAATTCCAATGAGTAGAGGCCCAACCTACTCAACCTTTCCTCATAGGTCTTGATAGGGATGAAAGGGTTGACTTATCAAGAAAGACTGGATCAACTGGGCTTGTATTCACTGGAGTTCAGAAGAATGAGAGGGGACCTCATAGAAACGTTTAAAATTCTGACGGGTTTAGACAGGTTAGATGCAGGAAGAATGTTCCCAATGTTAGGGAAGTCCAGAACCAGGGGTCACAGTCTAAGGATAAGGGGTAAGCCATTTAGGACCGAGATGAGGAGAAACTTCTTCACCCAGAGAGTGGTGAACCTGTGAAATTCTCTACCACAGAAAGTTGTTGAGGCCAATTCACTAAATATATTCAAAAGGGAGTTAGATGAAGTCCTTACTACTAGGGGGATCAAGGGGTATGGCGAGAAAGCAGGAAGGGGGTACTGAAGTTGCATGTTCAGCCATGAACTCATTAAATGGCGGTGCAGGCTAGAAGGTCCGAATGGTCTACTCCTGCACCTATTTTCTATGTTTCTGTATGTTTCTATGTTTCTCTGAACTGCCTCCAAAGCAAGTATATCCTTTCATAAATATGGAAACCAAAACTGCCACAGTATTCCAGGTGTGGCCTCACCAATACCTTATATAGCTGTAATAAGACTTCCCTGCTTTTGTACTCCATCCCCTTTGCAATAAAGGCCAAGATACCATTGGTCTTCCTGATCACTTGCTGTACCTGCATACTATCCTTTTGCGTTTCATGCACAAGTACCCCCAGGCCCCGCTGTACTGCAGCATTTTGCAATCTTTCTCCATTGAAATAATAACTTGCTCTTTGATTTTTTTTCTGCCAAAGTGCATGACCTCACACTTTCCAACATTATACTCCATCTGCCAAATTTTTGCCCACTTACTTAGCCTGTCTATGTCCTTTTGCAGATTTTTTTGTGTCCTCCCCACACATTGTTTTTCCTCCTATCTTTGTATCGTCAGCAAACTTGGCTACGTTACACTCAGTCCCTTCTTCCAATTTGTTAATATAGGTTGTAAATAGTTGGAGTCCCAGCACTGACCCCTGCGGCACCCCACAAGTTACTGGTTGCCAACCAGAGAATGAACCATTTATCCCGACTCTCTGTTTTCTGTTAGTTAGCCAATCCTCTATCCATGCTAATATATTACCCCCAACCTCGTGAACTTTTATCTTGTGCAGCAACCTTTTATGTGGCACCTTGTCAAATGCATGTGCTTCTACGAGGTGCTAACCCTGTGACTCCAGCCGAGGTAGAAGCAGCCGCTCACTTCTCTGCTGTGACTGCTGATCATCCTTGATGGATGTCCTCTGGGTTTTGCAGCCTGCGATGGCCCTGCCAAAGTCTGCTCCTCCTGCAACTGTGCAGGGGCAGATTTGGCCATTGCGTTCTGAGGATGGCATCTGGGGCTCTGACTGAGGGGGTGGCAATGGGGGAGAAGTGTGAGCACTTTGAGAGGAGCCCACACTTCCATTTCCCCTCCCACCATCATCCCTTTCATGGGTCACCCGCACTTCCCTGCTACCAAGGAGCTGGAGAGCACCTTATTGCACATCAGTGGGACAATGAGGACCCACACCTATGCTGATATCCCTCCTAGACTGGAGGACTATGAGTGTCTGCCATCTATGCTCCATAGATAGTCATCTATTCTTCATAGAGACCATGTGCTCCTGTGAGTGGCACATTCACTGCTCTATGCAGGTGGCCATCCAATCCATGGAAGAGGCTACAGTCACCATCACCTGCGACATGGTGATGCACATGTTGGAGATGGACTCCTCCATTCTCTGAACATTTGCAGACTTTGCGGTTGCAAAACCTGTCAGAGCCGCTTGCACCTCTAGGACCGCCCTCTTTCTGGATGGCCCCCGAAGCTCAGCGTCTGCATGCAGCTGAGCAGAGCTGTGAGTGTCCTGTATCCTCCGGCAAAAAGTCTCCAATGCTGTCCCCGTCTCCACCATTTGCTCTTGCTCACTTGTGACTTGTGACGGACTCGGTGACAACACTACTCTATCTCACGTGGGGCCCACCGACATGTGCATCTCTGCGCTGATTCCGGGTGCACCCATGTCTGATGACACTGCGTCCTCAGAGGCTGAAAGTTCCTCTGAGGAGTCGTCTTCCTCTTCCTCCTGGACAGTGTGGAGAGCTCTTGATGGACCTGTGGGAGAGTAAAGAGATGAGTTTGATATGCTATATGAAGAATCGGTACAGATGACTTGATGCACTTGATGACCATTAGAAACATATAAAATTCTGATGGGATTGGACAGGTTAGATGCAGGAAGAATGTTCCCAATGTTGGGGAAGTCCAGAACCAGGGGTCACAGTCTAAGGATAAGGAGTAAGCCATTTAGGATCGAGATGAGGAGAAACATCTTCACTCAGAGAGTTGTGAGCATGTGGAATTCCCTACCACAGAAAGTTGTTGAGGCCAGTTCATTAGATATATTCAAAAGGGAGTTAGATGTGGCCCTTACGGCTAAAGGGATCAAGGGGTATGGAGCAAAAGCAGGAATGGGGTACTGAGGGAATGATCAGCCATGATCATATTGAATGGTGGTGCAGGCTTGAAGGGCCGAATGGCCTACTCCTGCACCTATTTTCTATGTTTCTATCAGTCCCCATGTGAGTGACTGATGTAAGCCATGTAGCTGTATATTTAATGTAACTCTGTCACCATATTGCTGAGATGTTCTCCCTGTCTCCATCTCCCATGCCAGCTGCTCAGCCACTCCCAATGCAGCCTCCGCTGCTGTTGTGAGGGTGGCAAATGATGTAGGCCCACCTCCAGTTCTCTCCCTCTCCCTCTTCCTCTTATTGTTCGCTATCTTCTCCTGCAAGGAGGGAAAGAAGAGAAGGTTGAGTCAGAATGATGGAATGAATGTATGGAATGGATGGGTTACATCTTTAGAGGGAGATTCTGATGGTGGGGTGGCAATGCCAAGTGGCCTCCTTGTGTGTTGTTAATTGGTATGATTGCACTAGGATAAGGGTAAGTGTGAGGGGCGACTAGTAAGAAGGGAATGTGATAATGTAGATAGATAGAGAGGGATGGGTGGCTGTACAAGGTATGTTGATGTGAGTAAAGATGTCCAGTAGGGCTGGGAAGCCAGAGTGATAGGGATGTGATGGGAGGTACAGCAAGATAAAGTTGATGAAGACAAAGATGGCTCTGTACTCACCTTTCCTGGTCTAATGAGATCATTGAAACATTTCCGGCACTGCACCCAGGTCCTCCTCACAACATCCCTGCTGATCGCCTCCTCTGCTATTTGGAGCCAGGCTCCTTTTGTCACCTGGAGATCTCTTCCGCTCATTTGAAGGGAAGAGAACTGCCCTGGATGCTCTGACTATCTCCACAAGCATATGAAGGGAGTCATCGGAGAACCTAGGTGTAGCCCTTTGCCTCTGTGCAGTCATGTCTCAACTGTTTGGAGCAATCAAAGACTCCAATGCACTGCCTACACACTCCTAGATGAACCTTCAAATGCAATGTGGCCATGGCTCCTTTAAATATCCCAGCTGAAAACGTGTCATCGATTATGTCATCAGAGCTGCACCATTTAATAGGGCCAGGTAATGCGCAGGATGGGGTTAATACGCATCATTAGAGCAAAGTCAATTTCTGCAGCGGGATGGAAGCAGGAATGGGGTCGCGACCCACCACAGGACCGCTCGCACCTGACCTACCCAGCAACAGAAAATTCCAGCCTTAATGTTTCTCAGAAATGTCTCGGTGATCTACGTACTGTGAACTATTTTAAAAGTGCAGTGAATGTCATGGTTGAGGGAGGAATGTGTGAAGTGCTTTGAGATCTTTTAATATGATCAACCAAAACTTTCAAGAAAATATTCAGCATCTTAGCCACATGAACCATTACATTTAATCAGCCACCTTGAAAGTGAAGGTCAGAGCAGGCTCCCGGTTGTTTAGTCACCATTTTAAATGCAAATGGACAATACAAGAAGGGAAAATCTGAGAGGGTGGTATCTAACGAAAAGAAAATGTTTGACAAATTAGTGACACAAAACTGGATGTAAACTTCATCATCATAGAAGAGGAAAAAAGTCAAAAATATTAGGATTCTGAGACTTTAGAAGAAAAATCCCTTAATATTAAATTTTTTCATTGAAATGTCATGGACAGTTAGCCCTTGTTACTTTATCCTCCAATATAAGTAAACCAGATACCACTGAAAAAGAAACTTCCAGAAGAAAACATATTGCTTGTTGATTGGTGAGTGGAAAGGTGATGTCCACCACAGCAGGTAAGGAGTTTAAGCTGGAATCTGTTTCTGCAATTTTCAACAAAAAGTGAGGTTTGGCTGAAAGAACTTTCCATCAAATACTGTTCTTCAAATAATCAAATGTTTTCACTGTAAGCAAATTAAAAGTTAATAAAGATAAATTATCCAGTAGCATATGGTTCATCTGTGTCAAATTAGAAAGAATCATACTTAATTTGCATTTTCAGTTTGTGAGGAGAATTAGCTAGTTCAGAAAAGATTATGGATTAAAAAGATAATTTTGAATGGCATAATGGAAATATATATTAACTGGGTCTTTTCATGCACTATAGAACATTGCATATGATTTGATTTTTTTTCCCCTGATGTTTCAAACCAGTATTTCAAGTACCGTCTGAAGGAAATTGGGGGGGGAAAGCTATCAGATATAATTTTTCAACTTTATTCTTTATTAATTAAATCTGTGAATATAGCTAAAATGCTAAAACATGAAAATGGTTGTCCAGAATAATAGACACCTTAAGGTTGAAAAACAAATTCAAGGGCTTAGAGGCCGTAAAATAAATTATCAGAATGAAAAATGAAAAGTTTGTGTTAATGCCTTGAATACCTCATGAGATGTGTTGTTGCACATAATGTATAATTATAATATTTTTGAAAAATTAAAATGCAATGTGACATAACTAACTCAGTTGCAGGATTGTGTAGGAGAAATGCATTAAGAATTGCCTTAAATGTGTTCATCAAAATGAAGTCACTAGGAGTCTTGAATACTGGGAAAGGAAAGGGCTAAAAGTTATTACATAGTATTTGCAACACATTAACAGGCCATTCGGCCAACAGGTCAATTCTGGCATTTATGCTCCACACGAGCCTCCTCCCACCCTTCTTCATCTAACCCCTCAACATATCCTTCTATTTCTTTCTCCCTCATGTGTTTATCTAGCTTCCGCTCAAATGCATCTATGCTATTCACCTCAACTACTCCCTATGGTAGCAAGTTCCACACTCTCTGGGTCCAGACATTTCTCCTGAATTCCCTATTGGATTTATTAGTGACAATCTTATATTTATACATGGGATAGAGGACAAGCCATCAAAACCAAAGGCCTGCAAATGGTTTGTTGAGGGGGCATAAAGATTCACTGCTTTTTCTGGATCTGTGTGAGACCCTTTATAAACCTGAGCGGCTAAGAATCATAGGGGCCGAAATTCATCACTACCGCTGAGCTACCACCTGGTTTGGTCAAAAAAAAATCACCTACCGCCCGGCGGTAAATTCATCAGAGAAGTACCGCCGGCAGTAGTCCATACTGCCCGCCCATGGGAAAATCCCTCAAAATGCCAGTTTCATCACTAAGATCGGCTAAGGTCCATTTACCACCCGCTAGAAAGACCGTTCTGAAAAAGGTGGTCTTACCTGGATCTTGAGCGGACGGTACGGACAATGGAGCTGAGCCGTACAGAACAGTAGATCCCAGGTCTGATTATCTATTTGAGTGGTAGTAGGGATCACTACAACGGTCTCTGCTCCACCAGCCAGCATGGAAAAAGTACTAAGGCACATTTTCCATTCCTGATTGCTATCTAGTGATCCCTGCTGGAAAGTGCACTTGAGTGACCATCAGATGAGGACAGAGTCAGGTGATGGTCCTTCCCTTCCCCCCTCCCCCACAAAAAAGATTGAGCAATCTAACACTAGAATTATAGAATGGTTACAGCACAGAAGGAGGCCATTCAGCCCATTGAGCCTATGCCAGCTCACTGCAAGAGCACTTCTGATAGTCACACTCCCTCGCCCTTTCACTGTAGCCCTGCAAGCAGTAAAGAAGTGACACTTGCATTTCAGTACTACACTTCTGACAGTGTAGCACTGAAATATCAGCTTAGATTTTGTGCTCAAGTCTCTGAAATGAGCCTTGAACCCATGACCCATCACATCATCATTTACAATGACAACTTTCTATGTAACCATTTTATAGTGTGGAAACTGTATGTAAATATTTCACCATAACACTTTATTGCTGAATCAATCAAATCTCTCTCCACAGATGCTGCCTGACCTGCTGAGTATTTCCAGCATTTTCTGTTTCCATTTCAGATTTCCAGCATTGGCAATATTTTGTTTTTGTGTTAATTGTGGAGGCTCTGGCCACAATCTTCCAATCTCCTTGGATACAGTGCCAGAGGAATGGTGAATTATAAATGTTACACCCCTGTTTAAAAAAGGGGAGAGGGATAAACCTGGCAACTATCGGCTAGTCAGCCTAATGTCGGTGGTGGGGAAACTTTAGAGACAATAATCGTGGACAAAATTAATTGGTATTTAGAAAATTATGGGGTAATAAATGAAAGTCAGCATGGATTTGTTAAAGGCAAAACGTTGTTTGACGAACTTGATCGAGTTGTTTGATGAAGTAATGGAGAGGGTGGATGAGGATAGTGTGATTGATGTTGTGTATATGGACTTTCAAAAGGCATTTGACAAAGTACCACATAATAGATTGGTTAGTAAAATTAAAGGGGCAGTGGCAGCGTGGATACAACATTAGCTAAGGGACAGAAAGTAGGGAGTAGTGGTGAATGGTTGCTTTTCAGACGGAAGGGAAGTGTACCCCAGGGGTTGGTATTAGGACCACGGCTCGTTTTGATATATATTAATAACCTGGACTTGGGTATATAGGGCACAATTTCAAAGTTTGTAGATGATAAGAAACTCAGAAATGTAATAAACAATGAGGAGGACATTAACAGACTTCAGGAGGACACAGACAGTCTGGTAAAATAGGCAGACACATGACAGATGAAATTTAACATAGAGAAATGTGAAATGATACATTTTGGTAGGAAGAATAAGAAGAGGCAATATGGTACTAAATGGTACAATTATAAAGGGGTGCAGAGACAGAGAGACCTGGGGGTGTTTGTAAACAAATCTTTGAAGGTGGCCGGACAAGTTGAGAAGGATGTTAAAAAACCATGTGGGATCCTTGGCTTTATTAATAGAGGAATAGAGTACAAAAGCAAGGAAGTTACGCTCAAAAAATCAACCATTGACCCCTCACTCCTTGTAAACTACCGCCTCATCTCCAACCTCCCTTTCCTCTCCAAAGTCCTTGAACGTGTTGTTGCCTCCCAAATCCATGTCCTTCTTTCCTGCAACACCAAGTTTGAATCCCTCTAATCAGGTTTTCGCTCCTGTCACAGTACTAAAATGGCTCTTATCAAAGTCACATATTACATCCTTTGTGACTGTGACAAAGGCAAACTATCCCTCCTCGTCCTTTTTGATTTGTCTGCAGCCTTTGACACGGTTGACCACTCTCTCCTTCTCTAACACCTCTCTACTGTTGCCAGCTGGGTGGGACTGCACTCAGCTGGTTCCATTCTTATCAATCTAATCGTAGCCAGAGAATGACATGCAATGGCTTGTCTTCCCACTCCCACATCATTACCTCTGGTGTCCCCAAAGGATCTATCCTTGGCCCCACCTATTTCTCATCTACATGTTGCCTCTTGGCGACATTGTTATGTATGTAAACATTACCAATGTTTAAGACAAAAATGACAGATGCTAGAAATTGGAAATCAATTGGGCAGATGTGAAGACTTGCCACCAGGGGGGCGCACCTGTGGGAGACCCAAGGGTCACCTGCACACCCTGGGCAAGCAGGTATAAAAAGTAGTTTACCATGCTGCTTCTTCACTCTGGAGTTACATTAAAAAGACCAAGGTCACAACAGTTTGAGCTTACAATATACAGTCTTGTGGAGTTATTCTGAACATAACAATTGGCGACGAGTAACAGATCACGAACTTTCATGTGGTTATGGCTGCCATTGGTATTCATGAGAAATTTGTTGTGGGTGATGATTGGGAAGCCTTCGTTGAGTGTCTTGACCAGTACTTTGTGGCCAATGAGCTGGAAAAGGAAGAAACCGCGGTCAAGCGCAGGGCGATTCTCCTCACCGTTTGCGGGTCCATGATATATGGCCTCATCAAAAATTTGCTAGCACCGACGAAACCAACGGAGAAGACATATGAAGAGTTGTGCACGCTGGTTCGGGAATACCTCAAGCCGAAGGAGAGCATCTTGATGACCAGGCATCGCTTTTATACGCACCATCGCTCCAAGGGCCAGGATGTGGCGAGCTATGTCGCCGACCTAAATGCCTTGCAGGACCGTGCATATTTGCTGGATTTTTGGGGGAAGTGTTGCAGGACTTTCTCATGCTTGGAATCGGCCACGAGGCCATTCTTCACAAACTGCTGTCTGCCGAATCCCTAGATCTGAGCAAGGCCATCATGATAGTCCAGGCTATCATGTCCACAAACGATAACATTATCATTGCAGCATCAAAGCTCACTGGCAAGTACTGTGCATAAAATAATGCCTTCAGCAGGCAGGACTGTACATGGCAGGGCCTACACGCCTGCAGAGGCCAGATCTAGGATGACTCAGAGTCCGCTGTGGGGTGTGAATGCAAATCCATTAACACCATGTTGGCGCTGCGGGGGTAATTATCGAGCCCATCAATGTCGATTCAAGCACTATGTGTGCAAGGGCTGTGGAACAATGGGGCACCTCCAGCGAATGTGCAGACGTGCAGCGACTCACCACGTGGCAGAGTCGGCAGAAGATGACCAATCCGGCGCGGATCACGCTAAACGAGTAAGAGGCAACTTAACCCGAGGCTGAAGGGGAAGTGTATGGGGTACACACCTTCACCACCAAAAGCCCACCGATAATGTTAAAAGTCAAATTAAACGGCATTCCAGTTTCCATGGAATTGGACACGGGGGCGAGTCAGGCTTTTGAGAAACTGTGGGGCAACAAGGCACAAAGGCCAAAATTAAGCTCGATTTATACAAAGCTGTGCACCTACACCAACGAGCTCATATCAGTCATTGGCAGTGCGGCAGTGAAGGTATCATACGATGGAGCTGTGCATGATTTACCACTATGGATTGTACCAGGCGATGGCCCAATGCTGTTCAGCAGAAGCTGGCTAGGAAAGATCCGATGGAACTGGGACGACATCAAAGCACTGTCTTCGGTGAATGACGCCTCGTGCACCCAAGTGCTAAACAAATTCCCATCGTTATTCGAGCCAGGCATCGGCATCTTCACAGGCACCAAAGTGCAGATCCATCTAGTCCCTGATGCACGACCCGTTCATCACAAGGCCTGAGTGGTCCCATACATGATGCAAGTGAAAGTCGAGATCGAGCTGGACAGACTTCAACGTGAGCGGATAATGTCGCCAGTCGAGTTCAACGAGTGGGCCAGTCCAATTGTTCCTGTGTTGAAAAGCGATGGGACGGTCAGAATCTGCGGGGACTACAAGATAATGATCAACCGAGTCTCGTTACAGGACCAGTACCCACTACCCAAAGCAGCTGACCTGTTCGCAACGCTAGCAGGAGGGAAGTCGTTCACCAAGCTGGATCTAACCTCTGCTTACATGACACAGGAGCTGGCTGAACCTTTGGAAAAATTGACGTCCATCAACACGCACAGAGGACTGTTCATATACCACAGATGCCTCTTTGGGATTCGCTCGGCTGCAGCCATCTTCCAAAGGAACATGGAGAGTCTGCTGAAATCAGTTCTGCGCATTGTGGTGTTTCAAGATGACATCTTGATCACTGGCTGCAACACCACCGAACACTTGCACAACCTGGAATAGGTTCTCAAGCGACTGGACAGAGTG
The DNA here is from genome assembly GCF_044704955.1 of Pristiophorus japonicus. Lineage (NCBI taxonomy): Eukaryota > Metazoa > Chordata > Chondrichthyes > Pristiophoridae > Pristiophorus > Pristiophorus japonicus. The sequence goes on along the minus strand of NC_091982.1, from coordinate 84,636,666 downwards.
GGACTCAGGCTGAAATGCTCCAAGTGTGTTTTCCTGGTGCCAGAGATCGAATTCCTGGGGAGAAGATTGCAGCGGACGGCATCAGACCCACGGGCTCCAAGACAGAGGCCATCAAGAATGCACCCAGACCACGGAATGTGACGGAGCTGCGTTCGTTCCTGGGACTCCTCAATTATTTTGGTAACTTTCTACTGGGATTGAGCAGTTTCCTGGAATCATTGTATTTATTGCTACGCAAGGGTGATGACTGGGTTTGGGGTAAATCTGAAGAGACAGCCTTTAACAAGGCCAGAAACCTACTATGTTCTAACAAGTTACTTGTATTGTATGACCCATGTAAACGTTTAGTACTAGCTTGTGATGCATCTTTGTACGGGGTCGGTTGTGTGTTACAGCAAGCCAATGTGCACCAATATCTATTTGGACTCCGGTTTGAGCTCAAAACCGACCACAAGCCACTCATTTTGCTGTTCTCAGAAAGCAAAGGTATTGACACAAATGCTTCGTCCCGCATCCAAAGATGGGCACTAACATTATCTGCATATGACTATATAATCCACCACAGACCAGGCACTGAGAATTGTGCTGATGCTCTCAGTCGGCTACCATTGCCCACCATCGGGGTGGAAATGGTGCAACCCGCAGACTTGCTTCTTGTAATGGATGCTTTTGAGAGCGAGGGGTTACCCATTATGGCTCGCCAGATCAGGACCTGGACTAGCCAGTCCCCTGTGCTATTACTAGTAAAAAGCTGCGTCCTCAATGGGAGCTGCTCGGCCGTTCCCGGGAAAATGCAAGGCGAAATGCAGCCATTCCACCAACACAAGGATGAAATGTCCATCCATTCGGACTGATTCCTATGAGGGAATTGTGTAGTCTTGCCAAAAAAAGGCAGGGAAACGTTTATACGCCACCTTCACAGTACCCACCCAGGCATAGTCATGATGAAGACTATCGCCAGGTCGCACGTTTGGTGGCCCGGCATTGACTCGGAATTGAAGTCATGCATACACCCAATGTAACACTTGCTCACAAGGGAGGCCCCACTGAGTCTGTGGTCATGGCCCTCCAAACCGAGGTCCAGGATCCACGTAGATTTCGCTGGCCTCTTTCTGGGAAAGATGTTCCTAATAGCAGTGGGCACTTACTCTAAATGGATTGAATGTATAATAATGTCATTATGTACGTCCACTGTCACCATTGAAAGCCTCCGGGCCATGTTCACCACCCATGGTTTGCCCGACGTCCTTGTTAGTGACAATGGACCATGTTTCACCAGCTCGGAATTCAACGAATTCATGACCCGCAAGGGCATCAAGCATGTCAGGTCTGCGGTGTTTAAGCCCACGTCCAATGGTCGAGCGGAATGGGCAGTCCAAACCATCAAGCAGAGCTTGAAACGCGTGACGGACGGTTCCCTGCAGACCCGGTTATCTCGGATTCTGCTCAGCTACCACACACGACCCCACTCGCTTACCGGGGTCCCCCCTGCAGAATTGGTAATGAAGAGAGCACTCAAAACCAGGCTCTCCTTAGTCCACGCGGATCTCAATGATCACATAGAAACCCGGCGTCACCGGCATAACGTGTACCATGATCGCGCGGCTGTATCGCGTGTATTGAGATTAATGACCCTGCGTTTGTTGTTAATTACGGTCATGGTCCCAAATGGGTTGCTGGCATGTGTTAGCCAAGGAGGGGAATAGAGTGTTTGTTGTCAAACTTTTGAATGGACAAACGTGCAGAAAGCACTTGGATCAGACCTAACTGCAGTTCACTGACAACCAAGAACAGTTTGAAGAGGACATTACCATCATTCATCCACCCACACACACACCCAACCAGCAATCGACCTTGCTGTCAACCACAAGGATGAACCCACCATGCCCGACAGTCTGATCAGACCAGCCACACCACAGTGCAGCAATGATCAAACTGATTCACCCATGCCAGGACTTAAACTCAGGCGATCAACCCGGGAACGCAAAGCCCCGGATCGCATCAACTTGTAAATAACTTGTATCTAAGACTTTGGTAATGTTTACATACATAACATAATTCCCCCCCTCCCCCCCCCCCACCAATGTTAAGACTTGCCAGCAGGGGGCGCACCTGTGGGAGACCCAAGGGTCACCTGAACACCCTGGGCAAGCAGGTATCAAAGGCAGTCTATCGTACTGCTTCCTCACTCTGGAGTTGCATTAAAGAGATCAAGGTTACAACAGTTTGAGCTTACAATATACAGTCTTGTGGAGTTATTCTGAACATAATAGACATCATTCGAAAACACGCTAATGATACCCAGCTCTACCTCACTCATCATCATCATAGGCGGTCCTTCGAAACGAGGATGACTTGCTTACATGCCAAAAAAAGGGCGAGTTCACGGGTGATTCAATGAAGGGCCCGAACTACATCCTGAAGGGTGGAAGCTGCCTGTGCATGAATTTTCTTAACGTGGGGTGGACGTTGCACACCAGCCACCACACAGTCCAGTGGCAAGGATTACCCAAGACAACTGGGGACCAGCTCTGCTGCATGGACCTAGTCTGCACACGTATCGCAGTGTGGGCTGGTCCGTGCAGCAGAGCTGGTCCCCAGTTGTCTTGGGTAATCCTTGCCCCTGGGCCCCTGGCCCTGAACTCGTGCCTCCTCCAAGCCCCGATCATGTCCCTCCACACTCCCTCGCCGCTCCTTCGCCCCGACCTCGCTGCTCCTGCTGTATCTGCCACGCTCCAATCGCCGACCTGGACCATTCTCTCGACCCCTCCACAGTCTCTAAATTGTGAGACTGCTTGTCCGACATCCAGTTCTGGATGAGCAGAAATTTTCTCCAATTAAATGTTGGGAAGACCGAAGCCATTGTTTTCGGATTCCGCCACAAACTCCATTCCCTAGCCATTGACTCCATCGCTCTCCCTAACATCAGTCTAAGGTTGAACCACACTGTTCGCAACCTTGGTGTCATATTTGACCCTGAAGTGAGCTTCCAACCACATATCCACACCATATCTAAGGCAGCCTATTTCAGCTTCGGAACATCGCCTGTCTCCGCCCTTGCCTCAGCTCAACTGCTGCTGAAGCCCTCATTAATGCCTTTGTTATGTCTACACTTGACTATCCGCTCCCTCATTCTACCATACATAAACTTGAGGTGATCCAAAACTCGGCTGCCCGTGTCCTAACTCGCACCAAGTCCCGTTCACCCAATACCCCTGTGCTCACTGACCTATATTGGCTCCCGGTTAAACAACGCCTCAATTTCAAGATTCTTAAACTTGTTTTCAAATCCCTCCATGGCCTCGCCCCACTATATCTCTGTAGTCCCCTTCAGCCCCACAAACCTCCGAGGTACCTGCGCTCCTCTAATTCTGCCCTCTTGAACATCACTGATTATAATCACTCAACCATTGGTGGCCATGCCTTCTGTTGCCTAGGCCCCAAGCTCTGGAACTCTCTGCCTAATCCTCTCCGCCTCTCTACCTCTCTTTCCTCCTTCGAGATGCTCCTTAAAACCTACCTCTTTGACCAAGCTTTTGGTTACCTGCCCTAATTTCTTCTTATTTGTCTATGTGACAATTTTTTTATCTTATAACACTCCTGTGAAGCGCCTTGGGATGTTTCACTATGTTAAAGGCATTATATAAATACAAGTTGTTGTTGTAAACCTTTATAAAACACTGGTTGGGCCTCCACAGGAATACTGTGTTCAATTCTGGGTACCACACTTTAGCAAGGATGTCAAGTCTTAGATAGGATGGAGAAGAGATTTGCGAGAATGGTTCCAGGGATGAGGGACTTCTGTTATGTGGAAAGACCAGAGAAACTGTGGTTATTCACCTGATAGCCGAGAAGGTTAGAAAGAGATTTGATAAATGTATTCATAGAGTAAATAAAGGGAAACCATTTCCAGTGACAGAAGGGTTGGTAACCAGAGTACACAGATTTAAAGTGATTAGCCAAAGAATCAGAGGTGAAATGAGGAAACATTATTTTACACAGAGAAGCTGTGATCAGAGGGGCGGAGATGGGAGTGTGGGTCAGGGGGAGATGGGAGTGTGGGTCGGGGGGAGATGGGAGTGTGGGTCGGGAGGGGGGGGAGATGGGAGTGTGGGTCGGGGGGGAGGAAGATGGGAGTGTGGGTCGGGGCGAGATGGGAGTGTGGGTCGGGAGGGGGGGGAGATGGGAGTGTGGGTCAGCGGGGGGGGAGATGGGAGTGTGGGTTGGGAGGGGGGGGAGATGGGAGTGTGGGTCAGCGGGGGGGGAGATGGGAGTGTGGGTTGGGGGCAGATGGGAGTGTGGGTCGGGTGGGGGGGAGATTAGAGTGTGGGTCGGCGGGGGGAGGAGATGGGAGTGTGGGTTGGCGGGGGGGGGGAGATGGGAGTGTGGGTCGGGGGAGGGAGGAGATGGCAGTGTTGGTCGGGGAGGGGGGAGATGGGAGTGTGGGTCGGGGGAGGGGGGAGATGGGAGTGTGGGTCGCGGGGGGGAGACGGGAGTGTGGGTCAGGGGGGAGATGGGAGTGTGGGTTGGGGAGGGGGGAGATGGGAGTGTGGGTCGGGAGAGATGGGAGTGTGGTCGGGGGTGAGGGTGTCGATAGGAGTGTAGATCGGGGGTGAGGGTGTCGATAGGAGCGTGGGTCGGGGGTGAGGGTGTCGATAGGGGTGTAGGTCGGGGGTGAGGGTGTCGATAGGAGCGTGGGTTGGGGGTGAGGGTATCGATAGGAGCGTGGGTCGGGGGTGAGGGTGTCGATAGGGGTGTAGGTCGGGGGTGAGGGTGTCGATAGGAGCGTGGGTCGGGGGTGAGGGTGTCGATAGGAGCGTGGGTTGGGGGTGAGGGTATCGATAGGAGCGTGGGTCGGGGGTGAGGGTGTCGATAGGAGCGTGGGTTGGGGGTGAGGGTATCGATAGAAGCATGGGTCAGGGGTGAGGGTGTAGATAGTAGCGTGGATTGGGGGTGAGGGTGTCGATACGAGTGTAGGTCGGGGGTGAGGGTGTCGATAGGAGCGTGGGTCAGGGGTGAGGGTGCAGATAGGAGCGTGGGGTGGGGGTGAGGGTGTCGATAGAAGCGTGGGACGGGGGTGAGGGTGTCCATAGAAACATGGGTCGGGGGTGAGGGTGTAGATAGGAGCGTAGGTCGGGGGTGAGGGTGTAGATAGGAGCGTAGGTCGGGGGTGAGGGTGTCGATAGGAGCATAGGTCGGGGGTGAGGGTGTCGATAGGAGCATAGGTCGGGGGTGAGGGTGTCGATAGGAGCGTGGGTCGGGGGTGAGGGTGTAGATAGGAGCGTGGGTCAAGGGTGAGGGTGTCGATAGAAGCGTGGGTCGAGGTGAGGGTGTCCATAGGAGCATAGGTTGGGGGTGAGGGTGTCGATAGGAGCATAGGTCGGGGGTGAGGGTGTAGATCGGAGCTTGGGTCGGGGGTGAGGGTGTAGATAGGAGCGTGGGTCGGAGGTAAGGGTGTAGATAGGAGCGTATGTCGGGGTGAGGGTGTCGATAGGAGCGTGGGTCGGGGTGAGGGTGTAGATAGGAGTGTGGGTCGGGGGTGAGGGTGTAGCTAGGAGCGTGGGTCGGGGGTGAGGGTGTAGCTAGGAGCGTGGGTCGGGGGTGAGGGTGTAGATAGGAGCGTGGGTCGGGGTGAGGGTGTAGATAGGAGCGTATGTCGGGGTGAGGGTGTCGATAGGAGCGTGGGTCGGGGGTGACGGTGTAGATAGGAGCGTGGGTCGGGGGTGAGGGTGTCGATAGGGGTGTAGGTCGGGGGTGAGGGTGTCGATAGGGGTGTAGGTCGGGGGTGAGGGTGTCGATAGGAGCGTAGGTCGGGGGTGAGGGTGTCGATAGGGGTGTAGGTCGGGGGTGAGGGTGTCGATAGGGGTGTAGGTCGGGGGTGAGGGTGTCGATAGGGGTGTAGGTCGGGGGTGAGGGTGTCGATAGGAGCGTAGGTCGGGGGTGAGGGTGTCGATAGGAGCGTGGGTCGTGGGTGAGGGTGTCGATAGGAGCGTAGGTCGGGGGTGAGGGTGTCGATAGGAGCGTGGGTCGGGGGTGAGGGTGTCGATAGAAGCATGGGTCAGGGGTGAGGGTGTAGATAGTAGCGTGGATTGGGGGTGAGGGTGTCGATACGAGTGTAGGTCGGGGGTGAGGGTGTCGATAGGAGCGTGGGTCAGGGGTGAGGGTGCAGATAGGAGCGTGGGGTGGGGGTGAGGGTGTCCATAGAAACATGGGTCGGGGGTGAGGGTGTAGATAGGAGCGTGGGGTGGGGGTGAGGGTGTCGATAGAAGCGTGGGTTGGGGGTGAGGGTGTCCATAGAAACATGGGTCGGGGGTGAGGGTGTAGATAGGAGCGTAGGTCGGGGGTGAGGGTGTAGATAGGAGCGTAGGTCGGGGGTGAGGGTGTCGATAGGAGCATAGGTCGGGGGTGAGGGTGTAGATAGGAGCGTGGGTCAAGGGTGAGGGTGTCGATAGGAGCGTGGGTCGGGGGTGAGGGTGTAGATAGGAGCGTGGGTCAAGGGTGAGGGTGTCGATAGAAGCGTGGGTCGAGGTGAGGGTGTCCATAGGAGCATAGGTCGGGGGTGAGGGTGTAGATAGGAGCGTAGGTCGGGGGTGAGGGTGTCGATAGGAGCATAGGTCGGGGGTGAGGGTGTCCATATAAGCATAGGTCGGGGGTGAGGGTGTAGATCGGAGCTTGGGTCGGGGGTGAGGGTGTAGATAGGAGCGTGGGTCGGAGGTAAGGGTGTAGATAGGAGCGTGGGTCGGGGGTGAGGGTGTAGCTAGGAGCGTGGGTCGGGGGTGAGGGTGTAGATAGGAGCGTGGGTCGGGGTGAGGGTGTAGATAGGAGCGTGGGTCGGGGTGAGGGTGTAGCTAGGAGCGTGGGTCGGGGTGAGGGTGTAGATAGGAGCGTGGGTCGGGGTGAGGGTGTAGATAGGAGCGTGGGTCGGGGGTGAGGGTGTAGATAGGAGCGTGGGTCGGGGTGAGGGTGTAGATAGGAGCGTGGGTCGGGGGTGAGGGTGTAGATAGGAGCGTGGGTCGGGGTGAGGGTGTAGATAGGAGCGTGGGTCGGGGGTGAGGGTGTAGCTAGGAGCGTGGGTCGGGGGTGAGGGTGTAGCTAGGAGCGTGGGTCGGGGGTGAGGGTGTAGCTAGGAGCGTGGGTCGGGGGTGAGGGTGTAGCTAGGAGCGTGGGTCGGGGGTGAGGGTGTAGATAGGAGCGTGGGTCGGGGTGAGGGTGTAGATAGGAGCGTGGGTCGGGGGTGTGGGTGTAGATAGGAGCGTGGGTCAGGGGTGACGGTGTAGATAGGAGCGTGGGTCGGGGGTGAGGGTGTAGATAGGAGCGTGGGTCGGGGTGAGGGTGTAGATAGGAGCGTGGGTCGGGGTGAGGGTGTAGATAGGAGCGTGGGTCGGGGGTGACGGTGTAGATAGAAGCGTGGGTCGGGGGTGAGGGTGTAGATAGGAGCGTGGGTCGGGGTGAGGGTGTAGATAGGAGCGTGGGTCGGGGTGAGGGTGTAGATAGGAGCGTGGGTCGGGGTGAGGGTGTAGATAGGAGTGTGGGTCAGGGGTGTGGGTGTAGATAGGAGCGTGGGTCGGGGTGAGGGTGTAGATAGGAGCGTGGGTCAGGGGTGAGGGTGTAGATAGGAGCGTGGGTCGGGGTGAGGGTGTAGATAGGAGTGTGGGTCAGGGGTGAGGGTGTAGATAGGAGTGTGGGTCAGGGGTGAGGGTGTAGATAGGAGTGTGGGTCAGGGGTGAGGTTGTCGATAGGAGCGTGGGTCGGGGTGAGGGTGTAGATAGGAGCGTGGGTCGGGGTGAGGTTGTCGATAGGAGCGTGGGTCGGGGTGAGGGTGTAGATAGGAGCGTGGGTCGGGGTGAGGGTGTAGATAGGAGTGTGGGTCAGGGGTGAGGGTGTAGATAGGAGTGTGGGTCAGGGGTGAGGGTGTAGATAGGAGCGTGGGTCGGGGTGAGGGTGTAGATAGGAGTGTGGGTCAGGGGTGAGGGTGTAGATAGGAGTGTGGGTCAGGGGTGAGGGTGTAGATAGGAGCGTGGGTCGGGGTGAGGTTGTCGATAGGAGCGTGGGTCGTGGGTGAGGGTGTCCATAGGAGCATAGGTCGGGGGTGAGGGTGTAGATCAGAGCTTGGGTCGGAGGTAAGGGTGTAGATAGGAGCGTGGGTCGGAGGTAAGGGTGTAGATAGGAGTGTGGGTCAGGGGTGAGGGTGTAGATAGGAGTGTGGGTCAGGGGTGAGGGTGTAGATAGGAGCGTGGGTCGGAGGTAAGGGTGTAGATAGGGGTGTAGGTCGGGGGTGAGGGTGTAGAAAGAGTGTGGGTCAGGGGTGAGGGTGTAGATAGGAGCGTGGGTCAGGGGTGAGGTTGTCGATAGGAGCGTGGGTCGGGGTGAGGGTGTCGATAGGAGTGTGGGTCAGGGGTGAGGGTGTAGATAGGAGCGTGGGTCAGGGGTGAGGGTGTAGATAGGAGCGTGGGTCAGGGGTGAGGGTGTAGATAGGAGCGTGGGTCGGGAGTGAGGGTGTAGATAGGAGTGTGGGTCAGGGGTGAGGGTGTAGATAGGAGCGTGGGTCAGGGGTGAGGGTGTAGATAGGAGTGTGGGTCAGGGGTGAGGGTGTAGATAGGAGCGTGGGTCAGGGGTGAGGGTGTAGATAGGAGCGTGGGTCAGGGGTGAGGGTGTAGATAGGAGTGTGGGTCAGGGGTGAGGGTGTAGATAGGAGCGTGGGTCGGGGTGAGGGTGTAGAAAGAGTGTGGGTCAGGGGTGAGGGTGTAGATAGGAGCGTGGGTCGGGGTGAGGTTGTCGATAGGAGCGTGGGTCGGGGTGAGGGTGTAGATAGGAGCGTGGGTCGGGGTGAGGTTGTCGATAGGAGCGTGGGTCGGGGGTGAGGGTGTAGATAGGAGCGTGGGTCGGGGTGAGGTTGTCGATAGGAGCGTGGGTCGGGGTGAGGGTGTAGATAGGAGCGTGGGTCGGGGTGAGGGTGTAGATAGGAGCGTGGGTCGGGGTGAGGGTGTAGATAGGAGTGTGGGTCAGGGGTGAGGGTGTAGATAGGAGCGTGGGTCGGGGGTGAGGGTGTAGATAGGAGTGTGGGTCAGGGGTGAGGGTGTAGATAGGAGTGTGGGTCAGGTGTGAGGGTGTAGATAGGAGCGTGGGTCGGGGTGAGGTTGTCGATAGGAGCGTGGGTCGGGGTGAACGTGCCAATAGGAGCCTGTGCCTGTGTTTTGGTAAATAGATATTTCAGTTACTGAAAAAAAATGTTCGACTTTTGTTTCCTAAAATCATTTCGATTGATTCATCAACAAACTGTAATGGTGAAAAGCTGACAAATTTAGTTATGATTTTGTCATTACAAATGTTAGCATACAGTGTTCCATTAGAAATGTTGACATTGGCAGTTTCAATATTAAATGTTGACACAAAAAGAATGACTGAAAAACTGTTATACTGAAAGTAAGGTTTGTGGACAGGACGTGTGTGCCATATACAAGATTTTTAATAATATATAAAATAAAAAAGACATATCCTGAGCGATGTTGAATTTGTGTCAGAAATTGCAGATTTTATTTGTTTCCACAATGTACTTTTTTTTCATTCTACTTATTTACTGTTCTACAAATCCTTATTTTTCTGGCAGACAAGCAAGCTGTTGTAATTCCTGTACCAATGCTGAGGTTTCAGATGCTGCAGCTTCTCTGCGTCACTGAGGTTAGATGTTCTGCTGGGGATTTGACTGAGAACAGACACAATCCCATTAGGATGAAGAGTGGTCCATTTAAACATTATGCACTGAAACTCTGAGATTAATTTAGCACCTTCAACTCAACATCTGAGTTTACATCTCCTGAAAGATTGTATTAAAGCAATAGCCAGCTTTCAATCATTGGAAACCTTTAGACTTGTTCTTTTACATCTTGTATTCCACATTTTGACTTGCCAGCTATGTTCCTTCTCTGGTTTGCTTGAATCATTGATGTACTGCCGTATTCAAAATAAAACGTTATTCTGTGCAAGGAATTACATTTTTGTGTCATTGTAATGGAGTAACGATTACATTTGCACCTTCAAAGCCAGTGCTGGGACATTTGAGGAGAAATTACATTTAATCTCAGTATTATTTAAGAAGTGATATTTTGGAGTTTGAATTATAGCCCAGATGGATACCATCTGATTTAATTTTGTTCCTGCAATTTTAAGTTGTAATTCCCAAGGCCACATGTATCTCCATTATGTTATTTTCTATGAGAGCAGCAATGAGCAGTGCACTCCCATATCCATTCGGGGGCTAAATCTAATCTTATTTTTGTTGCAACCGTTTGCTTTTCTTAGGTTTGGTGCCTAAGAACTAATGACTACAAAATGCAATATCATATATTATTCATCCTTTTGGATGAAAAAAGTGTGGTTAACAGCCTCTTTATTTTCACTTGTAAACCAAAGAAACACAGCGCCGCAAAGATTTTCCAAGTTTCACAAACAGATTCAAGAACAGGAATATTAAATGAGTTCAGTTAATGGACCGGTGGTGTTCACTATGATTTCATTTCACTTCTTGAATCCCTGTGACTACTATACGGGTTAGGCAACATGAAAACTCACTGCATAAAGCTTAATGAGGTCTCTAATCTTTCCTTCATACGTGCGTTCGTCCTTATTTCTCCTTTAAACTGATTTTGTGATTATATTCTGGATATATCGCTATAATTATAGGTACATAGTAACAGGAGTAGGCCGTTTAGCCCCTCGAGCCTATTCCGCCATTCAATGAGATCATGGCTGATATGCGACCTAACTCCATATACCTGCCTTTGGTCCAAATCCCTTAATACTTTTGGTTAACAAAAATTATCTACATTAAACTAAGCTAAAAGTGAAACCTTTTGTCATCTTTTATATAGAATTCAATTATTTAATAGAGATACAAAGCTTATGTTAATAACAAAATGGTCTTTTAAGAAAATCTAGTAAAATTGTTGTGGCATATTGCATATTTCATTCTAGATCATTGTACTTTTTAATTTTTCATTTGTTGAAACATATTGTGTCATCTTCATCCTTTTCAAAATGAAGACAGAGCAGAAATGAGAAACAGCTTGATATCTGTCCTTTGAAAGGTCTCAAAACGATGCTGTCATCAGGTTTTGTAACTACTTGCTGCAATCATATGGTGTTCTTCTCAACATATGGTCTTCATGGAGAAGATTGTTTCATTTTGTATATTAAAGCAGTTCCCAAACCAACAATAAGTGGAAATTATTGCAACTGATATACTGCAATGTCCAAAGAGAGTTGCTTCACTATAATAAGTGTTGGCACCTCTCACTTTCTACTGTCGCTATGCCTTAAAACGATAAAGACTTGCCTTTTCGTGAATTTTTAACATATGAGAAAAAAATCTCGGCAATTTACAACTGCAGAGGAACACGTAAAACATGTTTTTCTAATTGTATCGTATCATAAAAATGTTATGCAGGGACCTGGCAATACGCAGTCTTCTCTAGAAAAAGTGACATTTTATACATTGGGTACTCACAGGGGCTGAAATTGCCCCCTGCCCGAAACAGAGCGCACGCAATACGTTTTGAGTGTTTTTACTGCCTTCACTTAAAGGAGAGAGCCTGTGCAATCTTTAAGCTTCAGTCCACTGGGCCACCAGGGAGAATTTCGGCCGGGCCAGCAGCCTGGCACCCAAGAGGTGGTGCCAGGCTGCCTGTTGGCAGTCCGGCCGAACCCAGGGGCATAACTGTCGGGCTGACATAGCAGTCGGCCGACAAAAAAAAAACATAGCGGCAACTACAGTAGGTCCTCCCCTTTAAGGGAAGCCACACTGCCATTGCAGAAGGCCTCAGCCTCGCACCGCTGGGCAGGCCTAAGTTTTTCACGGCGGAGGGGGGATAGATCGGCGGTGCGCTCTGATGGCACACTGAACACGGATTGGTAGCAGCGGAGCGGCGGGGTGGGGGGCAGCAGGGCACCACTGGGATAACACGGAGTGGAATTTTGATAATGGTGGCCATTACATGAAAAGTCGGCGGCCATTGCTCTCCGCAGTGTGGCCGCGCTTTCCGGTGTTAAGAAGCCTTAAGGAAAGGGACAATTTTGGCCCCACAGTTTCTTGGCACAAGGTTGTTCTATATGACGTGAAACTAAATTAGTATTTAATACATTCATTGCAGTAGATGCATCCAGAGAAGATAGATCTTTTAACTTACCAGGATAAATTAAAGTCAGCAAAGTGTTGGACAACAATGAATTCAATATCTGATGAAAATGTGATTATATTGGCTTTTATTGCATTCTGCATGCAAAATAAAATAGATTTAGCTATTATGTCATCATTAATTAGGAATCTAGAATAATTAAAGCCCTGAACGTCAGCTTAGCTCACATGGTCGCTCTCTTGCCTAATGGTCAGATTGTGGATTCAATATCCACAATTTGAGCATATAATGAAAGCTGACAGTGGAACAAAGTACTGAGGCAGTGCTGTATTGTCAGAGGTGCTGTTTTTTGGACATGGTACTAAACCAAGGACTAATCTGCCTGTTCAGGAAGGCATAAAAGAGCCCATGGCACATTTTGGAAAACATTCATCCCTCAGCCAACACAGATTGGGCCCAAAGACCTTCAGACCTGCAGTGGAGGGGGACCTGTGCTCCTGATCCCATAGGAGCATCTTGGGGTGGGCAGATCATTAGATTTAAATATTCTAGGGGAGGAGCCCATGCCAGTATGGGCACCTCTCAGTTGCCTGCTATAGGAGGTGGGGGACAGAAAATGTGGCACTGTATGGTAGTATGGTTGTATGGTTGTGCTGCTGGTGAGATTCCCCCCAAAAAGGTGTGGCTATATGGTGATCGGTACTCGTTGCCAACTCTGGTTGGACATACTCCTGGAGGTTTCATCAAATGACCACCCGTCTCCCACTGCCCCACCCCCACACTCCCACCATTGGTCTACTAACACCCCCATCCTCGCAGCACACTGCTGTCCCAAGACAACTCTTCATTGCCAGATTGGATGCTTCTCAACTTCAGTCAACCAGCCCTTTTTCCCATCTCCAATGTTTTTGTATCATTAATAATCAAAAGTATTCAAAGAATTTAAAAAGAATACCCAATATTTTTAATGTCCCGATGATTTTTCTCCAGAATTTTCTTTCAGCAGTGTTCTGGGGATCAATTTTCAATTCCTGGAAGCTCCAGGGCAATCCTGGAGGGTTGGCAACACAAGCTTTTCGTAAAAGGGCTGATGGACATTTTCCAGTCATTTCCGAGATCTTCCAAGCTTTGAACGTAGCTCGGAGATGCCTGTGGGCCCCAATGCCACCCCAAGAATGGCCGGGGATCCAGTTTCTTCCCAGCATCCAGATCAGAAGACGGAAGAAAGCTGCAGGAATTCTGGTGGGGCAAGCTATCCCAATAACTCCACCTCCTTATGACATCCGGGACTTTGTATGGGGTAAACGGAATTTCCACCCACCTTAGAAACTGACAATGGCTTCTCTTCTGAGAGAAGACCCGGTGTTTTGGGGTCCTGCCCAGTTTTCCAGCCTCTCCACCACACTGCTGGCTGATTTATGCTACAGTACAGTCCAGGGCGCAAGGAAATCCAGGGCCACTCACCTCATTCCTCATGTTTGGCAGCTTGCTGTGCTCCAATTGACTGCCATGTTTCTGACAAAACAAGAGTGACTGTATTTTGAAAAATAAATCATTGGCTGCAAGGTGCTTCGGAATGCTTAATGGATGTGACAGGTACTATATAAATGCAAATTCTCTTTCTCTTTTATTTGCTTTGATGCACAAGATGACTAAAAATGATAAACAACCAGGAATTCCCAGTCCCCTTAAGAAGATTTTGCTTCTTGATTGTAACCAAGTAGGTGATCTGCAGCATTAAAGATTGTATTATTTGCAGTTCCAATGCTCATGGATTTTGTTGCTCAAACATCAGACTATTCTAATCAGTTACAAAAGTTGCACTCCTCTATCACTCCATATGCAACCTACCTCTACACTTGCACTGGACATGCCTTTGTCTGGATTGTGTTCTCTAGATTTCTAATCATGTGATGCCCATATGAACTGTAAACTTCCACTCAAATCCATCCCTGTCAGTGAATTTGCTGAGCGGCTTGTAGTGAATCCGATTCCCAAGAGATTGTCCGAAAGTGAAGATTGTTGTCCAGTAGATGTCATTCATCACTTCCATGATGTGTAGGGTAAAATATCCAGTTCTGAAGCTTGAAACTGGGGCTGTTAAAGTATAATACAAGAGATTCCTGAGTACACTGGGGCCTAATGCAAAACCGAACTCATATGCTGTGAAACAACTGTTGCTTTGGGTTTTGGTGATCTGTTCAATTTCATCTTAAATGTACTTTACTTTTAAAAGAAAGCTCAGTGCACGGTGGATTCAGAGGTTACAGTGGAAAGGTCAATATTATGTTCTTACTACCATCAATGAAAGAAGAATTGCATACATTTCATTTATTAAATCACTTTTAAACAGTCTCAGGTAATTAGATTACAGTGAAAAGCTAATGCTAAATAATCAGAACAAAACGCACAGTGGTTAAAACAGAGTTGTTAATGTCCCATGTAATCATTGTTATTATGTTCTTCCTGCTTGGTGAAAAATATGTTGTTCTGAAGTTTAATGTGATAGTAATAAGCTTAAAAAAATAACCTGGTAGTGTGGTGCGGGTTAACGATCAGTACCACGGGGTTAGGATGAAAGAAGTTTCGGTTCTGCTCTGCTCAGTTTCTGAAAAGAGCTGGGTCTGGCACTCACAGGTGTTGAGTAAAGGCTGACGACTTCCTGTCAGAGGGAAGGGAGATAATCAGAGAGGAGAATCATATGTGGGCCGTTTCTGGTGCCCATCGCTCGCGAGCTACACTGGCAATGCAACCTACCTCTACACTTGCACTGGACATGTCTTTATCTAGATTGTGTTGTCTAGATTTCCCTTCTGGTATTTTAATCATGTGATACCCATGTGAACTGAGGAACAAATCATACACCCGTCTTCTCAACTTCATGTGCTAGCCAGAACTCTAATGCTAAAGGTGTTACGGCCTCAGAAACAGTAATGTAGCCTCCTCTTCGTAATTCAAAGGAACTGATAACTCAAATTGAACTAATGCAAAGAAATACCTCCTGTGCTGTCTTACTGAAATTCTTTAATTTGAATTACTGGATCAGTTTCCAAGAAAAATAAAGACTTTGAATTAAGAGGAGTAGACTGTACCTCATCCTTGCTTCCAAAATCAGACCAGTGCAAGAGAAATGTCCACAAATATTCCTTTAAATGTTTGCAGACTTAATAGAAACAACTTCTAACAAGTTCTATTCAACTTTTTAACAAGTTCTATTCTATCTTCTCATTAATATGGACATTGATAAGACTATTTTGGGTAGTTTGGCCAATAAGGTAGCATTGGGCATGACCAAATAAAAGTGTCACCGCCCCTCCCCACCCCACCCCACCCTGGACGAAGGGTACCAGTAATGCATGACAAGCGCGCCTTTCAAACTAAAATTTAAATAATAATTTGGTTATCGTCATCAATGAGGCAAGTGACATCCCCGGTTCCCATTGGTCACAGATGGTTTGAAGTGAACCAGCAGACACATCATGATTGTGCCCCATAGTCAATTGGACACGCATTAGAGATCGGAACAATGGAAAGCAATTGGAGAGATTGATGTTAAAGGTAAGGCTCATTATATGGAGCTGTTTATTATTCATCTGGACTAACCACAGATAAAAATAACTCAATTATTCACATCAGAAAGACACTCAGCAATAGATAAATGATCTGAAACGTTGTTCATGTTCAATGAGGAGTTTAGAATACCATGTTTAATATTAGCAACCTGAGGCTGCAAGACAGAGTCACTACAATGCTGATAGAGTAGATACAAGCAGACTGTAGTGGGGTCAAGAAACAGAGTTGTGAGGATGTTGAATTCACTTCCAGAGTTAGCGGGTGAGGCAGAATGTCACCCTAACCCTAACCCTAAATGCCGATTTAAATCTGGGACATGAGGCAAGTGTGGTGCTGGATGAACGAGTGTCTGACTTGCCTCGACTCACCGATGTGAGGCGCAGACCATTTTAACTCCTGGGACTCATTACCTTATATAGCCCGACTCCTGCATGAACCCAGCAGGACATGGATGGCAGCATGTGGAAGCAGGAAATTATGCGGCATCAGTTCGCCACTGCAGACCACAAGGAATCCATCCCTGGGGCAGGTAGTTTTAGTGGTTGTTGGGGGTATAGATCGTACAAGGGGGCGGGGTGTATGGATAGAGCACGGTTGGAAGGGTCGGGAGTGATCGTGTAGGGCCGGGGTTAAAGATCGCGGGGAGTCGGGGAGAAGTCAGAGAGGTGTCAGAGATCAGGGGCAGAGATAAGGGGGTTGGGGGGAGAGTCAGAGATCAGGGGGGAAGGGGGACCGTGATCGCGATGGGGTCAGTAAATGCTGGGAGGGGGTGTCGGTGATTGGGGGGCTGTAGGGGGTGGAGGTGGAGCGCATTTACAGATTTGCTTGTTGGGCCTGGGGGAAACACTCCTGCTCCTCCTGGCCACAAGCAGTGCTGTAACCCCACTTACCTGATAGAGCCGGCCCTTCTCGCCTTCCTTTACATGCAAGGTTTCCTGCGGTCCAGGAAACCCAGCCAACATGAGTTTAAAAATAAAAACCCTGCTAAAACAAAGCCTCTTTAAAAGGTTTCAACAACCGACCCACCTCCTGAGAGTGGTCGCCCACCCCTCGTCCTGCCTCGGTTAAAACCGGAAGTGGGTGGGGGTTCGAGGCACGTTGGGTTACTGTTTGATTTTTAATATTTTAATCTCCTATCTGAACTAAATCCACCTGTTTTTTGGGTTAAAATTACACCCAACATGTCTGCTCCCAGGCTGTCTCTATGCAGGAGTTCAAAAGAACAACATATGGTGACAATAGACAATTATTAGTGTATTTACCATCTCCCTTTATAATATTGAGAAATTGCATGGCAATTCAGTGGATGGAATACACTTCTCCCAGAAAACAAGCAAAACACAAATTGGATGCAGATGTTGCGAATGCTCATTTTCTAAAAATAAAAGAGACTGGGAATGAGTTAAAAAAAAACAGAATTCTTCCATCTCCTTTAAGGATTGAGAATCTATATTTTTTTATTTGTGTAAATACCATTAAATTAGTGCCCAAGGCTTGCTATTTGTATTCGGGCTTGCAGTGCATGAAAATGTAAAACTAGGCAGAAATGGTGCAAAGCCGGAGTTAAAAGGGAGTGTATGTTCTGATCAGTTGTCCATGTCCAATTATTGATCAATTTTATTAAACCAAAAATAACAAACCACTTTATATTACTGGACCACTTGATCAAGGTTGTGACGATAAAGACTTCACCAGACTAGAGCTTAAAAGTTCATCTTACTTCACCTACCACCAATTTTAGAATATAGTTACATAGCTGCCAAGATGAATTGGGAAATAAAATAATCAAATGTGCTGATGTTACTGGCATTGTACAGTAGGGGTGATGTTTATTGCATGGCATCACTTATTATGCCGTTCATTTTACTTACAAGATTAATAAGAGATCGTTTATCATACACAAAAAGCACTTTTCTGCTTTTTAAATGGACTACTTCCCAATAACCTTTCAACAGAGCCCTCTAAAAATTAGTCAGATTGCAAAGTCTGGTTTCCTTTATAAATTCAACAGCAGATATATGTTTTTTCCAGCTTTGAACAGACTGTGCTCCAAATGCCATTAACCTTGAATCTTGTCTCCACTGTTATCGCCATTTAAAAAAAAACAGTAACAGTTTATGAATTAAATGGATGCAGTTCAATAAACATTTTAGCAAAACAAAAAGTAACTTCTCAGCAATTCATTGACCAGAGCAACATTCTGAGCTCCCACAGCCTGACACCCTTCAGATTGTTTTCAGCTGACCCAACACTGACTAGTCAAAGTTAAGTAATATGATACCCATCACATACTGATAATTAAACACATTTCAATGTGAATTACACCTTTCCATTAATGTGTGGCACAAAGGCCCATCCACTGACAAGCTTCTAACTTGCATCAGGACAAAATAGATTCAGGTGCTGCTTGTTTGCAGTTTTGAACCTCACAGTTAACACCCAGCAACTGGAATTAAATGAAATCATATCTTTTGCTTTGTGTGAAATTTCTTTATAGGATGCGGGTTGTCATAAACTGTGTGAAGTCTGTGTTTGGTCTTATCAAGCAACGAAAATATAGAATAACCTGCAATGGAAGCTGACTATTTGATCTTGGCTATTCAAAATTCTGCTTGAAAGAGGGGGGAAAAGACACAAGGTTCAGTATCCAGCTCAGGTATCCACCTCATATAAAAGCTCCAGTCTTGGAAATTGTAGATGCAATTTGTGTACATTGAGGGAAAACAATTGCTGGCTTGTCTTTCAAAGTTAAAGTCATCACTACTCCCAAATTGTTACCTTACAATGAAGTTATGGTTTTGAATGAGTTTGATGTGTCTGGTGTGATCCCTACTACTAGGATTGGTTGGTCTCACAAAATGTTGATACCAGATGCTGTTGCGTTCTCTTTATATTTGATTAGATTCTGCAAATGAAATTTGCCTTGCTGTTTTTTCCTACATTCATAATCAATTGCAATAAATCCAAGTGTTTATAATTTGTTTCCAACATCAGTGGAAAAAAAATTAATACTGCTCACATTTTATAATCCAATTTTACTGTAACTGTTAGTGGGACAGGCTCGATGGACCAGATGGTCTTTACTTGTCCATCATTGTTCGTATGTCCGTATGTTATATTCCTGGAAGTAAACCATAATGAAACTATTCAAAACTCAGTCAGTGTCTGACATGAACTGATTTTAACTGACTGTGGGTTGAAAATCCACTGAGTTCACTTTGGTACGATTGTGGGAACCCTCATCAGGGGCTGGAACACATTATCCAATCGTCCTTCACTGTGTCGGCAGTGACATTGGTGAGTGGTGCTCACTGCCAGCAGATTTTGTGTGAACTTTAAATACAGTGGCTAAAACTATGAAACTGGACTCAAAACAATAATGATAATAGGCCATTTAAATGTCCAATGGGACTGGTTTGGGATTGTGATTTGGTGCTGGAAGCTCAAATATTTGATCATTAAAACACATGCTGATTAAACTTTCCATAATGTGAATGGAGCACAAACAAACTGAAGATCAGCCATATTTAAGAGCAGTGCCATATGAAAGGAAATGATTCAGAAACCGAACAATGCCACTAGTGCAGGAAGGGAATTTATGTTTTAGTTGAAGTAACAGCAGCTATAAGTTACAAAAAAGATGTTCATAACATGTGTATTGTCATTTGTTTTGTGATATTGGAAAGGAATGATGTAATTAAGAAAACAATGTAACTTAAGAACATTTGGATGCTCCTTTAAATACTATGTGCTCCCTATGGCACTGTCAATGACATCTCCAGCTGGGTGAGCGCAAAGGTTAGCAACAATTTCTTGAGCGTTACGATGGTTTTACATATGCCCTAAATTTTAGTGGGGAGACTATTCAGGTAGGATTCCAGCTTTAGACTGAGCGAACCTAACTCCTCAATAAAACTCATTACCAGGGAACTGATCGTATTTTCTTTTAACTTTTACACATTACCATCACATCTAAAGTATGAACTTCCAAAAACAAATTAAACATTTTACCATTTAATAAATGCCTCGTGTTGAGGAAATAATCTTTCCACTGGTACTGTAGAGATTTTGTGGTTTCTATGCCCTGAGTAGAGATGGATTATTGGGATGGATTTAATAAAGTTTGATAAGCTTAATAAAGTATGATAAAGTTTAGTCTTTTCATTTCATTTGATGGCAAAATTCATGTACAAATTACTACATGTGGAAATACTGATTATTTTCATAAAAGCCAAGCTGCACCAATGTCTGGAACAAATAAGTACATAACTCATGATCCAATCTTTCATATCCTGTAGATATTAGTGTGTGTGCTCCATATGATTCAGTTTCTCACACATTGTTGCCACATGAAGCCCTTTGTCCAAATCGGTAAGATGAGTGTAGTCTCTATACATAGTATTGTCTATTCTTTCAGCAGATTATAATACAAAATTGTAGTTGTAAAGTATGACTGTGGTAGTGCTGTGAAATGTTGCCATTTAACCACTGTGCCAGTTCTGTGACATTCTTTAACATTTTCTGCAACAAAATTCCATCCCCATCCTTGAAGCAAGGAGTGGGATTTTTTGTGTGTAAATTTATTTACGTGTGAAATAGGGAGTGTAAGTCAGCTGTTCCTCCAGCTGTATACACATCCATAAATCATTATTAAGGCAGTTAACTGAAGCAAAAATATAAATGATCTACATTACCCAACAGAAGACTCTTAATTTACTTCCAGTTATTTACAATTCATTTCTTCACTTAAAGTGATGATTACATTGGAACATGTTCCTGTTCGGAACAGAGTGCAGACATAAGCCATTTGCCACTGAGGTTTTTACAGTGCTGCATTAAGTATTTAAGTTGCTTGTGTAAGCTTTCTTTAACAATGTCTGCATGTGATATGCAATGAGTTTGTGGCATTTTATTTCACTACAAAGCTATAAACTTAATAATTAACATCAGCACCATTTTTACTGTCAATTTGAACTGAACAGCAGAGGACAATGCTTTGTGAACAGCTTTGCAAAGACAAAAGACAAACTGAAAGTTCTATTAACATCGTATTTTTACTAGTTAACATTCCTGTTTTCTGGTCGGAAGTTGAACTTTCAACTAAATATTCTGAACGAAAGTATGGTAGCGTATACGAGCAACTAGCCATTTAAAAAGGTTTCATTTCCTAACATTCTACTGCATATATTTCACTTCCTTCCCCAATATTTGAGCGGAGTGTAAAAGATGTTAATGACAAATCAATGCTTCTCTTGCAGATGGATCACAAAACCGAAGGACGTCATCATTCAGCAAAACATTTGTTGTTTTTTTCCCCTCTTTTTTTTTTTAAAAGGTCCTTTTTAAAATAGACCAGTTTTAACAGAGAAAGCTTTATTAATAATTACAAGGACAGTTTTGTTGTAGGATTCCTTCAGCCATTACAAAGTTCTTCAGTTGTCTCTGGGCTAATTGTACTTAACAGCCTCGTATCAAGCTTGTTGTGCTGTAAATTCACCAATCCGCAAAGTCACTTCAGTTTGAGTTGGCCCTCGATGTGTGCTTTAAAATAGCATGACACACTACCTTTTAACAAACAGAGCATGTCTCTTGCAACGTACATTGTCTGGTGCAGTAAACCTGTTACAAAAACGTCACCACATTTTCTTTGCTGCATTTTGGCAATATTACCTGCAGCACAGATGACGCTGCAGCACAGATGACGCTACAGCACTAATCCATCACAATGGGTGTAGTTACTTTAATTCCTTTTTAAATTATGAGTCCTGTAGACAAATGGGTCAACTGAGGCTGCTTTGAAGGAAAGTAGCTTTAAGTACATGCTGTACCCAGCCCTGGTTTCAATGGAGTGTGGAAATGTTGTCAGTACATGGTTCAGTTCGGTAAAAATTGTCCTTCAGTACAGGATCGATGTCTTCATGTATGTTCTATCTGCAAGAGAAGAGAAACCATTAGAGTGAAATAAGAAAAATGAAGAACTGGAATTTAAAATTGCATGTGAGGGTGGAGGTGCAAAGTCTGATAACAACAGGAATGTCAAAACAGAGGACTAAGTCAGCCTCAATCCATCATCTAAATTCTGTTTTAGTGCCCAAACTGGCCATTTTTTACCACAAGACTGAATCTTCACACAAACAAATCCACTTCCCTTTTAAATGTTTTGATTTAATTGCTAGATGGTGATCTAATCAATAAGTAAATGATTTACCACACCGGGTAGTGGAATCATAAACATTAGCAATGTTACAGCTGGATGCTGCAATGGAAGAGTTGGGGATACAGGTTGAACCTCCCTTATCCAGAACCTGCAGGACCTGACCTGTTCCGGATAAGGGATTTTCCGGACGGGGTGGTTATGTTAAATTGGATGGTACAAGTAATGAGCAAGGGGATCTTGGGGCTGGGAGAGCGGCAGAGAGATCATGGGGGTGGGGGGGGGGAGGTTCGTGGGGTCAGGCCAGCGATTGCGGGACTCGGCAGCGAGGAAGGATTTCAATTTGTTCATGTCGGAGTTCTGCGCATGCACCACCCGGTGGCCAGGAATAGTTCCGGACGAGGGGTGGTTCCGGATAACGGAGTTCTGGATAAGGGAGGTTCAACCTGGACTAAAGGAGGGCCCTTTCTCTCGTCCTTGATTATGATCTAACTAAGGGTTCCCACCCCATGAGAATTCCTATATTTTTCAGTTGTAACTCCAAATATGGATCCACGAAGCAAAATGAAAGCACGTAAAACCCAACCTGTTGGCTTGCCCATCACTCACGTGGTCAGCTCCAGTTTCCTCCCAGTTAAATCCATTTGTGCATAATGTTATGCACCAGCTAATCAACTTTAACATCTTCATCTCCAAACCTCATGTCATGCTCACCCCTTTCCTCCAGCATTAGCACCTGAACACATGCTATACTTTTCTGACCCTAGATCATTGTTTGCTCCCTGCTCCTTCCTTTTCACCTTCAGACACCAAGTACCAGTCACTGCACTCCTGACTTTGAATTTTCTCCCAAAACTACTTGTTACTGCATTCCTTGCTCACAAAAAAGTTTTTCTTTGACGTTTGGTTCCATCCTCCTCAAAATTTCTCTCCTCCTTGATGTTTACTTTTTCTGCCTTGTCTTGCCTTCTGTTCTTAGACCTTCTTTTTCTTGAGCACTATATAAATGCAAGTTGTTGCTGTTATTAATTACAATCATTACTTAGCATCATGTATCTCTTAACCTTTCCTACAGATGGGGATTAGACCCTCTGAAGCCAGTTACCATGCTGTCACCAATGTCATCAATGAAAGCCTGGTAAAGTAAAAGAGACATTAATTTCTTGAATCTTGGCTGGGAATATGCATATGCAGCCACTCCAAGTTGACAAGTTACTCAAACTGTCTCAATAAACTGGCAATATCGCAACTAAAATCATCTGACTAGTTTTGTACAGCTGTGCACAGTTCATTACACTTCAGTAAATAGCTGACTACTCTGTTTATTCAAGGAAATGTATAACTATTTTCTGTTTGCACAGCATTCATCTTTTCCATTTGGATATATTTTAACTATCCCAGTTTCGGGATTAAATGAAGTCTGCGCCCAAGGTGCAAGCTGTATAGTATTCCAGGGGGCTTATGTGCTCATTATGGGCCCAAATTTGGCCCACCCATTTTTTCGGCACATTCACCAGAGATGCGCCGACTTCATAGGCTGAAAACGGTGCCAAAAAGATCTCCCCGGATTCTGGTCGCTCTGTTGACTCTCCCGGGGCTTAGCGCGGCACAGCCAGTGGATTGGGGGCAGAGCTTGGGCCCTGCGCGTGAAAGAGTGCTGGTAGTGCTGTGCATGCGCATTGGAGCGTTCGCGCATGCGCAGTAGCGAATAACATTGGCAATTGGCCAGTTCCCTGTGCTCTCCCGCCCAGACGTCCCACCCGCACCTATCCCCGGCCAAGTGGCCTCCCGCACCGGCCGGCCGGCCCGCCCGCCCGCTGTCCGTTGATTCCTGCAGCCAGCCAGCCTGTGTCTTCTGCGAGCCCAGCCCAGCCTGCCTGTGTCTTCTGCGAGCCTAGCCCAACCAGCCAGCCTGCCTGTGTCTTCTGTGAGCCCTGTGGCCAGTTCACTCTGCTCTCCCGCCCGGTTTCCCGCCCACACCTATCCCCGGCCGAGTGGCCTCTCACACCGGCCAGGCCGCTGATTTCCCGGGCTGAGTTAGGAAGATAGGACTTAAATTTTACTTTTTATTTCTTCTTGGTGGTTTTTATGCTTCTTGAATGTTGTTGTGCTTTGTTTAGTGCTTTGCAAGGTCCTCTCCGCTTCCCTTCCCGCCCCTATCTCTGGCTACTTGCGCTGATTTCTTAACTCTCCGCAAGGATTTTCTGTGCGGCCACAAGTGGCCACATACACTGGCCTAAGTTAGTTTGGAGCAACTATTAGCTGTTCAAAGTGGCTTGAATGGCTAAAACTGGTGTAGGTGGCAGGTAATGCCCCCTTTTGAAAAAAACTAAACTAAACTAAAAAAAATCCTAACTAACTCACTTACACTGGCGCAAATTGAATGTGCAAAATGGGGATTTTTAAGATACTCCAGAAAAATCAAGTCGCTCCAAAAAAAACAGAGCAATTCTTGGGCAATTTTGGGCCCTATATATCTTCTTATAAATCAGGTTATTACTAAGGCATAAGTCTGATATCCTATTCACTCTTTTATATTCTAGTCAAAGGAAATTTATTGTATAAAACATATTCGAATTGTTCAATTCTTTAAGTAAATTGTTTCAAGTTCCTTC
The DNA here is from genome assembly GCF_044704955.1 of Pristiophorus japonicus. Classification (NCBI taxonomy): domain Eukaryota; kingdom Metazoa; phylum Chordata; class Chondrichthyes; family Pristiophoridae; genus Pristiophorus; species Pristiophorus japonicus. The sequence continues at coordinate 84,612,193 of NC_091982.1, read as the reverse complement.
TTTTGGTTAAAGTGAACTACTTGCAAAAGCCCTCCTTCACACTCAACCTAACACTTGTTGGTACTTTTCACTGGATCAGGCATCTAGCAATTCATCTCTCTGAAGTACCAGAAACGATCTATGATTAAGTTCTCGGGACATTCTTACTTCTCATTCGCTCACCAACTACATCTCTTTTTTAATTTGAATATTTTCTGTGGGTTTTTTCCTCTTTTCCTTTCCACTTTTTTTCCCAAAGTAATTTTTACAAATAAAAGGGAGAAATTGACCCCACCCATGTTTGTTTTCTAGGCATGAAATGTACATTTGATTCTTCCTCTTGCCCGCCCCCCCCAGAAGTGACTCGAGTGTCTAGGATGTTGACCTAAAGCTGGTGCAAGGCCCTGTGGATATGCTAAATCAGTGGTCTAATGCCTGTTTTGGGACCCCAATGCCACATTGGATTTAAAACAAGAAAAATGTGCCATGCATGCTCCGCTCAGTTTTTCCATACTAATACGACCTAACCAGTGGTCCTTCCAGGGACCACCAGAGACAAATAGGCCATTTTTTCTGACTAATGTTAATGTGGTGCCAGGAAGAGCAGGACTGTTCTGCTTGGGTCCACAACAATACTGTGGGCTACTGCAAGCCTGCGCTCACCCTCTCCTGTTCGCCTCCCTTCCTTCTCCTGCTGACACCACCTCCCCCACATCTCAGGACTTGGGAAGACACTGACAAGCGTCCACAGCTTGGCAATGTTATGGAGATGAGAGCCAAGTTGGAGTGAGGCTTGGCCCTTCATCATCCGATGTGGTTCAGTGGGTAAGCTCACTCGCCTCCGAGTCAGAAGGTTTTTGGGTTTAAGTCCCACTCCAGGAACTTGGGCATGTTGAAAAATCTAGGCTGACATGCCAGTGCAGTGCTGAGGGAGTGCTGCGTTGTCGGAGGTGCCGTCTTTCGGATGAGACGTTAAACCTGTCTGCCCTCTCAGGTGGAGGTAAAAGATCCCATGGCACGATTTCGAAGAAGAGCAGGGGAGTTATCCCTGGTGTCCTGGTCAATATTTATCCCTCAATCAACATAACAAAACCAGATTAGGCCCGAAATTCATCATCCCCGAAGGATTTGGTTCTGGGCTTGGGCGGCTGATCGAAAAAATCAATTGGCTGACGTAGTTGGGTACTTTTCCCTTCTCGAGTCATATTCAGCTCGGGGAGGATTTCAGTGGTGTTCATTTCCTCCGGAAACGGTGCGGTGAAGCCACTGTAAAGGAAGGTTTCCAGCGGTGAGCTCTGCAGCATGCGGGCCGCTGGAAAAGAATTACTGAAGAAAAGGTAGGACTTTTCCTGGCAGTGCCCCGCGACATTTTCGATGCGGTGCTCGAACGTGACACCGCTGGGGCCCTTTTGGTAGGTAAATAGTTTTATTACTTATTAGTATTTTTATTTCATTTTCCGGCATGCATCCACAGTATTTATCTTTTCATATAATTTTATTAATTTTTTTGGCTCCATTTAACCTGCTGAGTGCTGCTCAGAGGTTTGCACATACTCCTGTACTTTGCACATACCACTATACAACTTTCAGGTTTGACTCTTTAGTGGAGTCCTGTGGGCTGCAGAGACCTGCTTGGCAGAGTTCACCCTGAGAATGGGAGGAGTGTTGGGAGGGCGACACCTGTTCAGAAGCAGGGCGGCACGCAGGAGACGGTGTCGCCATCAGCACTGTGCAGAGAGGCAGTGGGCAAGTGAGGCAGCAGCCATGATTTGTTCATTCTGTGCCAGACTAGTGTGCCCACCGTCTTCACCGGCCCAAATCAGGATTGCAGTTGGCTGCTTGGGGACAAGGGATATCCCCTGTCCACTTGACTGCTCACTCCTCTACGGAACCCCAGGACAGCAGCAGAGCAGATATACAATGATGCCCATTGTGCCACCAGGTGCATCATTGAGCAGTGCATAGGCAACCTTAAGCAGAGATTCTGGTTTCTAGACTGCTCTGGTGGCACCTATCAGTACTGTCCTCAACGGGTCTTCATAATCGTCATGGCCTGCTGCATGCTGCACAACCTGGCCATCAGGAGGGGACAGCTGCTGGAGGTTGAGCCAGCAGCACCACCGGAGGAGGAGGAGGATGAATCCCCGTTGCCCAGAACTAGGAGGCGTCGACCCATCACCACCCTGGAAGAGCGGGTGCAGACTGGCCAGCACCCTCCTGGGAGGGTGCATCTTCAGATATATGGAGGTGCCCGACACCTCCCCTGCAATCTCCCTCCATGCATTATGTACTGCCTGTCTGCCAGGTCTCCCCACGTCAGGAAACAGTATTCTTCTTCTGTCCTCCACACCGTCCATCAGTGCCTCCAGCTCCATATCAGTGAACCTGTTGGCTCTCCTTGCACCTCTTACACCAGCCATCCTTCCAAATTCCTTCCCCCCTCAGGGCCTTGCTGCAAACCAACTGGCTCATTAGAAACCCTTATTTGCATGCTGAATTTCTCAGTGGTGATAACGTTCAAAGTAAGACAGTCACACTGCTGAAAAATCCACTTTGAAAAGGATCATTAGCGCTGGAACCCATTTGTTCACTTTTGGAGCTGAATGTGGGGTGGCCCAGGCACGAACAAATGTCGGCGCGAATGGCCACAAAAAGGTTGGGGGAGCACCAGCTTTCCAGCGGCACTGAATTTCGGGCCCATTATCTGGTCATTATCACATTGCTGTTTGTGGGAGCTTGCTTGTGCGCAAGTTGGCTGCCGCATTTCCCACATTACAACTGTGACTACACTCCAAAAGTACTTCATTGCCTGTAAAGCGCTTTGAGACGTCCGGTGGTTGTGAAAGGCGCTATATAAATGCTGGTCATTCTTTCTTTTTCGGGCATGCATTCCTGACACATTGTCAATTATTGCACCACTTCCCAGTCATGCGAGTTTCTTGGCCTAAGTTAGCTGCTTAAACCCCCTCCATGCTACATGCCCTCCATTCTACTAACATAAGGCACCATGTTCAGTTTTACTGTACCTACTTAGTTCAGATTGAGGTTTGAGATACCACAACTGCGTCAGATAGAGAAAGTACTCACCATGACATTTCAGGTGAGTATCATAGATGCGTCGGCACTATAATATGGGACTGCAGCAGGCACATCTGTCAGCAAATGGGTTGGGTTGTGTTTTTATATGTACTGTTCTGTGCAGTAAATACAGACCATGAGCATTTGCCACATTTAGTATTGTGTGTCTCCCATAACTCTACCACACACGAGCTAATACGTAAACTTTTTCCAACAATACTTTATTAAACATAGATTGGTATAACTACTGGGTGAGGGAGGAGGATTAAGCATGTCAGTGGCCATTATTCAGATAGTAGCCTTGATCCGTCATTGTGCTTCAGTCCACGGTGCCTGCATTATTTTGAAGCAGAAGAAATGATTGGATCAATAGCTCTAGCATAAACGGGGCTCAACTGCTACCTGCACATTCGGCAAGAGTCCCATGTAAATTTGGTACAATGATACAGTGTCAGTAAAAGGACAATGGTTGTGTACAATGCTTCGAATGGAAATTGGGGCTACAGAAAAATTGCAGAACTGTCCAGACACTGGGCAGAAATATGTTCTTCGCGCCCCCCCCCCCCCCCACCCAAGATCATATCAGGGCACCCCTTCGATCCATGGATCCCTGTTTATAAACCCATGATGTAAATGCCATAATAAACAAGTATTCATTTCATTTGTGCAATATCCTGCCCTAATCTCTCTTTTTTTTAAATGAAATCTTCACATGAAAAATTCTGATTTAATAGAAAATATCTAGCAGAGCAGTTTATGCAGTTTAGTGACTTTACAGCCATCATTTCATACTGTCTTTCAACACAAAATGTTAAGAGTAAATAAAAGCTAGACAGAACCGTGATAATACAATCTTTATTCTAAAGCCACTGTTTAGTTCATTAAGAACAGGAAAAAGCTAATTAGTAACTTGAGTGCTGTGTGAGTTTATAGTGTTTTAGAGACTACAACATGATCTAATATATAGGCTGGGGCAGGAAGGATATAAACAAGAATAGCAATCAGGAAGAATACGGAATGGGAATTCTCCAGAGTGAGTGTGTGCTTGGGAATTTTATGACTAGAAAACTTCATTGATACTTTGTAAATAAAAGGCATATTCATGACCTTACCTTGGACATGTGGAACAATAATCCACTCTGAACCTTACCGTGTAAGAAAATATTCCCTTAAGTTCTAACCCAATGATAAACCTTCTTTAGAATAAGCCTCTCGTCCCTAGAGTTGAACAGGAAAATACTGTAAATGTGCAAACCATATCTGGATTCCCAGGGCTATGCCTCCACCTCCAATCAACCTTCAACTTTCTGTATCTCACCACACCACAACCTCCCTCCCACCCCCAACCTGGAGAAACCAATTTCTGTACTAAAGATGTTCCAGCAACACATTTCCCTCACGCCTCTCTGGGCACAGGCTCAAGTCATGGCAGAAGCTGACACTCTACCCTTCCAGCTGTATGTGTGAACACTGACAACTCTTGTCAGTTCTAGGTCTGTTTGTGTCTTGCAAAGCAGCAAGACATCTACTCTGTTTGTATTTTTTTGACAAAAGCCATTCAATTACATTATTCTGGTTGTATGGTTTTAATTTATACATTCATTGTTCACAATTAGTTTTGGCATTTGCTGACTGCTGTAAGTATAAATGTACTTTTTTAAAAAGGTATTGTGTATTTCAAATATACACAAGTCCCTTACTGTTTGCAGCAAAGCATGTTCACGCTAAAACTGGGTAAAGATTGTTCTTCCGTGTGCTAAATGTGTTAATTGATTTTAAAAAGAGCTAACACCACACCAGCACTTCAGCTGTATTGCTGCTGACTCCACAATCTGAGTAAAAGAACTCTCCAGAGATAAACCAAACAGAAAAGCAGGAGTCTTCCCAGTAGCACTAAGAAAAGTAGCTGCAGCTAATCAGGACAATCGCAGGAGATTTTGTAAAAGTTTCTTAAACAAAAGACACATTGTCCAAATGATGCCAAAATTTCCCACAATTGTCTAGAAGAAGGAAGGTACCATATAAGGCTGAATATTCTGAACAATGTAATATTGATGCATTACTGCATTGGAATCCATAATATAATGAGTGTTCGCAATATGTTTAACTCGTCATTCATCACTGCAGTTCTATAACTGGCTTGATTCTGTACGTTTTCTGCCTACATAGGAGTTTACAAATAATTGTGGGCTTTCTCTCTGCAATTTGTGCTGGTTAATATCAATATTGTTATCCAGAGAGTAATCGTCTGTCTCCTGCTCTGGTGGTGACTGCACTTATCTATTTGATTAAATGTCAGTGCTCTTCGTTGATGTGTGGATTTTTTTTTACTTCTGCAAAAAGCACCATCTGCTGTGGCCTTATTTTATGAGGCTGGCACTGGTAAACATCCATCCCATAAAGATATCAGAAGCCAGTGAGAAATTCATAGCCCACTTGATAGCTCTTGAAGCATAGCTTGCAAAGCATGGGAATGGTCCCTATGTGCCAATGACCGCATATAGAAGAAGCAGATACTTGTTGCGCAAATGATGTGATGTTTTGTACATTCCCCCTCTATGAACTGCTTACTTGGAGCAATTTACACTTGGGATAGTTTGATCAAATAGATTTTTTTTCCCCTCAAGGATTGTGTGTGGTTGGTAGAGATCTTTAGAGCAACAATTGAGGATTCAGGACAGCTGATTCCATGTTAACCTTCTTCATAATCCTATGGACATTTGTTTTGCCATTGTACATATGCCCAAAACAAAACTGGGAAGGTGTTCTGACCCAGAATCTCCAAATATAATTTTTTATGATATAACTAAATCACAATTTTCCTGCAGAGGTCCTATTAGTGGAAAATAACAAGCACTTAGAGATAGTGGGGGTTATTTTGGCCAGAGGGTGAAAACAGGCATTAAATGGGTGCAGTGCCAATAAGACACACCTGTTTTCAAGTCCAGATTTAGTACACAATTTTGGTCCTAATTGCCACTTAATCAGCTGTTTAACAAGTTGTCTTCAACTCCTTTACCAAGATGGAGTCTTGTGCTAAACGTGGGCTAAACCGATATTGCAGCACAAGACCCTCTTTACCTCCTAAATTATGTGCCGAAAATTGCCCCCAGTAAATTATCTCAGTTGAAAGAAATGGTTACACCTGATAAGTTTTCCGCTCATCAATATTTCTTTCAAAATTGTAAATGTATTCTTTTTAAACTGTCCAAGTTCACTGGGCCAAATAGCCTCCTTCTGTGGTGTAATTCCTATGGAACATTACTCATAGCAATCAGAGGAAACCATCCTATTCTTCGAGAAATCTTTCGAAATTAATTCACTTGGTTTGGCCTGTCTATCAATCCAATGTTGTAAATATCTGAAATACCCAATGATTTATTAATATCACTTGTCCTTAATTTTCTACAGTTTCCCCCATAACAATTTTCCTCCCCCACTAATGTTGGTGTCCAGTTCTAGCAGCTGAGAGCAGTGGAGGAGGAACCATGGGCTGGAGATCAGGAGTAGGTGTCCTAGTCTATTGTGTGGGAGAATAATGCAGGGAAAAAATAGCTCTCCATGTCTATAATCCAAGTCAATCATTATATTGTCCTGACTAAGATCAGTAACATCAACAGAAACTTGGAAGCGTCCTGTGTTGTACACTAAGTTGCTCACACAATAAACTCTCTGAACCATTCAGTGAACTAAGCATTATACTGCTAAGATTACTGTCTTTGGCTTTATCGAGTTCAAGGGGGTAATTCTACGGGAATTGTGGTTCAGATACTTTTCTACAAAGCTGCTGCTCCAATTCCCCAACCTATGTTCCCTGTGAGTACAGCTCCCCAGTGGGATTGTGCAATAGCAGAATCATCAAAAATATTTCCATTTTCCACATCAAGCTTTTTTTGTATGAGAATTGCATCAGTAAGCTCACCGCTTCAGACAGGGTGAAACGATGATGTAAAGCAATATCTGAGCCTCCTACTTCTGTCTTCTGTCTTCTCATCACTGTGAAGTGGATAGGGATTAAATGGTGACTTTAAAAATCTGCAACGAGCAAGTACTTTGTGATGTCAATTAACCTGATTTTTGTTTGGTTTTGACTGAACTTGATCGCTAGTTCCTTCCACTTTCTTGCAAACATCTACACACCAAGGATGCAGTATTTATTAAAAATCAGGTTAGCGCTTCATTTGTGACTTAAAAATGTGATACCATTCTGTCATTATTCAAATAGAATACAGTCTTAGTTAGCATCTCTGCTTGGAACATTTTCTTCAATAGCAACCTTCCCCAGGGAATGCTGGTTAAAAATCTTTTTAAATCCAAACATTTAATGGAGTCTTCTATCGAATCAACAGGTGAATCTCAGTTGTTATGGGCGTGATATATGACATCCTATATCACACTGAAGGCCGGATGAAGCAAATATATGGGTTGCCTTCGCTGCCAGGAGCTTGGCAGCCAGATCTCGCAGTCGCATAGATTCAAAGCGATCCGAAAGACTTGCTGCCATCGTAGTCTGTCCGTGGCTGTGTTTTGGGGATAATATGGCAAGATTTCAAGGTGGCTTTCAGTGTGTCTTCATTGCGTTTCATCTACTCACCTCTGCTGCCATTTCCAGACTGCAGCTCACTGTAGAACATGGCTTTGAGGATTCTATAATCAGGCAACTGAACCTATTTGATCATGGTTTCAATTCAAGTTGGATTGCAGCGCTTGATGACCTCAATATTCGACACTTGATACCTGCAATATGTCATAGACAGCTCAAGTGAAAATGGTTAAGTTGCGTGATGTGATGGTAACAAATCTACAACTCAATCCATATTATAGGGTGGTGAGGACAACAGCTTGATATATCGCGACTTTGATTGGCAGACTAATCCGCTTGAGTTTGCTAAATGGCAGAGCCTATCCTGCCAATCCGGTGAGTGATATTGGCATTGATTATGGTGTGCTGCGAGAGAGCGCTATCTAGGTAACAGAGTTTTCTCGTGATCTTAAGTAGTACATCACTGATCGTAACCACAGGGAGTGTGACCAGATGGCTAGGTAGGGGCTGGACCATGCTGTCTTTTTAAGTTGATTGTGCTGTGTGAACAAAGCAGTCAGATAATAGCTGAATATCCTCGAGACTGCATTTGCTTGCCAACAATCATCGGCAAAAACAAGTCACAATTGGCTATTTGCATTGCTTTCGTTTAGCACGCAGCTGACAAAGGTTGAAGATGATGCTATCTGCACAATTCTTGCACTCCCTGAGCAGTACCGCAGCAGACAGTATGCTGAACAAAGTTGGGGCGAGAAAACTGTTATATATGTATACTTGTATTTACTCTGTACAGCCACCAGAGAGTTCATCCCCTGGAGTTCCAAGGGAACCCATAATCCCTCGGGAGCACAGGTATTTAAGGAGGCTTCACAGGTTGGAGAGGCACTCTGGAGACCTGCAATAAAAGACTAAGGTCACACTTTACTTTGAGCTCACAGTGTTCAGTCTGACTCGTTCTCCATACACAACAACTGTTGACGAGATACAGATAGCGAACACAAAGATGCAGAGAACAGTGGGCATCCTGGAGAAATTCTCGGAGGGAGATGATTGGAAAACTTTTATGAAGCGACACGACCAATACTTCGTGGCCAACGAGCTAGATGGGGAAGAGAGCGCTGCCAAACAAAAGGCGATTCTCTTCACCATCTGTGGGGCACCAACGTATAGTCTCATAAAGAATCTGCTCACTCCAGCGAAACCCACAGAGAAATCGTACGATGATTTGTGCACACTGGTCCAAGAGCATTTGAACCTGAAGGAAAGCGTTCTGATGGCGAGGTACCGGTTCTACACCTACAAAAGATCTGAAGGTCAGGAAGTGGCGAGTTATGTCGCCAAGCGAAGACGCCTTGCAGGACACTGCAAATTTGAAGGACATTTGGAGCATATGCTCAGAGACTTTTTCGTACTTGGCATTGGCCACGAAACCATACTTCGTAAACTTTTGACTGTTGAGACCCCAACCTTGAGTAAGGCCATAGCGATAGCCCAGACGTTCATTGCCACCAGTGACAATACGAAGCAAATCTCTCAGCACACAAATGCTGCTACAAGTACTGTGGACAAAGTGATGTTGTTTTTGAATCATAACGTACAGGTCAGGTCACACATACCTGCAGCTACAAGTCCGCACATGTCTGAGACAACCATCAAGGGTGATGAATGCAAGGCTATTAACACCTTGTTCGCGCTGCGGGGGTGATCATCGTTTCCATTCATGCCGATTCAAAGAGTACGTTTGCAAAGGCTGTGGAACAATGGGACACCTCCAACGAGTGTGCAGGCGAGCTGCAAAGCCTGTTAAACCTGCAAACCACCATGTTGCAGAGGAGGACAGATCCACGGAGGATCACGACAAACCAGAGCCTCAGATCGAGGAGGCAGAGGTACATGGGGTGCACACATTCACCACGAATTGTCCCCCGATAATGCTGAATGTTGAACAAAATGGACTCCCGGTGTCAATGGAGCTGGACACAGGCGCGAGCCAGTCCATCCATGGGCAAAAAGATTTTCGAAAGGTTGTGTTGCAACAAGGCCTTAAGGCCAGTCTTAACTCCAGTTTGCACAAAACTAAGAACTTGCACGAAAGAACTGATTCCTGTAATCGGCAGTGCTACCATAAATGTCTCCTATGGTGGAGCGGTGCACAAGCTACCATGCTGGGTGGTACTGGGCGATGGTCCCACGCTGCTTGGCAGGAGCTGCCTGGGAAAGATACGCTGGAACTGGGATGATGTCCGAGCGCTATCGCCCGCTGACGACACTTCATGTGCCCAGGCCTTAAACAAATTTCCTTCGCTGTTCGTACCAGGCATCGGGAAATTCCAAGGAGCAAAAGTGCAGATCCACCTAATTCCGGGGGCACGCCCCATCCATCACAAGGCGAGAGCAGTACCATATATGGTGAGAGAAATGGTAGCGATCGAGCTGCAAAGAGAGGGCATCATTTCCCCGATCGAGTTCAACGAGTGGGCCAGTCTTATCATCCCAGTCCTCAAGGGAGATGGCACCATCAGAATCTGTGACGATTACAAAGTAACTATCAATCATTTCTCCCTGCAGGACCAATACCCACTACCAAAGGCCGACGACCTCTTTGCAACACTGGCGGGAGGAAAGACGTTCAGGAAGCTGGATCTGACTTCAGCCTACATGACGCAGGAACTGGAGATGTAATTGAAGGCCCTTACCTGTATCAACGCGCACAAAGGTCTTTTTGTTTATAACAGATACCCGTTTGGAACCCGATCGGCGGCGGCGATATTCCAGAGAAACATGGAAAGCTTACTGAAGTTGGTCCCGTACGCTGTGATCTTCCAGGACGACATCTTGGTCACAGGTCGGGACACAGTCGAGCATCTGCAGAACCTGGAGGAGGTTCTTGGTCGACTCAACTGCGTGGGGCTCAGGTTAAAACGCTCAAAGTGCGTTTTCCTGGCGCCTGAAGTGGAGTTCAAGGGAAGGATTGCGGCGGATGCCATCAGGCCCACCAACGTGAAGATGGAGGCAATCGAGAACGCACTGAGGCCACAGAACATGACGGAGCTGCGGTAGTTTCTGGGACTCCTTACTTTGGTAACTTCTTACCGGTCTCAGCAAACTGAGAACCACTGCATGTCTTACTACGAAAAGGGGACAAATGGGTTTGGGCAAAAGCCAAGAAAGTGCCTTTGTAAAAGCGCGAAAATTGTTATGCTCAAACAAATTGCCTGTGTTGTATGATCCACGTAAGCATTTGGTACTAGCATGTGATGCGTCGTCATATGGCGTCAGGGGTGTATTGCAACAAGCTAATGATTTCTGGAAACTGCAACCGGTTGCTTATGCATCCAGGAGTCTGTCTAAGGCTGAGGGATCCCAAGGCATGATTGAGAAAGAAGCGTTAGCGTGTGTCGAAGGGGTAAAGAAAATGCATCAATACCTGTTTGGGATAAAATTTGAATTGGAAACTGACCATAAGCCACTAATATCCCTGTTTTCCAAGAGTAAAGGGAAAAATACCAATGCATCGGCCCGCATCCAGAGATGGGCGCTCACATTGTCCGCATACAACTACGCCATCCGTCACAGGCCAGGCACAGAAAACTGCGCCGATGCTCTCAGTCGGCTGCCATTGCCCACCATGGGGGTGGAAATGGCGCAGCCCGCAGATCTAGCCATGATTATGGAAGCATTTGAGAGTGAGCAATCACCCGTCACTGCCCGGCAGATCAAAACCTGGACAAGCCAGGACCCCTTGTTATCTCTAGTCAAAAGCTGTGTGCTTCATGGGAGCTGGTCCAGTGTCCAAGTGGAAATGCAGGAAGAGATAAAGCCGTTCCAGTGGCGCAAAGATGAAATGTCTATACAGGCAGACTGCCTTCTGTGGGGCAATCGAGTAGTGGTCCCCAAGAAGGGCAGAGACACCTTCATCAATGACCTCCACAGTACCCACCCAGGCATCGTAATGATGAAAGCGAGATAGCCAGATCCCACGTGTGGTGGCCCGGCATCGATGCGGACTTAGAGTCCTGCGGTCACAGATGTAATACATGCTCGCAGTTAAGCAATGTACCCAGGGAGGTGCCGCTAAGTTTATGGTCTTGGCCATCCAAACTGTGGTCTAGGGTACACGTCGACTATGCAGGCCCGTTCTTGGGTAAAATGTTCCTTGTGGTTGTAGACGCGTACTCCAAGTGGATTGAATGTGAGATAATGTCGGCTAGCACGTCCGCTGCCACTACTGAAAGCCTGCTTGCCATGTTTGCCACACACGGCCTACCCAATGTCCCGGTGAGCGACAACGGGCCATGTTTTACCAGTGCTGAGTTCAAAGAATTCATGACCCATAACGGGATCAAACATGTCACATCTGCCCTGTTTAAACCATCATCCAATGGTCAGGCAGAGAGAGCAGTGCAAACCATCAAGCAAGGCTTGAAGAGGGTAACTGAAGGCTCACTGCAGACTCGCCTATTCTGAGTCCTGCTTAGCTACCGCACGAGACCCCACTCACTCACTGGGATTCCACCTGTTGAACTGCTCATGAAAAGAGCACTTAAGACAAGGCTCATTAGTTCACCCCGATCTACATGAACAGGTGGAGAGCAGGCGGCTTCAATAAAATGCATACCATGATAGCGCAAATGTGTCACGTGAGATTGAAATCAATGATCCTGTATTTGTATTAAATTATGGCCAAGTCCCAAGTGGCTGACCACGACAGTGCCGGGAAAAGAGGGGAGCAGGGTGTTTCGGGTCAAACTTTCTAATGGACTCATTCCCCGGAAACACTTGGACCAAATCAAACTCAGATTCACGGATTACCCTGAGCAACTCACCTTGGACATTACTTTTTTTGATCCCCCAACATACACACCAGTGGCAACCGGCACCACGGTTGACCACGAAGCAGAACTCATCATCCACAGCAGCCCAGCAGGGCCCAACACACCAGGCAGCCCAGCAAGGCCAGCTGCACAGCAGCCCAGCAAGGGCCCAAAAAATGATTCAACAACACCAGCTTTCACACCGAGACAATCAACCAGGGCAAGAAGGGCCCCAGGTCGACTCACATTGTGAATAGTTACACTATTGACTTTGCGGGGGGCGGGGAGTGTTGTTATATATGTATACTTGTATTTACTCTGTACAGCCACCAGAGGGCTCATCCCCTGGAGTCCCAAGGGATCCCATAATTCCTTGGGAGCACAGGTATTTAAGGAGGCTTCACAGGTTGGAGAGGCTCTCTGGAGACCTGCAATAAAAGACTTTACTCTGAGCTCACAGTGCTCAGTCTGACTCTTTCTCCATACACAACAAAAACAACCTTGTTTGATAACATTAGTGTCCACAAATGGTAATGAAATAAGGCCTTGGTCTGTTAACTCGGACCGTCATACTAACATTTAATTGCTGGACAATATTCACAAATCTGCCAGTGCATCCAAACTTTAGAAGAATCTATCGTAGTGCATCATGATTCACTGATGCAAATGTCTTTATCACGTTAACAAAAACACGAGATTCTGGTGCTCTGCAATTTTTCTTCATTAGGCGGGCTGAGAAAATCTTGTCAGATGCTCCGCGACCAGTTTGAAAGTTACATTTGAATTCTAGGGGAAGGTTTTCCACCAATTGTTTTGTTGGCAGAGAATGACACATGATGCACACACAAAGAAAGATGCAAAAGGCAATCTGACCAATCAACTCCACCCCATCCAGACACAAATCAAGTACACAGCACTCGAGCATAACACGAGCAACTTAGTGAAATGCTGGTGTGGTAGTTATTTTGCAATCCTGTATTTTAATTACATGCAGAAAAATTAAAAATGAATCCTGCACCATCAACAACATTTAGGGTGAGGCGCAGGGGGCTTTAACAGGTTCCACTTTCCTGACCCTAATTGTTTCCTTTTTACCATGAACACATGTCCCTCTATACCTCCACCCTTCACCAGGACAGCCTGCCATTTCTTCCTTGAACAGAGGCCTAACCAGTCTCCTCCTTTGCCTGTCTGAATTTGTTCTTGCATTGAACCACTTCCCATTTGACTCCATTCACTTTCTCCAAATAAAAGGTTGCTATGGGAATTCGTATGGGTCTGAGCCAATGTTTCCTCTAATTTGCAATCTAAGTGCACGGTCTCTTTTTAAAATTTGCTGTTTTTAGTTGTGGTGGATGCATATTCGAAGTGGATAGAGTGTATAATCATGTCATCCAGCACATCCACAGCTACCATTGAGAATCTCAGTGCACCATGTTCGCAACACATGGTCTGCCTGACATCATTATTAGCGACAATGTCTCTTCCGGCGACAGCAGCTGCTAAGCGACCTGCATGGGACCTCCCGATTGGTGCATGGCCACGCATGTTAGGGGAAACTTTGGTCCTAGCTATGCCTGTCATTTCGTGGGATATGTGGAACATTCTTTGTTTCAGTCCTACTTGGGTCTCCTCCCTCACTACTTTTTCCTAGTACACTGATGACTATGTCAGTGCCGCTACCTGATCTCACCCCAAACTGGAATATCCATCTCCATTTCTGGGGATAGGCTGTTCACCAATATCTAATATCTTGATTGCACTTCCTCTCCCCCTACTTCCTGTAAGGACTCTGTGCCGCCTTCCACACCGAAGATTCCCCTCCACCGTGGTTGATATAGCCTTCGTCCTATTTCCACACTTTAGCCCTTACCTCTTCCCCTCCCTCTGTTGTGTATGCAATAACTATCAGACTGAGTATTGTTTAACTCCAAGAGATATAACCTTGGCTCTACTTTATTAAGGCCCAAAGTGACTCATATACCAAATGGCTGGCCTTTTATACTTGGGCTGCACACACGTGCGTGCAGCCCAATGGCCTCCAACAGTGACGCCATCTAGTGGCTAGTGATCCCAAAAGTACATGACAATAACCCCCTCTGAGATGTTAACACAGTCTTTTACAAATTGAGATGGTCTGGTGTATTACGCTCCCAGGTTGACCGTCTCAGTTCAACTCCAGCCTTGGGTGAGTGTTCAGAGTCTGTTGTGACTGGTGGCTGGGTGGCTGACCTGATGGGAGTGGCAATGGCCATATCAGGGATTGAAAGTCCATTTTCATTGAACATGTCCGTGATTAAAAGTCGAGATTCACTGATGACCACTGAGTCCTCTGATGACTGGGGGTAGTTTGGTTGGTCGTCGATTGTCTCTTCCTCCGATTGTTCTGGTTCGTCTGTGTGCCACAACTTTGTCTGATACATATGTTTCCTGCATATTTGCCCATTTTTGAGCTTGACAATAAATACTATTGCCCTCCTTGGCCGCGACAGTACCAACGATCCACTTGGGACCCTGACCATAAGTCAGAACATATACAGGATTATTTACAGAAATGTCACATGAGACAGCTGCGCGATCATGATACCATTGCTGACTTTGTCTTCTATATTCAACTTGGTTATTCAAGTCAGGGTGTACAAGAGATAGCTTGGTCTTGAGACTTCTCCATCATTAGTTCATCAGGCAAGACCCTGGTAAGCATGTGTGGTCTTGTCCTGCAATTAAGCAGTAGGCATGACAAGCGGGTCTGCAGTGACCCTTGGGTTACTCACTTCATACTCTGCTTTATGATTTGGACAGTACGTTCTACTTGCCCATTGGATGCGGGTTTGAACAGTGTTGACCTTACATGTTTGATACCATTGAGTTTCATGAACTCTTGAAACTCCTGACTGGTGAAGCACAATCCGTTGTTGCTAACAACGATGTCAGGCGAGCATGACACTGAGATTCTCAATGGTAGCTGTGGATGTGCTGGATGACTTGATTATACACACTCTATCCACTTTGAATATGCATCCACCACAACTAAAAACATCTTCCCCAGGAAGGGACCTGCAAAGTCTATGTGGATCCTGGACCATGGTTTGGATGGCCACGACCACAGACTCAGCGGCGATTCCGCTGGTGCTTTGCTGATCTGCATGCAAGTGTTGCACTGATGCACACATGATTCCAGCTCCGAGTCAATTCCCGGCCACTATTATGAGACCTGGCGATGGCTTTCATCATTACAATGCCAGGATGTGTGCTATGTAGCTCACGTACAAATTTCTCTCTCCCTTTCTTGGGCATAACAACACGATTGCCCCACAGTATACAGTCCGCCTGAATAGACAGTTCATCTTTGCGACGAATGTAAGGTTTGATCTCCTCACACATTTGCTTGGGTCTGCCATACCCATCACCTTTGAGGATACAACTCTTCACCACTGATAAAATTGAGTTCTGGCTGGTCCAGGTCTTAACTTGTTGAGCCGTGACAGGGGTTCCTTCACTCTCAAAGCATCCATAACAATAGGTCCGCAGGTTGTGGCGTTTCCACCTCCGGTGTGGGCAACGTCAGATGGCTCAAAGCATCGGCACAATTCTCGGTGCCAGGTCTATAGCGAATGACATAATCATAAGCGGATAATGTCAGCGCCCACCTCTGGATGCGGGATGAAGCATTGGTATTGATACCTTTGTTCTCAGAGAACAGTGAAATGAGCGGCTTGTGATCTGTCTCAGTTCAAACCGAAGACCAAACAGGTACTGATGCATCTTTTTAACCCCATACACATAGGCTAGTGCTTCTTTCTCTACCATGCTGTAGGCTCTTTCCGCTTTAGACAAACTTTTTGAAGCATACGCGATTGGTTGAAGTTTACCCGACTCATTAGCTTGTTGGAGTACGCAACCAATTCCATATGATGAAGCATCACAGGCCCATACTAAACATTTACATGGGTCATAATGTACCAGCAGCTTGTTAGAGCAAAGCAGATTAGTGGCTTTCTCAAGCTCTGTCTTGAGATGCACCCCACACCCAGTTGTCGCCTTTTCTTAGCAGCATATGCAACGGTTCTAATAAGGTGCTCAAATTTAGGTAGGAAGTTACCAAAGTAGTTGAGTAGACCCAGGAACGAACGCAGTTCCGTCACATTCTGTGGCTTGGGTGCATTCTTGATGGCCTTGGTTTTCGCGTCCGTGGGCCTGATGCCGTCAGCAGCAATTTTCCTCCCCAAGAATTCGACCTCTGGCGCCATGAAGATGCATTTCGAGAGTTTCAGTCTGAGTCCCACTTTGTTCAGACGATATAGAACCTCTTCCAGGTTGTTCAGATGTTCCTCTGAGTCACGACCTGTGATCAGGATGTCATCTTGGAACACGACGGTTCTGGGAACGGACTTCAGTAGACTCTCCATGTTCCTCTGCAATATTGCTGCAGTCAAGCGAATTCCAAAAGGGCAGCTGTAATAAATAAACAGTCCTTTATGCGTGTTAATGCACGTAAGTCTCTTCGACATCTCGACCAGCTCCTGTGTCATGTAGGCCGACGTCCAGTCCAGTTTGGTGAACGACTTCCCCCCGGCTAGCGTTGCAAACAAGTCATCAGCCTTCAGTAACGGGTACTGATCCTGTTTCAAAACCCTATTAATCGTAGCCATGTAGTCTCCACAGATTCTGACTGTGCCATCACTTTTCAGCACAGGAACAATGGGGCTGGTCCATTCATTAAATTCAACCGGTGATATGATCCCTTCACGCTGGAGTCTGTCCAGTTCGATTTCGACCTTCTCCCTCATCATATACGGAACTACCCGAACTTTATGATGGACGGGTCTTGCATCCGAGTCCACGTGGATCTGCACCTTGGCTCCCGTGAAGTTGGCGATGCCTGGTTCGAACAGCGAGGGGAACTTGCTCAGTACTTAGGTACATGTATCTTCCTCCGATGACAACGCCTTGATGTCGTTCCAGTCGCATCTGATTTTTTTCAAGGCAGTTCCTGCCGAACAGCGTTGGGCCATTGCCTGGGACAATCCATAGCGGTAACTCATGAACCGCATCATCATACGACACTTTAATTGTGGCACTGTCAATCACCGTTATGAGTTCTTTGGTGTATGTGTGCAACTTGGCATTGACTGGACTCGGCCTTAGTATCCCACAGCTTAGTAAATGCCCTCTTTTTCATGATCGATTGACTCGCCCCCGTGTCCAGTTCCATTAATACCGGCACCTCATTAAATTTCACGTTGATCATTATCGGTTTGCTCTTGGTTAGGAACGAGTACAGTCCATACACATCCTCCTCTGGTATCTCGGATTGTGTATCCGGATCTGCGCTAGTCTGACTGTCATCCTCCACGTGGTGTGTCGCAGCACACTTGCTCATCTGCGGACACTTGTGCTGGAGATGCCCCACTCTCAGACAGCCTTTGCAAACTATATTGCTTAAATTGGCACCAACCCTCACAACGCCAACACGGAGAAATAGGAGGCATTCCCACTGGGGCAGCCACAGGTTTCGCGTATGCAGTTGGATAGGCTCTGCCATGTGCCGCTCTGCCGAACGCTGAATCAATCATATTTACAGTACTTACCAAGTTTTGATTTTTCACCGATATCTGCTTTAGACTTCTATCTGTCATCATGCATGACTGAGCAATCGTGATGGCCCTGTTCAAGTCCAACGTCTCCACTGCCAGTAGTTTACCCAGGATCACCTCATGGTTGATGCCGATTACAAAGAAGTCCCTCAGCATGTCTGCCAACACAGCCCCGAACTTACACGGTCCCGCTCGACGTCTCCGGTCGGCAACGAATTCCGCTGCATTCTGGCCCTCTGAGCGAATGTGCATATATAATCTGTATCTCGAGATGATGATGCCTTCGTCTGGCTTAAGATGGTCCTGTATCAGTGTACACAATTCTTCATATGTCTTCTCTGTTGGTCTCACAGGCAGGAGTAGATTCTTTATCAGACCATAAATTTTTGGCGGCAAACTGAGAGGAACACCGCCCGGCGCCAATCTGCGTCGCCGACCTCCTCCATTTTGTTGGCCAGAAAGAACTGGCTCAAACGGTTCACAAAGTCTGCCCAATCTTCTCCTTCCACAAATCGCTCCAACAATCCAATTGTGCTTATTTTTGCATGCAAACGTTCTTGTTGTCTCATCGCCAAATTTTGTGCATGCAATAACTGTTAGACTGAGTACTGTTTAACTCCAAGAGGTATGACCTTGACTCTGCTTTATTAAGGCCCAAAGTGACTCATATATACCAAATGGCTGGCCTTTTATACTTGGGCTGCACACGTGCGTGCAGCCCAATGGCCTCCAACAGTGACGCCATCTAGTGGCTAGTGATCCCAAAAGTACATACATTACACCCTCCAAGAACCACTTGTCCTCACCTCACCTTCCACCCCACCAGAGAGAGGAAATGATGTCCATGCAGAGTCCATGGCTTTAGATTCTACTTACAGTTTGGACAGATGACTGTTGCACAGTTGGTCAAAATCCACCTTTGGTACAGTTTGTTGATGCAGCCAAGTACACCCTGTACTGCCCACCACGTCTCAATCTCCAGGGAGAGGCATACAAAGTGGGGGAAGAGGGAAACCTAATGCCAATTTGGGAAACATTCTGGGAAATTCCTGAGTCCTAAGGACATCTAGCAAAGCTCTTGAAGACCATGATATCCCATATATCCTTCTCATCCCAACTAATCTATAATTTACCCTTCAAAACTGGAAATGTCCCCCTCTTCCAGGAATGTGTCCAACAGAACTCCAATGAATCTGTATTTGCCACGTGCTGCAGTCATCTGTTGCAAGGGCTGGTGACTTTCTATAAAAGCAATAATCCAAATACTTCCTAGCATCTAAGCAAACTCTTTTCTTAAGGATTTTTTTTTGCATGACCTCTAGTCCTACATCCAGATCCCATGCCAATAATCTATTCAAAAGGACAGAATCTAATCCCTTCATCAATTTAAAAAAAAACCTCAATCAGGTATTTTTTTAAGTCTACTTCTCTAATGAGCCCCAAAACCTGGATGTCATCCTGATAACTAAAAGTCTAAGACGGGTTATTGCTTTGGTCACCTTGCTGTGTATTTTCTCCTCTATCTTAGCCATGTGTGGGGGCCAAAAGTGGAAACAATACTCCAGCTGTGGTCATACAAGTATCTTGTACAGTTTAAGTACTGAGGGTTCTGCAGTGAAAGTTACATCTTTCAGCTAAAATACTGAACTGCGGCCCTGGATGTGAAATATTTCGAAATATTTCTGAGAGACGTAAAGTGCTAGATAAATGCAAGTCTTTCTTTCTATCATACAGTGTTCAGAATGCGGGTTTTCTTGAATCCAACACTGTACTAACGTTGTCTTCATAACATTTATGACATTTATTGTACAATTTTTTTTCTAGCATGACAAAGATGAATTGCTGTTGTAAAGCGTCAAAACTCGAAACAAGATTGTAACGATTAGTGTGAGCATTCTTTTGAATGGCAGTGCCTAGGAGAGCTTGTATAAGTTATTTTTTAAAGGAGGGTTATCAGTGACTGGCTCAAAAGTGCTCTATATGTATTATCTGAAAATGACACACCTGAAGCTCCCCTATGACTCAGCAAGTTTATCCAGTAAAAAGTTGAGTCATACTGTTCCAGGTTTGATTTTGGTCATTGCTGATTTTAGCTGGGGCAACAACCAGGGAACTACAATTAGGTTCCACACTAGGTCACTGTGGCTCAGTGAGTAGCACACTCGTCTCTGACTCAGAAGATTGTGGGTTCAATTCCCACTCCAGGAACTTAAGCATATAAATCTAGGCTGTCACTCCAGCACAATGCTGAGGTGGTGCTGTCTTTCAGAGAAGATGTTAAACTGAAGCCCCGTCTGCCCCCTCAGGTGGACGTAAAAGATCCCATGACACTATTATGAAAAGAGCAGGGGAGTTATCCCCGGTGTCCTGGCCAATATTTATCCCTCAATCAACATAACAAAAATCAGATTATCTGGTCATTATCACATTGCTGTTTGTGGGAGCTTGCTGTGCACAGGTTGGCTGCCGCGTTTCCCACATTACAACAATGACTACACTTCAAAAGTACTTAATTGCTTGTGAAGTGCTTTGACACGTCTGGTGGTCATGAAAGGTGCTATATAAATGCAAGTCTTTTCTTTTACTGGGTTAGGAAGGAGAAAACTTGCCATGGTTGTGGCTTCCGATCATTATATTTAGCAACCTTTGCATATGTGTGGGCATGGTGCGGGACTGAATCGTGCTTGGCAGTGATGCTCCCCATTGTCTAATACTCATCATCATCATCATAGGCAGTCCCTCAGAATCGAGGGACTATGCTATCGGTCACTGTCAAGACTCAAATAGAAATGTCTGTGATGTACCACCAATGGAACTATACCTCAGCAAGGAGTAGAAGGCTTTCAAGAGAGGGGAAGGGAAGAAATTTGGCAACAAAAGTAATGTTGTTTATTAAAATCACTAAGACCATTTATTTTTCATTGTGTACAGCGGAAAAACACTGCCTAAAGTTTGTACAAGATAATTCACCTTTCCATATCTGGGCTTGATCGTGCTTGGTTTGGCACAGTGGCAGATCAGACTTGCCTTGTTACACGGTCTGAAAATATAAACGATTGACTTCTAAGTGCACGTATTCTTAAGAGCTTCAATCAGCTGAGCACTATTCTCTCTGTATCTGTACTTAGTCAATAAAATAATGTTCAGCACTTTTTATTTGCTACTCTGTGTACAAATTAATTTAGGAAACTGTGTTGATATAATGTGCGGCTGGGGATTTTGAAGCAGCTTTTAGTTCTGTTTGTGAAATGGAGTCAGTCCCAACAAAGGTAATCAAAATTAATGAAATCAGTCGTCAGTGCCAGCCCAGCAAAATTCTGAAGTTTGACACACAGTAAAGAGAAATAATTAGATTTCACTGGTGTAATGGATAAATAGTAGGAGGCCGTTAAGGGGAAACATTCTGTGGTCAGTACTGTTCTGTACAGCCTAAAAAAGCTGCAACTGAGCTTGAATACAGATCCTGCATCATTCAGCACAATGCAGTGTGCGACTGATAATTTAAAATGACTGTTTTTTTCCCCTACAAGATACATTCTTCTAGGCCCATCACATTAATTAAGCACTTTGCTCTGGAGGTCCTTGAAATTTGAATTAAATCCATACACTCTTTTTTTTTACTCTTGTTTGGTAAGCCCTGGTTTATTTATTTTTGCTCCCACCCCTCTCTCGTTGTGTTCATTCCTTCAGACAGGAGGGTGGCACAGCCTGGGCTACAGCACTCTTGATACTATCAATGGGCCCAAGTTTCCCCAGGAGTTGCTCTGTTTTTTTTTGGAGCAACTTGATTTTTCTGGACTATCTTTTTAGTTGCAATTCTGGCCATTTAATTTGCGCCAGTGTAAGTGAGTGAGTTAGGTTTTTTGTTAGGTCATTTTTTTTTTCAAAAGGGGGCGTTCCCAGCCACTTACCCCTGTTTTAGGTGTTTGGCCAGCAAATAGTTGCTCCAAACTAACTTAGGCCAGCGTATGTTGCCACTTTTGTCGGCACAGAAAAACCTTACCTAGAGTTAAGGAATCGGTGCAAGTAACTACATTTAAAGCACCACCAAGCACCATACAAAGCACAAAAAGTAATAAGCAATTAATTAACAAATAAAATAGAAGGAACCCTACACCTAAAGCACCAAGACCAAAGTAATAAGCAATCAATAAATAACAAATAAAAAAATAGAAGGAACCCTGCACCTAAAGCACTAAAATCAATCAGTAAATAACAAATAAAAAATAGAAGTTCTACCTTAGGGAACGCAGCGGGCTGCCGATGAGGGAGCCCATTCAGCCAGGGCTAGGGACGGTGTGCTTTGGGCCCCTCCCACACAGCCTGCAGCGCGTACTCACAGATTCGGCCTGCCAAGAGCTACTGCACATGCGTGCAGACTCTAGCGCACATGTGCAGAGGTCCCGGCACTGATTTCAGCGCCGGGACCTGGCTCCACCCCCAATCCATTGGACCACGCTGCGCCACGACCGCAGAGAGGCTGGGGAGCGGCCAGAATAGCGACGTCTTCTTTCGGCGTGCTTGGAGACAGACAAAAACGCCGCACCTCGGTTGAGGGCACCAGAAAAGCAGGTTAGAGAAGCTCTAGCCCAATGTTCCATTTATCGATGGTACATGCTATGTTTGCAGTAGGGTGAGTTGCCGAGGCCCTGTCTGCCCTCTCGGGTGAATGTAAAAAATCCCGTAGCACTATTCGAAGAAGGGCAGGGGAGTTCTCCTGGGTGCCGGCCAATACTTGTCTCTCAAATAATATCACTTTAAAAAAATCTGGTCATATACCTCACTGCTATTTGTGGGAGCTTGCCATGTGTAAATTGGCTGCCACTGTGACTACGCTTCGAAAGTACTTGGCCGTAAAAACCTTTTTTGAAATGTCCTGGGATAGTGAAAGGCGCTATCTGAATGCATGTACTTTCCTTTCCTTTCCATTACTACAGCTCCAGTCCTTCAAGAAATACATCTACCACAATGTCTTGTGTCCTAGACCTAGCCAAATACAAAACAACACCCCAACTGCATTGCTCGTGTACTTAGTTCCCTTTTTCTTTCTTGCGAAAGTCTCCACCACTTTTTGAGTTACATATGACACGATTGTGTGCAAAAATGCTTCGTTACATAACACAATCCACTATACTCCGTGCCCCAATACAAAGCCAATATGTTAAGAATATTTTTTCCCTTTTTCTCCCTCTAGCTTTTTCTTCCCTCCCCATTCTACTATTTGATGCAGATAAAAAAACTGGCTTTTCTGCATCAATATTTCTTTCTCTTTTTCCTTTCCACAATTGTCCCACAACTTTTCCTATTTTTTTTTGGCCTTCAGTGTGGAAATGAAGAGCCTGTTTTAATGCTTACTTCTTCTATAGACACATTACAGTTGATGACTTTAAACTCTTCATACTTTCCCATATTTCATACAACTGTGTAAAAATTGTCCCCCTTGGAATAATGGAGATATTTTTAACATGTGCCGCACTGTTGGACTTGCAATTGTTTAGTTGAAGGACGGTTGCTGCTGTTCACTTATATAATAAGTATGCTGTGCATTACATAACGTAACACTCCTGTCATCCAGAACCGCATATGCTTTGTCTGACTGAAACAATGCCACAGGAGATGCACTGGTTATATCAAATATTATATTTGCTCCTGTTAAATACACCACTCTATGGATCTCAATTTTCCCCAATTATCTGTGCCGTTTTTTTTTGAGTAAATTAAAATTTCCAAGTTTCCTCAAAATTTCTGCGCCAGCGTAATTCACTTAGGTAGGATTTTTTTAGGCTATGATTTGTTTACCTCATTGGGAGCGTAATCTGCCACCCGCGACAATTCTGGCAAGTTTGGCCAGCTCCAATTTACTCCAGTTTTTTTTAGGATGGCCTATGTGACCACTCTGTGAAAAACCTTCTGGTCAGTTAACAATATCGACGCAGGTAAGAGAATCAGTGCAGCAGATGCAGTTTCATGGCCCGGATAGCAGCAGCAGAGAGGGAGAGGGGGAGAGAGAGAAAGCCTTTCGGCCAGGGTTAGGAGTGGCATTAGGAGGAGGGAGGCCTTTCGGCCAGGGTTGGCAGCGGCACCGGGAAGGGGGGGGCGGGGTGGCGAGGGGGAGGGATAGACTTTTGGCATAAACTCTTTAATAATTTCATGCCGGTAAGCTGCTACAAGGTGCTTGTGCAGGTTGCTGTAAGCTGGCCAGAATGTGTTGTATGTTTCACTTTCCAGCCTCAGCCTGCAGTGTGTCCCTAGTTACCCTGGCAACCCTGATCTTTTTGGCGCAGATCTTAGGCTCCACCCTCAAAGCTAAAGGACAGGCTACACAGCGCCAAAATCAACAATTCAAACAGAGAAAGTTGGATGATTTACTTTGGCGTAGTTGGGCCCAAAAAAAACGGACGTAACTCTTCAAGTACGCCAAAAATCGGCATTGGGGAAAATTGAGCCCTATATATTCATGTTACATGGATCTGAAATCAAAATGTACTGAAATGCAATGAGATATAATTGGAACATTGACTGCATTTTTCTGACTGTTCATCTCCACAAAAGCTATATCAAGTACTGTTGTAATCTCCAGAGACCATCCTTTAGTTGGCACAATCCTATATTGAGATTTGAGCAAAATGCCTCCCAGATGATATTAACCTTTATACCACTAGCTTTTGTAGCTATGGAGTTAATAAATTGAGCTGCATTTAGGGTATAAAGCATACATGAAAAATACTATGGAACTGGCACAGGCACTGTGGGCAGGAGTTCAGGAGACAGGTCTCCAACTGCCAGTGGGATCTTTTAACAATTGAGGACAGCTGACTAAATAGTCCGTTTTTTTTAATTGCTAAAAAATGAATTACAGTACTGTATCGTAGCCTGCCAGGAAGTTTTTTAAAAAACACAAAACTTCTGAATATTACTGCAGACTTCATATTGGCTGCAATTCGAGTATTTCAGGACCATTTCTTCCAGATGGTCTTGCTACTTGCTCCAAAATTTGTATCACTTCAGTCAGCAGGAAGATATTGCACATGTAGTATAGGTGCAGCATAACCAGGGCATTAAGATTGCATTCCATGTTGCGAAGTTACGGGTAAATTTGAAGAAATGTTTGCAGTCTATAAAACTGAGAACATAGCATCTTCTTTGCATTTGAAAGTTTTTAAATAACTCTCTTAATCAGTGTTGAAATTGCAACAATTTTGAATTTAGCTGACTTGTGGCTTTAATGCACTCAAAGTGATAGGCAGTAATGTTCTTTTCAACAGTCCTGACACAGTTGAACTCTTAAAAGGCCACAGCAATTCATCACTAGATTAAGATTTCACTATGACAAGGTTTCAGTGTAGCCATTCAAACATTTGTGTTTGGTTTTGGAATAGCTTAATAAATCTCATGAGCTAATTAATATAGAATCTTCTTATTTCTGAAAATATTTAGTCAAATTCCAGGGACCATGCCCCAAATCTTTAGCACAAAGTCCTCAATATTGGAAAATAGTTGTGTATAAATGGAAGCTGCTTAAGGTGTCCAATTTTGAGTAACTGAAACACTTACCTGTTCCAAGTATTTCATGGCCTCATTAATGATTCAGCCTTTACATTTAAACTAGGCATAATCCATTTGTTGCAATGTGTGGTTATGGGTTATATGCTGATAAGCTACTGCCGCAGAAGCACTGGCTTACATTAATTGCAGGCTAAAAATTACTGCAGGTGATATCTTTTAAGCGCACAATACGCTTGTATCCAATTTCTCTCTGCACTAATTTAAGTGGCTTCAACCCATTTAAAATAGGTTAACCCCCATAGTTCAGATGAAATTGATAGGAGTGTGTGAAGACCGAAAGCGTTGGTCAGTAATTTTCTGGCTAATGCCTCCATTATAGTTCAGAATCTCTGTCAATTTTTAAAATTCAAACTGCGTAAGTAATTCCCTAAACTGAGACTTCGAATTTAAAGTATACAGGGAAACGAAGTAGCAATAAATTCTCGTAGTACTGGTTTATTCACGAAAGTCATTGCCATTGTATAATCCAGATCTCGTTGGTGTTTTTCTATGCCTGCCAAAATATGTAGTTTACGCTAGTTGAAGCTATGAATCAGAATTATTACAAGATTTTAACATTTACACAATCAAAAGTAAATTAGCAGATAAACAGTAGTATTATACTTAATTTGTAGCCCCACTTTAAACTCTTTCCAGAAAGCAAAATAAGCAAAGTTTGAGTCTTTACATAATGCCTCCATGAAGTTCAGTCTCACCACTGTGACCTGGAAATACAGTTGAAAGAATTGAACTAAGATATGCCAAAAGTTGGCTATATTTATCCCTGGCTAAGAACTCTAAACACAGTTGTCAATCAAACCAATCTTGGGACTATATATAAAGAGACTAGTTGGATATGTTTGCATTTATGTTGATGAGCATTGATGGCCACTGTCTGTTACCCATAGATTTTTAAATGATGTCATTCTGCTTCCTTATTTGACATGATGGGGGAAAATTTCCACAGGGATTCTCCTGATCTACTACTGTAACCCTGGTGGAAGATTTGTGGAAATCCCAGAGAAATGGAACGCCGCTACTCTGGTTTATCTGCCAATCTCCTGCCCAAGTCACACCAGGAGATTGGAAGACACCCATGGAAATTCTACCCCAGTCACCTGTCTGATTACCAGATTAATCAATTAGGCCTGCTTTCCCATAAACAACTTCAATCCAGCTCTTCTCCCTTTATATAAAATCACAAAGGAAAAACCATTTAATGCCAGTTCTACATTTGTGGAAGGACCTAGTTTAGCTTCTGTCGGTCGCCTTTAAATTCTTCCATTGTGTACCACAGTTCCTTTTTAATGCTCCTCACCCCTACTAATTTGATCATCCTTTATTCATTCATTTTCTCAGATTGAAATTGGCACAGAGCCTGAAATTATAATTCTTTGACCAAATGGTATGGGTAGGCCCCTATTCTTAGGCCTGTGCCAGTGCTACTCTTGAGTCGGGTGTTGCAAAACGTTCAAATGTTGCACAGGTTTGCTGTTCCTCTTTTTAAAAATTCTCACTGTTTGTGTCATGAATGATTGGAAATGTTATGGGAAGTAGGGGAATGATTTTCTGTTAGTTATAATCTAATTACAAATGAAAGTATAAATTACACATTTATGATTTTGCTACAAATAGTGAGCACAGGAAATCTGCCCTCTTCCACTGTCTCAAATGCCACTACCAGCATTCTTGTTCTAATTCATTGTACTTCAGTAAGAATTGGCACATGGTGCTGCACAGTCATTACCCCTCCGGATTATTAGTCCCATTATTCTGGTCTGGCTGTAACCCACATGAATAACTTAAAAAAAAAATGGTATGTGCTGCTTATTGTACTTCATCTTATTTTAAAATCCCACCTAATTACCGATGGAGAGCCCTCAACCCCAGTACTGTTCAAAATTATTTTTCCTTCTGAATTTTTAATACTGGCTTACACATTGATGGAGTTGTGTACATTTGACATACTTGAAAGTTTTTACATGCTTGGCATCAGTCAGTAAGGTGGAATAGTTCAGGCACTGTCATATCTTGGCTTGGGTTGTGTAACTATTCTCATCGTTTCTGGAGCAGGATGAGTTGTACTTCTAGCTTTCCTTTTGTATTAGCTTGCTCCTCCATTTACAGGGGTATTTATTAAGTGGCCTCCAGGACAGAGGTCCAGACTGGCAAGTACATTTCCAATCTTGGGCTTAGGCCAAAAATCACTTGCTCCAATTACTTTGTACCCAATGGGTGCTTTATCCACATGGTAGTAAAGGATAGAGCAGCAGTGTGAAATGCATCTATTCACTAAAATCAGTGAGGATTGTGTTAATTAGCATGTTGTGAGGGGGAAGAGGAATCTTTGGTGGTTTTTTTCCCCCCAGGATAAGCCCAGTAGGCAGGGAAATGAGTCTGAAGCAATCACAAGGGCAATCGTGGCCTTTGTGTCCTCCTCCTGTCCAATATGATTAAATTTGGACTTGCAGCTGTCTGGTCAGTGCTTAGCTGTGGGTGGGATAAGGTGATGTGATGTGCAGAAAATGCTAGTGTGCATTCAGTGTGTAAGTTTCAGTTTGCTGTGCATCTGATGGTTTGTTATAAGACTTAATTCCATCCTTCTTCTATAATCTGGTCTGGATCTCACTCCTAGACATTCTGTGATTGTCCAGCAACACAGAGGTGAGCGTAGAGATGCGTTTGTGGATGCAGAAATGGGGGGAAAAAAACAATAAATAGTTTCTATGAGGTGATGCTAAAAGTAACATATCGTAGCAAAAATGGTTTAATGAGTTCTCACAATTGTCGTCATTATTTGCATCAGAAATCCCTGATTTGGTGATCTCCTTCTGAGAAGTTATGTGGCCCAACAATACAGGATAAGTCACACAATTGCATTGGGAGGTGCTTAGCCAAGGTCGAGGGCATTCTGGAGGTAAATGGGGAAGATATGTATTGCATTTGGCCTGTGCCACCCATAACCTGAAACTGTAATTCTTGCACCAGAAAACGGAGGGTGCTGTGAACTGTAAACATAATGAAGCACTGATTTAAAAAGACATGTTTGTGGATTAAAAAAAAATTATGATTAGGTTATTTAATAAGTGTCTCTTCCTATTTTCTCCAGTCATTAGAATACAACAGTGCCCTAGGTTATTTATATACTGAATGGTGATTTCAGATGTCTTGATGCAAATGAAAATGTAATTGAAGTGCCACAATTTAAAAAAAAATATCTATCCAAAAATCATTCAAACTGGGTAAAACCCCAGCTGTCAGCTAATGTTAAATACTGTCGTCTCCCCCATTTTTCTAAAGCTTTGAATAACATTCCTATAACAGATGCTGTTGCAGATATACAGTACATAAGGCGATGCATAATAATTCACCAGCAAATTGTATACCCTGTCACTTTAATCCAAATTCTCTCTCCGGCTTAATTTTGCATATAATAGTCACATTTGTCCATATTATTCAATCTTTCAGTTTGCATTCAGACAATTGGGCTGCATTTGAAATCGAGCTTGAAATGCCGGCTAACTGCTGAGAAAGACCTCTCGCCTCATGAGTGACAAAAGGACATTTCACGCTCATGAAAGAGCCCCTGTATGTAATTCATCTCTGCTAGTGTTATGCCCTCTATATCCCACTACAATCGCTAATGGTGTTGCTATGGGGATGCTAAAGAAACAGTTTGAATGTGCAAATGTTTTATTGCAGTTCAGGGATTTCAATGTCCAGAGCAGGACTTACTCACAAAAGTTGCCTACTTTTTCACTAATGTTTAACATACTTGTAAATGCTTCAACTAAATCAAAGTATTTCTGATTCTGATCCTGTCCATTTATGTGATGTTGATATAAAGATTAAAAAACACTGGATTCCTTCCCCTTTTGACATGGTGAATGTTCTGCTGAAGGCGTGTCAGCTGCTGTGAGAAAATAATGTACAGGACACAAAATAAGAATTTTATTGATATTCTACATTTTCTGTTTGTGTAACCTGACGAGCATTAAAAGTTGACTTAAGTTTTTTGACACTTAGCTCTGGGGTATTCTAAACTTACATTGTGGATGCCATTGCAGAGATTTGCAAAAACCTGTCGTGGAGCTGCACTCCAGTGATGAAACCTTCCTTGCTTTCACTGCATTGCTCACCTTTCTCTCCGAATGATTACGTATCTTTATCAGCTCTTATCACCACATTCTATCCCCGGCTGGCCTAGCCCTGTAATCTTGCAGGTTTCTCTGACAGCATTTTTAGAATTAAACAATAGCTGTATTTGTCAGTAAGGCCAAATGAGTAGGACAGTCCAAAATGTAGAGGGTAGAATAAATACTAAAATGGACACTTGTATTTTTGTGGCTGATTGCTGAGAGCACTGCTTGGTGATTGTCACCATGGTTTCTCACATCTTGCCTGTGGCACGTTAATTTAAGTAACATCTGAAGAGCACTATATGGAGATTGCAATGTCTCTTTAAATCTAGTAATGTTCCCCACATTACTCAGATTCTTACAAATGTCGATTTTCCCGTGAAGGTGGACTATTGGAGGGAACGGAAACCAAACTATGCCGTGCTAAATCGGGGCTCAGACTTTTATTTTGTTTTCCGTGGCAGAATGGAAACTTGGCAATAAAAAAAGATGTTAAACTTTCATATCGAGTGAAATAGCAACCAAGGCAACTTTTGATTTGGCCGGGAATTTATTTGAACTCGGTGGCAGGCTGTCTGCACATTCCCAGTGGGGGCACATCAGAAGAGGAGCAGAGAGAGAAAGAGAAACTGATTTTGTTTCTTGGACATTTTACATACATTTTTTATACAGCCTTCATGAAACTCATCAGGTTCCCTCTTCACCTTCAAGATAAGAAACGTATTTCATGAGAAACATTAAGAGTTCTATTCTTAAAAGTACCCTTCCACAGGAAGCACTTATGGCCTGTAACACTTGTGAAGTATTTTGTATGGATACAAGTATTTTTATATTGTACACCTTTCTCTTCACCCATGCACTCCTAAGAAAATCCTATTTGTCACTGTTTCTTATTCATCCCCTCCCACAGGGAAATAATCATCAGACAACTAACCAGTGCAGATTGTAACCCTTGCTAGATGGACTGCGGATAGCGGAGCGCCGTGTTTGCAGCACAATTTACCATAACAAGTGGGCACACAGTGCCACCATCCTCCTGATCACAGCATAGACACACACCATGCAGCAGCTGCTGCACATAGTGTAACCCAGACCTGGATAAATGATTGCATGTTTTCACACCTGACCCCTAGGTAATGCCTTCCTGTAACAGTCATTCCAAATCTGAGTTTCATTGGCTATATGATGGACATCTACCCACAGTGTATTGGAAGGACTGTATTCAGGGTAGCTTATGTTGTACCCAACTACCCTGTTTTGGACATCAAAATCCACTGCTGCATACCAGGCTTACTCCAATTACTTAGAGCATATCTTCATAAGAAGGTCTGTGACAAAGAAGTGTGCCAACCCTAAGACCCCTCTCCCCCTCCCAGAATACTCAGTGACCAGTTGATGTCCCTCTCTGCAGGTGCTTCCTCTTTGTGCCAGAAATCTACCTCATAGCTTTGTCCTGGATCATTCTCATGCACTATAGGAAGTCTGTCCTTTTGTTATAAATCAAGGAGAGCTATTTGGATGCATGTCTTGGACCAAGAGCTCAACCAGTTGTTGCTGTCATCGAAGAAAGGCCGAGGTGCCCTTCTCTGAATGGTCCTGAAGGACTGTGCCCAGGTTGAAGTTGGAATCCAACCAGAACCTCTAGGGACCAATTATGAATCAGCAGTTGGAAAAAATGCCCCACAGTATCTTGGAATTCATACCTTCAAGATCTCTTGTGGCTATGCAAAGCCACAACACCATGATTTAAGGTGCCTACCACCATATCTCGTGAGTTAGTCAATTGTTCAAGATGGTAGGCAGACTGCATTAGTTTTAACAAGCGAGTCGAACAACACAGTCTTGTATGTAAAAGGTGTGCTTCAATCCTTTCAGAAATGCTTGCAAGAGACACTCCCAAATCTATCTGTTACAAATGCAACTACCATCCCAATTAACGAAGATATTAAATAGGATGAGTGCCTCATTTCTCTGTGATAGAGAGGGGTTTGGTTAGATTCTTTATATGTGTGTGGTAGTCCAGGCATGGAATCTTTATAAAGCAGATGCAGTTCACAAATATTATCACAGAATGGAAAATAAACAAGGGTAAAAATTCAAACACAAATTTCTCAATAGGCCAGACTTAGTGCTACAGTGAGAGCTTTTACATAAACACAATGGGTCAGTGAAAAGGTTACAGTCAAGATTTCCATTATAGTGACATTTCAAGTAGTTTACTTAAGCTATGTCATTAAATATTTAACTTTGAGATATGTTAAAGGGGAAATCTAGTAATTTCACTAAATTATCAATCATCATTGCCAATCAATTAAAATTTAGAGAATCCTTCAGTAAAGATAAAAATTAATAAAATAATATTAAGGTAGATTTGTTAAATATCTCCCAATGTTCTTAGTTTGGCAAGAACCTTAGTAATTAAACATTTTTGTTTGGGGTAATAGATGATTGAGAATCTTAAGGGATGCATTCTTTGTTTTTTGCGCCTGGAATTTCTCTTTAAGTATTTTAAGAGTGAATTTATGGGTGGAGAAGGAGCCGAGAATAAAAAAGGAAGAGAAACAAACAAACAAACAAAGGAAGCCTAGGAAAGGAAGAAGCACCCTGCAATACTTGTGTGTTTATCGCGTATTACTTGTAATGAGGGTTCAACATGTGCACATAGACTTTTCCTGTGGGAAAGTACAAACAAGCAAACAGATAAAAATCCTTCAATCAATGTTTTTGCTCTGTGAATGTAGGTTTAAAATAATAAAATCTGAAGGGGAATCATGGATATAGACAGCGAGGTGCTGCCCTATGTCCTTTGTTTAATGGGGTTTAAATCACTCTGTGTACTATCTTTAGGACACTAGTTACCACATTCACATTAACTTCCTTTCTCTAATATTTTAACGCAGTTGATAACGAATGGTTTGGTGACCGTTTTAAATGGCGAAGTTGGGAAGTTAACGCACGTATGTTAACATTCCACTTAAAAATAGCAATTTACTTGGATAATAGAAAACACTGTCCCAGTGGCTCAGTAGTGTCAACAATGCAGTATTTGTTTTCCAGCAGTTTCAGGTTCACGAGTTGTGGTTGGCTATCTACCCAAGAGTGAATTTTATCAGTTTTATGATAAGTTATGGAAGATGTTTTGAAAAACTATGGTGTTGAGGAGGGGGAAATTACACTGGACAACTCTCGTATCTTTTTGAAGTGTATGTTCTCTCCTGTCGGCCATTCAGCACGGATGGGTGCTATGGGAGAAGTCCATGGGCCAAAGAGGCTCCGAGGTGGAAGAGAATATGTGACCAAGAGTACAAGTTAGAGAAATGAAGATTTTAAAAGTTCTCTTTTGATCTGTTTCACTATCTCAAATCACCAAACAGCCAAGCAGAAACCTGGAACAATAGTATCTTTCAATATATAACACAAATACTAACATCACCTAATTCTCTCTTTGCTCCCCTCCCCATACCCTGCCAAAAAAGAGGCCCCTGAATTTCACTACTTTGTATTGGATAAAGCCTGTGCTTACCTTGTACTGTTGCTGTTGTGTCGAGCTGAGTCCCACAGTGTTCAGCTTCCATCTCGGGAATTACTGCATCTAAAAACAGGGAGATTCGATCAGATGATGCCTACTTTCAGCTGGCTGATTTTTACTTTTACATTTTTTATCTTTTTTTTTAAAGTGATGATTACTTCTGTGCCTGTAATACAATAAGTTGACTTAGAAAAGAGTGAGCTCTGGGTTGCACGGCAGCTTATCATGTGATCACTAATGAGCAAAAGGGTTTAGTTCCAACAGTTCAGTAACTCTATTAACCTCTGATCCCATCAAATCCACAACGTGCATAATGTTCCGTGGCTAATTTTTACACACATCAGAATGTGTGTGACTATAATTAAAATGTGTTCATTATGCATAATGAAAAGCTATAACATAATTTGGAAATGAGTCCAAGCCATGTGCAAAAATCATTTAATTCATTTGTTATTATCCTCACACTGTGTGGTTTCTGGTGTGGCCACTCTTGGATGATGGGGACCAGATAAGTTCCAAGAATGAACCCTGCATTACTAGGCTACCTATTCTACAGAGGATGAGTCACTTGGCAGGCTTAATCCACTGAAGTAACTAAATGTTTTGGCCTTAAAAGAATATGAGGCTAATTTGGAAACTATACTGAACTTTTGCCTTTTATAATCTTGCATAGCTCTTAAATCAGAATATTAATAACATGCATTTTTGTTCAAGGATTACATGTCCTCGAAGCCTGCTGTTCAGTTTCCCTGCACAAAGGCAATTCTTCAATGTTTGTTAATCTTCCTTTGCATATTCTGCAGTTACTGGCATTTTGTGCAGTAATATTTAATTAAAAGAAAATTCAATGTTTATTTGCACCTGACAAAATAATCAGGGGAACAAATCAGCACATTATACTCCCTCACGTCTGCTGTTTGTACAAGACCACCATCCATAACTGAGTAATCAATCATGATACAAGCCCCCTATGTAAGGCTATGCAAAGAACGATCCCCATTTCCCCCGTAGCAACAGAAAATCAATGACCCTAAATTTATATTCCGTAATCAACTTCGAAAAGCTCAGCATCATGGTTCAGTTAATATTTAAACCTAATTTACCAAATAAACAATTCCATATGGCCAACATGTTAGCAGTTAAAATGGTATAATCTGTGCCTTCTTATGTCCTCGATTTGCAAAAGGAAGAAACCTCATTTAGTGCTTAAAAAAGGATTTGCATTTGTGGTACCCACCCATGTGAAGAGGTGATGGTCGTATCTGAGCAAAGTGCTCATTTTAGTTCTTGGAAGGTGTTCATTGAACTCAAAATCACAATGAAGATTGTGTAGGGGTTGAGGAGAAAATGCTGGAAATGATCAGGCATTTTTTGTAAAGAATATGTTAACATTCATGCTGTCTAATTGTTTGATACTTTATTACATTGTGCATTGGCCAGTTTATTCACATTAACTGTCCATTTTTCATCCAAATGTGCCTTTACAGCATCTGTAAAGACTAAAAATGGGTTAATGCCGACTCGTCATCAGTTCTGGCACGAGTCCTACACCGGAACGGTTAATTCACCTTTTATTTTTCTTCACAATTTCTGATGGGCCCTGCTGTGCATTTCCACCATTTTCATTCACCAAGACTTGCATTGCATATAAAGTGATGAGAACCATACCATTGAGCACCCTGAGACTTTCTGTGGATGTGGCCTGTTGTAAAGCTTGCTCCACTTGCTCTCGTCGCTTTGACTCAAATTCAAGTGCTTCCTGTAATTTCCTCTTTGCCTTTTTCTCTTTCTTCAGTCGTTTTTGAATTGTTGCTGGAATTGTGAAGTATAAGTTTAGAACAATTTGCTTAGTGTATTTTTTTTTTAATTCACAGAAGTGTGAAAGCTCAACATGGGTAAGATCATTTCCGTGTGGTTTTATACTCTACATACTTGAACAATTTATGGAATCTCTTATTATAATTGGACAAAGCTCAACACTTTGGAGAAGAGTTTTATATTCAGCACAGATTTATATTCCTGATTCATGCCTGCTAATTTCAGGTTGCCTTTGTTTAAACAATGGCCCAGAATTTCCGACGTCCCGGGTCTGTACGAAGTTTCTACGGACCCGGGAAGGCATCAGAAAAGCTGGTTTTCAGCGGGCAATGCGCAATGCGCAAGCGCTAAAAACCAGCTTTTCCGATCTGTCAAGCTGGAGCTTGACCGATGATCCGCAGATTGGGAGCGAAGACATTTGTACGTGGAAGTTCTGGCTATTTACTCAATTCTTGCACGGCAAATGTCCTCAAAACTCTTGCACCTGAAAAAGCAGGCGCATAGCCTACTTTTACAGGTGTAAGAGTTTAAAAACATAGAAAAAACATGATTAAAATAAAAATTTTAAAAACACTTATGTTAAAACCCTGCCCACTCGGAACTTATTATTTTAAACCCTAACCCTAACATTTTTAAATCGGGGAATTTTTTTTTCTTTAAAAAAACGTGTAACATTTTTAATTTCTATTAGTTTATTGCGTGAGGTGTTTTTTAAATGTTTTATGTAATGTTTGTGCGTTTTGGGGTTTTTCTCATTCATAATAATAGATTTGTAACTTACGAATCTCCTATTACTATGAATGAGAAAATACTTACCTGTAATTGGGTGTCCAGGCCCACGTGACTCCTGCAGATATCCCGACATGCACGCGCTGCATGTTGCAGGGTGAGGAGACCTGTGAATCGGGAGTTCCAGCAGCTTCAGGTAAGTACACATTTTATTTCTATTTTTTCTTGATTTGCCCATGGGAAGCCC
This sequence comes from Pristiophorus japonicus, assembly GCF_044704955.1. Lineage (NCBI taxonomy): Eukaryota > Metazoa > Chordata > Chondrichthyes > Pristiophoridae > Pristiophorus > Pristiophorus japonicus. Next base: position 84,576,175 of record NC_091982.1, on the reverse strand, counting down.
TCCTCGGAGTTTCTCCCCCAATTTTTCCCACTTGTTGGGAAGAATATGTTGCATTTATGCTGTCTAATTGTATGACACTTTATTACATTGTGCATCAGCCGGTCTAGTCACATTAACTATCTTGTTTTTCATCCTGCTGTGTCTTCACCAATAGTGTTTGACATGTCGAGGTAAAAAGCTGAACTTCTGTGAACCACACAATTGCTGAGAGATACAACAGCAAAGCAGTTGATGTACCCCACAGTTGTGCAGTGTCTTCTTCACACGTCATGTTGCAAACACAGAAAAGTCCAACTGTCTCGAGAGACGTTCTAAAGTATTAATGGGGTGGAGGTCACTGGAACTAATTAGAGAAATCTGTATCTCATGATTCCAAGTTTCAAGGAGTTTCAATTTAAAAAAAGAAATGGTGAAAATGGAATGATGACAAATGGAAAGGATATGATGTAAACAACATTATTTGTGTGAGGTTAAGAATTTGGATCTGCCACAGGTATCTACTTAGGTTCAGTGATGTAATTTACTCCCTTAAGATTGCCTACTTTTTTACATATATAAGAGTTGACTCCTCCTGTCCTGTTCTCATCTCTACCAGCATGGTAGCAGGACCTAGGAGTGTAACAGTAAAACTCTCCTGTGGTCTAGACCGAATCCCTGTGTCTCAAGCACATGTTATCCTTTAATCTTTCTGAAGGCGAGCACAATAGGACATATATAACCAGGGCTGATCTGCTTCTCCACTGCAGCCTCTATGCTGCCTTTTATTCATTTCTGTGGACTGACCAATGTGGAGCTGCATTTTCTGGCTGAGATCATTATTTTGATCACACATCCTCGATTAGGGTAGTGTCTGGACTTTTAAAACACATTACCAAATGATCCTTTTCACCAAAAGTCATTGCAAAAATAAATGATGACAGCAGCAGTATGGTCAAATCAACACTGCTATCAAAATGCATTCATTGCTGGAATAATTTTTAAAATGCCACGTTAAAAGTTTCTCCCTTGACCATTCACAATGAGCTGACAAAAGCTGCACTATCCGAAATGCAATATTCCCTCTCCCTGGAAAGTTGTGATTTCAAGAGGCAGGCTACAGCTCCATAGATAATAGCATTTCTCTGGAAATTCCTGTAAGTGACCATTTTTCAAAAGCAAGATTGGACTGTGAGTGTTGAGTTATTCAATCAAAGCAGTTAAAGGCACAGCCTAATGCTATCTATGTTCCACACAAACGCGTGCAAGTGTTACACCAGTGACTGCATGGGAATTAGCGAGGAGGTCCAGTCTTGATCCATTCCTCTTTTCTGCTCCCTGTCCCAGGACACTGAGGCCAATTATAGCATTCCCACTACCATCTGGCTGAAATTAGCTGACTTGGCAAAGAGCAGGGGCTGGATTTTCCGGATCTTTCAGCTTAAGGAGCAGCGTAAAATGCGGTGGTGAGGTCTCCTGCTTCCGGTCGCGATCCCCGGGTCGGGTTTTGCGGCGGCGCTCAGCAGCACCGCTGGGAAGAGCTGCGCCGGGTGTGCAACGTCTCTGGTTGCAACACTATCCGAGTTTTGACTCGAACGCCTGGAATCGCGCCTCGCAATGACTGCCTGGGAAACCCGAGCGGCCCAACCATGCTGGCGGTGGTGAGGAAGGTAAAGTGCTGTTAAGGTAAGTGCGAGTGTTTGCTCTTAACTTTTTCAGCGATTTGTGTTGTGACGTAGGCAATGTTTTGGGAATGTTTTCGTGGGTTTTTTTTTTAAGGTTCCCCGCCCCCCAAGGCCCCTCTCGGAGCGCACACAGCCGGCACTTTAGTTCGCGAGTTTCCCATTTTTGCGCCTCAAAGTGTACAATACCTCCCTTCACACTGCGCCCCCTGACGCGGGGCCCAGATGCTGAAACTTCCTTACCAAAGCGCAGGCTATTCCCGGCCGGTAACTTTCCCGCCCCGCCTCCGTTTTCGCCCCAAAAACAGAAAAGCCTAAAATCCAGCTGTTAAATCGGAGTCCTTCTTAATCTGCATGCCGCAATAGCCTCAAAGTATCTTGGAACAGTAAGTCAATTCACTGTTCATGATGGCAGAGTACACCTTCATACCACCTAAATACAGAGGCAGTTTTAATGTTTAAGCCCAATTACTGATCTTAACTTTTGTAGGAACTTATGGATCATATGCTTAATACAAACTATACTCGCTATATATTAGTCAAACATGACTGACATATAAGCAACACAAGGCCTTGTGTATCTGTCTGTCAGAACTACAGCACCTATCCCCAAGTGCTAATCATTCATATAGATTTAATTAATATCCTTTACTTAAATACAATGATACCAGTTGTTGCAAATGTTTCTAATCTCTCTTTCTCTCTCTTAGGCAGTCCCCTGGATGGTGATTCAAACACAATCCTTTATGCAACTACTGAAGTGACCTTATGGACAGTAGGGTACATTTCCTCTGGTCACTAATGTTACCAAAATTAATTTGGTGAATATAAAATGCCAGCATGAGTGACTGAAGAAAATTAGAGTTGACTATTTCCTCATCCACAATTCCTTGCTTTCTTGTGAGTTGAAGCGGCTGTGTTGAGAGTCCAATAAATCTTTCTTCAGCAATAATGGATTAATTTAAGTCATTCAGCTGCTGCTCATCTTTCCTCTTCACCACTGGAACCAGATTTTCACAATTCTTGCTGTTCTGCCACGAGGGTTCTCTGTTCGTTTTCCCCAGGGTGCAAAGCCAAACATCAGGTACGGGTATTCTCTCTAGACTGCTCTTCTAAACCAAATATTGGTGAGTATTTGATCTTTTTCTTTTCTTATCAGTAGGAAACCTTTGGCAATGTTGACAAATTAAGGTAATCTAAGTGTTAAGTCATGGCAGGAGAGCCCAGACCCAGGTCATGCTCCTCCTGTGCTATATGGGAAATCAGGGATGCTACGAGTGTCCCTGACTACTATGTGTGCAGGAAGTGTGTCCAGCTACAGCTCCTGTCAGACCGCATTGCAGCACTGGAGCTGCGCATGGACTCACTCTGGAGCATCTATGATGGTGAGGATGTCGTGAATAGCACATTTAGCGAATTGGTCACAAGACAGGTAAAGGTTACACAGGCAGATAGGGAATAGGTGACCACCAGGCAGAGCAGTGGAAGGAAGGTAGTGCAGGGATCCCCTGTGGTCATCTCCCTCCAAAACAGATACATCGTTTTGGGTACAGTTGGGGTAGATGACTCATCAGGGGAAGGCAGCAGCTGCCAAGTTCATGGCATTGTGGGTGGCTCTGCTGCACAGGAGGGCAGGAAAACGAGTGGGAGAGCTAAAGTGATAGGGGATTCTATTGTAAGGGGAATAGATAGGCATTTCTGCGGCCGCAAACGAGAGTCCAGGATGGTATGTTGCCTCCCTGGTGCAAGGGTCAAGGATGTCTCGGAGTGGCTGCAGCGCATTCTGGAGGGGGAGGGGGAACAGCCACCTGTTGTGGTGCATATAGGTACCAACGATATAGGTAAAACACGGGATGAGGTCCTACAAGCTGAATTTAGGGAGCTAGGAGTTCAATTAAAAAGTAGGACCTCAAAGGTAGTAATCTCAGGATTGCTACTAGTGCCATGTGCTAGTCAGAGTAGGAATTGCCGGATCGTTCAGATGAATACGTGGCTTGAGGAGTGGTGCAAGGAGGAGGGATTCAAATTCCTGGGGCATTGGAACCGGTTCTGGGGGAGGAGGGACCAGTACAAACCGAACGATCTGCACCTGGGTAGGACCGGAACCTATTTCCTAGGCAGAGTGTTTGCTAGTGCTGTTGGGGAGGGGTTAAACAAATATGGCAGGGGGATGGGAACCTAGGCAGGGAGGCAGTGGGAAGTAAAAAGGGGGCAGAAGCAAAAGGTAGAAAGAAGAAAAAACAAGAGTGGAGGGTAGAGAAATCAAGGGCAAAAATCAACAAGAGCAACTGTACAACATAATTCTAAAAGGACAAAGAGAGTTTAAAAAAACAAGCCTGAATGCTCTGAGTCTTAATTCGAGGAGCATTCATAATCAGGTGGGCGAATTAACTGCGCAGATAACTGTTAACGGATATGATGTAATTGGGATTACGGAGACATGGCTCCAGGATAACCAAGGCTGGGAACTCAACATCCAGGGATATTCAATATTCAGGAAGGATAGACAGGAAGGAAAAGGAGGTGGGGTAGCGTTAATGGTTAAAGAGGTTAATGCAATAGTAAGGAAGGACATTACCTTGGATGATGTGGAATCTATATGGGTAGAGCTGTGAAACACCAAATGGCAGAAAACGTTAGTGGGAGTTGTGTACAGACCACCAAATAGAAGTAGGGAGGTTGGGGATGACATCAAACAGGAAATTAGGGACGTGTGCGATAAGGGTACAGCAGTTATCATGGGTGACTTTAACATACATATTGATTGGGCTAACAAAACTGCTAGCAATACTGGGGAGGAGGAGTTCCTGGAGTGTACAAGGGATGGTTTTCTAGACCAATATGTTGAGGAGGCAACTAGAGAGCAGGCTATCCTAGACTGGGTCTTGTGTAACGAGAGAGGATTAATTAGCAATCTGGTCGTGCGTGGCCCCTTACAGATGAGTGACCATAATATGGTACAATTCTTCATTAAGATGGAGAGCGACACAGTTAATTCAGAGACTAGGGTCCTAAACTTAAAGAAAGGAAACTTCAATGGTATGAGACGTGATTTGGTTAGGATAGTCTGGCGAATGATACTTAGAGTTGATGGTGGATAGGCAATGGCAGACATTTAAAGATCACATGGATGAATTACAACTTTTGTACATCCCTGTCTGGAGTAAAAATAAAACACGAAAGGTGGCTCAACCGTGGCGAACAAGGAAAATTAGGGATAGTGTTAACCCAAGGAAGAGGCATATAAATTGGCCAGAAAAGGCGCAAACCTGAGGACTGGGAGAAATTTAAAATTCAGCAGAGGAGGACGAAGGGTTTAATTAGGAGGGGGAAAATAGAGTACGAGAGTAAGCTTGCAGAGAACATAAAAACTGACTGCAAAAGCTTCTATAGATATGTGAAGAGAAAAAGATTAGTGAAGATTAATGTAGGCCCCTTGCAGTCAGAATCAGGTGAATTCATATTGGGGAACAAGAAAATGGCAGACCAATTGAACAACTACTTTGGTTTTGTCTTCACTAAGGAAGGCATGAATAACCTCCCGAAAATACTAGGGGACCAAAAATCCAGCAGGAAGGAGGAACTGAGGGAAATCCTTATTAGAAAGGAAATGGTGTTAGGGAAACTGATGGGACTGAAGGCCGATAAATCCCCAGGGCCTGAAAGTCTGCATTCCAGAATACTTAAGGAAGTGGCTGTAGAATGAGTAGATGCATTGGTGGTCATTTTCCAAAATTCCATGAACTCTGGATCATGACCTATGGATTGGAGGGTAGCTAATGTAACCCCACTTTTAAAAAAGGAGGGAGAGAGAAAAAACAGTGAATTATAGATCGGTTAGCCTGACATCGGTGGTGTGGAAAATGCTAGAATCAATTATTAAAGATGTAATAGCAGCGCATTTGGAAAGAAGTGACAAGATCGGTCCAAGTCCGCATGGATTTATAAAAGGGAAATCATGCTTGACAAATCTTCCAGCATTTTTTGAGGATGTAACTCGTAGAGTGGATAAGGGAGAACCCGTGGATGTGGTGTATTTGGACTTTCAAAAGGCTTTTGACAAGGTCCCACACAAGAGATTAGTGTGCAAAATGAAGACACATGGTATTGGGGGTAATGTATTGACGTGGATAGAGAACTGGTTGGCAGACAGAAAGCAAAGAGTAGGAATAAATGGGTCCTTTTCAGAATGACAGGCAGTGACTAGTGGAGTGCCGCAATATTCAGTGCTGGGACCCCAGCTATTTACAATATACATTAATGATTTAGACGAAGGAATTGAATGTAATATCTCCAAATTTGCAGATGACACTAAGCTGGGTGGTAGTGTGAGCTGTGAGGAGGATGCTAAGAGGCTGCAGGGTGACTTGGACAGGTTAGGTGAATGGGCAAATGCATGGCAAATAAAGTGGATAAATGTGAGGTTATCCACTTTGGTGGCAAAAACAGGAAGGCAGATTATTATCTGAATTGTGACAGATTAGTAAAAGGGGAGGTGCAATGAGACCTGGGTGTCATGGTACATCAGTCACTGAAGGTAGGCATGCAGGTACAGCAGGCAGTAAAGAAAGCAAATGGCATGCTGGCCTTCATAGCGAGAGGATTTGAGTATAGGAGCAGGGAGGTCTTACTGCAGTTGTACAGGGCCTTGGTGAGACCACACCTTGAGTATTGTGTGCAGTTTTGGTCTCCTAATCTGAGGAAGGACGTGCTTGCTATTAAGGGAGTGTAGCAAAGGTTCCCCAGACTAATTCCCGGGATGGCAGGACTGATATATGAAGAAAGACTGGATTGGCTAGGCTTATACTCATTGGAATTTAGAAGAATGAGAGGGGATCTCATAGAAACATATAAAATTATGACGGGACTGGACAAGTTAGATGCAGGAAGAATGTTCCCGATGTTGAGGAAGTCCAGAACCAGGGGTCACAGTCTAAGGATAAGGGATAAGCCATATAGAACCGAGATGAGGAGAAACTTTTTCACCCAGAGAGTGGTGAATCTGTGGAATTGTCTACCACAGAAAATTGTTGAGTCCAGTTCGTTGGATATATTCAAGAGGGAGTTAGCTGTGGCCCTTATGCTAAGAGGGTCAGTGGGTATGGAGAGAAGGCGGGAGTGGGGTACTGAAGTTGCTTGATCAGCCATGATCATATTGAATAGTGGTGCAGGCTCGAAGGGCCGAATGGCCTGCTCCTGCACCTATTTTCTATGGCCCCAAGTTTCCACACGCTACAAAACGGGTGCCCCTCCGAGCTGGGCGCCCGTTTTTCGCGCCGAAAAGGGCGCCTGAAAAAAAACGCGCGATTCTGGAGTGCCCTGCAGCTCCATGGCAGCTTGGCGCGGAGCCTACCACTCGCGCCGATTTTGTAAGTGGGAGGGGGCGGGTACCATTTAAATTAGTTTTTTTCGTGCCGGCAACGCTGCGCGTGCGCGTTCGAGCGTTCGCGCACGCGCAGTGTGAAGGAAACATTGGCACTCGGCCATTTTTGTAGTTCTTTGTAGCTGTTTAATTTTTGAACATTTTTTAATAAAAGCACATTGCCCTTCCATGATCAGCACTGAGGCTTCTTGCAGCAGTGAGAAGGCTGCAGGAAGCCTCAGAAGTTGAGGCAGCCGTTTCCCGACGGCCTTCCCCCCTCCCCCCGCCGTCGGGAATGGCTGCCTCAACTTCTGAGGCGTCCTGCAGCCTTCTCACTGCCTCCTCCCCCCACCCCTGCCGTCGGTCGGGCCCTCCCTCCCTCCCGTTCGCGGGAATGATGCCACACCGCTGAGCTGACTTTAAGGCTTCCACCTCAAGTGGAAGGTTGCACAAATGCCTGCTTACTGCCCGACTGCCCCTCCCTCCCTCCCGTTCGCGGGAACAACACCACACCGCTGAGCTGACTGAACCTGCCTGAAGCACTTTCACACAGGTAGGAAGATGGTTTATTTAATCTTTTCTTTGCTTATAAATGTTTATTCAGGTTGGATTTATTTGTATAATATTTGTATAAGTATAACTAAGGATTGATTGTAGAATTTAATGACTTCCCTTCCCCCCTCCACCTCGTTCCCGACGCCTAATTTGTAACCTGCGCCTGATTTTTTAATGTGTAGACAAGGTTTTTTCACTTCTACAAAAATCTTCACTTGCTCCATTCTAAGTTAGTTTGGAGTACGTTTTCACTGTGGAAACTTTGAAATCAGGCGTCAGTGGCCGGACACGCCCCCTTTTGAAGAAAAAATTCTGTTCCAAAGTGAAACTGTTCTAACTGACTAGAACTGCAGAAAAAAAAATGTGGAGAATTGTGATTTCTAAGATAGTCCGTTCTCCACCAGTTGCTCCTAAAAATCAGGAGCAAATCATGTGGAAACTTGGGGCCTATGTTTCTATGTAAATTCAGGGACCACTCCTCGATTCCTGCAGCTGCCCAGTAGTAATCCTCTGATTCTGAAACTTATACTTATTCAGCAACCAACCACCATTTTTGTTCATGGATCCTCATGTGGCCCGTGAGAACACACTGCTACTTATATTTGGAAGAGCTCAAGATATTTCCCTCCTAGCTGCTCACTCTGCCTAGAGTTCATAAAATGCACTGAGATAGAGAAAAATATTTTAGTTAAAGTTAATTAATTAGGAAATTGTGGAAGGGGTTGAGGAACCAAGCGATCCATTGCTGCAAATGATGATGAAATCATAATCATCCTGTCTATAGCGGGGGGGTGAAGTGACTCCATCTTCATCGTTATCTGGCAACTAAATCAGAAGAATCAAGACTGCAGCACATTTTACCAAATGGAGCCCTATTATGTAGGTTGTTATGAGTGCACACAGTTCACAAATTTCTTCAACTAAGGATAATACCATAAATATGTGCACAAATTAAATTACAGCTGTTTCATTTATTTTCATTGCATCATGATATTTTAGACCTATGTGTTTTTTTACATAATATACACAACACGTCTCTTTTGAGCAATGCAGTCTATGGTACTGCACAAACTGTCACTAATAGACACTAAAATACATTGTTATATAATGTATTATAAAACTATCCAAAGTAAATTTTGTTTGGAAAATTAGAAAGTGCATTTAATGTAAATATAAAATGTTTTTTCAATTATAAAACCACTGAATCTGCACTGTAAGGAATATGCATCATGCACTACACAGTATTGCAGTGCAGTGAACTGTAAAATATCCCAATGACCCAATGTTACAAATACCTGTATTGCTGTAACTATTACAAAAGTACAATGGTTTTCTCATTGTTAACGCAGGTTGTGTGAGAATGATTGATAAACAGGATCAGTATTGGGAATCTCTTTCCCATTCACTTATACTGTCATTTAATTACATAACCTACTTAAGTGTGTATGAGTCATCTCTTCCAAAACTATTCAATTACTTTCAATTCTAGAGATAAGAAGAGCCCAGATATTAATATGGCTATATTGTTCGAAGCATTAAAGCTCAAATAACTGGTTATGCAATGCTGTGAAAAATAGTTAAATCTGATTTAGGAACATGCAAAGATATGAAATATGACTTACAGGAGAAGACCAACCCCTTCTATCACTTGAGTTTTAGATGGATATAATGATTTTGTATTGTAGAATGCTTCTCCCTCCAAAAGTAATCCAGTTTTGTTAAGGAATAAATGAATCCCATAGTGATTAGGGTATCCTCTCTGATCTAGTTCAGAGCAACTCTGAATTTGTGAACTGCAGATGAAGTCGATGCCAATGAGCTTGTAGTGATTGTGCAGTTCTCGGGATCAAATCCTGTAAACATTTTCCATTGGCTGTACTGATTGCTTGCTGCAGAAAATTCAGTTCAGAAGCTGGCAATTGAAGGAAACCCAGCTGTCAAACCTGTACTTGGGAGTTGAGCATACCCAGCTGTTTAAAGTGCCTTTTAGCCGCATTGTTGAACAGCTGAGAGCAGTCACTGGCGTTTAAACTGCAAGTTATTTTTTAGAGCGTGAACCAGCACCCAGAAGGGAACAAGATTCCTAACTGCTCCATTTAGACTTGCCATTGCCTCTACATGCACTACATTAAGTGCAGTGGTTCTTTTATTTTGAACAGTAGCACGAGTTTAAACAGCTGTTTGGCAAACTGTCAAAATCTCATGTGCTGCTTGACCCCTCCTCCCCTTCAGTGTACCTGTTGTAGTTTAGAACGTGAGCACTCTTATCTCCACCCAGTGATCAATTTGAGCCGTGTCATAAATGGGAGACTTTTGGGTCGAATTCACACCAAACAATATTGTAGAAACTTTGTTTCTTTGCTATTTTAGCTGATGGGGTTAGATGAATTAGAGTGGGAGGAGGCTCGTGTGGAGCATGAACACTGGCATAGACCAGTTGGGCCTGTTTCTGTGCTGTACAATTTAAAGATCTTGGCACCTTTTATTAAATAATAGTCCAACAAACTTCATGGTTATATTGGTAACATGCCTCAATGCAGTGAGATTTCAGCTGACTTGTATTTGAAGGCATATCCCGTTGCATCATATGTCACATTGTTATTTGGGACATGTTTCTTCGATCTCTAATGGTGGTAGGAGCATTGGTATTATGGGATACAGAAGCAGCTGGAATCCCACCCGTTGGTTGAAAACTATTGTTTATCAAAATGGTATGTGGCAGAGAATAAAACACTATTGAACCATATAAATAAATTTGCCATGGAATGTTTAATCTGGATGCAAATTTGTATGAATGACAGATAGTCAATTTTTAAATCAATGCAGCACAGTTTGCTTGCAATCGATAATTTAATCTAAGCAAAAACCTAAACTTGATACAAAAGAGATTATACTGCTGCATTTAAGTGAAGTTGGCAGTGGTTTGATTTCATTTAGTATGCTCAACACTATTTTGGATTTGACATTCTGGTGGCAGTGAGTTGGTGAAATAATGTACTCGACTTCAAACGGGGATTAGCCATGTGGCAGGTTCACTTTCTCAGCATGGTGTTTGGGGAGGGGCCGAGTCAAAGGAACACAGAGGGTGTCTTCACACCTTGTAATGATTGGCCCAAGAGTAGTAGAGACTTGGGGGCAACTGAGGCTGCTTACTGTGTCAATTTGACCAAGGTTTGTGATGTGAGAGGACCTCGAGGGGAAACAATTTTTTCTTAAAACAGTTGCTAACTGGACAATGCCTCATGCATGTATCAAGATTTTGTATTTAAAATTCAGTGACTCCATCCAATGGAAATGATGGAAAGTGGTTTTGTACATGGGAAAAGCCAATTAACTAGATATGAAATTGTCCAGATCTAAGTTTACATATTAATGAAATGGGCCCGTGTTTTTGTATAACTTCCATCGATGTAAAGTACTTGGACTGGGTCAGAATAAGATTCTACTTCAAAAATTAGAATCAACATCCATATCCATTATTTTCCCTATAACTTTTTTTTAGATTATTAAAATTTGGTGATCTAACATTTCTCCCTCATATCTATAAATATTGTCACAGAATTTTCTTCTTGTCAAATACTGGAAAACAACATCTAGTTAGGACCTGATTAGACCGAAACCTGCTGCAACAGCACTCAGTTTTTTTTTCCAACTGTGGATTCTTCCCTGTCACAAAACAGGCTGAGGTCTGGCACCTGAGTAGCAAAAGAACTGATCTGAGGCCATTTGTATTAGTGAACTTAATCTGATGATATTTGTTGAAAAAGGTGACATTATCAGTGTGGAATCCTTTGTCAGAACCTTGTGTTGTGATGCACTCGACCATAAGGGCCTTAACCTCTACCGTGCTGGCAGCCTTTCATTTCCATCTTGTGCAGCTATCGTTGTCCCTGTATCTAAACAGAGTCAAACGAACCAAGTCAGACCCAAGTCGAGCACTATGTTTTGAGATCTGGACACATAATCAGTCTTACCAATGCCTGCTTAAATTCCACTTCATTTCCATGACACCTACCTCTATTGTGCTGTTCTGCTGTGAGCTGTCTTTCTAAAGTTTCTCTCATTTCTCTCTCCCTGAACAGCTCCAGTTTGAGTTCTTTCTTCTCTTGCTGTATCTGCTTCTCCTGCACACGTGCATTGTCTACAGCCACCTTCAGCAGGCCCTGTACATTCACAGAACAGCGGTTAAATAAGAACAACGAAACCTCAATAATACAGTAAGTCAGTAAAAATCCTAAATATAAGTCTGGGAGCGGAGGAATTTTTTTCCTATTTTTTTTATATCTTCACTCTTGTCTTTCCCTAATTATGGACATTCCCATCTTAAGAGCAGCACTGTTCATCAACCAACCTGAACCAGCAGAACTTTTGAGATCCTACCTGTTCCGGTAACTTTTTCCTCTCGATGTGCTCCTCTGATCAGATCAATTGATCAAAATAAATGTGACCTGATTTCAATTCTCAACGTATGCAAGCTAACTTATGCTTTGGATTCCCAGTCTTCTGGAAGAATCAGACAGTTTTCAAAGGTTCTTTATATTGAGGCTGATTCTTTAATAACATTTTGTAATCTGTATGGCCACAGATGGATCACATGATTACAACAAATAGGACTCATGCCGTATGTGAGGCACTGGGGAATTTTCATGTGAAAACAGCAGACCCGCATCAGTCTGGTAGACTTTCCCAAATGGGGAAAGGAAATGCTGTTCGGTCCAGAAGCGGTGTAAAGTTACAACTCAGTGCAAGGTGAGAAAATGTCTCGCAATATTATCTTCTATTGGAAACTAGTTTCATTATTTGTCTGAGACCCTAAGGTCACAGGATGATAAATATCTGAATAGCTAGGTTGGACTTCCACACCTTTTACTTTCCCAAATGGCAGAGCGTTTAATCAACACCCACTTGCATCCTGCACTCCATTATCCATGCTGTTAAGTTGAATCATTCTACAACATTTTAAAGCTTTTATTAAAACAAATGCATGAATATTTCAGAACTAGGCTGTTGAGAGATTACATGGAAAACAAGTGTGAATTGCACAGCCCTTGAGGATCCTTTGCTATTTCGAAATTTAATGCATTCTTTACGCTCCTACTTTTTCAAAAAGTGTGTAAAATTCAATTTAATGATCCTGGTGTAAAGAAAAATATTTTACAGTGCTTATGAGGTAGAAGATAAAGTTAGATCAAGAAATGGTGAATAAATTATGGGTGAATGGAAGGGGGAAGTTTGAACAGTAGAGTTTTTAGGTAATTGAAGAGAAATGGCAAAACAGAAAGGTTAGCATTTGCTGTGAGAACAGCCACCATTTATGAAGGAGAAGGAATGGATAATAATCCAATACAGAGGAGTCGAGAGTATGCACAGTGACACACAGCCAGAAGAGACAGCTGAAATAGGGTAGCGTGGGCAAAATCATTTGAAGTGAGGGTAATGATTTTAAATCTATTAGTTGGGAGGTAAGGCAGTTTGGCAAAGAGGGGAAAGATATCTGTATGGACCTTATGTAGGAGGAAATGTGGGCCAAGGGGTTCTGAGTAAGTTGTAGCTGATAAGGACAGCATTGGAAAAGATGAGCACTGAGTTGCTGGGGTTATAAACTCGAGGCATGTATTAAACTGAAAGAAACAAGTTTTTTTTAAATGTTAAACTTTCTCCAAAGTATTACTAAACAAGTGAAACAAAACATTGAACATGCCAACCTTGGAAATGGATACCTTCTTTATACCATATTTAAATTGGATTATCCACCTAAAAATAGGCTGGTGTTTGCAAATATTATCCAAATGTATTTTGTAATTTAAAATCAACAAAGTAGTGTTTCATTAGACTGGGCTCATGTCGATGTTATTTATTATGCAACACATGAGATGCTGAATGGCTAATGATATAATTAATCATTATTAACTACAATTTTCCATATTTGTTGCATCACTGCTTCCAGTGATTAGGTCTGCATTTTTTGGTGGGAGGAAGGGATTATGTGCTTGCACTGCTCTGTTACTGAAGCAAGATCCCACCGGATTGCTGAATGGGTATTGTATTGTGGAAATGTGTCGGAGGCCTGTTAAACTAAATGTAATCTCTAAAGGACTGTAACTTGTGATAATTCAGGACACGATCTGGGTCCAGTCAACTTAAGATAAATGCTTTAGGCCAGGACAGTTTGATGCTCCTAAATAGCAGTGGAGCTCTGTTGTTATCTATCTTTTTACCAGAACTTTAATTAATGATTGGTCTATTAGTCTTTCTCAGAAACTTTTATTATGCATACATTTTGATCACATCTGACTTTTGAGAGTTTGTAGAGCCTGGTTATCACTCTGATAGCTTGACTGATGCACTTAAATTGTGGAAAATAAAAATTTCATGGTTTTGTTTTGATTCTCTTAAATATACTTCACAGTAATTGTATTCTATTTTGCAACAGACTCCCAAAATATCTCTCTCAACTCAAGTATCAATTAATTGAGTGTTAAGACTCTCAAAGGTAACATGTAGGTTCAAATTCAACTTTGGCAGGGGCACAAAATGAGCAGTATTTATCCGTGCCCATTATAAACTTCGCCCGATTTTCTTTTCCATTGCATCCCCACCAAAGTTGAATTTTATTCCCAAGGTAACTAGCTGAGGGTCCAAATCTTTTACCAGAGACTAACTGTATGTAATGTGTGTGTTGCTGACTGCACAAATTACAGGAATCTAATTCCCTGAGCTCCATAGTGAGCATATCAGCATGTACCATGAATAAACGAAAACAACTGGATTTATGTAGCACTCCTCGTATGCAGAAAATGTCTCAATGAGGAAAAAGGATGCACACGAGCATGAGGAAAAGGGAAAACATGGAAGACTAGGATGGGGAATGGAAGGTGGGGAGTCAAAGTCAATGAGCTAAAATAAACTGTGAAGTTTAAAACAAATGTGGTCAGCAGAAGATGGATAGCTTTACAATCTCTGGGTGCAAACACCCAAGTGCATATGCAGCTGAATGATAGATAAGGAAATAACTTGCATTTATAGACTAGCAAAGATGGTGGGTGCCCAATAACCTTAAATGTAACTCACTTCTATGTTTACTGCAGCTGAGGGAGACGATAGATGTGTATTCTTTCTTTTAAAAGATCTGCAAAATGTATTATTTACAAAAGAAATGAAGAAACAAATGGAATTTAGAGAGCATGCAGGATCCCCATATATTCATCAAAGAATAGAATGGAGCTCATTACAATGAAACTATCCTCAACATTTGAATTTTTGCAAAAGTATCAACTTCAATTGATTGATCTCTGAAATTATTTTGTCTTGCATTGTTTTTTTGGATTAAAAAAAATAGTGGTTATATTTGTAGAGTAATTAACATAATTGTTGCAGGAATGATATACTTACAAATCAGCTGTAAAATTACTATATTTATATTCCCATGAACTATGGAAAGTTTTCTATGGTGCAATTTGGCACAAAATACAAGTGTCCCCATTTCTGTATAGCACTCCTATTCGTGCCAGGTGGTGATGTGTAATATTGGTGACACCCAAAATCTTGCTGTCAGCCCTATGTATTGTGCAATGTTTCTAGCTAAACAGTCGTTGGTATAGCTCACTTTAATTTAAAATTTACAACATTTAATTATGCTGTTGTCTAGAAATGTTCATGCTGCTCCAGACTTTCCGTTTCAATGAGTATGTTTCCTCTGTAGAATTCTTGGCCAGTCCCTTGCTGAGATGCTAAGCCATTGGCATTACTCCAAGTTTCCTGGACGATTGGTGTTTAATATCAGTTACCCATCCTTCCAAGCAAGTCTTTGCAATATATTGTGTCTCATAACATCACTTGTTTTTATTAACTGCATATCTAACACAAAATGTCCATTTTTCCTGTCTGAAGCCAGTTGTCCCTAAACTAAGTTGAATTTCTACTGGTGGTCTGAAATCCTGGTGGCCCAGATTTTGTGTTGGATATGACCGTGTACTGGTGGACTGCTCCACCATACCACCTTTTGAAATCCACCGCAG
Source organism: Pristiophorus japonicus (assembly GCF_044704955.1). Taxonomy (NCBI): domain Eukaryota; kingdom Metazoa; phylum Chordata; class Chondrichthyes; family Pristiophoridae; genus Pristiophorus; species Pristiophorus japonicus. Next base: position 84,560,582 of record NC_091982.1, on the reverse strand, counting down.
GTTTGGGAATTCCGCACGTGCTTGCACATGCACTAAATCCTGAACTTGCGGTCTGTCAACGTACGTGTTGACGGGCCATCCACTCTGCCACCGAAAACCTAATTGCTGCCGCAGAGTTGAGCTATTTGGCCAACAACAGCCCAACAAATATATACGGAAGTTTTATGGCTGGTGGAAACCGGTGTAGGACCGGAATTTAAAAAAATGCTTTTTAAAAAACTAAATGACTTAAAAGCTTTAATGAGAAGCAATCCTAGTGTATGTGAAAGCTGAAGGTTTTTTAAAATAGAATGTTTAAATTTCATAACTTTCTGCACAGTGTTTGTTTAGAAGTGGGAATTATGAGTAATAAATTAGATTCCCATGATAAAAGCCAAATCTGCAATGTATTTTAAAGGCTGTAGTAAGTAATGTAATTTAAATGAATGAAAGGCAGTCTGTTTTCTGATTGGAAGACCTGGCCCATGTGATCCCAGGTACGCTTCTGCACAGGCTGCGTCCCTGCGATCCGTGGGCCTTTACGCTGCCCTCGAGTACGCAGCATCTGAGTGCAAGTTTATGCAGGAGGGCCGCCATCAGGTAGAGGTGTACTCTTAAGAGCTCAGCGGTGCACCCCAGAGGTACGCCGCCAACCGCAATTATTGGCCTATTATTTCAAATGTCTTATTTTAAATGTTAGCATTTGGGGCACCAATTGTTGTTAAATTCTATTCATTTTTGCCAAATGTGTCTCTCCCAATGAAGTATCTATTTTTCACATGGTTGATTTCCTTCCTAGCCTCCTCTTTTGAAGGTGCTGATCCATTCTAGGAGGACAGCTCCTTGGGTGCCAGCAGCCTCTGGTGCTTCACCTAAGTGCCCATTATTCTGATTAACTTCGATGGTGAATATCAGGCTAGACGGTTGGGGCTTTAAAGCTGAACTCACTTCTGCCCTCACCCAATATATGTGACCATGCACTTTCTAGTCACTGGGTAATAATCAAGAGTGGAACTATTGGCTGATTTTGTTCCTCTCGTGTTCTAGCCAACAGTTGCATCCTGACAACCATCCTGTCTGAATACCGCTAATAAAAGCACAGACTGCAGATTGAACTAGGATCTTTTTGATCTGCATTGCCATGTACTATCCCAGAAAAAGATTTCCTGCATCATATCCAAGATCTCCCAAGGATCTATCCTTGGCCAACCTCCTCATCAAATGTTGCCGTGTGGTTAAATCATGTAAAGTCACAGGGTTAGCTTCCAAATGTATTCCAATGATATCTTGCTCGACCGCACCAGTGCTGAGGAGTATTCGGAATAAGGTGGACGAATTAACTGTGCAGATAGCAGTTAACGGATACGATGTGATTGGCATCACGGAGACATGGCTCCAGGGTGACCATGGCTGGGAACTCAACATCCAAGGGTATTCAACATTTAGGAAGGATAAACAGAAAGGAAAAGGAGGCGGGATGGCATTGCTGGTTAAAGAGGAAATTAATGCAATTGTAAGGAAAGACATTAGCTTGGATGATGTGGAATCGGTATAAGTGGAGCTACGGCATATCAAGGGGCAGAAAACGCTAGTGGGAGTTGTGTACAGGCCACCAAACAGTAGTAGTGATGTTGGGGAGGGCATCAAACAGGAAATTAGGGGTGCATGCAATAAAGGTGCAGCAGTTATCATGGGTGATTTTAATATGCATATAGATTGGGCTAACCAAACCGGAAACAATACAGTGGAGGAGGATTTCCTGGACTGCATAAGGGATGGTTTTCTAGACCAATGTCCAACAAGGGGGGAGGCCATCTTCGACTGGGTGTTGTGTAATGAGAGAGGATTAATTAGCAATCTCGTTGTGCGAGGCCCCTTGGGGAAGAGTGACCATAATATGGTGGAATTCTACATTAGGATGGAGAAAGAAACAGTTAATTCAGAGACCATGGTCCAGAACTTAAAGAAGGGTGACTTTGAAGGTATGAGGCGTGAATTGGCTTGGATAGATTGGCGAATGATACTTAAGGGGTTGACAGTGGATGGGCAATGGCAGACATTTAGAGACCGCATGGATGAACTACAACAATTGTACATGCCTGTCTGGTGTAAAAATAAAAAAGGGAAGGTGGCTCAACCGTGGCTATCAAGGGAAATCGGGGATAGTATTAAAGCCAATGAAGTGGCATACAAATTGGCCAGAAATAGCGGCGAACCCGGGGACTGGGAGAAATTTAGAACTCAGCAAAGGAGGACAAAGGGTTTGATTCGGGATGGGAAAATAAAGTACGAGAGGAAGCTTGCAGGGAACATTAAAATGGACTGCAAAAGCTTCTATAGATATGTAAAGAGAAAAAGGTTAGTAAAGTCAGAATCAGGGGAAGTCATAACTGGGAACAAAGAAATGGCAGACCAATTGAACAAGTACTTTGGTTCTGTATTCACTAAGGAGGACATAAACAACCTTCTGGATATAAAAGGGGTCAGAGGGTCTAGTAAGAAGGAGGAACTGAGGGAAATCCTTATTAGTCGGGAAATTGTGTAGGAGAAATTGATGGGATCGAAGGCCGATAAATCCCCAGGGCCTGATGGTCTGCATCCCAGAGTACTTAAGGAGGATGCATTGTCAGTCATTTTCCAACATTCCATAGACTCTGGATCAGTTCCTTTGGAGTGGAGGGTAGCCAATGTAACCCCACTTTTTTAAAAAAAAGGAGGGAGGGAGAGAGAAAACAGGGAATTATAGACTGGTCAGCCTGACATCGGTAATGGATAAAATGATGGAATCAATTATTAAGGATGTCATAGCAGCGCATTTGGAAAGAGGTGACATGATCGGTCCAAGTCAGCATGGATTTATGAAAGGGAAATCATGCTTGACAAATCTTCTGGAATTTTTTGAGGATGTTTCCAGTAGAGTCGACAAGGGAGAACCAGTTGGTGTGGTGTATTTGGACTTTCAGAAGGCTTTCGACAAGGTCCCACACAAGAGATTAATGTGCAAAGTTAAAGCACATGGGATTGGGGGTAGTGTGCTGATGTGGATTGAGAACTGGTTGGCAGACAGGAAGCAAAGAGTAGGAGTAAATGGGTACTTTTCAGAATGGCAGGCAGTGACTAGTGGGGTACCGCAAGGTTCTGTGCTGGGGCCCCAGCTGTTTGCATTGTACATTAATGATTTAGACGAGGGGATTAAATATAGTATCTCCAAATTTGCGGATGACACTAAGTTGGGTGGCAGTGTGAGCTGCGAGGAGAATGCTATAAGGCTGCAGAGTGACTTGGATAGGTTAGGTGAGTGGGCAAATGCATGGCAAATGAAGTATAATGTGGATAAATGTGAGGTTATTCACTTTGGTGGTAAAAACAGAGAGACAGACTATTATCTGAATGGTGACAGATTAGGAAAAGGGGAGGTGCAACGAGACCTGGGTGTCATGGTACATCAGTCATTGAAGGTTGGTATGCAGGTACAGCAGGCAGTTAAGAAAGCAAATGGCATGTTGGCCTTCATAGTGAGCGGATTTGAGTACAGGGGCAGGGAGGTGTTACTACAGTTGTACATGGCCTTGGTGAGGCCACACCTGGAGTATTGTGTTCAGTTTTGGTCTCCTAACTTGAGGAAGGACGTTCTTGCTATTGAGGGAGTGCAGTGACGGTTCACCAGACTGATTCCTGGGATGATGGGACTGACATATCAAGAAAGACTGGATCAACTGGGCTTGTATTCACTGGAGTTCAGAAGAATGAGAGGGGATCTCATAGAAATGTTTAAAATTCTGATGGGTTTAGACAGGTTAGATGCAGGAAGAATGTTCCCAATGTTGGGGAAGTCCAGAACCAGGGGGCAAAGTCTAAGGTTAAGGGGTAAGCCATTTAGGACCGAGATGAGGAGAAACTTCTTCACCCAGAGAGTGGTGAACCTGTGGAATTGTCTACCACAGAAAGTTGTTGAGGCCAATTCACTAAATATATTCAAAAAGGAGTTAGATGTAGTCCTTACTACTAGGGGGATCAAGGGGTATGGCGAGAAAGCAGGAATGGGTTACCGAAGTTGCATGTTCAGCCATGAACCCATTGAATGGCGGTGCAGGCTCGAAGGGCCGAATGGCCTACTCCTGCACCTATTCTCTTTGTCGATGTCTCTATGTTTCAGTCCCTGCCATAAACTCTGCACCCTCACCACTGACTCCTTTCCCCTCTCTAGTTACAGTCTCTGATGGAACAAGAGTTCACAACCTTGCGTCCTGTTTAACTCCATACTGAGCTTCTCAGCTCCTCTCCTGTCTTTCCATCACAAGGACTACCAACCTCTACCCTCTTGCCCCCCCTAAAAAAAACATTGCCTGGCTCTGCCCCATCTTGCTGCATTTTCTGCTGAAACTCTCATCCATGCCTTTGCCATTTCCAGATTTGACTCTGCCGGTGGTTTCCAAACTGACCTCTGATCTTCTACCCTCTATAGACTTCAACTCCCCAAACTCTGCTGCCACATCCTATCCTGCAACAAGTTCCACTTGCCATAACCTCCTTCCTCATTAACCTGCGCTGGCTTCCAGTCTCCCCGTTCATCATTTAAAATTCTCATCCTTATGTTTAAATTTCTCCATGGCCTTATCCCTCCCTATCTCTAGAACTTCCTACAGCCCTCTACCCACTGCAAACCCCCCAGCCCCCCGCCCCCTACTTATCTTCATTCTGATTCTGGACTCTTCTGAATCCCACTCCTTTCACCCCACCAGTGGTGGGCAAGCCTTCAGCCATCGAGGCTCAATGTTTTGTATTACTCTCCTTAAGCCCCTTTCTATGGACCCAAATTTGGCCCTCCGGTTTTTTCGGCGCACCTCCGAGCCCCTCCCTCTGACATTTTACCTCAGAAGCAGCGGCAAAAAAAATCTGTGCGATCATGGCTGATTCTCGGGCCGTCTGTGGAGCTGGCGTGGCGCAGAAGAAAGAGAGGGGGGCGGAGCTAGGTCCCGGTGCTGAAAACAGTGCAGGGACCTCTGCACATGCGCGCTAGAGTCTGCGCGCATGTGCAGTAGCTTCTGGCAGGCCGTTTCGGCAAACGCGTGCTGCAGGCTGTGTGGGAGGGGCCGAAGCACGCCGTCCCTAGCCCTGGCCAAATGGGCTCCCTCATCGGCGGCCCGCTGCTTTCCCTAAAGGTAGGAGTTCTATTTTGTATTATTTATTGATTGTTTATTACTTTGGTCTTGGTGCTTTAGGTGCAGGGTTCCTTCTATTTTATTTGTTACATAATTGCTTATTACTTTTTGTGCTTTGTTTGGTGCTTGGTGCTTTAAATGTAGTTACTTGCGCCGATTCCTTAACTGTAAGTAAGGTCTTTCTGTGCGGACAAAAGTGAACACATACGCTGCCCTAAGTTAATTTAGAACAACTTTTTTCTGGCCAAATTGGCATAAATTGTGTAAGTGGCTGGGAACGCCTCCTTTTGGAAAAGAAAAACTGACCTAACAAAAAACCTAGCTCACTCACTCACTTACACTGGTGCAAATTAAATGGCCATATTTGCAACTAAAAAGATACACCAGAAAAATCAAGTTACACCAAAAAAAACAGTGCAACTCATGGGGAAATTTGAGCCCGTATGTCCTTCCCCCTCCTTAAAACCCACCTCATTGATCAAGCTCAGGTTACCCCTTGCAGTCACTGTTTTAGCTCAGTGCCCATTTTCTGTGCACCTCCTGCAAAGCACTATGGAATTTTTTTCTACATTAAAGAGAACATATAAAGACCAATTTCACTACAAATACAGAACGTTAGGAATTTTCCCTCTTATTTTGTAATGTGCTTTTTAACTTAAGATTGAGGTCTGTCGCTTCATTCTGCACCCGCTTTGCTACTGCAGCATCTGCCTGATTGGATGCTCTTCCACAAATTAACATCACTGGGATTGACGGACGCCTCGATGTTGAGTAAACCACCAAATCATAATAAACAACACACAATATTTCTCCCTGTACCATTCATAGCTTTTTGATGCTGCATAGGTTTACCTGAATATTGGTTAGAAGAGTTTCTATTGAAGACAGTCCATCAGCAAATAAAAATGGTGCAGGAAAGCCAGGGGGTAAGGCTTGCCCAGCCATGTGAAATTTCTCGATGCTGGTTCTGATAGTGGGCATTACGAGCTGAGTCTCATCTACATAGTAGAAAAAAGGTAATAATTAAGGGATAAAATATGTATTATTCAGAACGCATAGCAGTTAAACTCTAGTGCATGCAATCCATGTTGAGTGGCATGTGCTCATAATTGGATTGATTAAGCGGAGATGGTGTATTTACTTATGGCATAGAATTGATCAATAAGTTGAAATCATCCTTGTATTCCTTGCATTCCTCAGTCTTTCAAATATTTTCCTTTCATTGATTATGTATGAAATCATGAATGGGAGGATGATGCACAGACTTGCATGTGGTTCTGAGTTTGATCAAGGCCAGGATGTGCAGTACATATAAAAGCCCAATGTAATGTAGCTTCCCAAAAATATGTTTACTTCATCCTCTAACCATCTGTTATTTTGTAATGTATACAGAAGATGTTTTTACCCCCTTGTTTCCATTTAGAGAAAATGGTGTCTCACAGCTGCTCAGTTGACTGCATGGTTGAAGGAGTTATTGGTAATGAACACTGGAGTTGTGACATCAGAGATACAACAGTAAAATAAATAAATATCAGTCAGAACTCTGCCTACCCTCCTGTCAGGATCTCTAATTGGATTTGTATGATCTCATTTTTATATTGGAGATTATATGCATTCTGGCAAATATTAAAATGGCATCAGCTATGGCATTGTGCAAAAAAAGAACCTCACCAATTTAGTTGCCTGGTTGAAAAATATATTGCCTCACATTGTGGGGGGAAAAAACCTAACAGCTTTGGATAGAGTAGTTAGAGTACCTGCTGCATGAGCTCCCAAGAAGCCAATGTGGTACCTTTTTAGCATACACTGACACAGACATTGCCTATATCTTAAACATTGTCCCCAAACTTCGGTCAGATCAATGTTTGGTAATGACACAATACATTATTTCTTCTTATTGCTCTATAATTACATTTTAATTCCTATCTCTATCTGTAAAAGCATCCTTACTCTGTGAAAATAAATCTTCAATCATTGCATTCATAACATTATCTGTGTGAAAGATATTTTTTTTTTGAGCCACAGACCAATTTCAACAATGCACAGTTTATGCACTCCTGCCATTCACCTCTGCTCTTTGCCTCTGGGTTCCATCCAATCACTGCGACAGAACCTGAGGGCACAAAATGGAGGTTGGTGCCATAAGTATAAACTGAGAGGTACACAAATTGAGCTGTTTCTTGAACCATTGTAATCTGGCACAGAAAAAGCTTTTTTATAGAGGTAGACATCTTTAGCTCCGACCTACATATGGAATAAATGTCATTATGGGCCACTGCAGTATTAAATTGTATCTTATTTTGCTAAAGCTTGGTATCTCAAGTAATTGGAGCAGAGACTAGGGGAGCCAGAATTGCCCTGTTTTGCGCCTCCTGTTAGCGCCTCTGGAGGGCGCTAACAGGGCTCGCCTGGGGGAGGGGGGGGCGCGCTACCAGCTCCCGTGAAATTGCGCGGGAGTTAGCAGAGGGGCAAGCACGGTAGCATTGTGGCCCACTAGTACCGCCCCGGGCCGCTGAGCCTTCGACGATTATGTCATCACCATATGCGGTGACCCCTTACTACCCCGTGGCAGAAACTGACTCGTGCCCAATGAAATTGCCCGCAGCAGTTTCGCCGGTCGCGACCCTGGCCGATCGCTGCTCCCGGGACAGAAGTTAAAGGGGAGGTGCGTGGTGCCACACGCCGCCATTTTTTTTCTTCGGCCGACTCGCCAGTCGAACGTGCTCCAGCGATGTCACGTGGTCCGGGCCACTATCGTGCAGCCAGGCACTCTGTTTGGATGCCGGGCTGCAGCCACGGCACCATGCAGCCCTGGTGGCCCAGTGGGGGCCATCAAAGGGCCTGCAGAGTTCACAGCGGCCTTCCCCTTTAACGGAAGGGGAGGGATGTTGAAACTTGTTAGTCGTATGGGGAGAGGCCACGTGGGGCTGCCGATCCTGCCCGTGTAGTGCCCTGGACAGCACCCCAACAGGAAGTGAAACATGCTACAATGTCTGTGAGGGACAGTAACCCAAATTTCGCGGCCTAGACGAGACTTCCGTGCTGGGCCATCCCAAATGGGGCGTAACCCAATTTCTTCCTTGGGTGTTTGAATCTCCTGAAGTTACTTAAAATGTCTTTCTTGCAAGCAGTGCTCTACCATGGGGGAAGACTTCAATCACTCCGCCTGCCCGTTTAACTGTACAGCAACAACAGCGCTCCCAGAAATGTCCAAGGCCTAAACTGTCTTATTATCCCAGGTGAAAGTAGGATGTATGGTGCCAAGTTGCCTGAAAAAGGATTAAACAACGAGCATAAAATGCATTTTCAACCCTAAATAGACAATTTCCCAGTTTTCTGATTGCGACACTGAATTGAGTGCTGCTCCATACTGACCACAGTTAATAGGTTATAATGTTTTTACGATGCTTCAAGTCAAATGATCAATAAAGTTTGAGTTGTTTCCATTCCAAGACTTTTTTTTAATATAAGGTTTAGTTTATCCATCTCCAATCCAATAATTCAGTGAGGTAAAGCAATCTATATTTCTTCTCGTACCTACAAGTTGCTTGTCATTTTTTATTAAATGTGTTCCTGTCATTTGAAAAGTTCATTTTTGTGTTTTGTTTCAGCCATAGAAAATATCTGAATAGTTGCCAAGAAATCAGTGTTTACAATGTGAGCTGTGCTTGAAGCCTGAACCTGTACTACTGCCGTCACCGATGAAATAATTCATTGCAAAGCAGCCTGACAGTTGAAAATGTAAAGCAAAACACTGACAATAAAATACAAGGTCATAACAATTTTGTAGTCTGTGGCCTGCCTACATGGTTGCTTATAGACAACCAATATTTTCCAGCAACTGCAACATATAAGATTCACTTTAGAGAATTAAGGTAGGATTTCAAAATGAAAACAAATTAATTTCCAAAATGAAATCTATGTTTTAAAAAAAAATCACTAAATCCACTGTGGAAGAAAGAAAATTCTGTATTGCTGTCTGCATTTCTCTGGTGATAGTTGGAATATTTTGTGATTTATTTTCCTCTGCCCTCCCCACCCCCACCACCCCACCCTCACCACCAAGACATCGTTTTTAAAAAGATTGTTGCTAAATATAGTCACTTTTCAAGCGAGTGATCTCAAGCAGTCTGTTTTGCAATAATATCATTGTTAGTTTTCAGATATGATGGCTGTTTGAGATATTCTATGGTATAGCTAAGTTAGCAAGGATTTAAAGAAGCCCAATCAATTGGGAGCAGCAAGTGTTTTCCCCAAACTCTTTGGTTGTGTGTTTTAATTTTCAAATTTTCAAATTAAAGGCCAGCTCTGCAAGCAACAGAAATGTGTCAGAAGATGAACTGGAAAAATAAAGCAGAACTGCTGTGAAAATCTCATTGTAATAATTAAGGTGGTCACTTGCTATCGGATAATTAGAAAGTCCTGTATCGAGTTTGGGTCTGTATTTCGCACCTTTCAAAGGCATCACACTTGAAAGTGTGACCTTGGGGCATTGCACCTCCAAAGTCACACCTCAAAGCTTCACGTCCATAGGGCAAAAGAATCGTGACCGACTCAAAAAGCTATTCATCTAAGAAACCAATGAAATATCCAACTGACTAAATGTAGGCAAATCAATAGTAGCAAAAAGTGCCAAACACAAACATTTAACGAGCAGAAATTCCCTGCATTCTAGAGCGGTCCCAGAGGATTGGAAAACCGAAAATGTAACAAGAAATAGGAACAGAAGGCGGCCATACGGCCCCTCGAGCCTGCTCCGCCATTCAATAAGATCACTCCACTTCCCCGCCCGCTCCCCATAACCCCTTATCACTCTGGAAACTGTCTATTTCTGTCTTAAATTTATTCAATGTCCCAGCTTCCACAGCTCTCTGAGGCAGCAAGTTCCACAGATTTACAACTCTCAGAGAAGAAATTCCTCATCTCTGTTTTAAATGGGCGGCCCCTTATTCTAAGATCATGCCCTCAAGTTCTAGTCTCCCCCATCAGTGGAAACATCCTCTCTGCATCCACCTTGTCAACACCCTCATAATCTTATACGTTTCGATAAGATCACCTCTCATTCTTCTGAACTCCAATGAGTAGAGGCCTAACCTACTCAACCTTTCCTCATAAATCAATCCTCTCATCCCCGGAATCAACCTAGTGAACCTTCTCTGAACTGCCTCCAAAGCAAGTATATCCTTTCGTAAATATGGAAACCAAAACTGCACGCAGTATTCCAGGTGTGGCCTCACCAATACCTTGTATAACTGTAGCAAGACTGCCCTGCTTTTATACTCCATCCCCTTTGCAATAAAGGTCAAGATACCATTGGCTTCCTGATCACCTGCTGTACCTGCATACTATCCTTTTGTGTTTCATGCACAAGTACCCCCAGGTCCCGCTGTACTGCGGCACTTTGCAATCATTCTCCATTTAAATAATAACTTGCTCTTTGCTTTTTCTGCCGACGTGCATGACCTCACACTTTCAACATTATACTCCATCTGCCAAATTTTTGCCCACTCACTTAGCTTGTGTATGTCCTTTTGCAGATTTTTTGTGTCCTCACACATTGCGTTTCCTCCCATCTTTGTATCATCAGCAAACTTGGCTACGTTACACTCAGTCCCTTCTTCCAATTCGTTAATATAGATTGTAAATAGTTGGGGTCCCAGCACTGATCCCTGCGGCACCCCACTAATGCTAATATATTACCATGCTAATATATTGCCCCATATTTAATGCCCCTATTTAAAAAAAGGAGGCAGACAGAAAGCAGGAAACTATAGACCAGTTAGCCCAACATCTGTCATTGGGAAAATGCTGGAGTCTATTATTAAGGAAGCAGTCGCAGGACATTTGGAAAAGCATAATTCAGGCAGAGTCAGAATGGTTTTATGAAAGGGAAATTATGTTTTAACAAATTTGCTGGAGTTCTTTGAGGATGTAACGAGCAGGGTGGATAAGGGGGAACCAGTGGCTGTGGTGTATTTGGATTTCCAGAAGGCATTCGATAAGGTACCACATAAAAGGTTACTGCACAAGATGAAAGTTCATGGGGTTGGGGTAATATATTAGCATGGATAGAGGATTGGCTAACTAACAGAAAACAGAGAGTCGGAATAAATGGGTCATTTTCCAATTGGCAAACAGAAACGAGTGAGGTGCCACAGAGATTGGTGCTGGAGTCTCAAATATTTACAATCGATATTAATGATTTGGATGAAGGGACAGAGTGTAGTGTAGCCAAGTTTGCTGATACAAAGATGGGTGATAAAACAAGTTGTGAGGAGGACACAAAAAAATCTGCAAAGGAATATAGACAGGTTAAGTGAGTGGCCAAAAATTGGGCAGATGGAGTAAAATGTGGGAAAGTGTGAGGTTATCCACATTGGCAGAAAAAATAAAAAAGCAAATTATTATTTAAATGAAGAAAAATTACAAAATGCTGCAGTACAGAGGGACCTGGGGGTCCTTGTACATGAAACACAAAGTTAGTATGCAGGTAAAGCAAGTAATCAGGAAGGCAAATGGAATGTTGGCCTTTATTGCAAAGGGGATGGAGTATCAAAGCAGAGAAGTCCTGCTACAACTGTACAGGGTATTGGTGAGGCAACACCTAGAGTACTGCATACAGTTTTGGTCTCCATATTTAAGGAGTGATTTACATGCATTGGAGGCAGTTCAGAGAAGGTTCACTCGGTTGATTCCTGAGATGAGTGGGTTGACATGAAGAAAGTTTGAGCAGGTTGGGCCTATACTCATTGTTCAGAAGAATGAGAGGTGATCTTATTGAAACATATAAGATAATGAGGGGGCTCGACAAGGTAGATGCAGAGAGGATGTTTCCACTCATGGAGGAATCTAGAACTAGGGGGCATAGCTTCAGAATAAGGGGTCGCCCATTTAAAACTGAGATGAGAAGGAATTTCTTCTCTGAGGGTTGTAAATCTGTGGAATTCTCTGTCTCAGAGAGCTGTGGAGGTTGGGTCATTGAATAAATTTAAGACAGAGACAGACAGTTTCTTAACCGATAAGGAAATAATGGGTCATGGCGAGCGGGCAGGGAAGTGGACCTGAGTACATGATCGGATCAGCCATGATCGTATTAAATGGCGGAGCAGGCTCAAGGGGCCAAATGGCGGACTCCTGCTCCTATTTCTTGTGTTCTTATGTTCTTAAATCAGAGCAAAGAAATCCCTCAAACTAGTTTTTTCAAAGCTGTTTCTGAGCTAGCATGTACCACAAACTGCTCAAATAATTTCTTTGCACAGATCTAAGTCAAAACAGATTGTGTACTTGTAGAATTATAGGCCCCGAACTTGGTGGAAGCTAAGTTCTGCCCATGGGCCGCCCAAAGGACCGCTTAGATCCTGATGGTACTTTGGGCGGAAGTTTCATGAAAAAGTCCTGGAAAGACCACCTGGTGGCAAAAAAGCGACTTGCGCCCTTCATCTGGGCGGCAGCGAGCGGGAGCTCCCAATCTTGGGGGCAAATGCAATCCTCGGCAAAGTACCGCCGAGAATTGAGTCGGGCCCGGGGAGGGGGACGGAACAGATAAAATAAAATAAAAAAATAAACACTGGAAAATCTTCAAGGGACCCCCTCCACCTGAAGCGCTGGAAAAAAGGAAAGAAAAGTTTACTAACCTTTTTTTGCAGGTCTTCATACTTACCATTGAGGTTAGACCTGCCTCCACATGGCGGTCCTTTCCCCTGCTGCAGCGGAGGACCGCCCGGACTAAACTGGCAGCTCGGTGGGCGGGAGGACACTTCCGCGTGTTGCACACCAGTTGGCGTCAGCGGGCAGTCCCCAGCGATCTTCCCTCCCCACCATCGGGAGGCCTCCACCAAACTCGCTCGGAATGGAGACCGCCCAGAAAACTCGGCGGCAGTGGGCAGTAAGTCCACTAAGTTCGGCCCCATTATTTTTAAAGTAACCTTTTTTAAAATTACAGAACTCTGCACATAAATATAATACAACTGTTAGTTGGGGTGGGGGGAGTAGGTGGAGAAAGAGTAATTCATGTTACTCATGAACTTGTTATGGTAGAAATACCTCCAAGAATATCTCCTGCCCTCTCCCAACCCTGCCATGTATACCATCCCTGCAGCTACAGCCAGTGGCTTGAGTTGGACATTGCTCCTGGGCAATGGAGACTTCCAGGTGCTATTGATAAATTCATTGTGTGCTTCATCCTGAGAGGTGTAACTTTCCCTCTGCTTCTGTGGAACTATAATACCCAGAATGCGCCAAGATGACCAATATAACAGGACAGCAAGGTAGAAAAGGACCAAAGGCTGCTAGCATCTGTGGAGAAATTGTGGAGTGAGTGAGAATGTGAGGGAAATACTTTCTGGACAAGACTGCTGCTTCCACAAGTAAAATGGAATGAATTACAGAACGTGATCCTCAAAACACTTGAGAATCCTATGTAATAAAAATGGAATTTGACATGTTTAGTCATGGTAACCAAAATGTTCCTAATTGTGGGAATTGTAGTTATCACCCAATTCTTGAACTATAGATTGTACTATTACATAATAAATGAGGTATGAGTAGCAGAATGGAAGGAAATTCATCTCAAATTATGATTTCATTTTTTTCACTTTGATTTACCACAAGACATTCAATAAAAAGAATTGAGCGAACAATGTTCGGGTTAGCTTTTTTCATGTGTCAGTGAGGGGGATTGATGTTTATGCCAAGACCAGTGGGAAGATGTTTGAGCTGCTTTGATGCTGATCCTGGATATTGCAGCTGGGAATAAGAGGGTTTTATGGAGTAAGAAAAGTGCTTTCATAAAATTTTACAAAGTGGTAGGTGAATAATATCTTTCAGTATCAGTAAAGTGTGTAAACATTTTTATTAAGAAAACAGATGTGAATTTTAAAACTACTCTTTCCCTTTAATAGTTTGCTCGTGCTGTTGGGGAGGGTTTAAACTAACATGGCAGGGGGATGGGACTCTATGCAGGGAGACAGAGGGAAGTAAAATGGGGGCAGAAGAATAAGGTAGAAAGGAGATAAGTAAAAGTGGAGAGCAGAGAAATCAAAGGCAAAAATCAAAAAGAGTCACCTTACAATATAATTCTAAAAGGACAAAGAGTGTTATAAAAACAAGCCTGAAGGCTCTGTATCTCAATGCGAGGAGTATTTGTAATAAGGTGGATGAATTAAGCTGTTAACGGATATGATGTAATTGGGATTACGGAGACAAGGCTACAGGGTGACCAAGGCTGGGAACTCAACATCCAGGGGTATTCAATATTCAGGAAGGATAGACAGAAAGGAAAAGGAGGTGGGGTAGCGTTAATGGTTAAAGAGGAGATTAATGCAATAGTAAGGAAGGACATTTGTTTGGATGATGTGGAATCTGAATGGGTAGAGCTGCAGAACACCAAAGAGCAGAAAACGTTAGTGGGAGTTGTGTACAGACCACCAAACTGGTAGTGAGGATGGGGATGGCATCAAACAGGAAATTAGGGATGCGTGCAATAAAGGTACAGCCGTTATCATGGGTGACTTTAATCTACATATAGATTGGGCTAACCAAACTGGTAGCAATATGGTGGAGGAGGATTTCCTGGAGTGTATAAGGGATGGTTTTCCAGACCAATATGTCGAGGAACCAACTAGAGAGCTGGCCATCCTAGACTGGGTGTTGTGTAATGAGAGAGGATTAATTAGCAATCTTGTTGTGCGAGGCCCCTTGGGGAAGAGTGACCATAATATGGTAGAATTCTTCATTTAAGATGGAGAGTGACACAGTTAATTCAGAGACTAGGGTCCTGAACTTAAAGAAAGGTAATTTTGATGGTATGAGACGTGAATTGGCTAGGATAGCCTGGTGAATGATAGTTAAAGGGTTGACGATGGATCGGCAATGGCAGACATTTAAAGATCACATGGATGAACTTCAACAATTGTACATCCCTGTCTGGCATAAAAATAAAAATAGAAAGGTGGCTCAACCGTGGCTAACAAGGGAAATTAGGGATAGAGATAAATCCAAGGAAGCGGCATATAAATTGGCCAGAAAAAGCTTGTACTGCATCGGGGGGGATGAGAGAGAGTCGCGAAGGTCGGGGGGGGAGAGAGAGTCGCGGAGGTCGGGGGGGGGGAGGAAAGAGACCGGACCGGATCCGACCTGACCCTTGCTCTCCCTACCCCGGCGACCCGACCGCCGCTCCCCCAACTCCCCCCCCCCCCCCACCCGGCAACCCGACCTCTGCTTCCCCCCGGTGACCCAACCCGACCTCCTCTTCACCCCCCCGGCGACCTGACCTCCGCTCCCCCAACTCCCCCCCCCCCCCACCCGGCAATCCGACCTCCGCTTCCCCCCGGTGACCCAACCCGACCTCCTCTTCACCCCACCCCCCACCCCCCCGGCGACCCGACCTCCGCCACCCACAACTCCCAAACACAGTAGAGGCTGTGGCTGAACGACGCTAGTCAAGCCAGCTGGAACGATTGCTGTATCGGTGTTCGATTCGCGAACAGCTTTCACAGCAGAATCCACTCGATGTTTCATGTTAAGGTCTGTATTCGATCTCAAAAAAGTGACTCGCATGATACATGAGATATATGGTAAAATCATGTTTTGGGGACGAAAATTTAGGGGTCGCATGATACGCGAGATCGCAGGATACGCGAGTATATACGGTAGGTCCCTTGCAGTCAGAATCGAGTGAATTTATAATGGGAACAAAAAAATGACAGACCAATTCAACAAATACTTTGGTTCTCTCTTCACGAAGGAAGACACAAATAACCTTCCGGAAATACTAGAGGACCGAGGGTCTAGCGAGTAGGAGGAACTGAAGGATATCCTTTATTAGTCATGAAATTGTGTTAGGGAAATTGATGGGGTTGAAGGCCAATAAATCCCCAGGGCCTGATAGTCTGCAGCCCAGAGTACTCAAGGAAGTTCTCCTAGAAATAGTGGGTGCATTGGTGGTCATTTTCCAACATTCGATAGACTCTGGATCAGTTCCTATGGATTTGAGGTAGCTAATGTAATCCCACTTTTTAAAAAAGGAGGGAGAGAGAAAACAGGGAATTATAGACCAGTTAGCCTGACATCAGTAGTGGGGAAAATGTTGGAATCAATTATTAGAGATGTAATAGCAGCGCATTTGGAAAGCAATGACAGGATCGGTCCAAGTCAGCATGGATTTATGAAAGAGAAATCATGCTTGACAAATCTTCTAGAATTTTTTGAGGATGTAACTAGTAGAGTGTACAAGGGAGAACCATTGGATGTGTATTTGGACTTTCAAAAGGCTTTTGACAAGGTCCCACACAAGAGATTAGTGTGCAAAATTAAAGCACATGATATTGGGGGGTAATGTATTGATGTGGATAGAGAACTTGTTGGCAGAAAGGAAGCAAAGTATAGGAATAAACGGGTCCTTTTCCGAATGGCAGGCAGTGACTAGTGGGGTGCCGCAAGGTTCAATGCTGAGACGCTAGCTATTTACAATACACATTAATGATTTAGACGAAGGAATTGAATGTAATATCTCCAAGTTTGCAGATGACACTAAGCTGGGTGGCAGTGTGAGCTGTGAGGAGGATGCTAGGAGGCTGCAGGGTGACTTGGACAGGTTAGGTGAATGGGCAAATGCATGGCAGATGAAGTATAATGTGATAAATGTGAGGTTATCCATTTTGGTGGCAAAAACACGAAGGCAGAATATTATCTGAATGGTGACAGATTAGAAAAAGGGGAGGTGCAACGAGATCTGGGTGTCATGGTACATCAGTCATTGAAAGTTGGCATGCAGGTATAGCAGGCCGTGAAGGTGGCAAAAGGCATGTTGGCCTTCATAGCGAGAGGAATTGAGTATAGGAGTAGGGAGGTCTTACTGTAGTTGTATAGGGCCTTGGTGAGGCCACACCAGAACCAGGGGTCACAGTGTAAGGGTAAGAGGTAAGCCATTTAGGACCGAGATGAAGTGAACCTGTGGAATTCTCTACCACAAAGTTGTTGAGAGCAGTTTGTTAGATATATTCAAAAGGGAGTTAGATGTGGCCCTTACAGCTAAAGGGATCAAGAGGTATGGAGAGAAAGCAGGAATGGGGTACTGAGGTTGCATGATCAGCCATGATTATATTGAATGGTGGTGCAGGCTCGAAGGTCCAAATGGCCTACTCCTGCACCTATTATCTAAGTTTCTATGTTTCTCGTAGGCACATATATTCACCGAAATGTGAATGTAATCATAAAGAAGTTTAATGTTTATATTGGAGAAGAATGTTGGTTTTTAACCTTTTTTACATTTGTAAAAATTGTTAATCCATCGGTCCATATGCAATAGATCTTAGTTTGAGCTCAAAGGAAATTACCATTTTTACAATTCGGCTTTACTATTTTTAAAATAACTTGAACAATCATTTTGAATTTCGATGTCCAGAGTGCTCTTTTTTTTAATTATAAATTTAATTTCTTTGGGCTAGAAATTGATCAGCCTACCGCCGCGTTTCTCGTTGGTATTTCCTTATTTTGGGCGGTCTTTCATTCGTTGGGAATTTCATCAGGGCCTTATACTGGTGGTTTTGAAATACCACTGGGGAGCGGAACGCAGGCGTGCAACACTGGGATAACCACACCCGCCCGAGTTTGGTGGGAGTGGTGATCCATACTTCTGCAAAAAAAAACGCCCAGCCAGAGCAGCCTTTCGATGGCGGTAGGTATGAAACCCTGCAAAAAAAGGTAAGTGAACGTTTTTTTTTAATTCTTTTGCAGCGATTCATTTAAAAAGGCTCCTTTGAATGTTTTCTGATGTTTAATATTTTGAAAAAATATTTTTCGTGCTTTCTCCCCTCCATGGGCCGACTATAACCTTGGACTTAATTTATCCAGGACCACCGAGAATCCACGTGCAATGCCCATTTTTCCTGCCGGGCGTTTAAAAAAAAATGTTTTGATCAATTTTCTGCCAGCGTTAATTACAGAATCTTAGCGGTTTGTCAACAGTAAACAGGCGGTGGCAGCCTTTGATCAATTTCTAGCCCTTTGATCAATTTCTAGCCCTTTGTCCCTTACACTCAGTAACACCAAGTCCCAATTAACCTTCCAGGTAAGTGTTGCCTACACCTAAATAAAGTAGTAATTGTGTACCAATTTTGGGTGAGGGGGAGATGACGTTGGAAATGAGGGTGACCTCAATGCTGCATGGAGCATTAAACAAGCTTTCTATCACTCTGTCTCCATTGTTTTTGGCATTGGAGCAATGTCTGAAAACCTAGTACTGTTGACCTCAACAGCATTTTCCCTGTCGCATCAAAAGGAAAATAGTTGCTCAGTGTTTTACTAATTCACTAATTCACTAATTCTAGTACTGTTTGTGTGATATGTTTACAATTGCAAAGTACTAACGTGGTCAGATGTGTGCTTAAAATATCTGACCACCTTTCTGGACAGACTTTGAAACCTCCGTCGGCAAGGCTGATTCTGTATTCAAAATAAAAGTTGAGATATTTTCAGATGTGAAAATAGGTCATCTCTTCCCAGTTATAGTTTTGATAGTACATGTGTCCACAGCACTGCAACTGCATGTTGGGGGCTCCTTGCTACTGTAC
The DNA here is from genome assembly GCF_044704955.1 of Pristiophorus japonicus. Taxonomy (NCBI): domain Eukaryota; kingdom Metazoa; phylum Chordata; class Chondrichthyes; family Pristiophoridae; genus Pristiophorus; species Pristiophorus japonicus. The sequence goes on along the minus strand of NC_091982.1, from coordinate 84,541,870 downwards.
AGCACAGCACGACAAAATGCAACCTGCATGGCTGAATTGAAAGCACACAAAGCCTTTGAAATGTAAATTTTCATCACTCTCTAAAGGTATTCTAAAGGAGACTGTTGATTTTTTTTCTAACGCTGGTTCTATTCACGGTTCTAATATTTGCAGCAAAATAATAATGAATTCTCCTGTACCTCTAACCCAGCCTACATTGTATGTTTGGCAAGGAGGTTGTCATTTAAATTGAATTGATATTCCACACCCCCCCCCCCCCTCTCACCTCCCTCCCTCCCTCCCTCCCTAGACAGCATCCCATCAGCACAGGGAAATAAATAGAAGTGTGAAAGTAGTCAGGGTATGATTCATTCTGATAATCTGCCCCCAGAGAGGCAGGAGGAGATCACACACTAAATTGAGCTTCTAGAAGAAGACAAATAGGACAGGCAGTGCACTGAGGGTGGGAATTGGGATGACAGTAGCAGAGGTCACATTGATTTCCAGCAGGATTTTCCAATGATAAGATAACCTCTTGCTCTCTCTTACCTATTGTTCACTGACTGCCTATCCCACAAGAAATACATTTCAGATGTGTTTGTAAGGGCATCATCTGGTTTTGAATTCTTTTAATGCAATTATTTGATTGAGAATTTTGCAGTTTTTTTTAAACACGCCAATCTCATTGGAAAAGAATCATTGCATCTTTTAAATTAATTTTAAAATGTGTATTAAATTATCTGCTGTCACATTTCCATAAATGCTTTTGGATGAAAGAGGCAGTCTGCAGCCTAGATCCCAACGGTGAGATTCTGAAACACATCTGTGATCATTTTGGGCCATAACTCACAATTTCAGTCACTAACAAGTATTGCTGGTACCGTGGCCTCATTTTCTAATGTGCTCTTTTGACTCTTTAATCCTAATGCACAATTTTTTCTCCAGCAGTTTACTGGGTTGATCACTGATGTTCTCAATGAGGTTCTCAAAAATAACCAACAATTTATTTTCAGGAATTCCATAATTAAAGCAATATGTAAAATGATCAGAGTGTTTTAATGACTTGTTTGTTTCTTAGAAGCTTTCAGACTCTTGCCTCAGGTGAATATGGTCTGTTAAAGTGGTTTAACTCATGTATGCACATTTTGGGATTAATTTCAGTGAGCATATGGATGACCTGCCATTTCTTCAACATCAACGGTTTCAGACTAACACCTCTAATCATCATCATTTTTGTATTGCGATGTGAGTGACAGGTAAATGAAAGAAATTTGGCAGTATTTTACTGGAGGGATGCACAAGGTAAAGCATTATAGAGGGGCAAAGGAGTCCCTACAAGCACTGTGTAGTAACAATGAGAGAATGATTTGATAGCCAGTAGCTACTGCATTTGTAACGAAGATAGCATCCATTGATTGATAAGCTGTCACCATGGACCAGCCATTCAAAGATACGAGAGCTTCTGCCTTGTATACACTACAAATCTAATAGCTCCCTGCCAGCCAGAGATTTTTGAGTAGCTAATGTGACTGAGGTCAAAAATAGTCAAAGCGGGTCTAGTCTAAAATAGTCCATAGATCACTTAAAGACATTTTGGATGCATGAGTTGTACTATGGATGGAGCCCAATTTATATTTAAAAAATAAAAACTTCTTCCCTTTTGGACTTTTTAAGTTGTAATAGTCATGCTGCATATCAATCTATTCAACCTCTTTTAGCTTAACTTGAAGAAAATCTGTCAAAATTAGTTGCATTTTTTCCTCATGATTTTATCACAATTTTTTCAGTTGAAACTGGGCAGTCAAGAGAAAAGCATTCGGAAATATTTTTTAAAAATCAAAGCAGCCAATAAAAGGCAGCAATTCTGTCAAGCCCAGTTTTCAGAGAAATACCACGTATTCATCTGGCCATTATGATGATCTAATGCTTGTCAACGATACATTAATTCATACCATTCACCGTCTTTGAGAACTCTGCATGATTAGAAGAGTTTAAACAAAAATCATCTTGGCTTTATGTTAGCTGCTTGATTAAAAAGGACTTTTAATTGCAAGCACTGGTTAGGAACATGTTTTTCTCTAGTATTTTGAAGTCTGAAATATTTCTGATCATTTTTATTTTTGTCCTACAACTTAAGTGGTATGGATTCGCAAAGCTTGCATTCAGCCAAGGAAAAAAAACATCATATATCAATGGACATTATCTTTTCACCTTTTTAATCTAGGTCTAGACTGATGGGATGAAAGTCTTCCGGCATTGCTAATTGTAAGAAAGAAAGACTTGGATTTATATAGCACTTTTAATGACTGCTGGATGTCCCAAAACGCCCAATGAAGTACTTTTGGAATGTAGTCACTATTGTAATGTTCTGACATGAATCTGGCTCATCTCAACCTAGTTCCCTGTGGATGTGAACCCATAGCAGAAGGTTGCCCTTAATTCATAATTATCAGACTCGCTCAGTGTCCACAAAGTTGACTGATGTGAGAAATGTCACACTTTGGTGTGGTCTTTTGAATTTGGTGTGAACCCAGTATAAAATAAGTTTTATTTTGCATCTAACCATGTTCCACCTAATCTGGAATGCTCAATATTGACAATTAGTGGGAAAAATTCTATTCAACAATAACAGCTCTGATTAAAGAAACATCAATTGAATGCCAGTAATAGTTTTGGATGTTGTTGCTATAAATCATTTAGAACTATTTCTATTTGATGGAATTTACCTGAACCATGTATGGAAGTATGACTGTAACCAACTCCTACACACTGCATACCAGTGTGCTATACAGCATTTCAATTTGAATAGTCATCTATCATGTAGTCTTGTCACACAATGACAGACGACCAAAGTTCCAAATGGCATTACAGAATTGTAGATGTTTTGGCTAATGGCTTGTATCTGAAAGATGATTGGTTAAATTGTAGTCTTACTCCACACACTTTTTTTCTCCCACGAGTTATCTGACCTCTTTTCGATTAACAACAATGTCAGTTTAGGAATGACCTAGGTCCAAGGATAATGGTTCCTGAGCTACAATCTGCTAGATGTTGCTCCCATTATGTTAGTTGGCATGCAACCTTGTAAGTGACTCTCCAATCATTTAAGAACATAAAGGAACCCAAAAATTAAACAAATGTAATATATTTGGTAAAATTTACAAATAACAAAATTAATAGAATTCAAATGATCGAAACCACTAATTACTGTATATGCAGGTCAAATCTTTATCTATTTATATGAATATAGGCCACTTATTTGAAGAAAATTACTTCTAGCTTTTCTGGTCCTCAGAGGTCACTTTGTTTTACAAAACACCTGTTCCCCCTTTTTATATTCCAAACAACATATTACAAATTCAATGTCACTCTGCAGTATAAAGGAAAAAGATCAGTGTAATATAAATTTGTTGCTTGCAGTGGTTATATTGCAAACCTATCAAAAAGAAACATTATAACTCCTACCGGCCTTCAAACTGAAGCTCCATGCCATTTCTAGAAACAGTTTATAACATATTGAAAAGTGGGCAGTACAATGAGTTAGCACACATCATTTGGGGCCTTGGTCTGCATCCAGCTAGGACTGTTTGACTCTAAGGGGATTAACCGTGTTCTTTGTGGCCACGAGCAAACAGAACACAACTGTCCCTTTTAAATTGGAGATCTCAGACCGCCAGGATGACTATGGTGGGAAATGGGGAAATGGGATATGTCAACTGGAGCAGGGTGTATTTCTGAGGCTGTTGAATAGGGCATTTTGATGCAGAGCGAGCCTTCTCATTTGCAGCCTGGTGCTTGACACTGGGTGTCCAAAATGGGAAACTAATATCCATCAATGACATGAACACACATTTCACCCAAAAAAAGCATTAATGTTTTGAATTCACCAATTTATTTGACTAAATTCACAATATCCTGTTTGGTAGGAGGGGTTCAGAAATGCTACCTCTGTCATCCCTTAGTTGATCTGCTTGTGCAGTGTGGCTGTGGGCAGGAAATCCTCCCCATCGAGTTACAGTTCTTTCTTTTGGTCTCGGAGAACTCAATCACTCCTCCCCTCCTTCCCCATTGGAGCGGGTGAGCTCCAATCTTGGTCGTACTGGGATTCAAAGTCCTCACTCCTCCTCTCGTTACAGCTACAGTGGAATCTAAAGCACATGAGGAAACGTATCGTTGTATCCTGGGGTCAAAATGTGCTATTCATTCATGTTTTGGGGTAATGCTTGGAGTGTATTGACCAGTCTGTTTAAGCCTACACAAAAAATACTGTCCAACAAAGATTTACGATGTTTGTAAACAGTTCCATTTTTAACCTAATCACTCATGATAAATCTACGCAGGTAAACATGTTGCTAAGCTGCAATCTGTAATGTACACAGACATTTAAGGCTGTAAGACAAATGGTTAGACTGGAAAAACTGTATATTCAATGAGTAAGACACACATGATTAAATCTCAGAACGGCTGTTGCAGATGTAAGAACTCGTTGAAAAAGCACTTTTTTGTGCCGCTAATAAATGATGATAATGCATTTTACTTTGAGAACCTCCAGCAACAACAATGCAAAGATCTCCATGTTAACACTTCAACGACTGAATGATCTATTTGTAGCTTATATTCCATACATCTCAATTGGATGAATGAATAAGTTTGGTGGTCAGATTGGAACCATAGACTATTTTGTCTTCACAGTGTTTTCTAAATAAACCATGGGGCCGAAATTCTGCGCCACCAGAAATCTGGTGCACCTACCTTTTATTTTTGAAGTTTTTTCCGCCGGGAGCATTGAGGCGGCCTTTCCATCGACTTTTGGGACTTTGTACTTTTTTTGCCGATGGACCAGAAGTTGGTCATACAGGGGGTGGAAGTGCAACGGTAAGTCAGGCTGAGGGGGCGGGATCGAGTCTCCGCCGCTGTCAATCAGCGGTGGAGCGGTGGTGATGTCACAGCACTTGTGCGTCACAACGTTATCTCCCCTCCATTAAAGGGGCGAGAATTGGGCATTTTTTATCTTCAGCCACTGGGTCACCAGATGGGTTTCAGCCGGGCCAGCAGCCTGGCACCGAAGAGGGTACCAGGCTGCATGTTGGCGGCCCGGCCAGAGCCGTGGGCAATAACTTGCTGGCTGATCGGGAAGTCGGCCGGCAAAAATAAAGACATAGAAACATAGAAAATAGGTGCAGGAGTAGGCCATTCAGCCCTTCGAGCCTGCACCACCATTCAATAAGATCATGGCTGATTCCCTCAGTACCCCTTTCCTGATTTCTCTCCATACCCCTTGATCCCCTTCACCGTAAGGGCCATATCTAACTCCTTCTTCATTATATCCAATGAACTGGCATCAACAACTCTCTGCGGCAGGGAATTCCACAGGTTAACAACTCTCTGAGTGAAGAAGTTTCTCCTCATCTCTGTTCTAAATGGCCTACCCCTTATCCTAAGGCTGTGTCCCCTGGTTCTGGACTTCCCCAACATCGGGAACATTCTACCCGCACCTGTCCCGTCCCGTCAGAATCTTATATGTTTCTATGAGATCCCCTCTCATTCTTCTAAACTCCAATGTATAAAGGCCCAGTCGATCCAGTCTCTCCTCATATGTCAGTCCAGCCATCCTGGGAATCAGTCTGGTGAACCTTCGCTGCACTCCCTCAATAGCAAGAATGCCCTTCTTCAGATTAGGAGACCAAAACTGAACACAATATTCCAGGTGAGGCCTCACCAAGGCCCTCTATAACTGCCGTAAGACCTCCCTGCTCCTATACTCAAATCTCCGAGCTATGAAGGCCAACATGCCATTTGCCTTCTTCACCGTCTGCTGTACCTGTATGTCAACCTTCAATGACTGATGAACCATGACACCCAGGTCTCATTGCACCTCCCCTTTTCCTAATCTGCCGCCATTCAGATAATATTGTCTTTGCGTTTTTGCCCCCAAAGTGGATAACCACACATTTATCCACATTATACTGTGTCTGCCATGCATTTGCCCACTCACCTAACCTGTCCAAGTCAACCTGCAGCCTCCTAGTGTCCCCCTCACAGCTCACACCACCACCCAATTTAGTGTCATCTGCAAACTTGGAGATATTACACTCAATTCCTTCATCCAAATCATTGATGTATGTTGTAAAGAGCTGGGGTCCCAGCACTGAGCCCTGCGGCACACCACTAGTCACTGCCTGCCATTCTGAAAAGGACCCATTTATCCCGACTCTCTGCTTCCTGTCTGCCAACCAATTCTCGATCCACGTCAGTATATTACCCCCAATACCATGTTCTTTGATTTTGCACACTAATCTCTTGCGTGGGTCCTTGTCAAAAGCCTTTTGAAAGTCCAAATACATCACATCCACTGGTTCTCCCTTGTCCACTCTACTAGTTACATCCTCAAAAAAATTCCAGAAGATTTGTCAAGCATGATTTCCCTTTCATAAATCCATGCTGACTTCGACTGATCCTGTCACTGCTTTCCAAATGCGCTGCTATTACATCCTTAATAATTGATTCCAACATTTTCCCACTACTGATGTCAGGCTAACCGGTCTATAATTACTCGCTTTCTCTCTTCCTCACTTTTTAAAAAGTGGTGTTACATTAGCTACCCTCCAGTCCATAGGAACTGATCCAGAGTTGATAGACTGTTAGAACATGATCCCCAATGCATCCACTAGTTCTAGGGCCATTTCCTTAAGTACTCTGGGATGCAGACTTTCAGGCCCCGGGGATTTATCGGCCTTCAATCCCATCAATTTCCTGCCGAATAAGGATATCCTTCAGTTCCTCCTTCTCACTAGACCCTCGGTCCCCTAGTATTTCCGGAAAGTTTTTTGTGTCTTCCTTCGTGAAAACAGAACCAAAGTATTTGTTCAATTGGTCTGCCATTTCTTTGTTCCCCATTATAAATTCACCTGAATCCGACTGCAAGGGACTACGTTTGTCTTCACTAATCTTTTTCTCTTCACATATCTATAGAAGCTTTTGCAGTCAGTTTTTATGTTCCCGGCAAGCTTCTTCTCGTACTCTATTTTCCCCCTCTTAACTAAACCCTTTGTCCTCCTCTGCTGAATTCTAAACTTCTCCCAGTCCTCAAGTTTGCTGCTTTTTCTGGCCAATTTATATGCCTCTTCCTTGGATTTACTTATCCACTATCCTTAATTTCCCTTGTTAGCCACGGTTGAGCCACCTTCCCCGTTTTATTTTTACTCCAGACAGGGATGTACAATTGCTGAAGTTCATCCATGTGATCTTTAAATGTTTGCCATTGCCTATCCACCGTCAACCCTTTAAGTATCATTTGCCAGTCTATTCTAGCCAATTCACGCCTCAAACCATCGAAGTTACCTTTCCTTAAGTTCAGGACACGAGTTTCTGAATTAACTGTGTCACTCTCCATCTTAATAAAGAATTCTACCATGTTATGGTCACTCTTCCCCAAGGGGCCTCTCACAACAAGATTGCTAATTAGTCCTTTCTCATTACACATCACCCAGTCTAGGAAGGCCAGCTCCCTAGTTGGTTCCTCGACATATTGGTCTAGAAAACCATCTCCAACTAATACACTCCAGGAAATCCTCCTCCACTGCATTGCTACGAGTTTGGTTAGCCCAATCAATATGTAGATTAAAGTCACCCATGATAACTGCTGTACCTTTATTGCATGCATCCCTAATTTCTTGTTTGATGCTGTCCCCAACCTTACTACTACTGTTTGGTGGTCTGTACACAACTCCCACTAGCGTTTTCTGCCCCTTGGTATTCCGTAGCTCCATCCATACTGATTCCACATCATCCAAGCTAATGTCCTTTCTTACTATTGCATTAATTTCCTCTTTAACCAGCAACGCCACCCCGTCTCCTTTTCCTTTCTGTCCATCCTTCCTAAATGTTGAATACCCCTGCATGTTGAGTTCCCAGCCTTGGTCACCCTGGAGCCATGACTCCGTGATGCCAATTACATCATACCCGTTAACTGCTATCTGCGCAGTTAATTCGTCCACCTTATTTTGAATACTCCTCGCATTGAGGCACAGAGCCTTCAGGCTTGTCTTTCTAACACACTTTGCCCCTTTTAGAATTTTGCTTTTAATGTGGCCCTTTTTGCTTTTTGCCTTAGGTTTCTCTGCCCTCCACTTTTACTTTTCTTCTTTCTATCTTTTGCTTCTGCCCCCATTCTACTTCCCTCTGTTTCCCTGCATAGGTTCCCATATTAGTTTAACTCCTCCCCAACAGCACTAGAAAACACTCCCCCAAGGACATTGGTTCCGGTTCTGTCCAGGTGCAGATCATCCGGTTTGTGGCGGCTGCGGCAGTGGGCCCTCCCCTTGAAGGGCCGCCGCACACACAGGAAAAGTTGCACCGACTGAGAAAACTGGGGCACCGCATGGCGGGGCAAATTTTTTTTTCACAAAATTTCGGTGGCAGTATTCTGAAGGTATGGGAGAGCGACGGCGCACGCTATGATGACCCGCTGGCAGCAGTCGGCAGAAGTGGGGACAGGCTGGAAAATCCCCGCCCTGAAGTTGGGTCGGGGCGGCCATTGGACTGCAACGCGGCGGCCACTCAATTCCGCCACGTGGCCACCACAAAATGGTGGAAACAGGTCTTATACAGACCCTGAATTTTAGCCCCCATAGGTTTTACTACTGGGGTCCCCATACTTCAGAAATTTGTGAAGTCAGATTTGTTGAATTATTCCAACACCGTGCATTTCCATAGCATTCCTCGTGCAGAAAAATATCTCAAAGTGCTTTACAGGGCAGTGGACAAAGAGTACATACTAAGGAGGAGGAGAAGAGGGGCTGAGTAGGGAGATGAAAGCATGGAATAGAAGGGTCTTACAAATGCTTTTGAAAGCTGTGCGGGAGGAGAATAGGCTGAAATGCTAGAGTGAGTTCCAGGAGGGATGGATGCATAGTGGCCAAAAGAGTGGCACAAATGATGAAAGGGGGAAATCAATGTTGGAGGAGTGAAAGTACAGTGTGTGCTGGGATATACGGTTAGTGGAGAAAGCTGATGTAGGGTGAGACAAGTTCATGGAGGCATTTAAAAGTCAGGAACGATTCAATTTCCTGGAACATGGAGCCAGTGGAACTTCATGAGGACGAGGTAATGGGGATGTGGGTCTTGGTGAAGCACAGAAACATAGAAAATAGGTGCAGGAGTAGGCCATTCAGCCCTTCGAGCCTGCACCACCATTCAATAAGATCATGGCTGATCATTCACCTCAGTACCCCTTTCCTGCTTTCTCTCCATACCCCTCGATCCCTTTAGCCGTAAGGGCCATATCTAACTCCCTCTTGAATATATCCAATGAACTGGCATCAACAACTCTCTGCGGTAGAGAATTCCACAGGTTAACAACTCTCTGAGTGAAGAAGTTTCTCCTCATCTCAGTCCTCATGGCTTTCCCCTTATCCTTAGACTGTGTCCCCTGTTTCTGGACTTCCCCAACGTCGAGAACATTTTTCCTGCATCTAACCTGTCCAGTCCGGTCAGAATTTTATATGTTTCTATGAGATCCCCTCTCATCCTTCTAAACTCTAGTGAATACAGGCCCAGTTGATCCAGTCTTTCCTCATATGTCAGTCCTGCCATCCCGGGAATCAGACTGGTGAACCTTCACTGCACTCCCTCAAAAGCAAGAACGTCCTTCCTCAGATTAGGAGATCAAAACTGAACACAATATTCCAGGTGAGGCCTCACTAAGACCCTGTACAATCGCAGTAAGACCTCCCTGTTCCTATACTCAAATCCCCTAGCTATGAAGGCCAACATATCATTTGCCTTCTTCACTGCTGCTGTACCTGCATGCCAACTTTCAATGACTGATGTACCATGACACCCATGTCTCGTTGCACCTCCCCTTTTCCTAATCTGCTGCCATTCAGATAATATTCTGCCTTCGTGTTTTTGCCACCAAAGTGGATAACCTCACATTTATCCACATTATACTGCATCTGCCATGCATTTGCCCATTCACCTAACCTGTCCAAGTCACCCTTCAGCCTCTTAGCATCCTCCTCACAGCTCACACCGCCACCCAGCTTAGTGCCATCTGCAAACTTGGAGATATTACACTCAATTCCTTCATCTAAATCATTGATGTATATTGTAAATAGCTGGGGTCCCAGCACTGAGCCCTGCGGCACCCCACTAGTCACTGCCTGCCATTCTGAAAAGGACCCGTTTATCCCAACTCTCTGCTTCCTGTCTGCCAACTAGTTCTTTATCCACGTCAGTGCATTACTCCCAATACCATGTGCTTTAATTTTGCACACCAATTTTAAGGGGTGCAAAGGATATGGGCTGCGATGAAGGCCTGGGCCTTAAGATAATAAAAGGAAAAATGATGTTCTCAACAGCAAAAGGGGAGAGTTTGTGCAGGTGCAGACCCATTTTACAGAGGTGAAAGATAGTGATCATGGCGATGGATTAGCATGTTTGTGGAGTTTCCTGGAGCCTTTCACCATCAAAGCAGAGTTGTGCTGTGCTTTTTGGAGGGAGTTCACACATAACTGATTTGTAACCGGGGGTATGCTGAAACGTCTTTACGTACGAATTTCCTTGATCATTTATGCCACTTCCGAGATACATTTGCCAGAACGCTCTACCGCCCGTTTGCATAGCTGCATTTCCCCCCAAATGCAGGAGTTTTCTGAATTTACACGAATGATGCGCTTGCATAGATTTAGGCCCAAGAATTTTAAACGCAGTACAGCCCAAAGTTTCTTCATGACTTGTTTCAACATTTTTTTTTACCGTGACCTGAACTGTATTTAAGCTGTGCACTAAAATTATTCAGACCCTTGCTGTGCCCCCTCCACCCCCTCACAAGTTCAGAAGCACTAAGCAGCTGGAATGGCCTTCCCGATGGGCATACCCCTGTTCTGCACAATAATGGAAGAGGAACAGCTGAGGTAAAAGTCTCTGAGAATGAGGCACCATGGCAGAAAACAGCAGCACTAGTGTCGCTGTTGGTGACATTTGCACTCATTTTACATTGCGGCATAGACAAATGTACCCCGCAGGAATTGTGGGTCAGCAAGACCAGTGCAGAAACTGGCAGAAAGTTTGGCGTAGTTTCAGCGCAAGTGCAATCCAGGAAATTCTCGACATCTGTTGCTGTGCTTTTTGAAATACAATTGTTTAGAGAACGGACAAATTTTGGAAGTTAGGACTGAGCATGTTAGTTTTTGCACGAGGTCTCCCAACAGCCCCTCGACAAGCATAAAAGTTTGAAAATAAACTAGCATGTTTTAACTACTGATTTTGGCAGGGAGTGGATATACTTGAGTAGATGTCATTAACAATTTTCAATCTCCTCTGATGGAGACTGTTTTGTGTGATTGATTATGGAGTTAATGACATGTACAAGACTGTGCTGATACAAGTATAGGCTGTATACAGTCTGGTAACCTAACAGATATTCGTTTAGAATCATGGCATTCCCCAGTTGAAGCCTTGATGCATGGCTTAGGTGCATTGCATGGACAAGACAGCACCCTACCTCTCGCATAATGATGGGAATGAATCCACTCCCCTCCTTGTAAGCAGGCCTTTCTTTTTCTTCGACTTGCAGCTAAATCCCCTACATCACTAGCTGAGGAAATGAGATGGGTTATTCTATCACCCCAGGGGGCATCATTTCAGCAGGGTATCATAGCAGTTTTCTTTTATGACCTCAAAATGAAATTTCACTACTGCGTGGCTCTTTGTCCTACAGCTTGCTTGACTAAGAACTGACCACATTCATCCAAGTGAGGCAAGTGACAACCAGGATGCTGAACAATTCAAACTGTTGGACTGCCACAAACAAAGCTCCTGAGACAACTAGCAACTCCCTGATCTCTTGAGCTTGACTACTTCTAAAGACTTCAGTTATAAATTACACAGGAACATTCGTCCAGGAAAGATGTTCAAGTCAGCCAATAGTGCGGATAAGTGTCAGCTGTTAAAGTTTAGGTGATCTGGCAATTTTAGTACCTCAGATATGAAATTTATGATCCTGGAATGCATAATCCCAACTTTTCCATTGATCTCTTGTAAACATTTTATGAATTGAATTACAGTTAGTACAACAGATGCCGGAGTAAAAAGACCATACGTTATTCCACAGTTGCTTCCAATTTTCCTCAAACTAGAATGCATGTTTTTCCATACTGGGATCCCTCTGTTGCTTGGCATCAATTACAATGAATATAAAGTAATCATTTCCATTTCCAGAAAGGTAATTTTGCTTCGACTGAAAGAAACGAAAAGCTTGGCAAAGGAGCAAATCCTAATCTAAAACCATGACACCTATTAACACAGGAGAGGGCAGTCGGGTGTTGGTGTGGGTTAGTGCTCGGGACCTCAAAGTGCTGGAGAAGTACCACCAGCATTGCCTCCACAAGATGCTGCAAATCCACTGGAGGATAGACGCACCAATGTCAGTGTCCTCGCCAGGCCAATATCCCCAGCATCAAAGCGCTGACCACACTTGACCAGTTCTGTTGGGCGGGCCACATCGTCCACATGCCCAACACGATATATAAGAACATAAGAATTAGGAACAGGAGTAGGCCATCTAGCTCCTCGTGCCTGCTCCGCCATTCAAAAAGATCATGGCTGATCTGGCCGTGGACTCAGCTCCATTTACCCGCCTGCTCCCCATAACCCTTCATTCCCTTATTGGTTAAAAATCTATCTATCTGTGACTTGAATACATTCAATGAGCCAGCCTCAACTGCTTCCTTGGGCAGAGAATTCCACAGATTCACAACCCTCTGGGAGAAGAAATTCCTTCTCAACTCGGTTTTAAATTGGCTCCCCCGTATTTTGAGGCTGTGCCCCCTAGTTCTAGTCTCCCCGACCAGTGGAAACAACCTCTCTGCCTCCATCTTGTCTATCCCTTTCATTATTTTAAATGTTTCTATAAGATCACCCCTCATCCTTCTGAACCCCAACGAGTAAAGACCCAGTCTACTCAATCTATCATCACAAGGTAACCCTCTCATCTCCGGAATCAGCCTAGTGAATCGTCTCTGTGCACCCTCCAAGGCTAGTATATCCTTCCTTAAGTAAGGTGACCAAAACTGCACGCAGTACTCCAGGTGTGGCCTCACCAATACCCTATACAGTTGCAGCAGGACCTCCCTGCTTTTGTACTCCATCCCTCTCGCAATGAAGGCCAACATTCCATTCGCCTTCCTGATTACCTGCTGCACCTGCAAACTAACTTCTTGGGATTCATGCACAAGGACACCCAGGTCCCTCTGCACCGCAGCATGTTGTAATTTCTCCCCATTCAAATAATATTCCCTTTTACTGTTTTTTTTTCCAAGGTGGATGACCTCACATTTTCCGACATTGTATTCCATCTGCCAAACCTTAGCCCATTCGCTTAACCTATCTAAATCTCTTTGCAGCCTCTCTGCATCCTCTACACAACTCGCTTTCCCACTAATCTTTGTGTCATCTGCAAATTTTGTTACACTACACTCTGTCCTTCTTCCAGGTCATCTATGTATATTGTAAACAGTTGTGGTCCCAGCACCGATCCCTGTGGCACACCACTAACCACTGATTTCCAACCCAAAAAGGACCCATTTATCCCGACTCTCTGCTTTCTGTTAGCCAGCCAATTCTCGAACCATGCTAATACATTTCCTCTGACTCCGCGTACCTTTATCATCTGCAGTAACCTTTTGTCTGGCACCTTATCGAATGCCTTTTGGAAATCTAAATACACCACATCCATCGGTACACCTCTATCCACCATGCTCATTATATCCTCAAAGAATTCCAGTAAATTAGTTAAACATGATTTCCCCTTCATGAATCCATGTTGCACCTGCTTGATTGCACTATTCCTATCTAGATGTCCCGTTATTTCTTCCTCAATGATAGCTTCAAGCATTTTCCCCACTACAGATGTTAAACTAACCGGCCTATAGTTACCTGCCTTTTGTCTGCCCCCTTTTTTAAACAGAGGCATTACATTAGCTGCTTTCCAATCCGATGGTACCTCCCCAGAGTGCAGAGAATTTTGGTAGATTATAACGAATGCATCTGCTATAACTTCTGCCATCTCTTTTAATACCCTGGGATGCATTTCATCAGGACCAGGGGACTTGTCTACCTTGAGTCCCATTAGCCTGTCCAACACTACCCGCCCCCCTAGTGATAGTGGGGGTAGTGATACTACCCAAGTAAGTGCTCTACTCTGAACTCCTACACGGCAAGTGAGCCCCAGGTGGGCAGAGGAAATGTTTCAAGGACACCTTCAAAGCCTCCTTAATAAAGTGTAACATCCCCACCAGCACCTGGGAATCCCTGGCCCAAGACTCCCCAAAGTGATGGAAGAGCATCCGGGAGGGCGATAAGCACTCGAGTCTCGTCGCCGAGAGCATGCAGAAACCAAGCGCAGACAGAGGAAGGAGCGTGCGGCAAACCAGGCTCCCCACCCACCCTTTCTTTCAACCACTGTCTGCCCCACCTGTGACAGAGATTGTAATCCCGCATTGGACTGTACAACCTGAGAACTCACTTTTAGAGTGGAAGCAAGTCTTCCTCGATTGCGAGGGACTGCCTGGGAAGGTTAGGAAGCACATAAGTTTGCCACGTCCGTAGTTGTTTAGGACTCCATTACTCATTCCGATTGTCCTTTTGATATGAGAGTACTATTGAGCTAGTCACCTCTCTCAAAAGCGTAACGTGAAGCTTCTAATGATTTTTTATATAGCAATTTTCCACCCCAAGCACTATTTGTGTGCTTGTGAATAATCTGTTGGTCCATTAGTAAGTTAAACATTCAGCGCCTATCTGATGTTACAATTCATTACAATATAAAAGCAGTATCTGATTGAGCTTTATTTGCTGAGTCATGATAATCTAATCTGGTATTTTCCTATTTGCCTGTAAACATAGGATATGCACTGTAAGTATGTTAGGTCAATAAAGCCAGTGCTGCAGTAGCCCAGTGTTTGTTGGTGCTGTGTACCATTCACTATATTAAGACATATTAATTCAGTTCTGCTATGTGATGTAAACAAAAACTGAACAAGACCATCAATTATATAACCTTAGCAAGTTATTCAAAGAAAATTGCATGAAACATAATCAAAGCCTACAAAATAACCTTGGCTGAAGTTAAATAGTAAATACAAGTTGAATGATATATCCGATCCATTTTAAAATGCATAAGGTATTCCATCTTTTACATTTATTTTTCTATACTCTCAATTGTACCTAATTATAAAGCTGGAGTGTGGTATTTGATTGTTGTTACAAGTACACGGATGATTTTGAGTAAGAGTACCTGTTCTGTGATGGAGGAAGTAGAAAAGAGTCACACTGCAGAGTGCAGTCAAACCTCGTCATTCTTTTGGTGATTCCGAAAGTACACCCCTTAAAATTATTTGGCAGAATTTGCACATTTGCATATTCTAACACATAAGCTTAAACAAATGTTACCCCAAGAAATTTAGCTTAAATTGTTGATTTGAAGGAGTCAAGTTTATCTATGACTCCTCATTTTACCAGAAATGAGGGATGGGGGCACGGGGGTGATGGGGCAGGGGTAGGGGGGTGAGGGGGAGGGGAGCGGTGGGAGGGGGGGAGGAATCATTGTGATTAAATAATGTGCTCCCTGCTACTATTAACTAGCCTGAGAGACAAAAGCAGGAGAAATGTTCTTGGTGCAGGAGAAAATGCCTTGTTTGAATCAAGGCAGAATCTGTTGTCAGTTAGGTGTACAAACCATGACTGATGAAAGCACTGAACAAACTGGTGCAGGGCATGGAACAGTGACTGGTAGTAAGCTACAGATTGCCAAAGTAAATTAATGGAGGGGAAATGAGACTTGTTACCATTTTTAGTTTAGGATAATACTGTACTAGCAGTGACATCAACCATCATTATGCTAAATATTAAATCTAGATGAATATTAAATTGACAAGAAAGATGGCTCTGAATCAGTACTTAAATCCAAGTAATTTTATATATGGGTGGCTTCTGCTCAAAGCTAACGGACTGTGGTTGCTGTGTCTGTACGTGATGCTGTTCGCATGTAATATGTAACTACTGAAGGTGTCTGATGACTGCTTAATACAGGATCTTATTCCCAGTGAAATACTTTGTGAACGTGTAAGGACTGAGGAAGTTTGATGTTTTAAGACTGTTGCACTGAAACCCATGTTAATACCTGAACATATTTTATTAACTGATGCTGGCCTGCCTGGAGACTTGTTTGTCTAATGTCTATTTCAACAAAACAACTAGACTAATAAATGGTGATTGACAACAGATTATTTAATGGGAAAAACTCAGAACTTCACAAAGTGTAGCTGCAAAGTAAGAGTGTGCCACTGGGAGAAAATTACTGAGACTTTTGAGGATAGGATTTTACACAACACTTACAAAGCATCTGAATAAAAACATCCCCGACATAACCATCCTCAAATTAACCTGACTGTCAAACAAACAAACATCATTCCTAAGCAGCTATCGACTGGCCTGCCATTCTGAGACTGCGAATAAATTGCAACATTAAAATATAACCATTCCCTATTCGATTCAAACAAGATATAGGGCTCAATTTTCCCCAAGCCCGTTTTCTGGCATATTGCCAGAGTTCCACCCGTTTTTCCAGTTCAGAAATGCGCCGGAAATAACTTGCCAAAGTTTCCCCGATGTATAATTCAAATTTGGTGCCGCGCAGCATGTCCAGTCGCCTCGGGGGGAGGGGGGGTGAAGCCTGCTGTCTGCGCCGAAAAATGATGCGGCACCTTCTGCGCATGCGTGTGAAGAAAGTTACGTTTTTGACATCATTGCAATGGACACGCATGCGTAGTACAGCTCAGAGTTGGCAATCAGACATTTTTAAAGAGCCAGTTGTGTGTGTGAGAACGTTGAGTGCTGTGTGAGAGCATTGGAAAAATCGCTGCTGCAACAGTACAAGATGCAACGCAGTGCAAGGACCAAGAATTTCTTACAGGATGAAGTGGGGGCACTAGTTACTGTGATTGAGAACAGATGGCAGGAGCTGGATACCAACAGAGATCACATAAAACTTCCATCCAAAGAAATTAAGAAACGCTGGAACCAAGTTGCAGAAGATTACTGCGCAGTGGTGACCACCACGAGATCTGATGGCCAGGGTAAAAAGAAGTGGCAGGACCTTGCTCAAATAGTTAGTGTAAGTAATATTTTCATTTATTCAATGGAATTACATTTGCAATTGCAAATGTGACAAACTGTATATGTCCCATCCAGCAGAAAGACACCCTCTAAAAAGTTAGGTTTTCATCTTTGCAGAGGAAGGTGGCACACAACAAAAGGGAAAGAACTCGAAGAGGAGGCGGCCCGGAAAATCTGCACCCACTGACACTCTTGGAAGAGAGGGTCACTGCTTTGATGGGTCCTGCCTAGAAAAAAGCAATCAGTACTGCACAAGCTGGGCCCACACTAGAGGGAAAGGGTAAGACCTGCAAATTCATCGTGGTCCTTCAAGTCAGACTGCTGCCTGGCCTGCAATGTGTGAGCCTACTCATGCCACCCACCCTGCCCCCTCCTCTGCTGCTAACCATTTGACTGTTCTGTTATCTTTTGCAGAACTTGAGGCCAGCCCTGACGATGCAGAAGATGATTCAGATGTGGACGAGCCTGAAGAGAACATCTTCCAATCCAACCCTCCAGACCAAGAACATGGGGTGAGGGGAAGGGGATTGAGCTGGATGAAGCTCCCACTGTTGTACTGACTTTGGAGGAGGTGCCGCTCATGGAGGTGTTAGCCCCTTCTGTGACGAGTGGTTTGAGTGCTGGTGGGACATTTCATGGTTTCACACCCTCCGAGGTTGTGGGTCCCAGTGGTGGGGTGCAGCGAGGCAAACCCAGGGCCCCACTGTCCCAGGCTGTGAGTCCCAGTGTTGGGGTGCGAGCCACACCGATGGGGAGGAAGGGAAGGAGAGCGCGACCTCGTTCTCCTGAAGTGCAGGATCTAACAGCTGTGATTCAGATGATGTCATTGAGCGCAGAGAGCATTGACCTTACCCGATCACTCCTGGACACCATCAGTGGGGTGAATGACTGTCCGGCATGTCCGGAGAAGTAACAACAATGACATGAGAAATGGGAACGCAATCCGGGACCATCAGTGAGGGAATAGTGGCCGTGAGGGAGGGAATGTCAGAGGTAGTGCAAACCACATCACTAACCATGAGGGAGGGAATGTTGCAGATAGTTCAGACAGTTTTGCTCAACATGAGGGAGGGAATGTTAAAGATAGTTGAGACACTGTTAGGGTGCATGAGGGACGGCATGTTGGAGTTAGCTGCTGCAATAAGGGAACACGTCCAGACCCCATGCCCATAACAGAATCAACTGCCACTCCCACTCCAATCCCCACACCAGCCGTTGAAGAGCCCAAAGACGGGTCCTCCAACTTGCTGCCTGATGCCGACGCCACCCACCCTCAAGAGGTGCGCATTACCAGAGATGTTAGAAAGAATAAGTTTGGTACCAAGCCCAGAAATGCTACGTCGCCGCCTGTGGTCACGGGTGGTGGCGTATCCAAGAGCAAGAGTAGCGGGCGGTCTTAGAATAAGGTGGAATAGAGATGGGTGCAGCCTTTCTTTGCTGCTGTTGTTGTTATTATTATTGTTACTGTTGTAACTGTTCTCAAATTAAAAGTTTTTTGTAAGTTATGTAAATTTACGTTTAAAAGTTTGTAAGTGATCTTAAAGAATGATCTTAAAGTAAAGTTTGATACAAGAATAATTTTATTTACGTACAAAACAACTATTTGTTAAACTTTTGAATCAAATATATTTTACATTTAAACTGAATCATGGTTGATCATGCAACTTCAGTACCCCATTCCAGCTTTCTCTCCATACCTCTTGATCCCTTTAGCCGTAATGGTCACATCTAACTCCCTGTTGAATATATCGAACGAACTGGCTCAACAACTTTGTGGTAGAGAATTCCACAGGTTCACAATTCTCTGAGTGAAGAAGTTTCTCCTCATCTCGGTCCTAAATGGCTTACCCGTTATCCTTAGACTGTGACCTCTGGTTCTGGACTTCCCCAACATCGGGAACATTCTTCCTGCATCTAACCTGTCCAATCCCGTCAGAATTTTATATGTTTCTATGAGATCCCCTCTTATTCTTCTAAATTCCAGTGAATATAAGCCTAGTCAATCCAGTCTTTCTTCATATGTCAGTCCTGCCATCTCGGGAATCAGTCTGGTGAACCTTCGCTGCACTCCCTCAATAGCAAGAATGTCCTTCCTCAGATTAGGAGACCAAAACTGTACACAATATTCAAGGTGTGGCCTCACCAAGGCCCTGCACAACTGCAGTAAGACCTCCCTGCTTCTATACTCAAATCCTCTCGCTATGAAGGCCACCTTCTTCACAACCTGCTGTAACTGCATGCCAACTTTCAACGACTGATGTACCATGACATCCAGGTCTCGTTACACCTCCCCTTTTCCTAATCTGTCACCGTTCAGGTAATATTCTGCCTTCCTGTTTAGGCCACCAAAGTGGATAATCTCACATTTATCACATTATACTGCATCTGCCATACATTTGCCCACTCACCTAACCTGTCCAAGTCACCCTGCAGCCTCTTAGCAACCTCCTCACAGCTCACACTGCCACCCAGCTTAGTGTCATCTGCAAACTTGAGATATTACATTCAATTCCTTCGTCCAAATCATTAATGTGTATTGTAAATAGCTGGGGGCCCAGCACTGAACCTTGCGGTACACCACTAGTCACTGCCTGCTATTCTGAAAAGGACCCGTTTATTCCTACTCATTGCTTCCTGTCCGACAATCAGTTCTCTATCTACGTCAATACATTACCCCCAATACATGTGCTTTGATTTTGCACACTAATCTCTTGTGTGGGACCTTGTCAAAAGCCTTTTGAAAGTCCAAATACACCACATCCACTGGTTCTCCCTTGTCCACTCTACTAGTTACATCCTCAAAAAATTCTAGAAGATTTGTCAAGCATGATTTCCCTTTCATAAACCCATGCTGACTTGGACCGATCCTGTCACTGCTTTCCAAATGCGCTGCTCTTACATCTTTAATAATTGATTCCAACATTTTCCCCAACACCGATGTCAGGCTAACCGGTCTATAATTCCATGTTTTCTCTCTCCCTCCTTTTTTAAAAAGTGGTGTTACATTAGCTACCCTCCAATCCATAAGAACGGAGTTTAATGTATATTGGAAAAGGACCACCAATGCATCCACTATTTCTAGGGCCACTTCCTTAAGTACTCTGGGATGTAGACTATCAGGCCCTAGGGATTTATTGTCCTTCAATCCCATCAATTTCCCTAACACAATTTCCTGACTAATAAGGATTTCCTTCAGTTCCTCCTTCTAGCTAGACCCTCGGTCCCCTATTATTTTCAGGAGGTTATTCGTGTCTTCCTTAGTGAAGACAGAACCAAAGTATTTGTTCAATTGGTTTGCCATTTCCTTGTTCCCCATTATCAATTCACTTGATTTTGAATGCAAGGGACCTACATTAGTCTTCACTAATCTTTTACTCTTTACATATCTATGGAAGCTTTTGCAGTCAGTTTTTATGTTCCCTGCAAGCCTACTTTCGTACTCAATTTTCCCCCTCCTAATTAAACTCTTAGTCCTCCTCTGCTGGATTCTAAATTTCTCCCAGTCCTCAGGTTTGCTGCTTTTTCTGGCCAATTTATATGCCTCTTCCTTGGATTTAACACTATCCCTAATTTCCCTTGTTAGCCACGGTTGAGCCATCTTCCTATTTTTATTTTTATGCCAGACAGGGGAGTACAATTGTTGTAGTTCATCCATGTGATCTTTAAATGTCTGCCATTGCCTATCTACCGTCAGCCCTTTAAGTATTATTCGACAGTCTATCCTAGCCAATTCACGTCTCATACCATCAAAGTTACCTTTCTTTAAGTTCAGGACCCAAGTCTGAATTAGCTGTGTCACTCTCCATCTTAATGAAGAATTCGACCAAAGTATGGTCACTCTTCCCCAAGGGGCCTCGCACGACCAAATTGCTAATTAATCCTCTCTCATTACACAACCCAGTCTTGGATGGCCAGCTCTCTAGTTGGTTCCTCGACATATTGGTCTCGAAAACCATCCTTTATACACTCCAGAAAATCCTCCTCCGCAGTACTGCTACCAGTTTGGTTAGCCCAATCAATATGTAGATTAAAGTCACCCATCTTAACTGCTGTACCCTTATTGCATGCATTCTTAATTTCCTGTATGATGCCATCCCCAACCTCCCTACTACTGTTTGGTGGTCTGTACACAACTCCCACTAACATTTTCTGCCCTTTGGTGTTTTGCAGCTCTATCCATATAGATTCCACATCATCCAAGCTAATGTCCTTCCTTACTATTGCGTTCATCTCCTCTTTAACCAGTAACGCTACCCCACCTCCTTTTCCTTCCTGTCTATCCTTCTTGAATATTGAATACCTCTGGATGTTGAGTTCCCATCCTTGATTACCCTGAAGCCATGTCTCTGTAATCCCAATTACATCATATCCGCTAACAGCTCTCTGTGTAGTTAATTCATCCACCTTATTACGAATGCTCCTCGCATTGAGACTCAGAGCCTTCAGGCTTGTTTTTTTAACACTCTTTGTCCTTTTAGAATTATGTTGTAATGTGGCCCAGCTTCAAACAGTAAACATGATCCATGTGGAATAGTTGTCACTGAGCCCTCGGGCATCAGTAACGCGTTCACAGATGAGCTGCTGAAGCAAGGCTCGAGCAATCATTAAAGGGGCACGATGGTCCTCCCTCCTCCGCCGTCATGCTCCGGCCTCAGGCACTTGCATGGCTTCCTCATACTCATTGTCCTCCTCCTGCTCGTCATCTGCATCTTCCACATCATTATCATCAGCCACTCTCACCGCTGGTGGGTCTTCCACAACCACGTGCTGCTGCCTCATGATGACTAAGTTATGCAGCATGCAACACACAACAGTGAATTGACTGACAATCTCGGAGCACAGCAAGTAGCCTCCGGAATGGTCAAGACATCGGAAACACTATTTCAAGATGCCAATGGTCCTCTCAATGATGCTGCGCGTCGCAATGGGCGACATGTTGTATTCACAGTGAGCTTCTGTCCGGGTTACATGTAGGGGCGTCATGCGCCAGGTGGCGAGGCTGTACCCTTTGCCTCCCAGTAGCCAGCTCTGCCCTTCTAGCTACTGCTGCTTACACATGGCAGATATAATGCTGTCGCATAGGATGAACGGATCATGGTTGCTCCCAGGGTATCTTGCATCGACTGACATGATATGATGCATGTCGTCACACACGAGCTGTACATTAATGGAGTGGAAGACTTTTCTGTTCCTGTACATCTCAGAATCCTGCAAAGGTGCGTACAAGGCGACGTAGGTACAATCAATGCAGCCCTGTACCTTTGGGAAGCCAGCAATCCTGGAGAAGCTCACAGCCCTGTCATGGATTGCTTGGGAGGTCATGGGGAACTTTATAAGAACATAAGAAATAGGAGCAGGAGTAGGCCATACGGGCCCTTGAGCCTGCTCCGCCATTCGATAAGATCATAAGAACATAAGAACATAAGAATTAGGAACAGGAGTAGGCCATCTAGCCCCTCGAGCCTGCTCCGCCATTCAAAAAGATCATGGCTGATCTGGCTGTGGACTCAGCTCCATTTACCCGCCCGCTCCCCATAACCCTTAATTCCCTTATTGGTTAAAAATCTATCTATCTGTGATTTGAATACATTCAATGAGCTAGCCTCAACTGCTTCCTTGGGAAGAGAATTCCACAGATTCACAACCCTCTGGGAGAAGAAATTTCTTCTCAACTCGGTTTTAAATTGGCTCCCCCGTATTTTGAGGCTGTGTCCCCTAGTTCTAGTCTCCCCGACCAGTGGAAACAACCTCTCTGCCTCTATCTTGTCTATTCCTTTCATTATTTTAAATGTTTCTATAAGATCACCCCTCATCCTTCTGAACTCCAACGAGTAAAGACCCAGTCTACTCAATCTATCATCATAAGGTAACCCCCTCATCTCCGGAATCAGCCTAGTGAATCGTCTCTGTACCCCCTCCAAAGCTAGTATATCCTTCCTTAAGTAAGGTGACCAAAACTGCACGCAGTACTCCAGGTGCGGCATCACCAATACCCTGTACAGTTGCAGCAGGCCCTCTCTGCTTTTGTACTCCATCCCTCTCGCAATGAAGGCCAACATTTCATTCACCTTCCTGATTACCTGCTGCACCTGCAAACTAACTTTTTGGGATTCATGCACAAGGACCCCCAGGTCCCTCTGCACTGCAGCATGTTGTAATTTCTCCCCATTCAAATAATATTCCCTTTTAATGTTTTTTTTTCCAAGGTGGATGACCTCACATATTCCAACATTATATTCCATCTGCCAAACCTTAGCCCATTCGCTTAACCTATCTAAATCTCTTTGCAGCCTCTCTGTGTCCTTTACACAACTCGCTTTCCCACTAATCTTTGTCCCATCTGCAAATTTTGTTACACTACACTCTGTCCCCTCTTCCAGGTCATCTATGTATACTGTAAACAGTTGTGGTCCCAGCACCAATCCCTGTGGCACACCACTAACCACCGATTTCCAACATGAAAAGGACCCATTTATCCTGACTCTCTGCTTTCTGTTAGCCAGCCAATTCGCAATCCATGGTAATACATTTCCTCTGACTCCGCGTAACTTTATCTTCTGCAGTAACCTTTTGTGTGGCACCTTACTGAATGCCTTTTGGAAATCTAAATACACCACATCCATCGGTACACCTCTATCCACCATGCTCGTTATATCCTCAAAGAATTTCAGTAAATTAGTTCAACATGATTTTCCCCTTCATGAATCCATGTTGTGTCTGCTTGATTGCACTATTCCTATCTAGATGTCCCGCTATTTCTTCCTTAATGATAGCTTCAAGCATTTTCCCCACTACAGATGTTAAACTAACCGGCCTATAGTTACCTGCCTTTTGTCTGCCTCCTTTTTTAAACAGAGGCGTAACATTAGCTGCTTTCCAATCCGATGGTACCTCCCCAGAGTGCAGAGAATTTTGGTAGATTATAACGAATGCATCTGCTATAACTTCCGCCATCTCTTTTAATACCCTGGGATGCATTTCTTCAGGACCAGGGGACTTGTCTACCTTGAGTCCCATTAGCCTGTTCAGCACTACCCCCCGAGTGATAGTGATTGTCTCAAGGTCCTCCCTTCCCACATTCATGTGACCAGCAGTTTTTGGCATGGTTTTTGTGTCTTCCACTGTGAAGACCGAAGCAAAATAATTGTTTAAGGTCTCAGCCATTTCCACATTTCCCATTATTAAATCCCCCTTCTCATCTTCTCAGGGACCAATGGCTGATCTGATCAAGGACTCAGCTCCACTTCCCCACCCGCTCCCCATAACCCCTTATCGTTTAAGAAACTGTCTATTTCTGTCTTAAATTTATTCAATGTCCCAGCTTCCACAGCTCTCTGAGGCAGCGAATTCCACAGATTTACAACCCTCAGAGAAGAAATTTCTCCTCATCTCTGTTTTAAATGGGCGGCCCCTTATTCTAAGATTAAACCCTCTAGTTCTAGTCTCCCCCATCAGTGGAAACATCCTCTCTTGTTAAGTCCCCTCATAATCTTATACGTTTCGATAAGATCACCTCTCATTTTTTTGAATTCCAATGAGTAGAGGCCCAACCTACTCAACCTTTCCTCATAAGTCAACCCCCTCATCCCTAGAATCAACCTAGTGAACCTTCTCTCAACTGCCTCCAAAACAAGTATATCCTTTCGTAAATATGGAAACCAAAACTGCACACAGTATTCCAGGTGTGGCCTCACCAATACCTTATATAGCTGTAGCAAGACTTCCCTGCTTTTATACTCCATCCCCTTTGCAATAAAGGCCAAGATACCATTTGCCTTCCTGATCACTTGCTGTACCTGCATACTATCGTTTTGTGTTTCATGCACAAGTACCCCCAGGTCCTGCTGTACTACGGCACTTTGCAATCTTTCTCCATTTAAATAATAACCTGCTCTTTGATTTTTTTTCTGCCAAACTGCATGACCTCACATTTTCCAACATTATACGCCATCTGCCAAATTTTTGTCCACTCACTTAGCCTGTCTATGTCCTTTTGCAGATTTTTTGTGTCCTCCTCACACATTGCTTTTCCTCCCATCTTTGTTTCATCAGCAAACTTGACTACGTTACACTCAGTCCTTTCTTCCAAGTCGTTAATATAGATTGTAAATAGTTGGGGTCCCAGCATTGATCCCTGCGGCACCCCACTAGTTACTGGTTGCCAACCAGAGAATGAACCATTTATCCCGACTCTCTGTTTTGTGTTAGTTAGCCAATCCTCTATCTATGCTAATATATTACCCCCAACCCCGTGAACTTTTATCTTGTGCAGTAATCTTTTATGTGGCATCTTGGCAAATACCTTCTGGAAGTCCAAATACACCACATTCACTGGTTCCCCTTTATCCACCCTGTTCATTACATCCTCAAAGAACTCCAGCAAATTTGTCAAACATGACTTCCCCTTCAAAAATCCATGCTGACTCTGCCTGACCAAATTTTGCTTTTCCAAATGTCCTGCTACTAATAATGGACTCCAACATTTTCCCAACCACAGATGTTAGGCTAACTGGTCTATAGTTTCCTGCTTTTTGTCTGCCTCCTTTTTTAAATAGGGGTGTTACATTTGCAGTTTTCCAATCTGCTGAGACCGCCACAGAATCCAGGGAATTTTGGTAAATTACAACCAATGCATCCACAATCCCTGCTGCTACTTCTCTTAAGACCATAGGATGCAAGCCATCAGGTCCAGGGGATTTATCTGCCTTTAGTCCCAGTATCTTACTGAATACCACCTCCTTCATGATTGTGATTGTGTTAAGTTCCTCCCCCTGCCCCCATAGCCCCTCGACTCTCCACTGTATGAATATTGTTTGTGTCCTCTACCGTAAAGACTGATACAAAATATTTGTTCAGAGTTTCTGCCATCTTCATGTTCCCCGTTACCAATTCCCCGGTCTCGTCCTCTAAGGGACCAACATTTACTTTAGCCACCCTTTTCCTTTTTATATACCTATAGAAACTCTAGCTATCTGTTTTTATATTTTGTGCTAGTTTACTTTCATAGTCTACCTTCCCTTTCTTAATCCTTTTTTTAGTCATTCATTGCTGGCTTTTAAAAGCTTCCCAGTCTTCTGTCCTCCCACTAGTTTTGGCCACTTTGTATGCTCTTGTTTTTAATTAGATACCGTTCTTTATTTCTTTAGTTAGCCACAGATGCCTATCTTTTCTCTTACACCCGTTCCTCCTCACTGGAACAAATTTTTCTTGAGAGTTGTGAATTATCTCCTTAAATGTACACCACTGTTCATCAACCGACCTACACTTTAATCTAGTATCCCAGTCCACTTTACCCAACTCTGCCCTCAAACCTTCATAGTCTCCTTTATTTAAGCTTAGTACGCTGGTTAGAGATCCAACTTTCACACCCTCTATCTTAATTTGAAATTCAACCATGCTATGATCACTCATTCCAAGGGGATCCTTTACTAGGAGATTGTTTATTAATCCTGTCCCATTGCACAGGACCAGGTCTAAGATAGCCTGACCCTGGTTGGTCCATTACATACTGCTCAAGGAACCCGTCCCTTATGTACTCTATGAACTCCTCCTCAAGGCTACCCTGACCAATTTGATTTGTCCAATCAATATGGAGGTTAAAATCACCCATGATTATTGCTGTTCCCTTTTTACAAGCCCCCACTATTTCCTGGTTTATGTTCCGACCAACAGAGTTGCTACTGTTAGGGGGCCTATAGACTACGCCCACCAGTGACTTTTTCCCCTTATTGTTCCTTATCTCCACCCAAACTGTTTCAACACCCTTATCAATTGAGCCAATATCATTTCTTACTATTGCAGTGATTCCATCCTTTATCAATAGAGCTACCCCACCTCCTTTTCCTTTCTGTCTGTCCTTATGAAGTCATTCCTCCACACATACAGTGCAGCCAGCCGTCACCTGGTGAATGTGTTGCATATTGAGAGATGGCGCACACATCCCCAGTTGTCGCTTGAAATGAGCCGGAGGCATAGAATGAAAGTACAGCTGTAACCTTCACTTCAACTGACAAAGCAGTCCTCCTGATGCTTCTAGGTTGCAGGTCTGCTTCACCAACTCACAGATCTCAGTTAAAACTTCTTTGCATAAACGCAGCCTTCTGACACAGTCTGCATCACTCAGGTGGAGGTACGAACACCTGTCTCAATATACCCGAGGTGGGTAAGGCCTCCTGCCCAGCACCCTATGGGTTCTGATGTTCCTCATGCGATGATGTCAAATTAATTGTCTCCTACGTAGCACCATGATGCAGAAGGCTTGCACAATTTTACTTCTGAAAGAAGCTCAAAACGGCAGGAAAACAGGCAGGACAGGTTTGCAGTTCTCTCTCACCCCAAGAGCTGTATGGATGGACCACACCCAAGGTCTTGTGACTTCTCCTCTCTTCCCCCCCCCCTTTACTATTTGCAGTCTTGTGACTTCTCCCCTTCTCTCTCCACCCCTGCCCCCTGCCCCACCACCTCAAACTCATTGCAGTCTTCAGAAGCCATCCGATCAGCACCTCGCGCTCTCTCTCCTCCTCGCCCCCCCCTCCCACAGCTTGCATTCTAGCCAAGCCCTGAGCCCCTGTGTCCGGGCATGGGGCCGATTCTGCCAGCCAAAGCTACGACCTTCCAGCCCAGCTTCAAGACGTTTGGTGGTGGCGTGCGAGTGAGTAAAAAAAGAGAAAACTTCTGAAATCCAACAAATTTACATTTACTACTTTGACAGGTAAAAAAAGTTGTACTTTATTATTGATTTTGACAGTGTTTGACTCCCTCCAAAATTTTTGATTTAAAAACAATGGCGTCTTTCAGCGCCGGTTTGTCAATGTGCGCTGGTTTGCTTAAGTGCCAGAAAGCTTTTCGGGAGTGGCCAGATACGCCGACCTAGGAGGAAAAAATGTTGGCCGAACTGCGAAAAAAAATTTAAAACGGCGCAGAGATGAGGGAACTATGATGTGAAAGAAAAACTGACTTAGAAAAAATCATAACTAAGTCAGTTAACTCCGGCGCAGATCGCAGGGGGAAACTTGGAAAAAAATACACCAAAAAAACAGCACAAATGAGCGGGGAAAATTGAGTCCTGTTATAATGTTTGCACACATTAATGCCAGTGTAAGAATGTGATTAGATCCCATTCTTTTAACCCATTGTGTTATTTTCACAATAAAATTAATGGAATCAGCCTGTGCTAATCGTATAATAATTTTCACTCGGAGAAGCTACTGTGCACTTGGAACAATTCTATTTATTTTTCATCCTATTGAAATATGGTACCACAGGCAAGGAGCTGGAGTCTGCATGCTCCCAAGTGCTCATTCTTGTGTGAACCTAGATGGTGTCTGTTGACGGGCTACATGTTTGAGTCCCATCCTGTCCGCTGCTGATGTGGCTTCTTTCTCAAACACTAATGGCCTAGTTCTTGGTTGCTGAAGTTAGCTACAGCATCTGAATTTGACTTGGGAGAGATCATAAAATCATACAGCGCAGAAGGCGGCCACTCAGCCTGTCGTGCCTGTGCTGGCTATCTAAAAGACCTGCTAATTAGTCCCACTGCCCTGCTATTTCCACAGAGCCCTGCAAATATTTCCGTTTTGAGTAGTGATCCAATTGCCTTTTGAAAGTTACTGTTGAATCTACTTCCAGCACCCTCTCTGCTCAGTTAGTTCACTCACAAGGTTTGGTTTAATGGAAATGTCACTGGAATATTTTCTGAAAACACCATAAGATGCTTGATTAGCTATTTAAACCAGATATGAATATTTGGACATTTGCCAGCATTCAAAATCACGAGTAAATAAACAAATCCTTCCGATTTGCTAATGGAACATGGCTGTTGGTCTTTGCACAATAGTAAATTGTCGAAACCAGTCAGTTACATGTAATCATTGGGTTTTGTTTGGGATGGCCATGAATCATTAGGTTTTCTGGCTCCATTTATGCACCAGGTGTCAGGAAATTCCAGAATGAGTCGCTGTTGCTGGATTTGGTCCCAGATGTCAACAAATCCATTGTGGAGACAAACTGACCAATAAAACCTCCACTCCATATACATGGTTGTGTGATGGTTTAATCTATTTTGTAAACCAGATTCAAACTAGTTGGGAAGGAAACTGGCATTACTAGCCTCCCACAAATGGGCCTATTCAATTTAAACTTAACCAACTTCAAATGTCTGCCTGCTGTTGGGATATACTAAGCAGTAAGATGACTTTTTCAACCATTTTTCTTTTCCTTTATTTTTTATTTATTAAGAAATATTTCCCACAAATTGAAAAGATTTATAAAAATTTCTGTGAATAATAGCAGCACCGCAGCTGCAGTCTGCAGGAGATTAATTGAAAAAAACACAGGGTGGAATGTTCTCCTCACACATCTATGTATGAATGGGAAAACGGTGTGGCATT
Organism: Pristiophorus japonicus; assembly: GCF_044704955.1. NCBI lineage: Eukaryota > Metazoa > Chordata > Chondrichthyes > Pristiophoridae > Pristiophorus > Pristiophorus japonicus. The sequence continues at coordinate 84,512,324 of NC_091982.1, read as the reverse complement.
TAATAGGAAGCAGCCTGGAGTTCCAAGCTACTGTGCCATGCTCGCTCAGCCTGCGGAAAGCCCCATGACGTGCTTGTATAAAATATAGAGACGAAACAGTTTGTGGGCAGATATCCTGCAGGGGTTGGCTCCTTGCGCTGGTACTGTTTGCTGGGCATCAGGCACCTTCCAATACCTCACACAATTGCCTATCATTTCTTTTATGAGCTTTGACAGTAAATGAGGGCAGAAGGCATTGCAGATGTCCAATCCTCATCTTGGCCTCCATCCTTGGGTTAAAGAGTGTAGCGGAGATCAGCTAGCTCACTACAGCCGGGGATTGAACCTGCAGCCATCTTACTCTGTATGGTTCAACTACTCTCTAGGCCTTCAGGGTCACTGAGTTGCTCTTCCAAACAAAAACACAATCTATACCTATCAAATTATGACTTTATATTTTGCCAAATTAGCAACCTTTATTTTATCCTCCATCTGCTCTGATTGGTGTAACAACAAAAAATAATAATTATAGTAGTGATGCTCTATAATCAGTAATGGGACATTTCACATAATTTCAAGTGTGGTTTTACATTTTATAACCTTTTCAGGTTTTGCTGCTACAAGAAGCCACAGAGACAACTTTTAGGAAATAAAACTAAGTCACATTAAAAAAAAATAATGAAAATAAATGATGCAAGAATGTGAAAGCTACTTGGTTTCCAAGGTCCTTTGTAATGTGCTGAGATCAATATATGTGTCACTACATTTGAAACACAAAATATATCACTTAATTGAATTCTGTTTTGATTGAAGTAAACGTAAGCTTTTTTCTTAAACTGTATATTCTGAGCATATGGGTTTAAAACAAAGGTTTACTCAGCAGCTTGTTGATATTAAAACATGGAATTTCTCCTTCATTTTATAAAAAAAAGAAGCATGTGAGCTCAGACTAGCCACAGGCCTGTCATTAATCTTTGCAATAAACTGCTCCAAATAGCAGTAACTGTTAAGCATTAGTTCTGGTTGAAATTAGCATTTTTCACCAGTCCAGTCAGGCATTACTGTGTTGGTGCATGAGAACCAGCTTTCAGGGTTAAACGCTGCACAAACTGGCTGTAAGATGTGTTTGGTTGCTAGCCAGAGCAAGACCTCGGAGAGGGAAAAAGAAAGTCATTATTTCCATGAGTTGAAAGCAAATAGTAAAAAAATAAGATGGAACAGTGATAGGCTTAATTGGCAGCATCAAACATGAACATTGGAAACATTTCCCTCCTTGTATTGAAAATCTGAAGCATGTAACTGATTTCTAAATTGATGTACTTATCCAAAATGATACTGGTTTGCAGCAAATCTTCCTTCATGCTTTACTCCACCACACTGAAATAAAGGTTCAATTGTCACAAAACTTGAACTCAGAGGTTTGTTTGCACGGCACTTTTAATGCTGAAGACTGGGATTGGACTCCACTGTAAATCATCATTTATGTTTTGACAACATTTTTAATCATAAGCAAAGCTTTTCTACAGAAAGATTGGAAAGCTTGATAAGAATTGTTTTGCTGACCAAATATCAACTTCTCCAGCCTGTCAGCTGTGACCTCAAAACAGTATGGTGTCAACATCTATTGCCCTCAAATCATCTTCGAGTCTTTATTTTCTTCCTCCTTCTAAGAGATTAGAATAGATCTTCTTGTGACATACTTCCACTGCTCCCAAGTGCAGTGGACAATCCAAAGTCAATACTGCTGGTGAGAAGGAGCTAATTGGTCAAACTTCCATCACTATTTACTAGTTGGAAATCATGTTAACCATCCTCACAAACAGCCCTAGTGGAACTTGTGGAGTATTTATGGGGTGGGGGTCAGTTCAATTAGACTGTTGGCCTCTATTAGATTGTAACTTTTGACTGCAAACGTGCAACTTTACTTTACAAAAAAACTGCTTACTTTTCAACTTACTGAGCACTGAACACATCACTTGATATATACACTTGTGTAACTTTCTTGGTCAGCAATATTTTTCTAACAGACTTTTTGACCACCTGGTGTTTTGCTTGCCATTAATTATTGATGTTTCAAAGCTATGAATATCATAGAGTCCAGAAGTGTTTCAATTTGAGATCTTAGCTTGGACACTGCTATGATCAAGGCCAGCAATCTGAGGTTCAGTGGTGTGACTATGATAGAAAACAATTATGCAAACAATACCTCCTTCATCTCTCATCTGGGTTCCTATGCTGCGCATTTCATCTTGGGAGGAGGGGGCAGGAAGGTCACTGGGGGACAGTGAACTGACACTGGTCCCTCCTCGCAGTAATCACAACTTCTGTTAGCTCACCCATAAAGCTGCTCATTCACTTGCCCTTTAAAAGCAAGGAGAATGAATGCAATTGAGCAGATGTAAAAGAGGTTGAGTAAAACAGGCATTGGCTGCAATGTGCTATAAGAGAATAATACTTAGCAGGGATTAGGTATAATTCATCACTACTTACCATTGAAATAATGGCACATTCCATATCCTCTCCCCCACCCCCCAACACCAAAAAAAAAATCCATTCTATTCAACTTCAACTTCATTTAGAAATGACAGACTGCATACAGTTTTAATTCAGTTCCATAAGAACATAAGAACATAAGAATTAGGAACAGGAATAGGCCATCTAGCCCCTCGAGCCTGCTCCGCCATTCAACAAGATCATGGCTGATCTGGCCGTGGACTCAGCTCCACTTACCCGCCCGCTCCCCATAACCCTTAATTCCCTTATTAGTTAAAAATCTATCTATCTGTGACTTGAATACATTCAATGAGCTAGCCTCAACTGCTTCCTTGGGCAGAGAATTCCACAGATTCACAACTCTCTGGGAGAAGAAATTCCTTCTCAACTCGGTTTTAAATTGGCTCCCCCGTATTTTGAGGCTGTGCCCCCAAGTTCTAGTCTCCCCGACCAGTTGAAACAACCTCTCTGCCTTTATCTTGTCTATCACTTTCATTATTTTAAATGTTTCTATAAGATCACCCCTCATCCTTCTGAACTCCAACGAGTAACGACTCAGTCTACCCAATCTATCATCATAAGGTAACCCCCTCATCTCCGGAATCAGCCTAGTGAATCGTCTCTGTACCCCCTCAAAAGTCAGTATATCCTTCCTTAAGTAAGGTGACCAAAACTGCACACAGTACTCCAGGTGCGGCCTCACCAGTACCCTATACAGTTGCAGCAGGACCTCCCTGCTTTTGTACTCCATCCCTCTCGCAATGAAGGCCAACATTCCATTCGCCTTCCTGATTACCTGCTGTACCTGCAAATGTATGCAGACCAAGGACTGGACTTAAGGAGGAGGGTGGGTTGGGGGTTGTGGGCTGGGTGGCTCCGAGGCGGTCGGGAAACCCAGGGTTCGGGCCGGGTCATTAAAAGGATTGGCCGGGGGGGGTGGGGGGGGGGATAGGATTGGGGTCGGATGATTGAGGTGGGTGAAGGAAAGATCGTGGCCGACCTCAGCATCATCGTGGGGGACGGGCGCGGGGTGGGTGGAGGGTGATCAGAACTCTCATAATATTTAATTGCCTGCTAGGAGCAGGTTGGCTACCTGTCCGGACTCCGTTAAAACTGGGAGTGGGCACGTTCTGATCGTAAATCCGATTTTCAACTATTTAATTACCCCCATGCTCCAAACCCACCCATTTTTTTAGGTTAAATTCCACCCCCCCCCCCCACCCCTGCCAAGTGTTTGACTTTTCTCATAAGGTGACACATTGGGGGTCATTGAAAGCTTTTAAGGAGGCTATGTGCCTCCATATTACTAGGCTTCTATTTTTAAACTCGTGTCGGCTGGGTTTCCCTGGGCTCGGGAAATCCAGCAGGTAAAAGGAGGCGAGAAGGGTTCGGGTCCATAAGATAAGTCTCCTTTGAGAATATTAGTAATGCATCTTGGACTTGGTCTCCTGGCGTCTTGGTTAACCCTTGCCACTGGATCAAGACCTAGCTCTGTCAAGCCCGTGTGGTGGCTGGTGTGCATCAGTCACCCCACGTTAAAAGAATCCACGCACAGGCATCTTCCACCCTTCAATATGTAGTTTGGGACCTGGAATGTCAGGCCCCTCATTGAAACACCTGTGAACTTATTCATTTTTTGTGTGGAAGCGGGTCATCCTCGATACGAGGGACTGTCTAATACTACTACTCTTTACAGCACTGCTAGTGGGCAAGGAGTAAGAAGAGTGTTTCCTCCAAGCCCAATAAGCTAACCTGCAATCTCACCTTCCCGTTTCCCACGACCATGCTGCACTCTTCCACCCCCCCCCCCCCCCCCCCCACAATCTCTTCCCCAAACTAACCCCGCTCCCCCAAATCAGCTTGCCTCTGCTGCGTCCATCTGCTGCAGGCTTTTCCACCCGACGGGCTGCAATCAGGCTGATTGGCTGGCAGGAAACCTGGAGGAAAACATTTAAGATGTCCTGCAGTTTTCCTTTCGGGAAACCCGGAAATATTCCTCACCCCCCCTCTGAATGCCCCGCCTCGCTCCGAAAATATTGGGACCATTGTCTATTTGACACTATTTTAACAATCCACTTTTTGATCAAGTTCTTGATCCATGTAACTTGTACCATTCAAGTTAGCACACAGAGGTTTAAGACATTGCTCGCACATCCTGGTTACCAAAGACTTATGTCATGGCATAAAGCTCAAAAGTTTGGCATGGGTCCTATACTTCTTCTCACCAGTCCCAATTGCAGGTGTATTCTAAAACAATTCATATTCTTATCTCAAAGAATGTTTTGCAGTTTGCTGCAGAAAATGCCTAATAACCGGATCCAAATTACTTCTGATGTGTTTGTGTGTAACTTAAAAGGAGAATATGTTGATCAATTCCATCTGTTATATCCACTTTGCACACGGTGGCTATTAATCAGTGCAGTATTTCCTCACTATGCCAGGGGCCTCTCTGCTTTCTTTGCATCTGTGACAAGGTCGCATCCTCTCGTTGCTTCAAGTGCACTTTTATCTCTAACTTTTTTTAAGCTGATAAAATGTTTAGAAAAACTCAGGAAATGTCCCACATTGAACAAACCCACAGCACTTGTTTTACTGTCAGTAATCGTATCGTGTTTTGCACCTGTTTTTTCTCTCCAAAGACCTAATCCCACCTGACAATGATGGATTGGAAGTTTACCATAGGGAAACCCTTGGCTGCAACACTAAGTGAAAGTACATAAATTGGGCTTTTATAAGGAAACTTCAAAATTTGCATTAAGCATTATTACTACTGTACAATATTATTGTACAAATGTTAATATATCTTGAGGGTTTAACCTTCTAAGAGTCTAGTGTTTTCTTTTATTTCTAGTGCTCATACTTACCTGTCTCTTACCCTGCCCCCACCCCCACCATCTCCTTCCTCAATATCACGCACCATTCTTCAACCAAGAAGGGCAGGTAACTTGCTTCCAGGCTTCTGCTAATGTTTTTGGTACTTCACCTCCACTTGGTGCTTCTGCTGATGGAATGCTGTGTGGAGTAGCACGTGCAGTGATGAGATGTCCTCTTTGCAATACAATACCAATATCCTTCACCACTGACTAGCCATGTTAATTTTAATAAAAGTTAAAACCTAATCAGAGCAACGGTACATTTTCTTTTCTTTCTGGTATAACCATGTTTAATACATTCTGACTACTTCCAATGATGTGAAAAGTATGTTGACGAAAGATTTGAAGCCCAACGTTACACAGTAGCAGAAGGACCTCTACTTGACCTCTACCATGATCATCAGCTTCTGCTTCAGATTTCCTCTCTGCCGCCTGGCTTTCTTTGGTAGATTTGGACTTGCCTCAAATGTGAATCATGGATTATATTCTACCAAAACGAAGTTTCCTCCATACAGATTCCTCCCCTGTTATTTTCTATTTAAATTAATTCCAGTCAAATTGAGCTGTTCACTTACAAGCTTATTCCTTCAGCAACAGGGCGCCCCAGTTATCAAAGGTGGAGTTACAGTATCAGTGATATCAACTCTACAGGTTTTTAAATGTACTGCACTGTTAATCTCCTTATAATAAGCATAGCTTATTGTTCTGTTCAACATTTTGGATCAACGTTTATCTCAGCAATGAGAATTCCTATAATGGGATCAATGCCTAATAAAAGCAAAAACGTTATTGGAAAATCCTACTTGCGCTTAAATGGAAGGAAATGACTGCAGCTGGAAATGTTATGCAACAATATATCAATCCTAATGTATAAAATATGTGGTGCTTTAGTTGGGCTTTTTCACATGGTAACATTGACCTAATTATAGTAACCATTGCAAGTCAATGAGTGAAATGTTATATGACTCAAGTTATATGACTTTTGTTTAAAAACTCACATCTCCAACAGAAGCACATTTTGTAAATGTGCAGACTGATGTTTTGCCATGAAACTGTATCTCACCATTGAATTCCTTCTATGCACTATTTTTAGGTCGTCCATTTATATATTTCTATCCGCAGTATTTTAATGTGGCCATTAACCCATTTAAAATAAAAGTCAGATCAGTTTTCCTGGCAGAAAAGTAAGGCTAAGATGGGGTGGGGTGGAGAGTAGAAGAACAAAGTATTGCTGCAATTATATTGAAAAGTGACAAAGACTTTGCTGATTTATCTGAATATGATTTTTTTGATCTCTTCCAGAGACACGGGAGATCAAAGCATATTCCCAGGGGCTTTAACAACATGGTTATATAACTGTTGTCTCTCTATTCCCCTTAAATTAAAACTAGTTTAGAAAGCTGTCCTACCTTTCTCCTTCTGGCTTCTCTTTATATTGGGCCCATTATCATGATCAACGAGCTCCCCTTCTCTAGTCCCAGGCTGACCAGCTGTTGGCAAAGAATTGTAATATTCCACAGTTTATTTGTCTGAACCAGTACCAGAGATTTTTTTATCCATTCACATTCTTCATCATTCTCACAAATCCCACTCATTAAACTTCTTGGTAACCTGGGGTCTGCACCACAGTTTCTTCACAACATAATATTTATTGTACATTTTTAAAAAAACCTTTGGGGCTGGAATTTCAGTTCTGCTCATTTCGGGGCTGTAATGGTGGTGGGGCAGTAAAGTTTGCGCCCGGGAACAGTTTGCGACTAAGTCAGCAAAATTTGTCAGCTGGGCCCTGAAAGTGGGGCGGAGCGATAAGGAAGGCATTACACACCTCTCCTAGGGCGCTAGGCCGGTTGAGCAAGTGAAAATCCCAAGCTAAACAGCCGGCCTCAGAGCCTTCTAAGAGAGGCCTGAGGGGTAAAAAAAACCTGAAAAAAGTCCACCAAGAATATTCCCAATAAATAACTCACGCCACCAGAACATAAATTGCAAAAAAAAATAAAATGATAAACAATCACACGTACCTGAGGTTGACATTACTTACCTCACTGCGACTGATACAGCTCAGACCTCCCGCTTTCACGGGCGGTCCCAGCAGGGTGCTCTGCAGAGCGCTAAGGATCGGGCGGCAGCCAAAAATTGAGCCGGTGTTCCAACCAAGGGCATTGCACACTGGCTCCCCTCTTCCGGACGGTAATGCTCTGTGCCCCCGCAAGCCAGGCACCGAATGTGCTTACCGCCGCCATTGCTGCCCCTCCGGGGTGCTAACCGAGAGGGCAGAGGACTGAAAACCCAGCCCCATGGTTTTTGTTTCCAGAAATTAATATCTAAGCACAAATACTTCTAACTCATTAAAATGTTTCTTAGCATAGTATTACTTTGCAACGCAGTCTCACACTTCCTGGATGCGTTGCCATGGATATTAGCTCTATTTTCCTCATGCTGAATAGAAAAGAAAATTCAGCAGCATAGCAATTAGATCACAGTAGGATATTTCCTGGGGAAATGTTTACACTTTTTAATAATTACAAGAAAAATGTTTTATATTAAATTATTAACCTCAGATCAGTAGAACACACTGGCATAGTTAAGTGCCAAATGTTCTAAATTAGTTTTGAGAATTAAGTTATTAGAATTTATTCAGAAATGATTCCTGATTTTCATTTGGAGGCTATACAAAAATAAACATCTAAAGGTTTAAAATCTGTGGAAACAAATCGTCTAAGAATATTCTGTGTTCTTTAAAATGATATATATTGGACATAATTTTCACCAACTGGCAGAGCGGATTGCCCGCCCGTTATAGATGCTGTCCAATTTTAATTTCCATTAAAATCGATGGAACTGAAAATCGAGCAGGGTCTATAATGGGTGGACGGTCTGTCCTGCCCGCTGACTGTCCAGCCGGTGAAGATGATAATTACCCCTATATTGTGTATATATGTATGTGTGTGTATATGTGTGTGTGTGTGTGTCTTTGTGTAAATGGTACATTTAGAGTGCATTGTCTATTGCCACACTTGAGAAGTTGCATCTCAGGCGTTGCACCATTGTAAATGCAATATTTTTTGCAGCTGATTGGCTCAAATTTTGTATTCATAAAGCAGCAACAAATCACAACTGAAGAGGTAGAGAACATATGAATGAAACATGGGGAAAGCAGGTAAATAAACGTTCACTAGTAAGGACACATGAAATAATGCATTAAGCATGAGCAGTTAGCAAACTTACATCATTGGACATAAGGCTTCATAGAATCATAGAAATTTACAGCACGGAAGGAGGCCATTTCGGCCCATCGTGTCTGTCATGTATGTAGACCATGTATACTAACTGTATAGTTACATAAGCTGTGCCACCAGAGGGCACTGTGGCGGGAGACCTGAGGGTCACCTGCATAGGTGTGCAGGGCCCGGTATAAAAGGCTGCCCACCATGCTTGTGCCTCACTCTGGAGTTACAATAAATGGGACTAAGGTCACAACAGCTCAAGTACAATACTAGACCTCGCGGAGTCATTCATAAAAGTATTAAAGACATAACAACTGGCGATGGGGTTACGAACTTTCAAGCAAAAATGTCTAACGTTGATGCATTAGAAAAGTTCTCAGAGGGTGAAGATTGGGAAGCCTTTACAGAGCGGCTCAACCAATATTTCGTAGCAAACGACCTGGTAGGCGATGATCCGGCCACGCTGGCAGATAAGTGCAGAGCTATCCCATTGACCAGATGTGGGCCCGCGGTCTACGGCCTCGTCACGGATTTGCTTGTACCAGAGAAAACAACGACCAAGATATGAGGAGCTGAAAGTGCTAATTCGGGACCAACTCAAACCGAAGGTGAGCATCCACACAGCCAGGCATCGATTTTATAAACACCGCCGTCCCGAGGGCCAGGAAATCGCGAAGTACGCTGCTGACCTCAGGAGGCTGGCAGGGCTGTGTGAATTCGGCGCATCCCTCACCGATGCGTTGTGGGACGACTTCATAATTGGCATCGGTCATGAGGCCCCTCTTCACAGGCTACTGTCTGCCGAAATCACTGTCACTCTGCAGAAGGTGATCAGCATCAGCCAGGCATTCATGACTTCAAGCTGCAGATCCAAGTAGATGACGACTCACTCTCAGGACTCAAACCCAGCAAGTACTGTAAATAGAATGGCACCTTTCACAGGCAGAACTGTTGAACGTGAATCTGCCTAGGACAGAGCGTACAGGCCCCCATAGTCCTTTAACTCCGAGTCCGTCGAGGGATGCAAACGTAAGTTGAGTGGCACCATGCTGGCGTTGTGGAGGTAATCACAGGGCTCATCAGAGACTATGTGCAAAGGCTGCAGCGTAAAGGGCCATCTCCAGTGAATGTGCAAAAGAGCTGTGGCTCACCACATGGAAGAGGAGTCAGCAGATGGCTGTGAATCCAGCGCCGATTACAAGGAGATGGTGAGAGAGGCAGCTCAGTCCCAGGTGAAGTGTATGGAGTATATACCTGCACCACAGATTGTCCTCCGGTGATAATGTCAATCGAGATAAATGGCATTCCAGTCTTCATGGACGTGGACTCGAGGGCGAGTCAGTCAGTAATGAGCCAGGAAGCCTTTGAGAGGCTATGGAACGATCAAGCTGAACGACCCAAGTTGGTCCCGGTTCAGGCAAAGCTGCGCACCTACACCAAGGAACTAATATCAGCTGTTGGTAGTGCGGATGTAAGTGTATCTCATGATGGTGCGGTGCACAACTTACCATTGTGGATTGTTTCAGGTGATGGACCAATGCTACTTGGAAGAAGATGGATGGGGAAGATTCATTGGAACAGGGAAGACTTCATCCCTCCAGCGATCGGCATCCCCTATGCTCAGAGGCAGAGCAAGCCCCCACCTTCGGTTGGACCAGGCACCGAAGAGTAGATCCACGCAGCCCCCGAGGTGCAGACCGCTCATCACGATTGCATGGCGATGATCCGGCCGAGATGACCCGAACGCACCTTCCTGCTTTTAGTGGCAGGATTCCTGGGGAGGAAGATTGGATCCGAGGGCGCCTTCCCAGCTTCTGTGGCAGAATCCCTGAGAAAGAAGATTGTGGCAGTCGACATCATAGACAGGGAAAAGATGGCGTCCAAACTACGAGCTGCAGCGCTAATGGAGCATCCGCACGTGGTTCCACACAAGGAAGACGATTGGGGTAAAAGTAGTAAGGCCATTTTAAAAGGAGGCCAGCTACCCATCATTTTTGAATGAACTGCTTGAAATTGGTAACCAATGTAAAAGTCCAGCTGTCATGAGCAAAATGTTGTTGAGCGATGTGGGGTGCAAATTGCAATCAGCCAATGTAGTAGGCGAACATCTAATGGTCGTATACAGGTCCAGTGGGCTACTCAATGCTGTAGCCTGCGTCCCCGGGATCAGAACGATGTATCATAAAATGTCCCCACAGCTGACAAAAGTAGTCAAGCCGCAGAGTAAACGATCCCCGGAGAGCAGAGGCACCGGTAGCGATCCCCTGCCTCAGATCGGTTTAACATTGCAGGCAACCGATGACATGAACCGCCACAGGCCAGAAACAGTAAACTGCGCCTATGCTCGCAGTCGGCTACCGTCGCCCACCACCCGGGTGGAAAAGGCGCAGCCCACAAACCCACTCACCACCACGGCAATGCTCAAGAGCGAAGGGTCACCCGCAACACTCTCTAGTTTGGGACCAGCCAGGATCCCAAACTAGAGAGTGCTCGCAACGGTGTCCTCAAGGAAAGCGAGTCAGCAGTCCCCTGCGAACTGCTAGACAAGACGAGGCAGCCCCACTGTCGCTTAGATGAAACGTTCACTTGCTCAGACCACTTCCCAGGGAGCAGCAGTGACACTGTGCAAACAAAAAGGACAGGGAGGTCACAGACACATCAGCTGTCTTTGGGCCTGCCCGACACTAGGAATAACGTCAAGAGCCCTGAGCTCAGGCAACTCGAACAAAATGAGCTCACCTTGCCCACAGACCCACTAGCATAGGGCGCTGCGCCGCCACCAGACAACCCGGATCTCATCCGGCCGTGCTGGAACTAGACTGTCCTTGTGTACCTGTACTGATATACCTGTACTGATCATGTAAATGTACCACACAAAAAGAAACACAACTGTAATCCACCGAACAAATGTACCAAGATGTAAATGTAAAACCCATGTGATGAACTTGAATGCAACTTGCATGTAATGGGCCATTAGCCTGATCTCTGTGTGGGGGGGGGAGAATGGAATAGTCATGGACTCACAACCAGAAACCACAGGGACCTCCACTGGCAACAAATCTCACTGACAACCCACCGAAGCTAGAAGCGACCCTCCAATGGTCAACCAGGAAGAGCAAAGCCCAGGTCACCGTCAATGAACGAGTCAATTTGCATTAAAGACTTGGGGGGGGGGGAAGTGATGTCATGTATGTAGACCATGTATACTCACTGTATCGTCACATAAGATGTGCCACCAGAGGGCACTGCGGTGGGAGACCGGAGGGTCACCTGCATAGGTGTGCAGGGCCCAGTATAAAAGACTGCCCACCATGCTTGTGCCTCACTCTGGAGTTACAATAAATGGGACTAAGGTCACAACAGCTCAAGTACAATACTAGACCTCGTGGAGTCATTCATAAGAGTATTAAAGACATAACAGTGTCCACGCCGGCTGACAAAGAGCTATCAAGCCTAATCCCACTTTCCAGCTCTTGGTCCATAGCCCTGTAGGTTAAGGCACTTTAAGTGCACATCCAAGAACTTTTTAAATGTGGTGCGGGTTCCTGCCTCTACCACCCTTTCAGGCAGTGAGTTCCAGACCCCCACCACCGCCTGGGTGAAAAAGATTTCCATCAAATCCCCTTTAAACCTTCTACCAATTACTTTAAATCTATGCCCCCTGGTTGTTGACCCCTCTGCTAAGGAAAATAGGTCCTTCCTATCCACTCTATCTAGGCCCCTCATAATCTTATACACCTCAATAAGGTTTCCCCTCATTCTCCTCTGTTCCAAAGAAAACAAACTCAGCCTATCCAATCTTTGTTCGTAGCTAAAATTCTCCAGTCCAGGCAATATCCTCATAAATATCCTCTGTACCATCTATAGTACAATCACATATTTCCTGTAATGTGGTGACCAGAACTGTACACAGTACTTTAGCTGCAGCCTTACTAGTGTTTTATACAGTTCAAGCATAACCTCCCTGCTCTTATATTCTATGCCTCAACTATAAAGGCAAGTATTCCATATACCTTCTGAACCACCTTATCTACCTGGATCTTCAGGGATCTGTGGACATGCACTCCCAGGTCCCTTTGTTCCTCTACACTTCTCGATGTCCTACCATTTAATGTGTATTCCCTTTCCTTGTTAGCCCTCCCCAAATGTATTACCTTGCACTTCTCCGGATTAAATTCCATTTGCCACTGTTCTGCCCACCTGACCAGTTCATTGATATCTCCCTGAAGTCTGCAGCTTTCTTCTTCATTATCAACCACACAGCCAACTTTTGTATCATCTGCAAACTTCTTAATCATACTCCCTACATTCAAGTCAAACCATTGATATAGACCACAAAATGCAAGGGATCTAGTACTGAGCCCTGCAGAACCCCACTGGAAACAGCCTTCCCGTCACAAAAACACCCATCAATCATTACCCTTTGCTTTCTGCCTCTGAGCCAATTTTGGATCCAACTTGCCACTTTGCCCTGGATCTCATGGGCTTTTACTTTCGTGACCGTATCAAAAGCCGTGCTGAAATCCATATACACCACATCATACGCACTACCCGCATCGACCCTCCTTGTTACCTCCTCAAAAAAATTCAATCAGGTTAATCAGACACGATCTTCCTGTAACAAATCCATGCTGACTGCCCTTGATTAATCGTGTCTTTCTAAATGAAGATTTATCCTGTCCTTCAAAATTTTTTCCAATAATTTTCCTATGACTGAGGTTAGGCTAACTGGCCTGTAATTACTCGGTCTATCCCTTTCTCCTTTTTTAAACAAAGGTACAACATTAGCAGTCCTCCAGTCCTCTGGCACCACATCTGTAGCCAGAGAGGACTGGAAAATGATGGTCAGAGCTTCGTCTAGTAGGCTTGTAATGTAACAGAAATATTATGATTTTTCATTATCTAAGAATATTAAACTTACCTATACTATAGCATTTTCTGTGTTTAAAATACCTGTTACAATGTTTTTTTGTTGGAGGCTTGTACCTATGTGAGAAACTTGAACTTGTGGAGGTTCCCAGACCAATCACTGTTAGCTGAACAAGCTGCAGCACCAGCATGAATCAAGCCCTACAACTTCTAAAGTTGTGTATGATTGACAGCAAGACTGGGTGTTCACAGAATATACCAGGGCTTCCTGTTGGTAAACCCAGCCCCTCCTGTACTCTGGTGTTTCAATTGAAAACTGCTGGGAAAAAAAAACTGGGGAAATTATTTTTACAACTATTTCTGCATAAAACATCAAAGATGGGGTAAAGTGTGAACTCTTCCAATTGACTGCACCATCACCTCAGCACTGTACAGAAGTGCCAGCCTAGATTATGTGCTCAAATCTCCAGAGTGGGGCTTGAAACCACAACCTCTGACTCAGAGGCAAGAGTGCTTCTCACTGAGCCAAAGCTGATACCAAGTCACCAATGGCTACAAACTGCCTTTGTTGTGGGATTATTGGACAATGTGGCTCTTTTCCCATCCCCTCCCCAAATCATGTGTTCACTACCCCTTCTTTTCCGACTACCTCCTCACTCCCATCACTATTGCTACATCTTCCTCTTTGAATTGCCTGCCCAGGATCCGTCCCTCCAAAGGTCCAATGCCACTCACTTTGCCCTTAACTACTGCCCATCTACTCCCATTCTCTCCTCCCAAAAGCAGGTGGTGAGAAACCACAACCCCCTATACCCTCAATTTGTTTCCCTCCTACTCTCCTTCCTAGTTTTCCTAGGAGGCAATTTACTTTCATAATTCAACTTGTGATTTTCCTAATAAATAAAATTAGAACGAGGAAAGAAATGATCTGCTTTTCTTCTCTCTTCCCCGCCCCCCCATTTATTTCTCTGATATTGGTGTTAGAGCCTCATTCACAGATGTAAGCAATTAACATTGACCTTTTAAACCTTCAGCAAAACACAGATGACAATTTAAATTTTGTTTAATTAAGTGAAGAAAGACATCGTTCTTGACTTTCTCTATTTATCTGGCCCTTCTCTCTCTCCACATATTCACAGACCCCATTTGTTCAGATGTCTTATTTCTGCACTTCTGCTTAGCTCCGCACTTTCTGAAGTTCATCATAAAACACTAAACAAAAATTACAACAGATGTTTAATCAGAACATTGTGATTCTATGGGCTCAAGTTTCGGCTCGAGTTGCTCCTATTTTTTTGAAGCAACTAGTTTAGAATGGAGTATCTTAGAAATTGCAATTCTCAGCATTTAGTTTGCTCCAATTCTAGTGAGTTAGAACAGTTTTTTTCAAAAGGGGGCGTGTCCAGCCACTTACACCTGGTTTGCAAGTTGAGGCAGCGAAAACTTACTCCAAGCTAACTTAGAATGGAGTAAGTGTAGAATTTTATACGCTCAGAAAAACCTTGCCTACACTTATAAATCAGGCATAGGGAACGAGAGATGGGGGGGGGGGGGGGGGAGTTCACAATCATTAAACACTTCACTTTTACAAATAAAGAGCCATCATCAATAATAAATGATAAATAAATCAATAAATCAATCAAAAAAAATTTTTAAAAATAATTTAAAAAATCAATAAATAAAAAATTACGTTTCTACTCACCTATTGCAGCACCGGGAGCCTTCCAACAGCGTGCTGGGACGGGCCCCCCAAGTTTCTCTCTCTCTGTCAGTGTCTCTCTGTGTTTCTGACAGTGAGGCATGGGGGGGATGGGGGGAGGGTGTGGATAAGGGGGCGGGGGGAGGAGGAGGGAGGGAGTGGAGGAGGGGGAGGGAGAGAGGAGAGGAGGGGGGAGAGGAGGGGTGGTGGAGGAGGGGGAGGGAGGAGGAGTGGAGGAGGGGGGAGGGAGGAGGGGAGGGGGAATGGGGGGAGGGGGGGAGAGGAGGAAGGGGGAGAGGAGGGGGGTGGGAGTGGGGGAGAGGAGGGGTGAGGGAGGGGGAAGGGCTGAACGGGAGGGGGAGGGAGGAGGCTGAATGGGAGGGAGGGAGGCTGAACAAGAGAGAGGGAGGGGGGGGTGGAGGCTGAACGGGAAGGGGGGGTGGAGGCTGAACTGGAGGGAGGGAGAGGGAGCTGAACAGGAGGGAGGGGGGGGAGCTGAACAGGACGGAGGGAGGGGGGGGAGCTGAACAGGAAGGAGAGAGGGAAGGGGAGGGAGCTGAACGGGAGGGAGGGAGGGGAAGGAGCTGAACGGGTGGGAAGCCCAAGTCCTGATCTTCAATGCCCGGGGAGCCCATTTGTTCAGGGCTAGGGGCGGCGTTCTTCGGGCCCCTCCCACACAGCCTGCACAGATTCGGGTTGCGAGGAGCTACTGCACATGCGCTCACACTCTAGCGCACATGTGCAGAGGTCCCGGCACTGTTTTCAGCGCTGGGACCTGGCTCCGCCCCGATCCCTTATGCTGCGCCACGCCGAGCCCGAAGACGTCCTGAGGAGCTCGGAGAATCATAAGGTAAATTTTCGGAGCCCTTTTTATTCCAGAAAGTCGACGCACCTTATGGAGGTGCGCCGTTTTTACAGAGGGCGGAAACTTGGGCCCATTCTTTCTCTCGCTTCACCCTCTCCCCCCACATGCATAAAAAACAAAAACTCTGTCACCTTTACCTCAAATTTGTATTATTTTTCAAAATTATTTTAAGAAAAGCTACTGACAGAATATTTTTCTTTAGCTTCTTGCACTTTCTATCAGAACAGCTGACCAAAAAGTAGTGATGTATCCTGGGACATTAGGTGTAATACACATGCTCAGACTGCACAATCGAAATTCAGCCCAGTCACAGGTCAAGACAAAAATATTGTCCAAACCCTGATATTTTGGAGAGGCTGAAGCATTCAATATTAACTTTAATGAAGGCATTAAAGACACTTAAATTGATAAATGTAATCATGTTATTGTGAAATATGTATTTTTTTAAATTACATTTTGTTTAAACCCTTTATTTTAGACATTAGAAATTCCAGTTACTGAGCGAGAAAAAATGGTGCATGATTAAAAATTTCAGAAAGCATTGAACAAATTTTTGAGAGCCCAATGGCCAGATTGCATTTCGGAGTGACAAGTTAACATGGGCAAACCCCATTATAACTATGGGCATAGGAATTTAGATGGGGAAAATGTTGAAGAAACAAAAAGTTATGCAGACATGAACTGTGTGCATATCTAACATTAATATAAATATTCAATAGGTTATTGAAATTGTTACATGACAAATAAACATAAAAAAAATGCCAAATTTTAAAGTGAATTGTTTGTGTAAGTATTCTAAACTGTTACAGCAGTTGCATTTTTTTATTTATACCAAACTCAAAAACAAAGATTGTTCATAATACAGGTAACAACCTCTGAAAGGGCTGTGTTATTCAAGTTTGGAAGGAAGTTCTGAATTTCATATGTTTGCTTAAATCCAGTAAGTGCAGTTAGAGATATTTGGTAAAGAAGGAACATTGTAAATAATCTATTAAAAAGCCATACCTTAAATTGATATACAATAAGGTATATCAATATATACCCTTAATACATGTAGATATTTCTTGATATATCCATGGTACTTACCTGCTGTGGGTGAAGAAATTACGACTTGTAAAAACATTTACTTCGCAGTCCTTGTAGAAATCTCTCAAATTTCTTTCTAAATTCTTTCTCTAGAGATGTGCAACCCAAATTACAAATGTGTGACCTGACTTACCATAGCAATGTCACGGGACAGCTATCTGTGTGTGTGTATATAATTCTTTTGATATATTCATGGAGCCATGAATACATTTGTATACAGCTTTTGTAATACGACTTATTATTTCCTAGTAATCCACTGTAGATTAATTTGTCATTTATAAACTTTGCAGTAATTACAAAAGTTTTATTCATTCAGTCGCACCATTATTATGCTATACTCGTCCCATTAATGTCCATTCTGATCTGCCAATGGAATAAAACCATTGCGGTGTGTGTGATATATATGTATATATTATAATCTAAAGTGCAAGTACAGAATAGTGAATTCGAGGTGATTAGTCTTATCTTGGGCTAAGGAGATTGTTAGAAATTAACAAGCAAAATTTGCTATCTGGGTTGATGGCATCATGCAAGCCACCAGCTAAAGTGACCAGTGCACTGGTGCCATTATCATTCTCTCTATTGATTAGGATAATAATTATGTAAATAATGCATCCAATCATTTACACTAAAAGTTAAATTGCAGAAATAATTAAGTGACAGAGACAAGAGCTGAAATATTTGGGCGGTGGGTAATAGTTCAGAGAGTTCAACAACAATAGGAACTTGCTTACATATTCTGTCAGAGGCAATGTCATGTTGGGATGGTGAGCTAGACACACTGCTGCTCTGGTGTGAAGAGGGGTGACTTCCAGGTCGTTGACTATCTTCAAGGGATGGTGCTGGGGATGGGCTATTGTGAACCCGCTCCTGGTGGCAGAACAAAAATTCAAGAGGTTGTCCAAGTAGATGAGTGTAACCTTTACTGGCTTGTAGTGGCATTCCCTACATTCCGAAATACAAGGTTAATTTTCATTATTCATTCAGCTTTGTACATACTTAAATATATTGTTACTACTGATGATGCTGTGGAAAACACTGAGGTTATACATTTAGCACTTTCAACACATTTCTATTCAAATACAGGTCAAATCAATATCTATAAAATATTCACAGACAGTTCTATTCTTTATTATATGATCATCTGTGTGTTTCTGCTTATTTTATATTTAAATCTAATCAGTAAATTATTTATCATAAACTCAAACCCAAAGGGAAGAAGAGTCTCCATTTATCAATTAGACTACAACATTATGAAAGACATGTATTGACAATAATTTACTTATCAGGATAA
This sequence comes from Pristiophorus japonicus, assembly GCF_044704955.1. Classification (NCBI taxonomy): domain Eukaryota; kingdom Metazoa; phylum Chordata; class Chondrichthyes; family Pristiophoridae; genus Pristiophorus; species Pristiophorus japonicus. The sequence goes on along the minus strand of NC_091982.1, from coordinate 84,493,942 downwards.
AATTGACTGAACATCAAACTGGTTCTGTTTTATAATTCAGATATAAAGCGTAACATTCTTTCCAGTACTGCACTTAGTGATTGTTTTATACAGTAAATAATTTCCATTTCCAGTACTTTTTGGCCTGTTCAAGCTGGATATCAACATGATTAAATCCAAAACCTGCACACCCTGCACTGTATTCCATATGCCTTAGGCCTAACGTAGTGTTTCTGTGAATGAAAATAAAGTGGATCAAGGAAAATAACTGGAACAGTGATTTGGAAGCTCTTGGTGGACTCGCAACAAGACCGAAGTGTGAATGCCGGCTCGAGAGATCATTCAAACTCTGGCGCCTTCAATGTGAAAGTTCAGCAGTTTTAGGGAACCTGCTAGATGGAGATTTTTATAGCAATAGAATGTTCCGCTTCAAGAAGGAAACCCTCCCCACAGACTAGCAGCCCCTATTTAATAGACAGAGTGCCATTCAACCTTATGCATCCAACTTTCCACTCAAATGGCTGAAGAAGAAAAGAGGCAATAGTGGGGAGCTGGGAAAACATGAATAATGTGACAGAGGTACCACAGAAATCGGTTTCAAAAACCATGTACAAAGCTGTTAAACAAATATTTTGCAGAAAATGGATCTTCATATTTTTCTGAAAGAAGACAATGAACATCTTATGAGGATAAATGGAAGACTTTGACAATTTTTATTGCAGCTGGAATAGTTCTACAAAGAAAATGGCATCTTTGAGAATGGTGCTTTCAAACGTGATCTGACGAGCAAAGTTCACTGTGATGTGACTAGAAGTGAACTCTTAAAGTTGCTGTAGCATGGTTCTCCGTCGGGCATCATCGACCTTCAGATGAGATTACATGGAATGCTGGTGCACCTGCTTTTGATTTTTTTAAATAGTCTAGATTGGTCAGTTTGCATCGATGATAACATTCTGGGCTTTGAGTGGCTGAAAAACGGAACTTCTGAGCCAGTTCCCTATTATTTAAGGAGCCTATTATTTTAAAGTGCACCCCACCTCCAAAATGCATGATACAACCAAGGAAGCTCACAAATAGGGCATTTTAAACTTTGAAGTAAAAATAGAGAATGGTTATATTAAAGCAAATGCAGGATTTTATAAATTGAGAAACTGAAGTGAAGGCCCATAGTATATGGTGCCACTGGTTGGAAAGAGTAGAAGAGAAGATAAAGTAAATTTGGAAGTAGTGATTAGGTGACCCCAAATGTATGTTCTAAAAGCATAAAGATTATAGGAGGAAGAGAAACCCAAGGGAGTTAAGGTGTCCCATTATTTTGAGGTCCTGGGAACTAATAATTTAAAGTAGAAAATTGGCATGAATTTGGATTTCAACACAGTATCATGCAAGGAGGAAAAAAAAGCACATTTAGTGCAACATAGAGCTTCGAAGAAACGAGAGAGGGAAAATTCAGAGAAATGCTGACCATAAGAGAGGCAAGAAAGGTTGTGACATAAAGTGACAGGTCTGTCGCTCAAATTGAGAGAGAGGTTGTCTATCCAAATACAAGTTTTTAAGTTGTATCCTGTCTGGGAGTGCAAGAGAGTTGCCAAATGAGCTTCCTCAGATCTGAGACCAGTACTTAACTCTTGGAGAGACAAAGATAAAATAACAGGAAAGAGAGGAAGAAGGCAACGGCAGCAAGTTTAAAATTGATCTTTAATTGAATTTTGGGTGTTTTATAGGGCTACTCCTGACATGCCAGGGTTTATTTCAATGTGAGCTGAATATATTTTTAAAATTCCTAGCCCAGGGAAACTGGTATTCCCCAGAGCAGTCCGAGATCTAAGGGTTAACATCTGCACACAGCTGCACAGTCAGAGGATGCAGAAATTAATTTTGGGTCAAATAAAAGTGAAAACAAATCCCAACTGTGTAATAACAAACATAGTCCATATATGTTCATTGTACGCTTCATTTGTCGCAAATAGTGTTCACTGAAGAAGTTTCTGTGGCAGTGTACAGCCAACAAAGGGATGAGGTCATGTGTTTCCATTATGACCCTTTTGACCTTCACAGGAAATAAGCCTGTGTTTAGCAGACTGTGAACTGACTGGCTATTTGGCACAAATATCCTGAATGGGTATAAAATAAATTGCATTAGTAAATCGTGTTATTTTAATAAACTATCTGGCCAGTGAGCAGGTGCTAATCCCTGATAGAGTTCCACATTCTAGCAATTTAAATGTCAGAACTGCTAATGTACATATTCTTAAAGTGGCAGCACACTAAATATTTAACCATAGCCAATATAGGAATGCACAGGTTCTATTATTTAACGGAGTGCCTTAAGCTAATTAAAGCACCCAGCTTTTGCCTCTTTAACTTTCTATCCTTCATTCCAGCATGAAACCTTTTTTCTTCATGCACGATGGTGACTGCTTATTACTTGACAATGGCATTCATATAATTTGTCTAAGGACTTCCCCTTTCCAAAAAATTTGTGCAATAGCAATGTACCCAAAGTGGGTTGCAGCTATCTCTGAAACCAGGTCCAAATCTATCCCGGGTTTAAAAATACTTGCATTTATATAATGCCTTATCATGTCTTCCACAAATGAATTGCGTTGAAATCTAATGATATATGGAGACAAATATGGCAGCAATTTTTCATGCAGCAAAAACCCACAACTGGCAGCGAGATGAATGACCAGTTAATCTGTTTGTGGCGATTGAAGGCGTAATGCTGGCCAGGACACTGGGAGACCTCCCTGTTTTTCTTTGAATATTGCTAGTGAGATTTTAAGCATCCAGCTGAGCCACTAGAATAGGCAGATGGAGCCTTAAACAGAGTCAGCCGAAATGTTATCTTCAAATCCTGGTGCGAGTCTCAAATCCAAGCCGTCTAAATGGTGAGGGTGTTGCCAGTTGAGCCAAGCCAACACAAATCCATGCCTATCGCAATTCCAATAGTTCAGCTGTTTGAGCCGGAAAGCAATTACGTCTAAGAGACCAAACAAGGTTGTAGCTAGACCCAATGGTGAGCTGGCTGACCAATAGTGGGGCTGCAGCAGTCCTGGGTTAGGAAAGGAAATACTACCCAGGGCTCCTGCTCCTGATCACAATCCAGTCATCCATGTTTGAACATCAGGTGAGGACCGAATTAAACTCTGCTGTGAACAGCCATTGTCAAATAACCTGCTGATAGTCACGGTTGTGGTTCATTCATGAGTAATGTCCGCTTGGACAAGGTAACATTCCAGTTGGGTGCCTTCAGGCTAGTGGATGTGGGGAAATGGGAGGAAATAAACTTTAAAAATCTATTCCTAATACAGAAATGAAATGGTACTCTGCAACATGGAATAAATCAGGCCCTTGGGGAATATTTAAATATATGAGACTAGGTAACTATTTTAGTGCCTCGTTATTTATTTTAAGGCATGACTAGTTTAGGAATTATGCTTAAGCATGTAACTAAACAAACCTATTATCAGTCAGTGAGCTAATGAGTCGACATGCATTCTGTTACTCAAGCCCTACAAGCACTGGCTCATTAGGTAACTACTATCCTGTGGAAGCCTGTTTTAAATCTGATAAGTAACTATATCATTTGCTAAATAAATCAGTGACTAATGGTATGACATTAAACCAAGCAATGAGAGCTTAATGATGAAAGTAATCATACATGTGTGAGCACTTGAAACTCTCTACCCGTACCGGGAAGGAAATAATGACAAGTGTGTTTATCCCAATCCATTTTCTCTGTTAACGACCACCAGAAAAGGTGTATGAGTATTGTATTGGCTTATATTGTTTAGATATTGGTGATAAAATATCTGTATTTATATAGTGGGTCACAATGTCAGAAAACATTTCACACAGTCACATTTGAACTTTACTGTAGCAGCCATTCTATGGCAGCATCATCCTACAAAAAACAATGAGATGGCTGATCTGTTTAATATTGAGGGAAGAACATCGGAAAATTGTCTGCACTGAATCAAATACAGCACAGGAAGACTGGAATTCGATTTAACATCTCATCAGAAGGATGTGATTGTCTGACTAAAGAAAACGATATTCATTTCTCCCAGTAGGGCTCCTGACAATGTAAAGGTTGTTGTGCCATTATTAGCATTGTCATGGGTAAAGGACAACTCTTCACTAATTATGATTGTGGATAAAAAGGTCACTTACCATTGCAGATAGTGGTGCTTTTATTTTTGTTTCCAACTGTCAAAGCGGCTAGTACCAGTTGTGACAGTTTATAAAGGTTAAGGCGATGGCATTATCTTTTTGCTTCTAGCGATGATGCTATTCTCCAAAAGGCTTGCAGCATTACTTCCTGTCTCTGCAGGAAATACTTTCTATACTGGGAACTGTTCTGAATGGTTATTTGGTCTCCATGTCAGTCTCTTAGTGGATTTAAAGAAAGTAAACTATATCCAATTTATAAAAATTGAAAAATGCTATTGCTTGGCAATTACTCAGTTATCCCATGAATGCTATCAAATGACTTATTTTTTAATGCAGGTCTGAGCCCATTGCTTTGCAGAAAGAAAATATATATTTCTACAGCGTGGGAATGCACCAGAGAGATAAAATTCAGATGCTCATCTTACTTTATAAAAAAAAACAAAAGCTGTAGATTTTTTCTCTGAATTGTTGTACTTTTCTTTGTGCACAGCCACCCTAGTGATATTTATTCACTATAGCTGGTGTGGTGCAGTCTCACATTGGATGTGTGGCATCATGAAGTTTTGAGGCAGACAAGGATGGAAAATTGGATGCTCTCTCGTGCCCCCTGGTGGCCACTTCAGTGTGGCATTGGTAGGCCTGAGAGTAGGTCACCTGCCTGTCCTCCCAGCCACAGGTAACAAAGTCCAGAAAGACCAAGAGGGAGAAAAATAGAGGGAGCAGGAAGGGTAGAATGGTAACTACTCCCTAAAATTCTTTGAAGGAAATAGCTACTGCAGATTCTTGACACAATTTTACCACAAAACAATGATGCAACAGGACCAGGACACAACTGCATCATTCTCTGAGAAAAAAGAAGTCACCTTTAGTCATGAAAAGTATAAGCTGGAGCAGAAAACACTGACATCTCCAACTCTGCTCAGCTGGACACGAACACAGTGAACTGCAGTGGTTAGTGACCTTTAAAATTCTACAATTTTATAACCAGTGTTCAATTAGATTATAAATACTGGCCTTTATTCTCAGTGGGTAATTAACACAGCAATTTATTTAGAAAGACACATTGTCGGAGGAAAGTATTTTTTTTAATTCTAATCGAAAATAAAAATGTATTGTTTACTAACTCAGTGAAATTGCGAGTAGACATTCACCCAGATTTGCTGGAGTGGTGCATCTCGCATTGTGCCCAGTTAGTTTTGTCCTGCACTATTCAGCTCAAAAATGTTTTGTCCTGTAACTTGGTGGAAGTGCTAGCTGATAATGGCCCAGCGAGGGTGTTGTGTAGGCATGCCTGTCCAATGTGTGATGTCTGTAACACTGTTATGCAACACTGAATGTACCTTTGTACTGTACACACCTTACCGGTACACTAGAGGGTGCTGTTGCTGGAGACCCAGGGGTTGCCTGCACACAGCAGGTAACCCAGTATAAAAAGGAAGGCACAGATTGTTGTCGTCATTCAGGAGCTGCTAATAAAGGACTGCAGATCTGCACATTCTCTGAAGGTGCCCTTTTTCTTTGCAGCCTTTGCATGCATAGTCTTTGTAGTGGCACTGGTGGGCTCTGTGGTTTCCTCCACAGTGCCAGCATGGGGCCATCCGATTTGCCCCATTTGGTGGACTCGGTTGCGGGACTCGGGGCAGCATTTCTGCCTTTAGAAGTGTCCAAGCGGTGCACTGCGCTCGCCGGTTTAGACTCCAGGGTCGGTATTCACCTGGAGTCGCTGGCCAAAACCATGAAGGCCTGGCTCACTTGAATTGCTTTCTGCAGGGTGACCGTGATGTCAGCCGAGAGCAATTTGTGTAGGAGGCCTTCATGGCCGATTCCGATGTCAAATATGTTCCTTAGTGCTTCATTAAGGTGGTCGCCTAACTCACACGGTGCAGCTAGTCTTCTTAAGTGTGCAGCATACTTGGCAATTTCTTGGCCCTCAGGTCGCCGGTAAGTGTAGAACCGGTGCCTGGCTGTGAGGATGCTTTCTTTCGGTTTTAGTTGTTCCTGTATGATTGTTACAAGTTCCTCATAGCTCTTGGTGGTTGTCTTCTTCAGGGCTAGTAAGTCCCAGACGAGACCGTAGATGGTGGGCCCACAACTGCTAAGCAGGATGGCCCTGCATTTGTTCGGTAGTGTGGCCGGTGTGTCCCCGTCCAGGTCGTTGGCTATAAAGAAGTGTTCCAATCTTTCCACAAAAGCATCCCAATCTTCCCCTCTGTAAATTGCTGAAGATTGCTGAGGTTAGACATGTTGAGTGTGTAGTTCGTGATCCCGTATTCCCGTGGTCAATGGGCAGCCCAGCCACCACCAATGGCAACCTGCACCAGACCAGCCCTACAGCCCCTGGCCACCAAGGCCAACACCAGAAGCATGAGGCCAATACCCTCCAGCTTCCCTGGCAAACCCTGGGATGACCTGATCCCTCATCCCCATTGGTGGACAAGGAGCCCACCCAGTCTTGTGGCCCTGCCCACCACCCTTCAACTACCCACATCACAGTGTATACACACCACCCACTGCTGCCGTGGCTACCTCCCCGAGGGATCCCACAACAATGACACCCACTTGGTTTGTGTGTGAGGGAGGGAAAACATACGAGGCCAGCCTCAAGCACAGGGGTCACACCTGGCAACCACACAACCCTCACCACAACCTCCCATAGCCCACCACTGATCACCTCCCCTGGTCATGACAACTAGGTTATGAAAAATGCTCAGGGGGGAGTATTGTTTTGTAGGCATGCCTGTACTCACTGTGTCTCTGATGAGTTGGCTAATCACCGGGGCTCCGACACAGATGAAGATGAAGCTGCTCATACCCTGGAAAAAGAGTATGGAATCTTTACCTGCTCCACCGGAAGTTCTCCGTGGATGATGGAAGTGGACATCGACGGGGTCCCAGTCTCCATGGAGATCAGCACAGGGGCGAGCCAGTCTGTGATGAGCCAAAAGACCTTTGAAAAAATTTGGAGGAATCCTGCCACTCGAAACTGTCTCCTGTCCAGGCAAAGCTGCTCACCTATACCAAAGGTAAAATCCAAATCATTGGCAGTGTGGACGTCCAGGTCTCCCAGGGCGGTGTGTTGCACAAACTCCCCCTGTGGATTTAGCCGGCGACGGTCCCACGCTGCTGGGCAGGAATTGGATGAACCGGGTCCACATCAGGCGAAGTGATGATGTGGAAGAAAAGAGCACCACAGCCTGCCTGCAGCAAGACCACAAAATGGCTGCAGCACCACAAGCATGTGGAAGAAAAGAACACCAAAGCCTGCCTGCAACAAGACCACAAAATGGCTGCAGCACCACAAGCATGTGGAAGAAAAGAGCATCACCAAATGGCTGCAGCACCACAAGCAGCAGACCTGCATTCAAAATGGCCTCCTCCATGCTACGAGTCAACATGGAAGAGCAGCATGTGACATCGAGCGGCCAATCGGATTTGAAGGCTCCCTTAAAGGAGACCGGTAACCAAAAAAATTTCAAGGGGAAGTTTCAACTATTTGAGTACACGGACTTTAAAGCTAAAGATGCAATTAAAGGGTGCAAGTATGAAAATGTATGCAATGTAACCATGAATTGTGATGCTGGTTTAACTAATGTGACTAATGAGATGAATGCAGCTGCCAGTAAAGTTAAGAACAAGTTAGAGATTGTGAAATGCCTAATGTAACCATGTCTGTTGAAACCAGGACACCCAAAAGTGATGTAAGTGCTAGAATGTATAATGCAGGCTCGACTATGTGTGATCAGAGCCAAGGTGTCATGTATACCAGTAGGACACTGCCAAAGGACATTGGGTCCTACAGGGACCATGCTGATGCCAATGGAATCCCCCTGTGGGAGACCCCCAGGTCCAGCAGGTTACCTGACCATGTAGCCTGGACCTTTGGAACGAATGTGATGCCCCTTGCAGGACACACACACAGGCAGTGGGAGCAGATCCACTACAGGGACAGTGATCAATGGGCAGCCCAGCCACGACCAATGGCAACCTGCACCAGACCAGCCCTGCAGCCCCTGGCCACCAGGGCCAACACCAAGAGCATGAGGCCAATACCCTCCAGCTTCCCTGGCAAACCCTGGGATGACCTGACCCTCATCCCCATTGGTGGACAAGGAGCCCACCCAGTCTTGTGGCCCTGTCCACCACCCCACAACTACCCACATCACAGTGTATACACACCACCCACTGCTGCCATGGCTACCTCGCCGAGGGATCCCACAACAGTGACACCCACTTGGTTTGTGTGTGAGCAAGGGGAAACGTACGAGGCCAGCCTCAAACACAGGGGTCACACCTGGCAACCACACAACCCTCACCACAACCTCCTATAGCCCACCACTGATCACCTCCCCTGGTCATGACAACTCGGATATGAAAAATGCTCAGGGGGGAGTATTGTTGTGTAGGCATGCCTGTTCACTGTGTCATGTCTGTAACACTGTTATGCAACACTAAATGTACCCTTGTACTGTACACACCTTACCGGTGCACTAGAGGGTGCTGTTGCTGGAGACCCAGGGGTTGCCTGTACACGGCAGGTAACCCAGTATAAAAAGGAAGGAACAGCTTGTTGTTGTCACTCAGGAGCTACTAATAAAGGACTGCAGGTCTGCACATCTGCACAGTTTAAGTACCATACCCTGCCTCGTGGAGTCATTACTAAAGGTGCCTACATACACCACAGAAGGCATCTGGGACCTTGGTGAATGACTGGACCAACAGTCTAACTCCTCAATCAATGAGAGTTAAGGATTGAGGAATATATAGAGGTAGGACTGAAAAGGAGGGTGAATTAGAGTGGGTGAATTCAATGTCAAATCAGGTACAGAAAGGGAAAGATTTGATTGAGAGAAAAAAAGAGATAAAGGAAAAGGAAGGAAAAAAAATTGTGATTTAAAATCTCCAATAACAATTTACAACCTGAAGGAATGAGGCTGCATGCTTTTTAATTGTTCATTTTCTGGGCCAGAAAGTTTGATTGGCAGTCATTAACAATTATCACAACATTAAAAGGGTATTTATGCTATTAATTACTGGACTTAATCTTCTGTGGGCATTTTAATGGATAATTAAAATGCAAATGCAGCAACTTCATTAAACTCGCGAGGAAGTGAAGGGCGAGATGTCATTTTTGCGAAGCTAAAGGAGGGGCAGCGCAAATCATCCTGCAACTTGTAACCATTCACAGTTCATGGGGCATCTTTCCCATGCCACAAGTTGCTGGCCGATTTGAACATTAGTAACTATGTGCATCATTATTTTTTGAGCAAATTCCGGCCCATTTTCCCTCTTATGACGGGACTGACCATTCTCGACCTTGCCCCAACACGAGGCTATTCTGAAGGTGTGTACTGTGGAGTTGGCCACACATCCTGAAACATCTTTATGCACAATCTTGCATGTTGGCGCATCAAACATTGGGGGTTGAAATGGAGTTGCCCAAGCTGGGAAATTCCAGTACTTGTGAGGTACTGTTGTACACTCAACTAGTACTTTTACTGGTTCAACCTCTTGGACAAGTCTAAAGTACTGACTTCTGCATTAGTACAAGGAGCCACATCAAGTCACACGTAATTTTTAAAAATTAATTCATGGGATGTGGGTGTCACTGGCAAGGCCAGCATTTATTGCCCATCCTTAATTGCTCTTCAGAAGGTGGTGGTGAGCTGCCGCCTTGAACTGCTGCAGTCTGTGTGGTGAAGGTAATCCCACAGTGCTGTTAGGGAGAGAGTTCCAGGATTTTGACCCAGCGACAATGAAGGCGATATATTTCCAAGTCAGGATGGTGTGTGACTTAGAGGAGAACTTGCAGGTGGTGGTGTTCCCATGCGCCTGTATCATCTGAGCAGCAATGGGAGTGCTTGAACAAAGGGGAATATTAATCACTGAACTGAAGGTACCGAGGAAAATGTTCTTCTATTTCAAATAATGCAGTTGGAGTGAGGGGGGTTCTTTTATACTGGAAGTTTCCACCTAGGCTTTCCTTCTTTTTAAAGAATGATTTTAAGATATTTAGGTGACCCAGTACATTGATACTTTCCTATCTTGCCTCAGAATGGTAGTGCACTTATTCCTAGACCCAAGCGGAGGAAATTGCAGAGTAAATCTACCCACATCACTTCTGCACACTCCTTTGTGGGTCAGGTACAGAGTAGCAGAGACAGGTGTGTTAGTATCCATTTTTAATTAGGAAAGGTATACCTGACGATGAAAAGAAGAGGTGAGGGTGCATAAAATCCAAAGTGGGGTAGGGGTGGTGGGGGGTGTGTGTGGCTGAAATAGAAATAAAGAACCTTTTTAAGTTATCAGCCATTTGAAGTATATCTAACATTACCTTTCCTCCCCTCCACTCACACCCGCGCCCCCCCCATGCATACCCACCATAATGAGGACAGAACAAGAATGTTACATCTCAAAAATCTAACTGTGCGCCATGTAATATACAGTACTGATTTACTGTAGATAAGAGAACTGAAATATGACTGCTGTTCTTAACTGCTCCTTTAGGAAAGACCCAACAGTTGTTTTTATATATCAGGCTGTGCGTGTTCAGTTATCTGTCCTTGGATTTAAAATCATGTTTACAGACTGCAAATTTCAGATCTGAGTACTGTACAACCACTGATTTGCGATGTATTCTATTTTTGCAATTTAACCTTGAGTTTTAAGGTTTTTCACTCCCATCATTCTCAAGTAATAAGTCAGGCAACTGGAATAGCTTTTAGAAAAATAAAACAGTTCATCAGTTGTGATATTGATTATGAAGGAAAATAAATTCCTGATTACCAGTTGTTTCTACATAGAGATTGCAGTGGTTTCAGTCTTACCTTAATAACAGAAGCTCCTGCTCGGGAAAGGGGACTGTGCATTTGGGCTGCCACTGCCATGTTAGCTATGGTGCTGAGGTGACTCATCTGGCTCATTGCCATGGTAACCGATGCAGGAGGTAGGCTGACAGGGATGAGGGGGTGGGGCATCATCATGAATGGCAACTCTAGTCCTTTTTGTATATAGAAAAACAGAAAAAAAGTTTGTGTGCATTAATGTCTTTCTTTTCAGCTTGAATGTGACCTGTTTTCATTTGCTATATTTTTGTTATCATGGTCTATCATTATAACTCCGATTTAATACTTTGTGGGCATTGTAAAGTGAAAGGAACAAGCACATAACAAGCACATAAGTATTTGATAGCAATGTTAAGGCATGTTTTCCACAGTTGCAGCATAACTATTGACTCAGTCATACCTGTGGACACTTGTTTTGATTGGTTGACCTCCAACTGATATGTCAATAATGCAGGATCTTATTGAGCAACGGTCAATGATTCCTTAATATCTGACCAGCCCCCTTAGCAGATAATTCCTTTCCTCCACCCACGCATGAGATCTAAAGCCTAACCTGATCTGGAATATGCATTGTTTTTTACTGCTTTAATTTGGCATATCTAGTCCCTAAACGAATAAGCAATTTTGTGCATGGATTTTCCCCAGAGAATGTCAGTAAATGCATCAATTCGGGTGCCACCTTCACAGCAGTCATAACTAATATTACCACTGTAGATGACATTGCAAGAAATGATAGCAAAACTTCATATAAATAACAGTTATGATTAAATATTAATTATTCAACCTATCCTGTGCCAGGGCTGATCTCAGCAATACAGTTTGGGGTCTTCTCCTTTATTGCACCTGCTTTTCTTTATCTCCCTGGCATAATGCAAGTTCTAATTCAGACATTGTAATGGTTGTGTTGTATATTTAAGCAGACTTGAAGTTGAGGCCAGGTTAGAAAAAAGGGAAAAGATTTCTTGAGTGTTCTGTAAATGGACGAAACATACTAACAATGTTGGTTAATGAATGAAGGACCTTGGTTAATAACACTGATGGTAACCATCATCTTGATTTTCTCATGCATAAAAAGACATTTCCCAGCATCTATAAAGATACCCTTCAATTATAGTTTTCTAGTTGCATGTATTACAGAGTTAAAAGACTAACAGCCACAGGTTTATACATCATTTAAAATCCAGAACTCCATTCAATGGATAATGTATGCCACTCTCAGTGCCATTTGTCCCATTTCTAACGTGGCGTGGATTTGAAAACGGTGACCTCTGAATTTTGAAACATAAATTTATTGGAACTATAAGTGCGCACTTAGTGTAAAGTTTCATTTGCAGCTTTTCCAGTCTGCTCAGACCTTCCCCAATGTTGAGTGAATATCTGCTGCAGGCTAGTAATACTGGGTGCTGGTCCAATGGCCCTCCTGTAGCTAGACATAAAATTATCAACCTAATCTTGGTATCATGATTGGGCACTGTTTACTTTGACCAGCAACCTCTAGTGATCAGAGGCACTAGGCAAAACCTCCTACGAAGGGAATGTTGGTGCCTCCAACAGTACTGGTTATATCTATTTAGCCATCAAAGGCAACCAACAGCAACTGGCATTTACTAAATGCCCTTAATATAGAAAAATGTGTCAAGGCACTTCACAGAAATGTAATTAGACAAAAAACAATAATGTCGGTGATTTAAGAGCTAGTTATAAGTAAAACATTTTTAAAACTATCTTGCAAAATGTTGTATGATTGCTCGAGAGCTGAGCTCAGCAAAGCTCCTTAGTCAAACTTGAGCACATCCTTGAAATCTTCATGTGTACATAGTATTAGATGTGTTGTGCATACAAGATAAAATGTTACAGTTTTCTTTTATCTGGAACTGTATGTCAAGAAGAATCAGCTTCTGTTGTTGTGGATTAAAACCACGATACCAGAGTTGAAATGAGGATGAGAGCAGGACAAGTTGTATTGGTTTGGGAGAGGTGGTCATTTTTATTCTCTCTGTAGATAAACCTGCCCCAGTTAAAATTCAATCGGGGTCCTTTTGATGGAATAACACCCCAGTTTGTATAAATTCATGAGGCCCCCGCCTGTTTCAGGCAGGTGATACAACCGACTGCAGGTTAAACTGGTTGAGTTTTGAATGGGTAAGTAGCTGGCTTGTTTTAACTAGCTCAGTTTGAGTTAACATCGACCAAGATAGCTTTCATTTGATGGCAGTTGGCATCTCTGTTTTTGTATCTTAGATATATAAATGATAGAGTTTTTAATATTAAGTGAGCACATCTGACAAAGTACATCCCAGCTATAACACACTCCATGGGCCATGATGCACTATATATATCCACTGAAACTGCAAAAATATATATTTTTAAACTGCTTTGTGGTATTTGTAATGCAACAAAGAATGATCCAACCAAGTCTGCACAAGCTTAATTATTGAAAATGTGCTGTCATTTTGTTTCAGTTTTGATAAATTACACCCGTGACAAAATAGGGAGATTTAAAAAAAAAAAAAATTATTTCAAACTCGTTTACAAATAACTGGAACTAAAATGGAGGCTATCTTCCCTTGATTACAAAATGGAGGCCCAGATACTAAAGTACAGAAATTCCAGCAGTGCCATTGTGGGGGTGGAGACTCCACACACTGCTTTACTCCCACCATGGACCTATCCCCATTGTCAAGGACATGGTGATTAACCTAGTGGGAGTGGGGGGGGGCCACACATGTAGCAGCACAACTGAGACACCCACCCAGCGGAGCAATTGGAATTTCACAACAGCACCCTACTACTAGAGAGGGAGCCGCATACCTGGTTGGGCAAAACATAACAGATAAATCTTCATTCTCTTCTTGCAATCCAAAGCTGGCAGACCCAGAATCGAAAGGTAATCCCTCTGGGGTCCATAACAATTCCATTCCTGCTTCGTGGGGCCTACATGCTGCTCAAAACCATACCAACCACTGCTCCAATCATCCTCTTAGCACTCAAACATTTAACCAGCATGAGTTCTCCATCAATTTGTTGCAGGGTTATTATGGAGATTAAGTTTAAACTCCAGTCTGAGATGATCACCACAGATAGAGGAGTAAATAACCAATGGAAGACCTTTCTCAGGATATAGGTACTGCTGGCCCATTGGAGTATGTAGTGGGATTCCTGTAGCCCAACAATGTCCCCAGACATTGCTGGAGGCAGGTAGAGAAAGCACCCATTGAATCCATCAATCAAAATCAGACATGGCTTTGTGAATGGGCCACAAACCCAACAGATCCGTGTTCTATCACAAATTCTGCTGCCTCTGATTCTACCACACTGGAATTCCATGTCAGGAAGTGGAAATGTTGTGCTTAATTGTCTGTGGGACAAGGCCAGGTCAGTTGATCTGGGCATCGCTGGCAAGGTCAGCATTTATTGCCCTTGAGAAGGTGGTGATGAGCCGCATTAGTGCATGTGATGAAGGTAATGCTGGACGGTCATAGAAACTAGGTGCAGGAGTAGGCCCTTCGAGCCTGCACCACCATTCAATAAGATCATGGCTGATCATTCACCTCAGTACCCCTTTCCTGCTTTCTCTCCATACCCCTTTAGCTGTAAGGGCCATATCTAACTCCCTCTTGAGTATATCCAATGTCCGTCCGGTTTTATTTTTAGTATACTTCTTTGTAGCATTTTGGTACAACTGAGTGGTTTGTTAGGCCATTTCAGAGGGCAGTTAAGAGTCAACCACATATAAGCCAGACTAGGTAAGGACAGCACATTTCCTTCCCTAAAGGACATTAGTGAACCAGATGAGTTTTTACGACAATCCAGTAGTTTCATTGATATTAACTTTTTATTCCAGATTTATTTAATTAACTGAATTTAAATTCCCCAGCTATCATGGTGGGATTTGAACTTACATCTCCAGGTCTCTAGATTACCAGTCGAGTAGCATAGCCACTATGCTACTGTTCTGGGTGCTAATTTAGCCAAACATGGTCAAGGTATTAACAGGTGTACAGAAAGCAGATGATGTATCAGACTTCTATGTAACTCACTCAACCATTTAATCATTGGATGACTGGCAACTTTGCCTTTAGAGACCTCTTGAACTGAATAATTACTGGGAAATCTTTGAGTTTAATTCTGGCAGTAAATATGAACTCATTCATGCATAACATTACAATTGGAAGGTCAATGAGACAAAAATATTGAAGAAAAGCCTGAACCATAACACCATCAGTCGCCAAATCAGTAGCTGTAGCAGTCCAGGCCAGCAAGCAATATTTGATGGATAACTTAACATGTCTTCATTCTTTTCAACTCTACTAAATTAGTTTGCGCAGGAACAATCTTGATGAAACATTTTTTTGCAAGTCTGTCATTAATCTCTTTCGCAATTTGTGGGCAGAACCTTTGTCCTCTCTTTACCAAACCAATTGATATCAAACCATTCCCTGCTCAACTGTAATTTTAAGTTTTCCAACAGCATGGTGAAGGTGAAGGAAGACAGATGTTTGAATGATAAGGGAGTCTAGGGTTATGGGGAACAGGCAGGGAAGTGGAGTTCAGGCCAATCTTAGTGAATGGCGGAGCAGGCTCGAGGGGCCAAATGGCCTACTCCTGCTCCTATTTCTTATGTCCTTATGTCCTAAGGTAACTTTTTAACCAATATAAACAGCCTTTCTCTACGTCTTTGTGCAGTTCTTGATCAATATAGTGATAGCTCAGTAACATGAAAATAAACACATCCTACAATTCATGGCTACATTCTCAAATACAAGAGGCCAGATTCAACCTTCTGTCGAACTGTAATATCCAGTATAGATATGGCATATATAAATCACAATGCTAATTTACACTAGTATGCAAGTCATTTCCCTATAATAAGAATGTTTACAAATAGGCATCAAATAGTGGTTTAATGTAGCAGATTGTACTGATGATGTGATGAGTTGTTTGGAGTTCCCAAGGAGACCCATGGGTGTTACACTAATTGCTGCTAAGAATGTGGATCCCTGTGTTCATGACTGGCTATAAATCCTCCCATCCCAGCAGGCCAGGGAATTCCTCGTCAGCTTGATGTAAGAGAGGCTTTGTTATTGACGGCTGTGATTCTTGCTAAAGGGTTAGCTACAGGAATAATTTATCTGATTGGCAGTTGTGTTTAAGATATGATATGAACTGAGCTATGCAATGTCATTCTAATACTGCAGCTATGGCCTTAATATGGGATCAATTTAATCTTCATGCTGTAAGGTAAAGGGGACTGTGCCTTATACATGAGTTCATTCTTTTTTTGTTCCAATTTTTCTCCCTTATTCCCCTCCTCTTCTGAAGGTGCTGGGGTATGGTTCAAAAGATGTGCAATGATTCTTTAGTACCTTGGAAAGTAGCCATCCTTCCCAACCACTGTCTGTTGGCTTTCTGAAATTTGAAGTTGACTTTTTACTTTTAATACATTATGAATTCTTATCTATGTAGATGAATTATTCTGGGAGTCATCCAACACTATTCTGCGCACACACACACACACACACACACTAGCGAGTCCTTGCAGGTCTAAAAGAAAAGGTACATGCAGACTATGCTTACTGTTGGCTAAAAGGTGATTCTGCTGGAGTGGGCTAAGCAGGTGTGTGGCTGCGAGATTGTGTTGACCAGACAGTGTGGCATGCTTGACTACATGCTGTGACCCTGTGGTAGTGGGTGACTGGAGTTTCTCTTTGTCCCACGAAGATTCACTTCCACCTGAAGTGCATGAACAAATGGATCATAAATTAGGTAATTAAACACAACTAGAGAACACTTGCTTCCTCATCTTGGCAGACTGAGCAATTGAGTTCACGAGTACAGTTGAAACAATGCGTGGATATCAAACACGGAGAATGTAAGATGATACCTTATGTGGAACTAAGTTTTGTTAGATTATTTGTGGCTATCATAACATATCCGGTTTATAGTGTTGTATTTTATCAGCACTGACTCTGATACTTGCTGTTCAAATAGGCAACATGAGACCTACAGTAAGTATACTTTAAATGGGTTTAATCATGTGCCTGAAATTTCAATTCGCTTTTATTCAATTTATTTACAACATTTGAGACTTCAGATATTAAATGGTTATTTCATTTTTAACGTGATATTTCATCATTTGACAAACTTACACTTTGGGTAAGAATTTTATAGGGATTTCATTAGCCACTTGGCAACTAAAATACAAGTATAGTAATCTCTAATTCAGGAGCTGTCATAAGAATAATAAAAATACTTGGGAAGCTGGGTCTATGTACACTTCATATTGTAATATATGCACCTGTGAGTATGCTCACAAGTTTGTAGACCTGTTGCAGTGTGAGTGGCTTAGCCAGTCACGTGATGTTCACAAGACTCAATAAAATCTCAGTCAGTTCAGTCTAGGCCATCCATGATGAGGTATGCAGTTGTGAGCCCAGTGAATGAACTGGTAATGTGTAGTGTGATTTTTAAACCTTTGTTAATAAACCAACTAGTTCTTAATAGCAATGTGTTGCTATGAATTCTTAAGCAAAGAACCCATGAAGCAAATACTTTACATAGCTTTATTTTTTTTTCAAATTATGTATGTGTTGTTTGAAGATGAGATGAGCTTTTTTGTGCCACTTGTGAAAAGATGGCAGTTATGGGTGTGCCTTGTATGCATATCCCTGGTAATCTATGAATGCACAATTTTCTCACTCTAGCGAAAAAAATGCTCAAAACATGATCAGATAGCACCACCAATACACCAGTTGTCAAATCGCTGGAGAAATATCACCAACGATGTCTGCGCAAAATCCTACAAATTCTCTGGGAGGACAGGCGCACCAACATCAGTGTCCTCGTCCAGGCTAACATCCCCAACATTGAAGCACTGACCACACTCGATCAGCTCTGCTGGGCAGGCCACATAGTTTGCATGCCAGACACGAGACACCCAAAGCAAGTGCTCTACTCGGAACTCCTTCACGGCAAACGAGCCAAAGGTGGGCAGCGGAAACGTTACAAGGACACCCTCAAAGCCTCCCTGATAAAGTGCGACATCCCCACTTACACCTGGGAGTCCCTGGCCAAAGACCGCCCTAAATGGAGAAAGTGCATCCAAGGGGCCGCTGAGCACCTCGAGTCACAATGCCGAGAGTGTGCAGAAATCAAGCGCTGGCAGCGGAAAGAGCGTGCGGCAAACCAGTCACACCCACCCCTCAACAACTATCTGTCCCACCTGTGACAGAGTCTGTGGCTCTCGTATTGGACTGTTCAGCCTCGATTCCGATGGACTGCCTATGATGATGATGTCTATCTCTACACCACTACAACTGTGTTTCTCCTTTTAAGACACATTTTCAACAGCTTCCATTGCAACTTTATTTAATGGCCTGTGAAATGCAATTTTTCTGAATTAACAGCAATTTATGTAAACATGATAATGCCTTTGTTTGACACATATCAGTATATCTTGTGGCCAATGTATTGGTACAGTGCTTTAAGGATAGCAAGTTGCTTTGCATTCTGATCACAAACTGCCCCCCTCCATATGGACCATTGCAATAGGAAAATGGATTAGCCTCCTGAAAAGTCAAGTCAAGTTAAGTTAAAGAATTGGGATATAAAATGGGTTTCTTTGTGGTTTCATTTTTGAAGGTATAGAGGTCTCATTTTTATAATACTCTGGAATGGAAAATATTCACACGTTTTGTTTCCAGTACTGTGTATTAGATATTTACAGTAAGTACTGACTGGTAAATAATAGACAATGTCCAAAAGAAACTTGATCATCACAAAGTAAAATAATTTAAATGACATTACTAGATCGATTACATCTACATTGTTGGGCACTGTAATAAATGACATCTAGTTTAATATTCATCAGGATTTTTCTATTATTCACATTCTTTACGATAGTCTAGATTTATAAATATACAAGATCAAAGAAATGTGTCTTACAAAGTGATATAATTTGTATAAAATGCTCCAACTCAAATTTTGATTTTTTTTTGCAATCTTCTGCTTCCAATTATTTAAGTGCTGTTAAAGTAATTCAGTTGTTTGAACACAATGTACTAGCGATGCTCAGTGGAGTAGTCATGTTGGAAATTAATATTTTTATTGCATACTGGTGCATCGTATTTAAAATGAGAACACATTAAATTGGTAATAGAGAAATCTTAAAATCAATGTGCATGAGATTGCTCATTATGCAGAGAGAGATCTGTGGGTAAACAAGCAGGTGGTGTTTTTCATTATAGATTTGAAGACTGATTATTTTTGATGATAATATGAATTAAATTTCTTCTCTGTAGAGTTCTGACTATTACATAAGGGAACATTCTTAATAGACTGAGAATGCCTACAGCAACACTAATGGCTTTGGTAAATACCTGAGGCAAATGTGCTGTCACCTTGACATCCATGATTCACTGGATGCTTGCAGAGTGTTACTTGTAGTGGTGTATTAATTATAACCTTTTGACCTTAAAGTAACAATGGGCTGCCTTTCATTGTGGGTTAACATTTGGACTAAGTCTGAAACCAAGTCAACTTTATGGCAGACTTGCACCATAGTGTGAAATCAGTATGTTATTTGTGTTTGTCTGAGCTTTTCACTGAAGAGGAGACATCTGAGGTTTACAAAAAGTTAGATGTGGAACATCATGTCGAGTAACATGGCGGGGGGGGGGAGACAAGATTCAAACTAGCAAAAGGCAAAGTTAGGACTCATGTCAGAAAGTTATTTTACACACAAAGTGTGATTAATACTTGGAATGGACTACTGGTAAAATAGTGGAGGTTAAATCCCCAGAGTCATTTAAGAAACAATTGGATGTTTTGTTGGTGGAACTGAAGGGCCTTTCTGGATTGGATAATCTTGGTTGGGTGGAATGGCCTCCTCATCCATATCTATATCATCTAGTGCAGTGTAAAACTCCTGCAATGCTGCAAGTTGTACCTGCTCTGGGTCAACCAAGCCCCTATTTTGTTCTGTATTCTAGGAAGACATTGATGTAAACACTGGTCAATTAGCAACCTGTTCCTCTGGGTTTCATGTTTGTAACATGCACAATCTTTGTTCCCTTGATAGACAAAAGAGCACATTTTATAATTTAAAAATCTCGTGATAATTTAAAAATCTAAGTATTGAGTTCAAAGCTTCTAAGTCTAGATGCTGAGGTGCTTGCCAATGTGTGGCCACTAATAAGATCAATAAAAATCAGTCTTTATGTTGAGGCATACTTTCATTCAGGTTGAAATTAGCACAAAATATGGCTTACACCACCACAAAAATAACATTGAATGTTCTTCAGAATGACTGAATACGAGCAGCACAAAGCCCCGTTTATTCCGCGGGGGGTATTTATAACGAATTTGCAAAACAATTTTCAGTGCGCACGAACGTGAAAGCGGGAGATCCCAATCTGGCTCGTGAGTGCACTATAGCTAAGTGATGTGAGATTTCCATCCCGGGACACACTCTCTCACAGGCTGAGTTTACACTAGCTGCAGCATAACTTCATCCTTAATTTATGTCTGTTCCACCACAGCTGTTGCCGTCCTCAGAAGCATCTTTCAAAATGCGTTAAACCTCAGCAGAAGGCCAAGGTAGAAAATCAAAAGCAACGTTTCAACATTTTTTTTACATATGTGTAAGTATCTGTAAAAGATTTTCGCTATATGATAAAGTCAAATTAGTAGTGGGTCTTGATAACTGACCTGTATGATGCCTAGCTTGGTATTGTTGGGCCCAAGTTTCGGCCTGCGTTGCTCCTATTTCTTTGGAGCAACTAGTTTAGAATGGAGCATCTTAGAAATTGCAATTCTTGGCATTTAGTTTGCTCCAGTTCTAGTCAGTTAGAATAGTTTCATTTTAGAACAGATTTCTTTTCCAAAAGGGGGCGTGTCCAGCCACTTCCACCTGTTTTGCAAGTTTAGGCAGTGAAAACTTACTCCAAACTAACTTAGAATGGAGTAAGTGTAGATTTTTGTATGCTCAGAAAAACCTTGCCTACATTTATAAATCAGGCGGAGGGAACGAAAGATCGGGGGGTAGGGAAGGGAAGTTTACAAACATTAAACACTTCACTTTTACAAATAAAGAGCCATCATCAATAATAAATGATAAATAAATCAATAAATCAACCAATAAATCAATCAAAATAAAATTTAAAAATAAAATATTAAAAAAATAATAAAAAAATCAATCAATAAATAAAACATTATTTCTACTCACCTACTACAGCACCGGTAACCCTCCAACAGTGTGCTGGGATGGTCCCCCAGTGTCTCTGTCAGTGTCTCTGTGTTTCTGACAGTGAGAGGGAGGGGAAGGGGGAGAGGAGATGAGGGGGAGGAGAGGAGGGGGAAGAGAGGAGGAGAGGAGGGGGAGAGATGGAGAAGGGAGAGGGAGAGCGAGGAGGTAGGGGAGGGAGAGGAGGGAGGGAGAGCGAGGAGTGAGCGGAGAGGAGGGAGGGAAGGGAGGGGGGAGGGAGAGAGGGAGGGAGGGGGAAGAGGAGGGGGGAGAGGCTAAACGGGCCGGGCTGCCGCTGACGCCGACACTTAGGACGGGGCCCGCCCCCTGCGAGATGCCGGGTGGGCCCGCCAACGACATGGAGGGAGGGAGGGGGGAAGAAGAGGGAGGGGGGGGGCAGAGGCTGAACGGGAGGGAGGGGGTGAGAGGCTGGCCGGGCTGCCGCCGACACTTCGGGCAGGGCCCGCCCCCAGCGAGATGCCGGGTGGGCGGGCCCCGCCGACAACTGGGAGGGAGTGGGGGGGGGGGAAAGAGAAGGGGGGGGGGGAGAAGAGCTGGGAGGGGGGCGGGAAGAGAAGAGGGGGAGGGAGGGAGGGGGCGTAGAAGCGGGGGGAGGGAGAGGGGTGGAAGGCTGAACAAGAGGGAGAGAGGGGGGGAGGGAGCTGAACGGGAGGGAGGTCCAGTCCGATCTTCGCCCGGTGAGCCCATTTGGCCAGGGCTAGGGTCGGGCCCCTCCCATGCAGCTTCGGGGGCCTGAAGCTACTAAACATGCGCGCACACGCTAGCGCGCATGTGCAGAGGTCCCGGCACTGTTTTCAGCGCCGGGACCTGGCTCCGCCCCCGACCCCTTGTGCTGCGCCACGCCGAGCACGAAGACGTCCCGAGGGGACCGGAGAATCACAAGGTAAATTTTTGGTGCCCTTTTTCTTCCAGAAAGTCGGCGCACCTTATCGAATGCGCCCTTTTCCAGAGGGCGGAAACTTGGGCCCATTAACCCTACAAGGTTTGTTTAATTGGAATATGAGCTTTAATATCACAAAAAGATCTATAAGAAAACATATTACAAATGTTTTAAAAGCAAATTTGTTGAACAGACCAAAGCAACTAACCAATTTAAGGAAGATCTGCTTTGCTTACAAGTCCTCTGATGAAAGGAAACGATTTTATTATTTTGCCTATATTCTGCAGGTCTTTGCACTTAAACCCTTGAACTTCTTCAGTATCTATTAATTAAAAGATCGTTGTTGGGGCCCTAGAAATTCCTTGGATCCTCAGAGTAAGCCAAGTAGATTCTGTAGCATATGAGCATACATTCTGCAGCAAGTCTGCCCAGAGTTTGGGGACATATCTATCCCCTAAATACTTTTGAAATAATGGATCAAAACAGTGCTATTCAAAAAAATTGTGCATTTTAAACTGTTGACTTCGGACCCACATGCACAGTTTAGTTTTTTTGCAGTAATAGCTGACACTTAATATCTTGATGCCTCACCTGACTTTTCAACTAGCTAGGTCATTGTTACCAGAGTAATCAATATCTGATGTACCAATATCAAGTGTTCTGAATCTGTTGACATCGGTATTTTAATCCCGATGGATTTCGGGTTCATTACTTCCCATTTACCAGCTAAAATGGACAAGTTTCTGCAAAGCATGTTGATTAAGGAGCTGCAATCAGAAGGACTTCATAATACCTGTGCATTGCACACCTTGCACACTACACATTCATGTGAAGTATGCAAGGATTGAAATGCAAAGGGATAGAGATGTATATCATTGGGGATCGGAATTCAGATGTCACCTAAAACTATTCAGATTCAGTGGTCTTCTAACCCAAGTGTTGGCACCATTGTAATTACAATGGGGTAAATAGGGGAAGGGAAACATCAGTGAAGAAATTCTACAGAAATTCCACAGTGGTGCTTAATTCCTTGCTAATTTCCAACTGAATTGCAGTGGACTCAGGTCCCTGATCATTGTAAATAAAGCAGGAAGATTTATTTGGAAAGAATGGGTTTACAACTTTGTAACATGTATCGAATACAGGAAAGCTTCAACCAGAATTGGGTTTCCTGATTTCCTTCACCCTTTTCATTTATTTAGTTGTGGCTCTTTGGTTTGTCTGTATGTGGTGGGAGAGGGTGTTGCAGAGATGTGCTCACCATTGTATGGAGCATTTTCTGCCTACAGTGTTATTAATGAGCACTTCCAAGTCAGATACAGCATTGGCCATTGCACTTCAAAAATATGCCTCAAATTGGGCAGGATAATAACAGAAATGGCGAGGAAAATGGGGAGGCGAGGTCTACTATTGTGGAAGCAAGTCATCCTCGTTTCGAGGGACCGCCTATGAATGACTGATTGCCCCAACCTTGATAGCCATCCTCCCACCACTGCAAGGAGCTGCTGACTCACTTTCCCCACTCACCATATCTAAATTCTAACAGGGGGTGGGGACTGGCCTCCTGGCTCAATTCACTCCTTCCAGCCCAACTACCACTGCATCCCGGGACCGTCTGGTGGAAGGTGGTGTAAGCCCAGCATAGCAGCAGTAAGGCCCCAAAGTTCTTTAAATGGAAAGAGAGGACCTAGAAGAGGCCTCCTCTCTCCCTCCATTTCTGCCCCAAAGATTCACCTATTCGGGTCTCAGTCTTGGCTGAAGCCGAACAAGAAATCTGACACACTGTCTTCGGGGCGTTCTGACCTTTTAAGAACCTTTGCCAAAAAACTGGGTCAGGGTTGTGGCGGTGTCAGAGGGTGGCCAGAACACTCCTGCCAGAACACCACTGCAAAGAGGAGAATCTAGCCCAAATTGTCAACAGTTTTGTGCTACAAGCACACACTCTTTAAAAACGGTGTTGAGACTATCCAAACATATTTTTATCCCATCATTCAAACCTAATGTGTAACTTCGCTGATCTGTACGGATGTTACCAGTCCCAAGTGGTGCAAGTGCTCTCTGAACCATTGGTATGTTACAGCTGCTGTACATTGAAAGAGAGATTATCAAATTGCAGTGATTCCATCTGAAGTCATGGGTGTTTAATGTATGTTGAAAGCCAGTATTTCTAGAATGAGCTTAATTGTAACTCAGTAGTTGCGTCACAATCTATCTACTAATAGTAATAATTAATGTTCCAGTCTGCTTTATGCTGATATAAGGGATTCAAGCTGATGAAAGCACTCAGCTGTACCTCATGTTTTAATCAACTCTCTGACAGCCATTCCTGCATAAAGCACACTACAGTGGTCATTATAACCATATTTAACCATCGGTCAAGTGTGTGAAGATATTATCATAATACTCAACATTTAAAAGATTAATATCAAGAAATGAATATTTAAATCCATACCTGTATTCCAAAACATTTAATCTTGTGAATCTAATCGCAAAGTGCCCTACGATTTTCACTGAAGGGCAGTGTGACTTGATAAAGGGTACCTGATGGTGATCTGATGTTGTACTGGATCCAAGAACAGGCAGACTTAAACAGCACAATATTTGATTTTTTTAAAATTACAGATATGAATCAGAAACTTAATGGGAAGCTAGGACTGAACAGCAACAATGGAGATGTGAGCAGATTGGTATACAGTACATTGTAACTGAAGGTCCTCGGTTGGTTTGAAGGTTGTGTTTGCAGCTCTTGTCTATCAATCAAGCTGCCCCTACACTCCCTCACAATGTACTGTGCTGCTGCACATCCACATTGCTGCTTAGGTTATACCTAGTGCTAAGAAAAAACACTCACAGTTCTGGAACTATAGTCAAAGCGTGCTGTTATATATGTATACTTGTATTTACTCTGTACAGCCACCAGAGAGCTCATCCCCTGGAGTCCCAAGGGATCCCATAATTCCTTGGGAGCACAGATATTTAAGGAGGCTTCACAGGTTGGAGAGGCACTCTGGAGACCTGCAATAAAAGACTAAGGTCACACTTTACTTTGAGCTCACAGTGTTCAGTCTGACTCTTTCTCCATACACAACAAATAGCGACGAGATACAGATAGCAAACCCAAAGATGTAGAGAACAGTGGGCATCCTGGAGAAATTCTCGGAGGGGGATGATTGGGAAACTTTTGTGGAGCGACTCGACCAATACTTCATAGCCAACGTGCATACCATGATAGCGCAAATGTGTCACGTGAGATTGAAATCAATGATCCTGTATTTGTATTAAATTATGGACAAGGTCCCAAATGGCTTCTCGGCACTGTCGTGGCCAAGGAGGGGAGCAGGGTGTTTCGGGTCAAACTTTCAAATGGACTCATTCACCGGAAACACCTGGACCAAATCAAACTCAGATTCAGAGACTATCCTGAGCAATCCACCTTGGACCCTACCTTTTTTGATCCCCCAACATACACACCAGTGGCAACCGGCACCACGGTTGACCACAAAGCAGAACCCATCATCCACAGCTGCCCAGCAGGGCCAGCTGCACAGCAGCCCAGCGAGGGCCCATCAAATGATTCAACAACACCAGCTTTCACACCAAGACGATCAACCAGGGCAAGAAGGGCCCCAAATCGACTCACATTGTAAATAGTTACACTATTAACTTTGGGGGGTGGGGGGAGTGTTGTTATATATGTATACTTGTACTCTGTACAGCCACCAGAGGGCTCATCCCCTGGAGTCCCAAGGGATCCCATAATCCCTTGGGAGCACAGGTATTTAAGGAGGCTCCACAGGTTGGAGAGACACTCTGCAGACCTGCAATAAAAGACTACGGTCACACTTTACTTTGAGCTCAGTGTTCAGTCTGACTCTCCATACACAACATGTCCAACTTGAGGGAAATCTTGCTGAGGATGAAGGCTCAGTCAAGGGCCGACAGCATGAGGTGCAGGGCATTTAGTGGTTTATGTGGGATGTTTTACTACATTTAAAAACACTATATTATTGCAAGCTGTTATATCATAGGCACTCAGAGCTGTGAGTTATTACCGGCCCTACACATATTCTGTTTGTTATATAGGCAAAGATAAGTTGGCAAGTCTGGTTAGTATTTTGTGGAAAGATAAGAAAAACAGATGTAATGCATAAAACCCTGGATGCAATTACACTTTGATACAAAATATATCGAAACACAAGTTGAGAGCATTTGCTCAAAATGATTCTCCTGAATTGTTGGTTATTGTAAATGTGTTATGTAACATAGGAATGAAAAGTAAATGAGAAAATGATGCTTAGTCAATGTCTGTAGACCTTGGTGAAAACTGAAACTAGGTCGCTGAAAGAGATTGATGTGGGTGACAGCGCTACTTTAATAGTCTGGTACAGAAGTAATGGACAGTTTTCCTTTATGTGGGATCTGCGAGTCAGATGGGAGAGGTGCCCTGAGTTACTTAATATAGAGATGTGATGTATACAGGTATTACTGCAGGAATTTTAATTTGGAGGTGGGGGGGTGCAGTTGCAATGAGTTCGGGGACCCGGGAGGACGGGATTCCCTCAGGCTCTGCCGAATTTAACGGCAGGGCTTGATTTAATAGTTTTAATTTCTGTTTTCCACTCGCAGCCAGCCAGCTGGAGAGACTCGCTGGCTGTTGGGCAAGCAACAGGCCATAGAGAGGTGGGAGGGAGGAGCGGGAGGGGCGGGAGAGGGAGAAGGCAGTAAGGGGCTGAAGGCTGGAGTGGGTATTCGGAAGTCTGGAGGTGGGATCGGAGGCCAGGGGGGGGGGACAGGAGGTGGGAGGTTGGAAGGCCAGATGTAGGATTGGTGGGCGGGGTGTTGAGGTCTCGGTGTGTGGGGGGAGTCTACGATCACAGGGGGTTGGCGAGGTAGGAACACTAGATCCAGCAGGTAAGCGGAAAGGCACATCTCCTGCATCCAGCACTCCTTGCCTCCCTTTAGCTGGTAGGTTCCCTAAAGGCTGGGAAGCCCGCCTACCCACAATTAAATTTAAAATGTTGGATCACCATGAGGCTCGCAGTCTCATTATCAACATTCATGCTAATTCTTTGGGGGAGCACAGCCCATTTAACGAGTTGTGCATCCCATTCATTTCTCGTTTATGCATGGTTATTTCAATTGTAAAGTCGTTAAGTGGCCTGCGTGGGATTCTGAATCGCTGAGGGGCTATGCAGCCGCATAGCTTAACGGACACATAGCTGATTATATTGTATGAAGTGCCAAACCCGCCTCCTGGGAGCGGATTGATGCCCACTCCCTGTCCCGCTTCCCTTAAAACCCATAGGTGGGAGGGTTGGGTCGGAATTAAGATTTCTAACTCTTTATCCTCCCACCTGATCATAGCCCACCCATTTTGGGGGGTAAATTCCTCCCTGACAAGTCTATTGAGCTATATAGATTATTATGGAGAAGCTCGGGACTTGATTTCGCTGTCAAAATAATGGTGAGTATTAAATAATGGCGCTTGCCGTTATTTATGGGTAAATGGTACAGCAACTTCAGGCGAGGAGAAGATACGCGGTTAAATGCGAATATCCTAAAATAGCTGTCTGAGATGCTGTTGGCTTCATGGAAACAGCATTTCACTGTATGCCTCAACATTGATGTGCATTGAATGTTGTGAAGTTGCTGTATTTGCGCGGTCGATACGAACTAAACCCGCCACAGAGATTCAGGTTAGTAATTACCAGCATATGTACTCTTAACGGCGTGATAGTGTTAATCACTGCCAATCAACCTCTTTGGCAATGAAAATTAATTATAAGTGTGGAGTCTCGTTCCTTCAGGTTGTAAATTGTTTTAGATATTAAGTGTCAAATTTTTAAAAAATATGTATTTTATCCTTTGTCCCTTTTATCTCTCTCTCTCCTAATCCAGTATTTCTTCCCCTCTCTTTTTCTCTTTCTGTACTTGATTTGACACTGAATTCATCTGCTTTAATTCACCCTCCTTCTCCGGTCCTCCTGCTGTTTATTCCCAATCCTAAATTTCATTGGTTAAGGAGATACCGGGTTGGTTGCTCTGTTAACTCGGGTCACAGATGCCCGGTTTCCTTCACTACGATGTTCTCAGCTCGCACTTTCAGCAACTTTGTGGGCAAATATTTTTTGAGCTGAAGCATGCAGGGGCAAGTATTACTAAAGGTAAACACCATTAGATGCCCTGCTACAGCAAATTCTGGCCCATTATGTATTTTCTGCTGTGTAAAGTTAGGGAAAAAAGTCCAAATTTTCCACTTCAGTGCTCACCAACTCACTGTTTTCCACCGATTTAAAATGAACACAGGACATCACTCACTGGTGGGCACTGAAGTAGAAAATCCTAGCTATATTCTTTAACTACACCTGCATTGGTTTCTAAATTTTAATAATAATTTTTTTAATTCTTTAATTTTACACACTGTTCCTGAATTGAAAATTAACCTCAGCTTCAGGTCACAGTAATGAAGATGTACTCTAGTTTTTTTACTGAAGGGATCCTGAACTAGTTCACTGAATCAATGTAATACAGAAACATTTGAAAGACCTTAGGCTGAATTTTCGGTTGTCTAACGCCTCGGTTAATGGGATAGTAGGAGGTTACTGACCCGGAGCGCAGCGTTTAGCACCCCGACCGAAAATTCATTAGAGGCTCACCGGATTGCAAACCAGTAGCGCCTGGCTGCTGACGATCGCTCCAATCATGACGTAGTCCTGGTGCAACACCCACGCTTGCACCACGGTTGGAAAATTAGGTGCAGCCACCAAGATCAATGACTGGAAAAACAGTCGGTACAGGCTTGCAGCGTCGTTAACTGATGGCTACTTAAAGGGATGAGGAAGCGCTTCTCTTGGAGGTCACAGTCAGTGCAACATTTCCACACAGCACGGTTGTGAGCCTCCAAGTTTACAACAGCAGACAGAAATAATAGGTCAACTTGAGAAAAAGTGATTTTGAAAACATTAATGGGTGCATTACCATGCGGTGCCTTTGAGACTTGGCTTTTCCCAGGATCTGAATTGGAGTTCGGAGCATGCACAATGACTCGGTTATATTTCGTCCCAGCATTTTCTTTAGCACCCCCCAAGCTCTGGTGCACAATGGTTGATTTAGCGCCCCGTCAGCTCTTCAACCGATTCTAACAAAATTCTGGGCGGAGGGCGCAAACTTTTTCAAGGCGCTAAAATTCCCACTCCGCCTGGGTTACCGCCCCAAATGAGGCACCACCGAATTTCTCGCCCCTTCTCTATTCAGGAGCTCCTTACTTTCCTCAGCGGTGTAGAGTGGGCTCAAAGTAGCGCCTAGCAAACTCTGCTCTAAAGAGGTCGGGATGGAAGAAGTGAGCAGCCCTAGTATCACAATTGGCCAGATTTTGCTTTCAATGGTGAACACATGGCATCAGCCGTTCATTACACTTGCATGTGCCCTTAGACTTTCGATGGGCTTTTGCACTGGAACTTCTGGTCAACCGACTATTCATAAAGCACATCTCCTCTACCGCACATCTGAGACCTATGTGAAAAGGGAAAGCAACTGTCTATCTCCTCCACCAATCAGATTGAAGAATCATTAATGAGCAGTGCAGAGTCCGATACAGGAAGTGTCAGTCAGAATGCCAAATCAAGTACAGAAAGTGAAATAGCGAGGGAAAGAAAGATTGAATTAAGAGGGAGATAACAGAGACAGAAACACATTTAAATGTTTTTGAATCTCCAACAATAATTAATATCAGAAGGAGTGAGATTCCACACATGTAAATGTTAATTTTCAGTGCCGAAGAGGTTGTTTGGCAGTAATTAAGACTTTATCACATTGTTAAATGGATATTTAGACTGGAATGGACAAGCCCTATCCTTTTCTGGTGCATTTAGTGGGCTGGATTTTCAGTTCTGCTCATTTCAGGGCGGTCATGACAACGTGGCGGTAAAGTTGCGCCCGGGAAAAGTTTGCGCCTCAGTCAGCAAAATTCGTCAGCTGGGCCCTGATGGTGGGGTGGAGCGCTAAGGGAGGCGTTACAGGGTGCTAGGCCGGCTGAGCAAGTGAAAATCTCAAGCTAAACAGCCGGCCTCAGAGCGCTCTGAGAGGGAAAAAAAACCTGAAGAAAATCCACCAAAAACATTCCCAATAAATAACTCACGCCATCACAACATAATCGTAAAAAAATCTATTACTTACCTGAGGTCGACATTACTTACCTCACTGCAGCTTGGACCACCAGCTTTCACAGGCGGGCCCAGCACGCCCTTCACGGAGCGTCACGGATCGAGTGCCAGCCAAAAATCGAGCCGGTGTCGCAACCAGGGGCGTTGCACACTGGCTTGCCTCTTCTGGGCGGTAACGCTCCGCGCCCCGCCAAAACTGGCACCGAATGGTCCAGCGGGGTGCTGGAAGCTGGCCACTTGCCCGGAAGTGCTTACTGCCACAATTGCCGCCCCTCCGTGGTGCTAACAGGAGCCAGAAATGCAACCAGTGCATTTATATTCAGTAAATACAGCAACTTCATGCCATTCACTGTATTTCAATGACAAGTCCCTGGATGAGGTACCTTTATAATGCAGCTTTTTGAGGAGCAGATCAACTCGGACAGCAACTTCCTGATTTCTGCATTTAACGGCACATGTTCGCTCAAAGTTGCTGTCCGATTTTTTGGATATTAAGGGAATCAAGGGATATGGGGACAATGCAGGAAAGTGGAGTTGAGGTAGAAGATCAGCCATGATCTTATTGAATAACAGAGCAGGCTTGAGGGGCCGAATGACCTACTCCTGCTCCTATTTCTTATGTTCTTATTTGCACATGAGTAATGATATCTACCGCAAAATCTGTCCCAATGATCCAACATGGTGCTCTTCTGAGGTAAGACTATTGTAGACTCGAACTATTTTCACTAAGCAATAGAGCACTTTACTGGGAAGCTTGTGGAAATGATACCATTTGAAGAAAAATGAAATGTATTCCACTGAAAATTAGTTAAAATTTGGATGAATCATAGCAGAACACTTCATTAGATCCGTCTCTAAGACACAAAATGCATAACTATACAGTAGTTATGTTCATTTATGGAATACAAAAAGATGTATGTTTTTTTATTGCTTTTAATAACATTTTTATGAGTACGAAATAGGATTTAAGTGTTTATATTGGGTCTGTCCCATAAATCTTGACAGTGTGTCTTTTTAAAAATGAAAAGTTTTATGGGTCTCAAGTCATAAACATGTAGTTTTCCTGGGACATATAAAAATAGAAAATGAATTGTGACTGTTCATTTTGCAAACAAAGCCTCCCTCCCTCCCCAGGCAAGAATGTGTTCTAGCATTTTGCTTTACGTGCGTGTGTATGTGGAAATTCAAACAAACATGTTCCTGCCCAGAGGGCTTCAGGTGTGACTTTTACTCTGGCTCTGTCACAGGCTCTGGCTTACTTGTAGTGAAAGTGTTTGCATCAAGCTGAACCAACCGTGTAACATTCCATTGGCTGCTGTGACCGAGTGTTAGATATCCAAACATTCGTCAGATAGAAATTGGGGCGCATGCAAGGGCTTAAATTATTGAGTTCAGAAATATAACCTGATTGCATGCTAAAGTAATCAAATGCAATTATGGTCATTTCTCTTAAGTTGCTCATCATTTGCAAGCCACGGTCTGGAGATTTTTGTGACGATGCCCATTGTCAGAACACATTTTTCTCAACAGTTGTGTGATGCATGGTATAATACAATTGTATAGAAATGCATCTGTATTAAGTGCAGTTTATTAAATGAAAAGTTTATGTTCTCCGAGGAAATTGTACGGAACCCATGGAATTACTTTTAGGCAGCGATGTGCACTGTGCTAAGAAATTGTCAGATTTTTACTGGCGTATATCTTAAAGTCTGATTAATGTGTAACTTCCTTCTCAAGGATAACACCATTAAAAGTATGGTGCTGACATTTGCTGATATTGTAGCCTATTGTTTAAAAAGGAAAGGGCCCCTCAAATATAATGTGGGAAGATTTTCCCCTTCACGTACTTTTCTATCTTTTGCTCCATACGCACAATATTCACATGCCCAGTAGACATGCTGAAGAAAATATAAAGCCCGTGGTGATGTTTTTAAGAGAGGCCAATTCCAAAAATTCACCAAACAACTCTACAAAAGCAATTAGTATGTTGACCCACTCAGTCTGATAAACATTCCCTTAGGTACTGACTGGAACCCCCTCGTCCAGAATTTAGCGATGTAACACGCAGCCGTTCTATCATGAGGGTATTTCATTGTCACTGAGCAATGGGGATGGACTGAAGATTGGAAAACAAGTAGGATTCTTCATAGATGTAGGGGGGGAGAGAACAGTTAATCCTCGTACTGCAATGGTTGATGCAACTGGCAACAAGAATCTGAGTAGGTGGGACTATTTCGCTCAGCACTTTCGTGACAAACGGTTCCTATCTGAATGCCTGGCGTGCCATGTTCTCATACCATAACACCACTTGGGTGATTATGACAGCTAACATTACTAGTATTACCAGAGCTTGCTAACAAATTGCATGTGTTTGTCATATTTCTTCTGAGCAATGCCATCTGCCAGAAGTGGCATTTCATGGCTCTTCACCCTGCTCCCTGCCAAGGAATCATCTGGCAGTGCCTAATGCTGCACAAAAAAGGGATTAAGGATGAAATACAACTGAGAATATTGATAATTTTCTGTAACTGGTGAAGAATGAAGATGAATGAGGTGGCGGAAGGAAAAGCAATTAGTTCACCAGCCTTTACAGCTGTGTTCCTGGACTGGCTCCCCGGCCCTTTACAACCAGCAGACCCCCAAAAGGAAATAACATTCATTTTCAAACTGAAAAGATGTGTTTTCAAATGCATAAAATCTCCAATTTCAATATTCATTGAGTAGTTTGCTTTTACACTGTGGTTATTTGAAAATCGGAACCTAGTGAGATGTTTTTCTGTTTTTAAAAAATCTAATATTTTAAATCTTTGCAATTTCACCCCTATCTGTGATTTTATTTGATTGTAAGTGTAACAATATTTCGTCAACCTGGCTCACAATAGATTTTAATGTGATGATATAACACGTTGCTGTGAAACATTTCTTTTCTTTTTCACTTTTGCCCTCTTAACCCACCACCTCTTCATATCCCTATTGATTATCCCCACCCCCATCTCCCCCCGCCCCCCACCCCCCAATTTATTGTATCCATAACACATTAGAAAGGCAGATACGTTGTTTAAGCCATTCCTTGGTCGATCCTTCAGGAAACGTATTTCAGCAAAGCCCCTCCCCCACAGCCTAGCCATTTTCTTTCCTTGCCATTGACGACTAGAAACATTCTCATTTGAAGAGGGAGCAGGAATCAAACGGAATGAGAGTGTGGATCAGGATGTGGTGTTCTAGAGAATCATGCAGATCCCTGCCTATCCCTGAAAAGTTCTGTAGCTTTTCTTAGTAGCGCAGACTAGTAGCGGGATAGTGGCCCACGAGCAGCGCAGCACAGGCCAACAGCGAGTTCTTGAGACTGCCATTGTCCTACGAAACCCAGGGATAGAGGCCCTGTGAGAAGGAGGAAGGAGGACAGTAGGAGTATGCGTGTGTGTATGAACTAGGCCCATACAGCAGAGCCTGGTCTCCAGTCATCTTGGTGCCCCTTGCCACTTGACCAAGATGTAGCTCTATCAAGCCTGTGTGGTAGCTGGTATGCAACAGCCACCCCACATTAAAATAACTCACGCACAGGCATCTTCCACACTTTAAAATGAAGTTCGGGACCTGGAACGTCAGGACCCTAATGAACGACACTAATAGCAACAGACCGGAACAACGCACCGCTATCGTTGCCTGGAAACTCGGGCACTTTGACATTGACATCACCGCCCTAAGCGAGACCCAGTGGGCAGAGTGTCATGTATGTAACCACAATGTAACACCACTGTATTAGTATATATACTCAACCTAGATGCACACCTTGACCACAAGGGGTGAACTTGTGGGAGACACTCCTTACCTGATCACACAGGTATAAAAAGGGAGGTCCCACGCAGGGTCATCGTCTTTGAAGTCCTGTGAATAAAAAGTTAAAGTCACAGAGTGACCTTGTCCCCAGAATGTGCCTCGTGTGGTTTCATACTGTAGAGTAAGGACTTTACATTGGCGACGAGAAACGGGAATTCACGGCCCACGAGAATGGCCAACGGTAGCACAGAGGAACGGTACTGTGTTGGGGAAGACTGGGATGATTTTGTCGAGAGGCTTCAGCAAAGCTTCCTTACGAAAGAATGGCTGGGGGATGCAGCGGCTGACAAGCGAAGGGCTCATCTTTTGACCAGCTGTGGACCACAGACTTACGCGCTCATGAAGGACTTTCTAGCACCCGAAAAGCCGGCGGACAAAACCTTTGAAGAACTTAGCAAATTGATCGGGGAGCACCTCAAACCGCCGAGTAGCATACATATGGCCCGACACAGATTCTATACCCACCGACGTCGTGAAGGACAGAGCATACCGGACTTCGTAGCGGACCTCTGGCCTTTGGCCAGCCTCTGTAAGTTCATAGACGCCTGCAGGGGGGAGATGCTAAGGGACTTCTTTATCGAGGGCATCGGTCATGCGGGAATTTTCCGCAAATTAATTGAGACCAAGGATTTGACCTTGGAAGCGGCGACGTTGAAAGCTCAAACTTTCATGGCGGGGGAGGAAGAGACGAAAATAATATACGCGCGCAATTCTGCCTCTAACACGGCGATGGATCAGGGAGTCAACATCATCAATGTGACTCAGAGCCCCGCAGGTAGGCAGGGGCAGTCCGACACTTCCCAGGCAGCAATAGACCCCAGAGTAGGACTTCAACAGAGACAAAGGCAGGCTGAACGGACATTCACGCCATCACAGTGGACAATGCGGCCCGGGATGGGGCCATTGACACCCACTAATAGGGTACTTAAAAGCAGTCAAAGGGACAGTAAACACTCAGCTAGATCTTGCAGATTTCAATAGTTTGTCTGCAGGGACTGCAGTCTCAGTGGCCACTTAGCTCGAATATGCAGGAAGTCTGCAACCAGACTAATATATCAGGCGGATGGACCAGAAGAGGGTTCTTTGAGGCAGGATGACTTTTGGGGCAAATCGATGGACACCGAGGTTCAGCGGGTCCATGTGGCGAATATTCACAGTTCATACACCAAAACGCCACCAATGATGATGACGGTTTTATTAAACGGTATCCCTGAACACATGGAGCTGGACACTGGGGCCAGCCAGTCACTCATGGGTGTTCAGCAATTTGAGAAGCTATAGCCACTTAAAGCCAGTAGACCCAAATTAGCATATATTGAGACGCAATTACGGACTTACACTAAAGAAATCATTCCGGTGCGAGGCAGTGCAATGTTGGCTGTCACACAGAATGGGTTAGTGAATCGGCTGCCGCTCTGGATTGTCCCGGGCAATGGTCCCGCACTGTTGGGGAGGAGCTGGTTAGCCGAGATGAACTGGAAATGGGGGATGTTCACGCAATGTCATCTGTGGAGAGAAGTTCATGCTCACAAGTCCTACAATAATTCGATTCACTATTCCAATCTGGCGTCGGGACTTTCAAAGGCACTAAAGTAGTGATACACATCACCCCGGACACCAGGCCAATGCACCACAAAGCCAGAGCGGTGCTGTATGTGATGCGGGAAAAGATCGAGAGCGAATTGGACCGGCTGTTGAGAGAGGGCATCATCTCGCCTGTTGAATTCAGCGACTGGGCGAACCCCATCGTTCCCGTCCTAAAAGCAGATGGCTCTGTCAGGATCTGTGGCGACTACAAGGCCACCATCAATCGGATGTCCCTACAAGATCAATACCAGCTCCCGAGAGCGGAGGACCTCTTCGCCACGCTGGCATGCGGCAAGCAGTTCACCAAGTTGGACCTCATGTCAGCCTATATGACCCAGGAACTGGCCGACAAATCCAAACGACTGACCACCATCACCACGCACAAGGGACTGTTCGTTTATAACAGGTACCCGTTTGGCATTCGATCAGCGGCTGCGATTTTTCAACGAAACAGGGAAAGCCTGCTTAAATCCATTCCTGGAACGATTGTATTCCAGGACGACATTCTCATCATGGGTCGAGACACTGAGGAACACCTCCACAACCTGGAGGAGGTGCTACGCCGACTGGATCGGGTAGGCTTGTGACTCAAGAAGTCTAAATGTGTGTTTTTAGCCCCTGAGGTTGAGTTTCTGGGCAGGAGGGTTGCATCAGATGGGATTTGGCCTACTGAATCCAAACGAGAGGCGATTCGACGAGCACCCAGGCCCTGCAACACATCGGAGTTGCGTTCATTTCTGGGACTATTGAACTATTTTGGGAACTTTCTGCCGAACTTGAGCACGTTGTTGGAGCTACACGTGCTCCTGCGTAAGGGTTGTGATTGGTTTTGGGGGGACTGTCAGGAACGGGCTTTTGATTGGGTGCGAAACCTACTTTGTTAAACAAGTTGTTGACCCTGTACGACCCCTGTAAAAAAAAAATTGATGCATCGTCCTATGGGATTGGGTGCGTGTTGCAGCAGGGCAATGCTGAGGGTCAACTACAACCTGTGGCTTATGCCTCCAGGTCGTGCGCTCAAGCAGAACGGAGATAAGGGATGATCGAGAAGGAAGCGCTTGCATGCGTCTATGGTGTAAAAAAAAATGCATCAGTACCTCTTTGGGAGGAAGCTTGAATTAGAGACAGACCACAAGCCATTAACATCCCTGTTGTCAGACAGCAAGGCTATTAGCGGCCAAAGCATCAGTCGCATACAGCGATGGGCTCTCACACTGGCTGCTTATGACTCCTCCATCCGGCACTGGCCCGGCACTGAAAATTGCGCTGACGCGCTCAGCAGGCTTCCACTGACCACCACTGAGGGGGCAGCCGAGCAAAACGCTGAGATGGTCATGGCTGTCGATGCCTTTGACAGCGCAGGCTCCCCCATCACAGCCCGCCAGATCAAAATCTGGACAAATAGAGATCCCCTCCTATCCCTGATTAAGAAATGTGTCCTGACTGGGAATTGGGCATCCGCACACGGAGCATGCCCTGAGAAGGTCAGACCGTTGCACAGGCGGATGGATGAGCTCTCCATCCAAGCCGACTGCCTACTATGGGGCAGCCGGGTAGTTATGCCCCAGAAGGGCAGGGAGGCATTCATCAGGGAACTCCACAGCGAGCACCCAGGCATTGTGCTGATGAAGGCCATTGCCCGGTCACACGTTTGGTGGCCTGGAATTGATTCAGACCTTTAACACTGTGTTCGCACATGCATGACGTGTGCCCAGCTGGGTAATGGCCCCAGGGAGGCCCCACCAGGGCATGCTCACGCATTTATGTTGACTACTTGGGCCCATTCATGGGTAAGATGTTCCTTATTGTGGTAGATGCTTACTCGAAATGGATCGAGTGCATCATTCTGAATTCATGCACGTCATCCACCACCGTCGAAAGCCTACGTGCGATCTTTGCAACCCATGGCTTGCCAGACACACTGGTTAGTGATAACGGCCCACGTTTCACAAGCTACGAATTCCGAGAGTTTATGTCGGGCAATGGCATCAACCATGTCAGCACTGCGCCGTTCAAGCCGGCCTCCAATGGCCAGGCGGAACGTGCGGTTCAAATCATTAAGCAAGGGATGCTCAGGATTCAAGGACCCTCCCTACAATGCCCCCTGTCGCGTCTCCTGCTGGCCTATAGATCCCGACTGCACTTGCTCACGGGGGTCCTGCCCACAGAGCTACTAATGAAACAGACACTCAAAACTCGGTTGTTCCTCATTCACCCAGTCCTGACCGACATAGTTGAGGGCAAGCGCAAGTCACAAAACGAGTACCATGACCGCAATTCGAGGGGGAGATGTATAGAAATAAATGATCCTGTATTCGTCCTCAATCACGCCATGGGGCCCAAATGGCTTGAGGGCACTGTAATTGATAAAGAGGGGAATAGGGTCATCGTGGTAAAACTCAACAATGGTCAGATATACCATAAGCATCTGGACCAAGTAAAAAAAAGGTTCAGCATCGACACGGAGGAACCTGAAGAAGACCATGAGATGGAGCTCACCACACCGGCAGTGAACGAGCAACAAGAGTAATCAGAAGAATGTACAGTCCCTGCCATCAGCCAGGACAGGCCGGAATCACCACAGGTGACAGACACTCATGTCAGTGTCCAACAACCAGAGCCCCAACTGCGGTGCTCCACGACTCCACGAGGGAGCATAGACTACCTGAAAGACTAAACCTATGATCCCAATAAGACTTTGGGGCGGGGGGGATGATGTCATGTATGTAACCACAATGTAACACCACTGTATTACTGTATACACTCAACCTAGATGCACACCTTGACCACAAGGGGTGAACTTGTGGGAGACACTCCTTACCTGATCACACAGGTATAAAAAGGGAGGTCCCATGCAGGGTCATCGTCTTTGGAGTCCTGTGAATAAAAAGTTAAGGTCACAGAGTGACCTTGTCCCCAGAATGTGCCTCGTGTGGTTTCATACTGTAGAGTAAGGACTTTACACAGAGGAAGGCCAGCTCAAAGAACAAGGTGGTGGTTACACCTTCTTCTGGAAAGGCAAACCAGAAGCAAAACGCCATCTCCATAAGGTTGGCTTCGCCGTAAAAAACAAACTCGTGGGCCATCTCAGAGATTCCCCATGTGGGATAAATGAACGCCTCCTGACTCTTCGGCTCACTATAGCCCGGAACCAGTGCGCTACGATCTTCAGTGCATACGCCCCAACACTGGACGCTACAGATGAGATCAAAGAGGAATTCTACTCCAGCCTCGAACAATCCCTGTCCCAAGTCCCAACGAGTGACAAGCTGATCCTCCTTGGCGACTTCAACGCCAGAGTCGGAAAGTACACTGACCTCTGGGGGAGGTGTGATCGGCAGAGAGGGGGCAGGGAAAGCCAACTCCAGTGGCAAAGTCCTCCTGATGAAATGCTTAGAACACGGCCTCGCCATAACGAATACCCTGTTCAATCAGATTGACAAATATAAACCTTAATGGCAACACCCTTGCTCCAAGCTCTGGTATCTGCTAGACTACGTCATCGTCCGAGCGAGGGACCGCAAAGACGTGTGCATTACCTGCGCTATGACAGGAGCTGACAACTGCAGGACGGACCACCGCCTAATTTGCTCTGTCATCACCATCAATATTGCCCCAAAACAGCGACGGCAACAGAAACAATACCGCAGGAAAATCATTGTCAGTGCACTCAAAGATCCTGCTAAGAAAGCCCTATTCAGCCAGCGCCTCGCTACCAACCGGACGACTCCCAGTGACCCAGAGACGCAGAGTGTCCACAGAGCCTGGTCAACCCTCAAGGCTTCCATAATCAGCACCTGCAAAGAGACACTCAGTCACTCGACCAGGAAACACCAAGACTGGTTCGACGAGAACGAGCAGGAGATCCAGGAGCTAATATTCCGCAAGCGCAAGGCATTCTTGGACTGGACGCAGCAACACAACTCAGCAAGAAAGCAGCTCTACAGACGTCTGAAGGCCAAGGTCCAACAGAAAACCCGCGACCTAAAGAACAGATGGTGGGTGGAGAATGCTCAAGAAATCCAGCAACTAGCCGACAATCACGACATGAGAGGATTCATGTCAGGAGATGTCAGAGATGCTGTAATCGTGACCATTTTCAAGAAAGGTGACAAGTCCGACTGCAGTAACTACAGAGGGATCTCCCTGCTGTCGACCACCGGGAAAGTCATTGCAAGAATCCTCCTGAATTGCCGCCTTCCTGTAGCTGAGAGCTCCTCCAAGAGTCGCAATGCGGATTCTGCCCACTAAGGGGCACAATGGACATGATCTTCAACGTGTGGCAGATACAAGAGAAATGTAGGGGACAGCGCCAATCATTGTACATGGCCGCCTTTGACCTCAAAAATGCCTTCGACAGCTGTGAGGGATTATGGAGTGCCCTCCTCAGATTCGGCTGCCCTCAAAAGTTTGTCACCATTCTTCACCTGCTCCACAATGACATGCAAGCTGTGATCCTGACCAATGGATCCACCACAGACCCATTCCACATTCGGACTGGGGTTAAGCAAGGCGGTGTCATTGCACCAACGCTCTTCTCGATCTTCCTTGCTGCAATGCTCCGCCTCACCCTCCGCAAGCTCCCCGCTGGAATGGAGCTAAATTACACAACAAACGGGAATCTGTTCAACCTCTGCCACCTCCAGGCCAGATCCAAGGTCATCCCATCCTCCATCATCGAACTACAGCAGGCAGACGATGCCTGCGTACACTCGGCGGCCGAACTCCAAGCCATCATCAACACTTTCGTCAAGGCGTACGATAGCATAGGCCTTACACTAAACATCTGTAAGACAAAGATCCTCTTCCACACAGCATTGCCCCTGGCCCCCCCCCCCCGCCCCCGGTTATCAAAATCCACGACGAGGCCTTGGACAATATGGAACATTTTCCATACTTTGGGAGCCTACTGTCAACAAGGAAAGACATTGATGATGAGGTCCATCGCTGCCTTCAGTGTGCCAGTGTAGCCTTCGGTTGCCTGAGGAAGAGAGTGTTTGAAGACCAGGACCTCAAACCCGGCACCAAGCTCATGGTCTACAGAGCAGTGATGATACCCAACCTCCTATATGGCTCAGAGACATGGGCTATGTACAGCAGGCACCTCAAAACACTAGAGATGTACCAGCAATACTGCCTCCGCAAGATCCTGCAAATCCATTGGCAGGATAGGCGCACCAACGACAGTGTCCTTGCTCAGGCTAATATCCCCAACATCGAAGCACTGACCATGCTCGATCAGCTCCATTGGATGGGCCACATCGCCCGCATGCCTGACACGAGACTCTCAAAACAAGCGCTCTACTCGGAGCTGAAGCCAAGCGTTGACCGCAGATGGAGTGTGCGGCAACCTAGGCACCTCACCCACTTATTCCTTCAACCACAGTCTGCCCTACCTGTGACAGAGACTGTAGGTCCCGCATTCGCTCTTCAGTCACCTGAGAACTCATTTCTAGTGTGAAAGCAAGTCTTCCTCGACTCCGAGGGACTGTCTATGATGATGAGTAGAAGATAGCCTCAATTTACGAATGCTATTTTTGAAGTATCTGATCGTCTCTGAATTACCTGACACCCATTCATACTAATTATATGAAAGCATTAGACATGAAGGTATATATTGAAATATTCTTTTTAAAATTGATACCCAAAATAGCCACCTTTTTCTTGCATGTTCATATTTTAATTCCAACAAATTTTTTTTCTGAATTTTCACATTTCGTCACATGTTTACAACTTGGATTTATGTAGTATTTTTAATGTAATAAAACATCCAAAAGCATTTCACTGTGGTGAAACTGGATACCAAGCAATAGTGGGAGAAGACTACTTGAGTGGGGGAGGGAGGGAGGTAACCAAAGGCATGGTCAAAGGGGTAGGCTTTGAGAAGATTTCTAAAGAAAGGGAGAGAAGTTGCAAAGCAGAGGAGTTTAGGGGCAGTGGTGTGTCAATCGAAGCATTAAGGTAGAGTGGAGAGAGAAGATGCAAAGGAGCCCCGAGTTGGAATAGCAGAGAGCATTCACTGCTCTGTAGGGTTGATGGAAGTTGTAGAGGTATGAAGGGGTTTGGATGAGTAAGACAATTCACTGTTGGTATTTACACATAAGAGATGAAAGTGTAATGAAGGAGGAAGATTAAATCATTGTTGAAAGTATTCTTATAGTGCTGGTTAAGTATTTATGAATTAGCTGATGCATGTGAAACTAAAACAGTGCATCTTACACAATTTATTGATGGGTATCATTGTATTGGGAACCCCAACTGATATCTCTTCCATTTTGTCACAGCATATATGGAAGTATCATGCCTGGATAGTGAGTTAGCAAGTTATGCACACTACCCCAAAGTTATTTACGCACCAGTGTTTTTCTTTGCCAGTAGGGTATAACTTTACACACCTTGATGGGAATGAAGCAATGTAACAGTCTGAGTGATATTCAGTACGTTCAAAGTCTGCCGAGAACATGTTATGCATTGCTGTACTAGCCCTTCTTTCCCAAAGAAAAGTGAGAGAAGAATTCATCTTTCCTCTAAGGCAGAAATAAAGAGCTTTTCTTGTCTCTTAAATAAAGCCCAAGATGTTGTCCATTGAAAAAAAAAGCAAAAGAAATTTGTGCCTTTCTTTCTGTAACTATCTTTGATTGTCTGCCACTCTCTAATTCTTTGTCTTCCTCTCTTTCTGTTGTCTTCCACTGTTTTCCCTTTTTTCACTCTCTTTAACTGTTAAGCTTTCTCTTGTCATTCAAACAGAAATATTTTGAGGGCATTTTAACTGCTGCTGCATCATCATACCTGAACCTCCTGAAGTCAATGACTCTTGCATTTCCAACCAAGACTCCTCTCAAACACTGGTGATACTTCTGCCAAAATGCAACTTGCACTGCACCCAAATACCAGTGATCCCTCTATCACCAGTCCAGTCTGTCAAACTCTCAAATGTGGTATCCATGAGCACTTATGATTTACTCAACTTACAGCTCGTAAGAATAAATAGTAGCACTTGTACATGTATAATACGAGAGCTGTGTAGGAGACATAGTGTTCCTGTCTGCTGCAGCTCGCACAGATGTTTGAAAATTGAATCCCAACTCTTCCATCAGCAATGCAGCTTCTCTGACTCTCAAATAATATTTTCTGACGATGAGTATACAATATGTCAGATTTACAGCACACACGTACAGAAGTAAATGGTAAAACAGTACCAGATGTGACTGGGCTGTTACATGTCATGTAGTCTGTAATGAACACATACTGTGGCTATAATAGCCATATAACATATAGATACATCAAACCAGTGAATTGTTCATTGCTGCGACAGCAAGTCTTCACCAGTTCTGTTTGTCTTTAATAGTAACACTTATTATATAGTAAGAGCAAATAATCAATTTCTAAGCTACTAATAGGTAAAATGGTTATTTTCTATAAAGTAATATATCTCTTCCGTCAATATAATTTGTACTTCTAACATATGAGACAATGTTATTTCCCTACAGTTAGTGTGATGGCTATCTGGCTACATCTTTCTTATTGATCTTGTGTATAAACGCCCGAGACTGTGCGAGAAAGTTAAGACACGCACTTCAGATGTTGGATCTAAGAAGAACAGCATCCCAAGAGGCATCAAGTAGTCTTATTTAAGACTTGGATTGTGGTGGGATTTCTCTGCTGGAAAAAATACTGCCGCTACTATAGGTGGCTGAGGCATTGTGTCAACCTGCCATCAGAGAAGTAGCTGGAGTTTCATTATTTTTTTAATATGTTATTTGAAGTTTTATGATTCATACCTATTCTGAATGTGCAATAAATACTTGGGGCTAGAAATTGGCCAGCCTTGCCCCTGTTTTTTGGGCGATATTTTGCCTTTTTTGACAGTAAAAGGTGTTCACCTAAATTGGCCAAAGTTGTACGCCGATGATTTTGAAATACAACTTAAAAGCGTACCGCCA
Source organism: Pristiophorus japonicus (assembly GCF_044704955.1). NCBI lineage: Eukaryota > Metazoa > Chordata > Chondrichthyes > Pristiophoridae > Pristiophorus > Pristiophorus japonicus. The sequence goes on along the minus strand of NC_091982.1, from coordinate 84,450,269 downwards.
TCATGCAACACCAAAAAAAGCGATATCGCTTTAAATTGGCCATTCGGCGGACCCATACACTGAGCAGGAAAAAACACCTGAGAAAAACCTGCGTTGTGGCCCCAGAAACAGCGGTAACTTTGAAGACATGCAAAAAAAGTAAGTTAAAGTTTTTATTTTTTAATTCTTTTGCAGCGATTACTTAGTTAAGGGTCTTGTAAATACTTTGTGATTTTTTTTATTTTTTGAAATTTTTTTTTACGTTTTCCCCCCTCCCAGGGCCTGTCTTTTTAGCGGTAATCGGCCTCGGATTAAAGTTGGCAAGGACTGCAGTTTCCACCGCGAATCCATGTGCAACCACGATTTTTAATGTGGGCCGCATTTTGTTGCCAGTTTTATGCCTTTAAAAAATAGCGGTATTTGTAATGGTATTTTTGGCGAAAAATGTTGAAAAAAAATACCACTTTCGCCAAAAGAACAATTTCTAGCCCATTATGTTTATCTCTATTCTAAGAAAATGTATCCAGCTGAGACCTAATGCAGTTTTAATTTAATATTGCAAGAGATCCCAGTTATTGAGGCAAGTTTAGGTGGTAATGCAGTATTGGTACAGCTTGGCCTTTTTAATGGGGATTACACGTTTCAACTGGTATGCCATTTTCTGCTGTGTGCCAACATGAGCTGCAATGGATTATTGTGGGTATATTACATTAGCAAAGATTGTAAGAGCTAAAGAATAGTGAAAAGCAGCAAAAGACCACAAAGGAGGACACCCTCTCCCCTGAAAATCAGTCAAATTGCTTCTGAAATTGATTACCATCACAACAACCATTGAAAGCCAATTTGTAAATATTGTGTTCCTAACACAGATGAGGCTACACACAGGGAGGTTAAAGTAACAATGACCTCAGTCTTTATTAAGACACCAGAGTGAGGAACAGGTCTTGGGGGCCGGCTTATAAACAGTGCTCCCAAGGGATGTTGGGATCCCTTGGGACTTCAGGGGATGAGCTCCCTGGGGGCGGAACATGGGAGTGCATGCTTTACAGATACACAACATCACTCCCCCCCCCCCGCCCCCGCAAAGTCAAAGTGAAAACTATTTACAAGGTGAGGCGGTCGGGAGTCTTTCTTTCCCTGGTGGACCGTCTCGGTACAAATGTCTGTTCTGGTGTGTTGGCTGTGCCCTCGCTGGGCTGGCGTATTGTTGGCCCTGCAGGGCTGCTAGGTGAGCCTGGCCTTGCTGGGCTGTTGGGCGTGATGGGTTCGATTTCCTGGTCCGGCGTGGTGTCGTTGATCCTTTGGGTGTGTACTGTGGGCTCGAAAAAGGTAGTGTCTGCTGTGGGTTGTTCAGGGCAGTCTGTGAACCGCAGCCTCATTTGGTCCAGGTGCTTTCTGCAAATTTGTCCATTGTCTTTAGCTATCACCGTGCCCGCAATCCCCTTGGGACCATGTTCGTAGTTTAGCACATACACAGGGCCATTCAGATCAATTTCCCGTGACACAGTGGCGCGACCATTGTTTACATTTTGTTGCTGCCGCCTGCTCTCTACCTGATCATGCAGGTTGGGGTGAACCAGCGAGAATCTGGTTTTAAGTGTCCTTTTCATGAGTAGCTCAGCCGGGGGCACCCGTGTGAGCGAGTGGGGTCTCGTGCGGTAGCTGATCAGTACTCGGGACAGGCGGGTTTGGAGTGAGCCTTCCGTGACTCGTTTAAGGCTCTGTTTGATTGTTTATATTGCCTGCTCTGCCTGCCCATTGGAGGCTGGTTTAAACGGGGCCGAGGTGACATGTTTGATCCCATTGCGGGTCATGAATTCTTTAAATTCGGCACTGGTGAAACATGGCCCGTTGTCACTGACCAGTATGTCAGGCAGGCTGTGGGTGGCAAACATGGCCCTCAGGCTTTCAATGGTGGCGATGGCGGTGCTTCCCGACATTATTTCACATTCAATCCATTTTGAAAAAGCATCCACCACCACCATCAGGAAAAGTTTACCGAGAAACGGGCCCGCATAGTCGACATGGATCCTTGATCATGGTCTGGAGGGCCAGGACCACAAACTTAGTGGTGCCTCGCTTGGCGCGTTGCTCAACTGAGCACATACGCTGCATTGCCGTACACAGGATTCTAAGTCAGAGTCGATACCGGGCCACCACACGTGGGATCTGGCTATCGCTTTCATCATTACTATACCTGGATGTGTGCTGTGGAGATCCGAGATGAACGTCTCCCTGCGTTTTTTGGGTAGCACTATGCGGTTACCCCACAACAGGCAGTCTGCCTGAATGGACAGCTCGTCCTTTCGGCGCTGGAACGGCTTGATTGGTTCTTGCATTTTAATGGGGATGCTGGCCCAGCTCCCATGCAGCACACAGTTTTTTACTAGAGACAGCAGAGGATCTTGGCTAGACTAAGTCCTAATCTGGCGGGTCGTGACAGGTGATTTATCATTTTCAAATGCTTCCATGACCATCAACAAGTCTGCGGGCTGCGCCACCATCAACAAGTTTGCAGGCTGCGCCATTTCCACCCCCGTGGTGGGCAATGGTAGCCGACTGAGAGCATCCGCACAGTTCTTGGTGCCTGGCCTATGGCGGATGGTATAGTTATACGCTGATAGCACGAGTGCCCACCTTTGTATGCGGGCTGAGGCATTAATATTTATCCCCTTGTTTTCAGCGAACAGGTATGTGAGGGGCTTGTGATCAGTTTCCAGCTCAAATTTGAGACCAAACAGGTACTGATACATTTTCTTTACCCCGAACACACACGCTAATGCCTCTTTCTCAATCATGCTGTCGGTCCTCTCGGCCTTAGACAAGCTCCTGGAAGCATAGGCGACAGGTTGCAACTTCCCCGCAACGTTAGCTTGTTGTAATACACACCCGACTCCGTACAATGACACGTTACATACTAGCACAAGTCTTTTACATGGGTTATACAATACAAGCAGCTTGTTGGAGCATAAAATGTTTCTGGCTTTCTCAAAAGCAATTACTTGTTTTTTTCCCCATACCCTGTTCTCACCTTTGTGCAATAACACATGTAAGGGCTCTAAAAGGGTGCTTAACCCCGGTAGGAAGTTACCAAAATAGTTGAGGAGTCCCAGGAACGACCGCAGCTCCGTGACGTTCTGTGGCCTGGGCGTGTTCCTGATAGCATCTGTCTTGGCGTCTGTGGGCCGAATGCCATCCTCCGCGATCTTTCTCCCCAAAAACTTCTGTTGCCATGAAGATGCATTTCGACCTCTTCAGCCGCAGCCCTACATGATCCAGTCACTGGAGGACCTCCTCCAGGTTTTGTAGGTGCTCGGCAGTGTCCCGACTCGTGACCAATATGTCATCCTGAAAGACCACCATGTGTGGTACCGACTTGAGTAGGCTCTCCATGTTTCTCTGGAAGATCGCTGCAGCCGACCGAATTCCAAACGGGCATCTGTTGTAGATGAACAATCCCTTGTGCGTGTTGATGCAGGTGAGGCCCTTCGAAGACTCCGCCAGCTCCCGCTTCATGTAGGCCAAAGTCAGGTCGAGCTTGGTGAATGTCTTGCCTCCTGCCAGCGTCGCTAATAGGTCGTCTGCCTTAGGTAGCGGGTATTGGTCCTGCAGTGAGAAACTATTAATAGTTACTTTATAATCGCCGCAAATCCTGACTGTGCCATCACTTTTGAGTACTGGAACAATCAGGCTGGCCCACTCACTGAATTCCACTGGGAGATGATGCCCTCGCGTTGCAGCCTGTCCAGTTCGATTTCCACTCTCTCCCTCATCATGTGAGGTACCGCTCGCGCCTTGTGGGTCGTGCCTCTGGGACCAAGTGGATCCGCACCTTCACCCCGGAAAAGTTTCCAATGCCTGGCTCAAAAAGGGAAGGAAATTTGTTATGAACCTGGGTACATGAGGCCTCATCGACATGTGATGGCGCTCGGATGTCATCCCAGTTCCAGCAGATTTTGCCCAGCCAGCTCCTTCCAAGCAGTGTGGGGCCATCGCCCAGGACAATCCAGAGTGGCAGTTCATGCACCGTGCCCTCGTAGGTGACCTTGACCATGGCGCTACCCAGGACAGTGATAAGCTCTTTGGTGTACATTCTCAGTTTCGTGTGGATGCGGCTCAGGGCTGGTCTGAGTGCTTTGTTGCACCACAGTCTCTCAAACATATTTTTACTCTTGATGGATTGGCTAGCGCCAGTGTCCAGTTCCATGGCTACGGGTAAGCCATTCAATTTTACGTTTAGCATTATAGGTGGACATTTCATCGAAAATGTGTGCACCTCATATATTTCAGCATCTGCCTCCTCTCTCTCAGGCTCGAAATTGCTTTGATCCACCATGGACTGATCTTCCTCTGCCACATGGTGGTTAGCAGGTTTTGCAGAGCTTGCAGCTCGTTTGCAAGCTCGTTGGAGGTGCCCCATTGTTCCATAGCTCTTGCAAACATAACCTTTGAACTGGCATGAATAAGCTGAATGGAAGCCTCCACAACGCTAACAAGGTATGAATTGCCTTGCATTCATCCTTTGTTGGGGACTCTGAGTCATCTGGGTCACCTGAGGCCTGCTGGCAGTTGCAGACTCGTGGGTTCTGCCCTGTACATTTCTGCTTGCAAACACAGTTCCAGTTAATTTATGAACATTGCTAGCACTTGTGTGCTGAGAGATTTGTTTGGTGTTATCACTGGTGAACATAGACGCCTGTGCTATCACGATGGCCTCACTGAGGGTCGGTGTCTCTACAGTCAAAAGTTTTCGTAGGATGTTCTCGTGGCCAATGCCCAGTACAAAAAAGTCTCAAACCATTTGCTCCAGATAGTCATCAAATTCACATTGTCCTGCATGTCGCCTTAGCTCAGCGACATAGCTCGCCACTTCCTGACCTTCAGCACACTCTCCCTCGGGTTAAGATGCTCCCGAACCAGTGTACACAGCTCCTCATACGACTTATCAGTGGGTTTCACCGGAGCCAGAAGATTCTTCATGAGGCTGTAGGTCAGTGCCCCGCAGATTGTGAGGAGGACCGCTCTCCTTTTTGCAGCGCTTCCTTCTCCGTCCAGCTCGTTGGCTACAAAGTACTGGTCTTGCCATTCGACATAGGCTTCCCAGTCCTCACTCTCCGAGAACTTCTCCAGGATGCCCACAGTTTGCTGCATCTTTGCGTTGGATTCGTATTCTCGTCGCCAGTTATTGTGTTCCTAATGCTGGGATCCCTTGGGACTTCAGAGGATATGCTCCCTGGTGGCGGAACATGGGAGTGCACGCTTTACAGATACACAACAGTAAAGATTTTCTTCTTTGCACATAGCTGGATGCTTGTTCCCCTCCAATGAAAAATTTCAATACCAAATAATGTTCAGGGAAACTGGGTGGCATAGTGAGTTGGAGACACTGGCCTTTCAACTCTAGGTCCTTGGTTCAAATCTAGCCCAGTAAAGATTCTATGTGAATTCAACGTGGACAGTGCCAATCCAGTTTCTAGTGGGAATAGGCCTACAAAATGAAACTCTTCCTAACATTCTCACTCCAGTGGGCATAAGAAATGGAGGAACTAATGTAGTAGGAGGTGGCATTCTGAATTTGGAACAGATGCAGATGGAGCTATATTCTGCATCTGGGAGTGCCCGATATCGACATTGGTGCTGAAACAGCATTAATGAGCACAAAAACATTTTTTCATAAAATATATCCAGACTGTCAGAACTGTAAAATATCTGCAGCTGAGACGATTAATTTCAGTTGGTGGTAAGCCCCATTTACGAGAAGATTCCCTCATTTATTATTGCTTATTGCTAATTGTTTTCAATTCCCAGTTCTTTTCAAGAGCACTCTATTCATTATAATTTAAATCTGATGCAACTTCTTGTTATTTGTCGCTGTCTATTGTCAGTTTTTCCACAACAAAGCACGTATATCCAGGAAAATGTCCTAATTGCTTTGTTTAATAGCCATCAATGTTAATCTTCTTGCGTCCGTGACCATTGATTCATGTATAAAATAGTCACTAGGTGTTCAGAATGCTCATGGATTACTTTCCACACATAATACCCACACAGTAAACTGGGCAGCTCACTAATGACAGTGATGCAAGGCATTCTCTCTGGCTACTGCAAAACACTATCAAGACGCTTAAAAACAACAACAGCTTGCATCTATATAACCAGCTTAGCATAGGAAAACATTCCAAGGCACTTTAAAGAGGTATAATCAGAAATAAACAGACACCAAGCCAGAGAAGGCGACATTAGGAGGGATTGGTCAAAGAGGTGGCTTTTAAGGAGGAGAGGGAGGTGGAGGGATTTCGAGTGAGAATTTCAGACCATGGGGCCGAAATGACTGAAGGCATGGTCACCAATGGTTGGGCAAAGGGAGGGAGAGATCAACCAGAGGAAAAGCAAGTCCTGGGAGGGTCGTCAGGCTAGAGGAAGTTAGACATGGGAAGTTAGAGAAACCATGAAGGATGAATCTTTGAAGATACTGAGCATTTGCATTGGAAGGGTCTAAAATTCAGGTCTTACAAAGTGCATGGGTAAAGAGACTGTGGAGGGTGGATGTTCACCAGGGTACTCCAGCTCATCTGCTGTAACTTCGGTAGAAGAGCCACAGAAACACTGGAAAAATGGCAAAAACAGCAGGTTTCCGATCTTTTTCTGAAGTTGTGGTAGGCAAGTAGAAGAGCCCCTGTGGAAATTCATCTTTTCCTCCTCTCCCCGCCCCCACCCCCCTCCTCCACCATCATTTTTAGGTTATTATGGGTACCCCATTCACTTTTTAAAGCTCAGTGCATCTAAATGGGGCCACACTTGGGATTTTGCAGAATATATGAACTTTAGTCGCAATTCAACCCAAGTTGGATTGGACATGGTGCTAAATAGTCTGAAAAGTTACATTTTACATTAAAATTCACACAAAACATCCTGAATAAAAACAAAAAATGCTGGAAATCTCAGTGGATCAGGATCTCCACAGATGCTGCCTGACCTGCTGAGATTTCCAGCATTTTCTGTTTTTATTTCAGATTCCAGCATCCACAATATTTTGCATTTGCATTAACATGGAAACATAGGAAATAGGTGCAGGAGTAGGCCATTCGGCCCTTCGAGCCTGCACCACCATTCAATAAGATCATGGCTGATCATCACCTCAGTACTCCTTCCCTGCTTTCTTTCCATACCCCTTGATCCCTTTAGCCGTAAGGACCATATCTAACTCCCTCTTGAATATATCCAACGAACTGGCATCAACAACTCTCTGAGGCAGAGAATTCCACAGGTTAACAACTCTCTGAGATGGTGTGAGCTGTGAGAAGGATGCTAAGAGGCTGCAGGGTGACTTGAACAGGTTAGGTGATTGGGCAAATGCATTGCAGATGCAGTATAATGTGGATAAATGTGAGTTTATCCACTTTGGTGGCAAAAACAGGAAGACAGAATATTATTTGAATAGTGACAGATTAGGAAAAGGGGAGGTGCAACGAGACCTGGGTGTGATAGTACAACAGTCATTTAAGTTGGGCATGCAGGTACAGCAGGCGGTGAAGAAGGCAAATGGTATGTTGGCCTTCATAGCTAGAGGATTTGAGTATAGGAGCAGGGAGGTCTTACTGCAGTTGTACAGAGCCTTGGTGAGGCCACACCTAGAATATTGTGTTCAGTTTTGGTCTCCTAATCTGAGGAAGGACGTTCTTGCTATTGAGGGAGTACAGCGAAGGTTCACCAGATTGATTCCCAGGATGGCAGGACTGACATAAGGAGAGACTGGATCAACTGGGCCTGTATCCACTGGAGTTTAGAAGAATGAGGGGATCTCATAGAAACATATAAAATTCTGACGTGATTGGACAGGTTAGAGGCAGGAAGAATGTTCCGTTGCTGGAGAGTTCCAGAACCAGGGGTCACAGTCTAAGAATAAGGGGTAAGCCATTTAGGACCGAGATGAGGAGAAACTTCTTCACTCAGAGAGTGGTTAACCTGTGGAATTCTCTACCACAGAAAATTGTTGAGGCCAATTCGTTAGATATATTCAAAAGGGAGTTAGTTATGGCCCTGACGGCCAAAGGGATCAAGGGGTATGGAGAGAAAGCAGGAAAGGAGTACTGAGGTTAAATGATCAGCCATGATCTTATTGAATGGTGGTGCAGGCTTGAAGGGCCGAATGGCCTACTCCTGCACCTAATTTCTATGTTTCTATGAAGAAGTTTCTCCTCATCTCGGTCCTAAATGGCTTACCCCTTATCCTTAGACTGTGCCCCCTGGTTCTGGACTTCCCCAACATCGAGAACATTCTTCCTGCATCTAACCAGTCCCATCTATTTTATATGTTTCTATGAGATCCCCTCTCATTCTTCGAAACTCCAGTGAATACAGGCCCAGTCAATCCAGTCTCTCCTCATATGTCAGTCCTGCCATTCCAGGAATTAGTGTGGTGAACCTTCGCTGCACTCCCTCAATAGCAAGTACGACCGTCCTCAGATTAGGAGACCAAAACTAACGCAATATTCCAGGCGAGGCCTCACCAAGGCCCTGTACAACTGCAGTAAGACCTCCCTGCTCCTATACTCAAATCCCCCTAGCTATGAAGGCCAACATGCCATTTGCCGCCTTCACTGCCTACTGTACCTGCATGCCAACTTTCAATGATGTACCATGACATCCAGGTCTCGTTGCACCTCCCCTTTTCCTAATCTGCCGCCATTCAGATAATATTCTGCCTTCATGTTTTTGCCCCCAAAGCGGATAACCTCACATTTATCCACATTATACTGCATCTGCCATGCATTTGCCCACTCACCTAACCTGTCCAAGTCACCCTGCAGCCTCCTAGCATTCTCCTCGCAGCTCACATTGCCAGCCAGCTTAGTGTCATCTGCGAACTTAGAGATATTACACTTAATTCCTTCATCTAAATCATTAATGTATATTGTAAATAGCTGGGGACCCAGCACTGAGCCCTGCGGCACCTCACTAGTCACTGCCTGCTATTCTGGAAAGGACCCGTTTATCCCAACTCTCTGCTTCCTGTCTGCCAACCAGTTCTCTATCCACGTCAATACATTAACCCCAATACCATGTGCTTTAATTTTGCACACTAATCTCTTGAGTGGGACCTTGTCAAAAGCCTTTTGAAAGTCCAAATACACCACATCCACTGGTTCTCCCCTGTCTGCTCTACTAGTTACATCCTCAAAAAAATTCCAGAAGATTTGTCAAGCATGATTTCCCTTTCATAAATCCATGCTGACTTGGACCGATCCTGTCACTGCTTTCCAAATGCGCTGTTGTTTCATCTTTAATAATTGATTCCAACATTTTCCCCACCACCGATGTCAGGCTAACCGGTTTATAATTCCCCGTTTTCTCTCTCCCTCCTTTCTTAAAAAGTGGTGTTACATTAGCTACCCTCCAGTCCAAGGAACTGAATGTCATCCTTAATGTTTCCCTGAGGGCTATTGGAGGAAACCTTGCTGCTGTGACTTTAAGGAGCTGGTCAGCAGGAAACACTGTACTCTGTGGAAAAAGTCTGTTGAGAAACAATCGGTTTACAATCAGCCGCCAGAGCATACGTGGAAAGAAAGAAGCTATTAAATCTAAGTACATTGCGAAAATGAAATTCCTGCAAATTCTACAGTAAAGTGGCTTGTTCTCTGAAATAATTACTGGAGCCACTTTGATCATACATACACAAAAACAACCTTGGAAAAAAAGGCTCATTTCCCCTTTGATACAGAATGTTTATGGATAGTTTCTGCACGTCTGATCAAAGAACCAGGTCAAACTACGTTTCCTTGTGTTGTTAATCAATTTGAAATTTATGAGAGACTGAAATATGCACAACATACAGCAGCCATTATAGTCCGATATACAGTTTCATGATCAAATGAACAGAACTAATGCACTAACAGTTACACTTACTTTGCAGTTGAACAAATTGGATGCATAGACTTTCAACAGCACAGAGCACTGCTTCTGAAATAAGGTTAACACTTCTTGTTCTACCCTCTGGCTAATGCGGAACAACGAAAAACAAAGTAAATGTACAGATTGGACATGCTTTCTCTTTACAGGCTATTTGCTGTTGGGAATTTCTGGGTTGCAAGCCAATTTTTACAAACCAAGTGGGCAGTCTGAGGTATCTGATTCACAACAGAAATAGCAGGTTGCTGTGATTTATAATTTGTTTTTACAACAGTTGATTTTTGATGCATTGAAAGGCATCTCCAACAGAGATTTCTGTTGCTCGCCTTTACAACTTCCATTCTACTCCCATTCTGACCTCTCAGTCTTAGTGGTTGGAATACTATATGCACTACAATCAAGAAAAACTTCAGGAACAGTATCTTATCTTTATCCTCGGCACTCTCCAACCACCTGGCCTGAACAGAGACTCTCATACTCAAGACATTAGCTGTATCCTCCATTTTCCTTATGGCTAGGGTCCGAGTGATATAGGATAGATCTGTCATATCTGGTTGCCATTTGGCATAGAGACCTTTTGCTCGATCACATTACTAGTGGGGAAAGTTGACACCCTTGGTGTTGGCCTGTTGTTTTTTTTCTCTTGGATACTGGCAGAGCACCAGCCAGGATTTTCCACTTTGGTGCTCCTGTCACACTGTTACACGGTTCCCCGTGCTTGCTGAGATTTTCCAAATTTTAAAATTGGTGGACGGGGATTGCAAGCTGGGTTGCCAGGTGTAGAATCCCGGCCGTTGTGTTTTACCAGCATTTTCTGTTTTGATTTCAGATCAACCTATGGGCGTCCTGTGTTTTTAATTTCTCCCATTTTCTCACCTTCCCTTGTGTCACTGCCATAACTATTTTTAGACCTTCTCTCAATCCCTCCAAGTAGGCATTCAAGTGGATGCTCTGTTATCACCAGCAAAGATGTTCCACTGGTAGGAGCAGCTTGGGTGGAAGACAGCTGAAGCCAGTAAGTTAAAGTCAGAGGCTTCACTTCAAAAATGGTATAGCTTTTCTTTCTACTGCTTTGAAGAGTGAAGGGCAATTCTCAGTTTGTACAGAGATATAATAATTTGATGGTTCCTTGTGCATAACCTCCACCCTAATCCCTTCCAATTCCGTCTGTTTACAAACTACTCAGAAATATCATGGGAAGCTAAGAAAACACTTCACCTGGGATGCCTGAGGGGCCTGATTCCTTCTATCAATGAGGTTGACAACATTAAGAATGCCACATATAAGAACATAAGAACATAAGAAATAGGAACAGGAGTAGGCCATACGGCCCCTCGATCCTGCTCCACCATTCAATAAGATCATGGCTGATCTGATCATGGACTCAGCTCCACTTCCCCGCCTGCTCCCCATAACCCCTTATCCCCTTATCGTTTAAGAAACTGTCGATATCTGTCTTAAATTTATTCAATATCCCAGCTTCCACAGCTCTCTGAGGCAGTGAATTCCATAGATTTACAACCCTCTGAATGAAGAAATTTCTTCTCATCTCAGTTTTAAATGGACGGCCCCTTATTCTAAGATCATGTCCTCTAGTTCTAGTCTCCTCCATCAGTGGAAACATCCTCTCTGCATTCACCTTGTCAAGCCCCCTCATAATCTTACACGTTTCGATAAGATCACCTCTCATTCTTCTGAATTCCAATGAGTAGAGGCCCAACCTACTCAACCTTTCCTCATGTCAACATAAGGCACATAAGGGAATTATTGGGCCTTAAGTTGTGGCCTCTCTCGCTGTGAGTGATGCAGGAGGGCACAAGCAGGGATGTGGTACAAAGCCACACGCCATCTCATCACATCCCCCTCACTTTGTCTTCCCTACCCTACTCCTGCATATCCTTATTCACATTAATTTACCTTGCACCTTCACCCATCCCTCTCTATCTACCTTATCACATCCCGAACTCACTAGCCACCTCTCACACTCCCCGTCATCCTAGTGCAATCATACCAACTAACAACACACAAGAGTAGGCACTTGGGTGGTTTATCCAATGTTCATGTAAAGTTTCTGTTAATGTGATGTCAAGCATTGAAAATTTTATTTCTTGGTCAGATTTGTGTGCTCCTTTAGAAGTGGTTTAGTGAGTTGCAGTGAATGGTGAGGCATAACAGTACCGCCCCCCCCCCCCCACCGCCTCTTGCAATGGTCATGAGAGTGAAAGGGATGGCTTGGACATTCTAGGGATGCTTTATGGTGTTGGTGTGGGGTGGTGCCAACCTGGTGGATCATGTGGAGTAAAGTAAATCTGGCTATGGTGAGGCCATCCCTGGCCTTCCGGGCAGCAATGCCCCCTCGGATGCTGATCCCTTCTGTCTTGTGCAGTATCAGTTGATTGCAGAGAAGGTTGGTGCTGGTGCTGGTGCTGGTGGTGTGCCTGGTACTGCTGGTGCAGGGATGATCCTGGTAGGATTGTGAGGACCAAGATGAGAGAGTATAAAGGGTGCCCATGTTGATGGAATAGATGGCAGGTGAACTTGAGATGACAGAAGCAATCTGTCAATGGTGAGAGATGTTGTTCCAATGAGGTGACACTGGATAGAGTGTTTGCTCCAAACATTTGCAACTTGCATAAAGCTCAATCTATGTTCCAAATGCAGTAAGCAACAGCTTCTGAGCTTGGAAAGTGAATAGCTGGGAGGTGGAAGCTTCTATAACACATTTCCAGCTATCAAGTAATCAGCTGATTTAATAGCCATTCACCTTCGCCTCAGCTTAACAGACGTGATCCCCGAGCAGCAAGGACCCCATGGGCGAGCGCGTAAAATCAAAAGGTGCACTAAAATGTAGTCGTAATGATGTCCAAACAAGGTCATAATGAGCCGCTGCGTATCAGGTCTGCTCAGCACTGACAGACCCGACATTGGGAAAGGCGAATGGCGGCGAGTGATAGTGGGGTCCCGACTCACGGTGGGGAAAAAAACACTTTCTCACCCGACCCACCACCGATCTTGCCTGCTGACTCCTTGGAAAATTGCGGCTGTTACTCTGTTTCTCTCTCCACAGATGCTGCCTGACCTACTGAAGTATTTCCAGCATTTTCGGTTTTTGTTTCAGATTTCCAGCATCCACAGTATTTTGCTTTTGTGTCCAACTAAAAAATTTAGTTGAGGCTAAAACCTCGAGGGTAGGTATTTTCTTTTGGGGGGAGAAATATATTAAACTTTTCTGATGGAAGGAAGCATATTGTCTGTGTTACTAACAGCTGAGAGAACTGTATTGTAATCACCCCTGGTGCGTAGAAAGATGCATCTAAATGCTGGTCTGATGTAGAGAACTGCATGCATCCATTTCCTTATCAGTGCAGTGTTGATTCTTGGATAATCTGTGTCAAAATCCTTGATGATTTAACGGTGGGGTCTTGAGGCACTCTTGGTCTAGTGGGGCTTATGTACAGACTTGCCTGAAACTCCAACTTTCGATTCAAAGTTGAAGATTGTCCAAGCATTCATCCCAACAATGACCACAGCGCAATGCAAGTTGTACTTTCCATAATAAAAGAAAGAAAAGACTTGGGGCTAAACTTCCAACTTCATTTTCAGCAGTTTTCTCAGCGGTACAGCTGTTTTTGGGAGAGAAACTGCCCGGCGAAAGTTTCTCCCTTACTTTTTCAATGGTACCGCCCAAATCTCAAAACGCCCACTGAGAGCAAACTGCCGAGAAAATCGCCAGGGCGTAAATTTGATCTCAACGGAAGCCTGTCCAGATCACCAAGGGAACCGCCCTGTGAAAGCTGCTTAAACAAGGCAGTAGGTGAGTACTCTGCAAAGAAAGGTCAGTTAAAGGTTCTTTATTTTTTTATTTATTTATTTTTAATTGTAAAACGGCGATTAGCTTTAAAACTGTCTTGGGAATGATTTTTAACTTTTCTTTTAGTGAAATTTGTTTTTTTAAGTTTTCCCCTCTCCCTAGGCCCAACCACAGCTTTGGAATAAATGCTTTTTTAAATATTAATAACCGCCCGTTTCACTTAGTTTCGCCTTCAACCGCCGAGAATACTGGTGCAAGATCCATTTTCTCGCTGGCGATTATTTTGAACTTAATTATGGAAATTCTCACCAGCGTTACTTGCAAAACGTAAGCGATTTTTATGGGCAGGCAATCGGGCGTTGAGGGGCTCTCGGGAAAATCTATCCCTTGGCATTTATACAGTGCCTTTCATGACCACTGGATGCTTTACAGCCAATGAAGTCCTTTTGAAGTGCAATCATTATTGTAATGTAGGAAATGTGGCAGCCAATTTGCACAAAGCAAGGTCCCAAAAACAGCAACGTGTTAATGGCCAGATAATTTGCTTTTGTTATGTTGAATGAGGGATAAATATTGGTCAGGACACCGGGGATAACTGCCCTGCTCTTCTTTGAAATAGTGCCATGGGATCTTTTACATCCACCTGAGAGAGCCTTGGTTTAAAGAAGCTACCTCCAACAGTGCAGCTATAGAGGTGGTCAAACCCACATGATCTGCATGTCACCTTAAAGTACTTCTAACCTTAGCTATTGAGGATTTTTATTTTAGAGAGTAAAATTAAACCCTAAACTTGATTTATATCACTTGCAGGAATCAAACATGCTTTGCAGCAATAAGAGGCTTTCTGACATTCTCCCTCTCTGCATTGATGTTGTTAGGGAGCTGAGGGCTTGGGGGAAGCAGCAACCTAGTATGTATGGTATGACCAGTATCGGGGAAGCAGCCAGCAAGAGACATGAAGGTGCTCATATCCCATCACAGTCCTGAATAAATTCCCTGCATGCCTCATGCCCTCAAAATAGCATTAGAAACCTACCCTAAATAGAACAAAGTTCAAGCCTTGTTTCTGTGCTACTGTGTGCTACAAAACAAGACCACACAAATGTTAAAACAAATCTCAACTGACCCTCCAGTCCGTCATTGCTGCTGTATTTCAAAGTTTTCATCACTGTCAGCGCAAAATATAAAATCCCTTGTTAGCGTCTAATGAGTAGAAATTCTAACCCACAGCCTTAGAACCTTTTGCCAAAAGCTAGGGAAAATTTAAACATGCTCAATAGAACCCCGGTGTGCATGTACAATTGTTTTTAATTCTATGAGGTAAACATTATTGAAATAGTAAAAGATGCATGTCACAAAAATATTTATCACATTTCATGTAAAGTTATATCTGTTTTTATTCTGTTATAAATGGCTTGCCAAGAAAGGCCAAAAGATTACAACTGTTATTATATCATATAGGATTTTATGGGGCAAATTCAAAATCCTTTTGGGCATTTTAATAAGGGATACTAACACAATATGTGCTGACTTGGCTGGATACCAATAAGCAGTATTTGTGTCACATCAGGTGATGGAAAATCAAATCTTTCTTGATTCATTTATTTTCATTTTTATACTCTCAGCAATGAAACTTTGTATGTTTATTTCTATCACAGTTCTTAAGTTTGTTGCCATGGCAGCAAAATGAGATTATATAAATCTGACTCCTGTTTACAGGCCCCATTTTAGCACCACTCATTTTATTATAAGAGCATCATCTGTTGTAAGCTATGAACAATTCCCACATCTAATTACAACCAGGATTTCAGGGTCATTAAACAAAATACATTTGCATCAGCAAGAGTGGAAATGGAGACTAAAATCACAGAGCTTCAGCCATAAACCTGCACACGGTTTTCTGTCCTTTCTATCTCAACACTTCCTCCTTGACCTCGTTTTTGATCTTGTACAACTTTAACTCTTTAAATGATAAAGCAGTGTAATGACAGAATATTAAATGCTGGAACAGTTTTGTTGAATGCGGAACAGCAGAAATCTGACCATGCATAAGACGGCCCTTTTCTAGACGATTCCATGTGGCATTAGTACAGTCGACAGCCTCCCAGTTGCTCTTTAGGTTTATAAATACATACAATGTAAGATTGGGTGAAACACTACATTTAAAAAGGGGCCTGGCTCCTGTTATTTTAGCACTTTATTGTATTCTGAAATGAGTGCCATCACTATCTTCTAATTTAATTCTTTCACTTTGAAATTATGCTATGCAAAGATCAACATACAAATATTTAATGCGATGGTAAGCCAACACATCAAACACTTGTACGCTAATCTTCACATAGCACAATTGTTAGACCCCTGTCTTCACTGTGATGCTATTTGTATCAAAAAAATCCTTCCCCTTCAGGAGGAATTCATTTTTTTAAATATTCTTTCTGGAGAGGACAGAGTTCAGAGTTTGAGAAATTCATGCATAAAACATGAGGACTATTTTTAGGCTGATGTTGGTGATACAGTATAGATAAACAGACTTAATTAAGAATATATTAATTTCTACAATATCTGAAGTCTACCGTTACACTTCAAAAATAAAAAGCTATAAAAGGTACTAAATTGGTCATAACGGAAATGGGAAACTGTAGTTTGAAGTTACATTATCCCTTTCCCAATGATCTGTGTTGGCAACTTTGTGCAAAGTATTCCATTTAGAGTCAATTTAAACAGGAGTGCTGTGTGTTTTGGTTATCTGGAACTCAAATAATTTTAACATTTAGAAGGAAATTATTTTATGTTTTTGTGACAAGCATTGATATCAAGTACTAGAGAGTCAGTAAAATGAATCCTGAGCAGGCAGATGTGTAAAACTGATGCAAGGATTATAACGCTTCATTATTGTGCAATTAAAATGAGGAAAACGTGAGCTATGTCAGGAACTTATAATAAGTGATTCATTTCAGGTGCACATCTTAAAAGATTCTGCTATGAATTGCAACCCAGGCATTATCACTGGTCTAATCTGCATCCACCTTTCTTTGCTGGCTCTGCAATCATGGTTCGTGGTTTGTTAAATAATACATGTGATTCTCTTTTAAAATGTCAACCTTTAGTCCCAACCTCACTGCAGTAGCCTTTGTGATGTTGATTTTCCCTGACAAGATTCCATTACAATTGACTGCCCAGCAAGTAAACCTGTAGATCAGGAGCTAGTGAGTTTTTTCACCTTCAGCTAGTGTCTTTCTGCTTTTCCATAGCTGTGTTCTCAATTTCCTGAGGGCTAAGATTACACCGAAAGGTACTTTTTACTTTAATGGCAGATTGAGCTATCGAAAAACACGTAGCTCTTCTGTCATCGGTTGCACTTAGAAATTTAAACCGCCTCACTGCATGTTCCAGTGGTAGTGTTGGTCTACTTTTCGTGGATCTTGCGAACTGCTGCCATATTCACTGGTTTCACTGCTGCCAGGGCCAGCGTTGATCAGGAAACTAACTGGGCAGGCCAGCTACAGGAACCCAATATAAGGCCACTCTCCTGAACCAGTGCATTGTAAATTGTAAAAGCACCTATTAGAGGTAAAAAAATAAAATGGAGGTATATAACCAAATTGCGACTACATATTTATAAGAAAAAAAAAAGGACTTCCATTTATATAGCGCCTTTCACGACCTCAGGATATCCGCAAGCCTCGGGACTTTTGAAGTGTCGTCACTGTTGTAATGTGGGAAATTTATGCTACTTTTAAATCAAAAATTGGATGTGTGTTTTGACAAAGATGCATAAATATTAATAGATTATTGTATTTTGTGACTGTGGTTGGATTGCAGAGGGCAAGAGGTTAGAATTATCACATGGCCTTGGATGATTATGATGTGGGAGAAAAAGGCATCAGCCTGCAATTTTAAAAAGCAGTTTAAATGCAATGACTTCCGTAGGAACTCCCTATTTTCAAACTTTATCTGAACTCCCTGTTTGCAATCAACCCTGTACAGTATTTTCACACTCTAATCAGGATTTAATGGGCAGCATTCAAGCTATCAACAGTCACTGCAACTCCTCTTTGTAATTGTTAGTCATGAGATCTTTCAGGAGTAACATTAAATCCAGTGAATGTGATGTTTTGCATTGTGAGCAAATCAATATTTTTGACCCCTTAAAACTAGAGGGCATTTTCAAATTTTGTTGCGATTAACAGTTGCAATAGAAATAGAAATTGTTTGAACCATTTTGAGTTTGAAACTAACGGGAGGACAGGAAGTGGACTTTACATTCCAGGAACTGGGCCTGCCTTGCAGTGTTTTGAATAAAGAATATCCGTGTAGATTTTTCCATCCTGACACTAAGGTGGTGGGAATGGATTGCAGAGTTTGTTGCATTCGGCAGCTGTCTTCAGTGCTTGACCCATCTAAATATTTCCGATGAACCCCCCCGCCCTGGATTGTTCTGGCATGAGAAGTTAGATAATTGCATCTGCCATCAGCCATTATAAGGCTGCAGCCAACATTGAAAGAGATGCAGCAATGCAAAGGTAAGCAGACTCATAAAGGGGCAAAAAAGCCTTTCCAAAAGCTTAATGGAGGGAAATGAGTGACTGGTCAAAACTAATGAATGGTCAAACAAATATGTGGGCAGGAAACGGAGCCTACAGGCAAGTGATGGAGTGACAAAGACCCAAACCTCCTATTTGATGGTTAGCAAGGTGAAGATTCTGCTGCATGAGCACTGGTGAGAGAAAGGCTGTCCTGTTTGGCCTTCCAGGGCACCATCCCCAGAAGACAGCAGTACAGTTTGCCTACTAGGAGATGGCAGCCATGCACATTTCTGTTTACATTACTCATGTAATCAGGGAACGAATGTGGAGGTAGCTGCCAAGATACGACTACCCAACAGATACCCAAGCATGCCAACCATAAAATATTGCCATCAACCTGTTACATATTTACTGCTGGCTCAAGCCAAGGCCTCACATAATCTTGACTTCTTTCATTGCTTCCATTGCATATTCATATTCCAACAGAGTGTACAGTCAAAAGGCAACTTAAATGGAGAGCCTTGGCATACTCACAAAGGTGATCACACACCCCAATCATTGCAAAACAGCCTACTTGCATGACGCATGGTCGCTTACTGACAGACAGGATGTGAACATGTCTGTCACAATGTATGTGATCTTTCGCCTTTTATGTCAACACTATTTGGAATCATAAAATGTTATTCTGTGTCCTTAAAAATAAAACCCATTCTTGGCCTTTCTGTTATTGCCAATTACCACCCCGTCTCTGCTCTCCCTTTTTAGCTTTATAAATACGTTGGGGCCTAAATTGGCCTGTTGTATGCCTCCCGTTAGTGCCTCTGGGGGGGCGCTAATGGGGCGCGAAAGTGTTTTTGTCTGGGTGGGGGAGCTACCGGCTCCTGCTAAATTGCACGGGAATTAGTGAAGGTGCGAATCCAGTAGCGCCTTGCCCCCGCTGGTAGTGCCCTGGGCCACCGCCGATGATGTCATCACCGTGCGCGGTTGCCCCGTGGCGGCCCATTTCTGGCAGAAATTGGGCAGCACCCCATGAGGCTACCGCAGGGAAGTCAGCGCCAGCCTTGTGGGTCGTGAGCCGAGCCTCACGCCGCTCACAGGGTGAAAGTTAAAGGGGAGGTGCGTTGTGCCACGTGCCTTCATTTTTTTTATCCGACTCAGCGGTCGGGTCGTTGTCCGCTGATTTCGCAGGGTCCGTGCCGCGACCGTGCAGCCCGGCACTCGGTTTTGGTGCCGGGCTGCGGCCACGGCATCCCGCATCCCTGATGGCCAAGTACAGGCCCATCAAAAGGCCTGCATAGCTTGCCACGCTCCCCCCCCCCCCCCCCCCCAACCTTAGCAGAAATGAGGGGCCATGGACCGCGTAGCGTTCTGATGTTCACCTGGGTAGCACCCCCGAGCCCGCCCCGACAGGAAGTGGAGTGCGTGACATTACGTTCTACTTTCTGTCGAGGGCGGTAAGCCCAATTTCACTTCCAGGGCGGGACTTCTGCGCCGGGGGCAGAATATCCAGCCTCGGAAAGGTTACCGTCCCCAATTGCGATATGCAATTTCGGCCCCAGAGAGTGCAAGTTTGGGTTAAACACTAAATTTAAAGAATGGCTAGACCCTTACTGCTTTAGCTTTACAGTATTCTGAATGAGTGCCACCACTGTCTTCTAATTTCATTCTTTGGGCTTGAAGTTGAAGGTGTTGTTGCATTCCAGCTTCATGCCCATCTGTCCCATAATTCCCTGTTAATGCACCAAAATGGACCTAATCAAAGTGACGAATGACATGCTCTGTTACTGTGGCTGTGGTGCTTTATCCCTCCTCAACTACTCTGTAATAGTCGATCTGGGTGACCAGGCCATCCTCTTCCAATGCCTCTCCTGTATGTAGCAGTACATCTCCAGCAATGGCTTCTCTTTTGTCCATGCACACTGACCTCCAAAGTCTCCCAAGGATTTCTCCTTAATCCAATCTTTTTCCTCATCTACATGCTGCCCCTTATTGACGGCATCTACAGGCATGAGATCAGCCTCTGCAAATATGCCGATGACACCCACCTCTTCCTCTGCACTACCTCTCTCCACCCCTCAACTGCCTCATGACTGCTTGTCATTCTATATTATAGACTCCAGCAATTTATTAATTAAAATTGTAATCAAAGCCTCTGTTATTTCTGCATTCACTTTTTCAGGATCCTCACCTGACAACCGTCAGGTCCCAGTTGTTTGTCTACCTTAAGTCTGTAACTTATTTAGTCCTAGTTCTCAGAACAACAACCTCCAGTAATCGTTCTACACCCACATATTATGGTTCTACAATCCCAATATCCACCTTCTTTGCTCATACTGAGGCAAAGTATGGGTGATTGTTCAGAACTGAGAATGTCCTCATGGTCGTTGGGCTGGAAGGTCTGTATCTGTCGTGTAATGTTTGTTTCTAGAACTGAAAGCGGAGGGAAAGCAGAGTGGTAGGACACAAACCAACTCGAGCAGCTTTTATTCACCCACTCACTCCTTCTGCAGGGATAGTAAGACTTAAGAGGACTGAAAAATAACTAGGAAGGAGGAAAAAAAAATCTAGATTTAAAAAAAAATATATTTTACAAGGAGTCACCCTGTAAATATAGTCATAGGAGGTTTGGATCCTTATATGGTCATTCATTGACATTGCTACCTGTAATTGATAGGGTCTGGATTTGTTTTTTATTTGTTAAGCTTAACTAATCTTAAGTTGAACTGCAATAAAAATCATTTTTCCTTCCTAGTGTAATGTAACTGTGATCCTCAACAGGTTAACCTGGCTGCAGATTTACCACTGACCGATACACAGCTCATTCTTAGTCGCTGATAGTGCCCTTTAGCTGCCAGTGAATTTATATTGATCTGGTGCCACTAAAATGCAATGCATTGTTAATGCCCCCCAGATAGCATAAAATCAAACCATCAGATTTACCACCAGACTAACTCATTAGATTTTAAAATGGAGTCATACTTTTCATCAGCTTATTCATCTTCATTGTTTTGACTTTTTTTAAACTGTATTATCGAAGGGAAAATTTGTTTCTAGCCAGAATTGACTATTCTTGTGATTATCCACCGCAAGTTCAACACTTAACTGGAGGTTTTTGTTTTATTGCAATAAAAACAAACAAGATGTAATAAAATTATATCAATGAAGGTACTTTGATCCTCTTGCAAACAGCAAAACAAATCCTCCATTGTGTGTCCCTGAAAATAACTTGGGATTGTTTATGCGATTTGTTTCCAACCATCTCCTATAAAGAACACTGCTCGGTGACAATGAGATATGGAAACGTGCACAAATATCTACCTCTGTTTATATGGCAAGGAGCAGAATCAATCAGCCAACTGTTTTGTCTAAACTTGCACACCTGTCTTAATCTTTTATGGATTACAAAGCACGGGCAGCAATAAATTGCAAAGCAATTTACTAAAACAATAAAGCATGGTATTTCGAATTTGGAGCACAGCAGAATTGTAACAGGCTGTTAGTCGTCAGGGAATGGTGATGCAGAGTCATGTAGAAACCATTAAATAAAGACTACGACTACTGAGTTGAAGTAAAAACTGCTCAAGGCTGTAGCTGAGCTTCATGGCCAATCCAGTCAATATTCAAACAGATACTGTTCGATGAGCTGCGTTGTTTGTCACAAAGGAATATGATCTGTAACTGATGATGCAATTAATCAAAATAGTAGGTTTGAGAACTCCTGGAATATTTCATACTTACTGCTCAGAGTATATAAGTTAATATAAATTATTGACACATTTTCTGATACTGCAATTCATTAGCCTGAGTGTCCCTTGAAATCAAAAGCTGAAGCCAGGAAGAATGGCTGATTCACATTCAGTGCAAATGTGGATTTGGAGATCTTGTAGGTGTTGTGGATGGGGAGGTAATGTTAATCCAAGTTACCAAGTTACCTAGAATCAATTCCATTTGCACTATGTTACTATTTTTTTCACTCAATGCAAAAGCCAATCAGATATAAACTTACATCTCATGTATTGTGACAAATGAGCATTGATTTTAATCCTATTAAATCCACCATTTGTCTGGGCCACAACACATTGGAAACACCTGCATTCTGCCACCTTTCACTGAAGCAGAATCCTGTTCAGCAAACAGGCAAGCAAGTTCCACTCGAGAATAGTTATACAAAGATGATGTCCTTGTTCCAAGCCAGCAAGTTGGGGTGGGGGGGGAAAGACCAACTGCTATTGCCATTCATCAGTAGAGCCTTCCCAGGGCTGGCTCACATTCCTGCACAGCTGTTTGCTCTCCTACACACTTCGGCCGCTGCAAAGGGATGTAGTTAAGAAATTTAGCCAAAAAGGACCAGGACATGTGTTTGTGAACCCGCTACTTTTTTTCCTCATTTTCAACTTTTTCCCTACAATTTTATTGCATGTTTGTCCAGGTACATATTTGTTTATTTTTCACACACAGCTTTTGCAGAGCCACTTATTGATGCAATTCTGTTTGCATTGTTCTAATCACTGGTGTCGTACTGTAACAGGGTGTCAGGTAAAGGTACTTTTCCTGGCAATAGATTTCTTCAACCAGTCCCTATGCAGTGGCAAAGATGGACAATGAAAAACCACAAAGCAGCAGTGGGAGACAGCTGGCTTAGGCAGTAGCAGACATTTTTCTCTCTACCTGTCAACTTGGAATACAGACAATTAATTGTTTAAACACTAAAATCAATAGCAGTTAATTAGAATGTGCCTTCCATATAACTGTATAGTAGTTTACTTCAATATATAATTTTAACAGTACATGAGTGGAACCAGAACGAAAGGTTTAGTCCCATGGAAGGCCTCATCATGAACTACTTAATAAGTGCCACATGCCAGCAGTACCTCACCTTATTCCCACTCACTGATGAGATCGGTCACCGTTTCCACTGACACCGAGATATTATTTGTTTTTAAACCGATCACAATTAAAATAGACTATAAAATCTCATCTTTATTTATTCCAAATCCCCTCAATGTCCACATCCCTCTCCTTTGCAGTGCTTTCCAATGTCTATTCTTGCTTTCTCTAAATGTTCTCAGTTGACTCCCTACTGTTTCCTCCTGATTCTCCGACATCTATCTGTGTTTACCTCAGGTCTCCATTTCTCACTCATTTACCTGCCTTATAATCTACGCTGTCTTTACTTCTGCTCCTCAGTCCGTTCTCAGTGACCCTACGGTCTCTCGCCTACTTCGTCAATCTCAAAAATCTTTATTTTTCAGTTTCGTACCTGCTCCCATATTCTCTGTTGCCTGCTTTCTTGTCTTCCCTTGAATCTTCATACCCCTGACTTTCTCAAGAACCTATTGTCTCCTCCATCCTAAAGTCCCATCAGTCTGTATAACTGGATCCTGAGTTATATGCCAATTATACCCTTTGGTAGCTTGCTTTTCAGCAAACTGCTGACTCCCAAGACATTTATATTCCGCACCTTTATATCTATTAGAGCACTGTTCGATTAAGCATATACTACATTCAGAGTATTTATTAATTTTCCACTATTGTAGTATACATATTTGAGATGCTGAACTGCTAACTGAGCCCAGTTAGTGGAAACATCAAATAACCACGGGTCTGCTGTAAATGATCCTGCGCCCATCAATTAGCATTTTAAGCATAAATTTTTGACCAGCATCTTTTACATATCCTCTTGTGCATAAACTATGGAAAATCAGATGTACACTTAAAAGGCATGCAATCTATCAATTGGGTTAATGCAATAGTTTGTTTGTCACTGTTACCCAATATTTCCCTGTGGAGACACTACTGCAGAAAGTTTTTCAAGAACAACATGACATATCAGATAGTGGAACAATCAATATTCTGTGACCATCTGCTCCTACCTAAACATTTTGTTTTGGATCCATTAAAATACATAAACATTGAAGAAATATTGGCCCAGAATTTGCTGGAGCGGGGCATCTCGTGAGCATTTTGAGTTGGATTTTTTTCCCCTCACCCTTCAGCTCCAATTGCTTTTGTGCCACAAATTGCGAGTTGATAATGGCGCGGTGAGGGCAACACGACTTCCTGAACCTTGGTGAATGATGGGACCAACTGTCCATCTCCATAACCAATGCGATTTAAGGACAAAGAAAGAAACAGAGCAAATGGACAAGGAAATAGGGCGAATTAGAGAAAAATTAGATACAGAAAGAGAAATAAAGATAGGGAAAGAAAGATTGTACTAAGAGAAAGAAAGGAAAAGTAAGAAATACATTTAAACATTTTAAAAACCTCTAAGAACAATTTACTACCAGCAGGAGTGAGACTCCACAGTTTCAATTGTTCTCTTTCTGGGCCTCCAAGATTGAGTGGCATGTCAAGATCATAAATCATCTAATTAACAGGGTCCTTACGCCATAAAATACCACCCCTATCTGTCTGCAGCAAGTTTAATTTGCATGTATAGCGCAAATCCAACTATTTCTTGACACTCATGGGGAGGTTGACGGTGAGCGGCGCAAATCGTCCAGCAATTGTGGCAATTCACAACTCTCAATATATCTCTTCCTCGCCACAAATTGCTGGGGGGGTTTTACGTAGTAATAACCGTGAACTCGCCATTACTTTCCCCTCAAATTCTGGGCCATTGACTCTGAGTGCATTTTGCCAAGTAGTAGATGTTTTGGGGATACTTCTGCCATAATGGCCCTGTGTTATATGATGGCAATATTGACATATTGATAAAATTGTGAAAAAATCTGATGGTAACTAGTCATGGCAAACTAACTCCAAAATGTCTTTGAGT
Organism: Pristiophorus japonicus; assembly: GCF_044704955.1. NCBI lineage: Eukaryota > Metazoa > Chordata > Chondrichthyes > Pristiophoridae > Pristiophorus > Pristiophorus japonicus. The sequence goes on along the minus strand of NC_091982.1, from coordinate 84,425,263 downwards.
AGCTTATACTTACAGACTGGGAACTCACCTGTGCTGGAATTCAGTTCTTCATTCTCAGACTCTGTGCCATTTTGACTACCATTACCATGGAGATTATTCACTGTTGTAAGCTTCAGCTTTTGTAACTTCATCGCTTCAGCCATGGCTGCTGCAGTTAAACCTAGCAAACAAGTGATTAAGATAACATGTCACTGTTTAAAAGACAGTGGTTCAGTTATTATAGTGTGGGATATTGTTAAATACATTAGGCCTGTGCAAAGCACTGCTGTGCATTTGACGAGGTCCATCCACTTAAGAGTTAATAAATGAAAGGCTGCCTAAAAGCTGCAACACTAAAGCAGCAATTATACTTAGAGTTTTAAGTTGATGTGTAGCAGTTTATGTGCACATCAATGCGAAAACAATAGTATAATTCATCAGTCAGACGAATAATCTAACTCCCAGGTGTTTTGACTTTGTGCAATGTATAATATAGGCTCATCCGTAAGCAGTGGACTCCCAATTAGAATACCCAAGTTAAAATCCATGTCTTCACTGGCATTAACATTCATTCTTTCTCTGAAGGCAAGTTTCATCATTCTACTTTTGATCATCAGGGGTGGGTAAAATGAGTTGGGTGGGAAGAGTGGAACTTTCCACACTGGTGTCTTGCCTAAAGAATAGCGTTGATGGTGTCCATGCACATTGGTTGGAGCATCCCATAGTTGTAGAGGGAGGGGAGAATTAAAAAGAATTTATAGATTTTTCAAAATAAAGAATGGTGAGATAAAATGTTTATATACAATTGAAGTAGATGTAACTTCTTAGGAATAAAAGGCTACTTTAGTCATAAAGGTCTGACTTTAGTCATGCTTTAGCCATAAGAGGAATAAAGTCACCATCCTTTTCTTCCCCAGTGTTGGAGATAAACCTGTAGGCACATATACCAATACATGGGGAAATACTTGAATTGAGTACAGTTAAATATCTTCATAATATCAATGATCATCATGATGCATTTAGAAGGAATCACAAGGAATTACTGTACTGTTGGGGCTGATCGTGATGGGATTCTGTGGACCAAGGTGAGATTTTTTTCAAGGGCACCAATGCTGATGGAATAGATGGCAGCTGAAGTTGAGATGACAGAAGCGATCTGTCAATGGTGAGATAGATTGCTCCAAGGAGCTGACACTGGATAGAGAGTTCACTGCAAACACTTCAAACCTCCATAAAGCTGAAAAGGATCCACCTTCTAAGATTGGAAATTGAATAGCTGTGAAATGGTAGCTTTTATACCACTTCTGCAGTTGTCACATAATCAAACCAATCCAGAGTTGTTGAGAATCCGACAAACGTATGTGACTTGTTCCCCAAGGAACGGAAACCTCGTAACAAACTTGGTCAAATGGTTAGGACCTGGAAAATGTTGCCTAAATAGCTTTAAGCAGCTTCTTAACTATCTCAATTGCCTGATACGGCGCTTAGTGCCGGGTCTGCAATCCGCAGGCAGAGCCGGAACTTGGGAGATTCACATGGAGGCGGGTTCAGAGTGGACTTCTGTCAATCACGCCCATTTTGACAGCGGACACGCCTCCAAACCGGTACTCGCAGGGCTGGTAAGATTCCGACCATGGAGTCAAAAAGAAGGGAGCCAGCACAGTTCTTCCAAAAATAGTTTTAAATTATGCATGGTATTTTTTTCTTTTTGTTTTTAAGCAGCTGTTAAATGACATAAACAATAGGAAATGCTGGAAACAAGTCCATGAGCACCTTTAAATAGAAAAGAAAAGTTAATATTCCAGGTGTAGGTCCTTCATCAGAAGTGGAAACATTAACCATTCTTGTTCTTTTATAGGTGCTGCTGGCCCAGCATTCACAACTTTATCTTTATCTAGCAATAAGATTGGGGTTGACTATGAATTAAATATTTTCCATTTGATTGGCCAAATTTTCTCTTAGTTTCCTGCATGATAATTTGTCAAACTAACTGCTCATCCATCATGAAAATGCTACTGTTTTCCTATTATTTTAGTTCCTACACGTAGTTTCTGAAACCGAATATAAACTTTTGTTCTCGTTTCCGACATTTAACAAAATGTCTACTTGAGCAGATATTCGGGATTGTACAATGGATAGATAATGCTTTAAAAATCCTAAACATTATGTTATTAACTGAATTTGTTTGGAATTTTTTTTTTTAAACAGAAGTTAGAGATGTAATGACATTGCAACCAATGGATTGTCTACCAAGGTCAACCTTTATAACTATCTGTAACCTCAACACACAAGCTCTATATATCATTTCATAATGATATTTATATTAAATTGCTTAATAATGCACCATTACATCCTGATAAATATGCAACGCCATGACAAAAAGTATTGCCCTTGGATTAGAGCTTCTATAAACTGATGAAAAGGCCCATTTTGATTGCTTTCCACCACAGTCCATTTAATCATTCATTCAATAATTCAATGTAAGCAAAAACAAGACAACTGATACAAATTGTACACAAAAGTGATTGGACTTCCAAAGTATGTTGTTATCTGCGGATGAGATTTGGCAAACATTGACAAAACAGTGATTTTCCATTATAATGCTGCATATAATTCTGCTGCATCTGATAATATAATAAGACATGTGATGTAACAGTGCACCTTATGCCCGTTGAGTTAGATGCACTTTTGCCTCCGTCTACTTTCATCCAACTCATACATTGGCCCAGAGTATGCGGGGCCAATGACGGTGTGCACCCCTTGTAAAAGGCCCTGCATGTTCCAGATTTCACCAAGTTCCAGGTTTCCGCATGTGCTGTTGGAACCACTTTTCATGTAGTCTGAAGTTTTATATTCGAATATATGGATCAGGATCTTGTACAATGAAAGGTAATATATTAGATGCTGGATCAGGCATCCATTTGCTTTGGACTGGCTGTCCCATTTTGTGTGCATAGGTACACATGAATTACAAGATATTTAAACATTCTGTATTGAAGACGACTATTTTCATGTATTTGTAAGTAAGTCTTAAACGTTTAAGTGCGATGTAACAATGCTCCTTAAAATAAACACCTTCATTTTTATAAAAGGTTTCCTCAAAAATTCAATTGCAGTCCCAGTATTTTTAGATCGACACTAAATTTAAATATGACTCATTTTGCAGCTGAAATAAGGTGACCTGGTAACCTAGGAGTAAGAGGCCGAAGACTGAATGATATTTGCAACTCATCATTAATATGTTGAAGCCTTTCAGGCCCTGTTGATGAGTGTTGCACTCCAGTCCGGGGAGGGTAAAGTAAAATAATCATCTGTAACCAGACAATTATTCAACCTCATTGGTAGCCATCACAACGAGGGTTGCCAACCCTCCAGGATTGCCCTGGAGTCTCTAGGAATTGAAGATTAATCTCCTAGACACTGTGACGAGCAACCGAGGAGAGAAATCATATCAGCATTAAAAATTGAGGTTTTTTAACATTTCTTAGAACACTTTCATTTATTAGTGACAACAAATATTGGGTATGAAAACAGGAGGTCATGTGATAAAACCTCCAGGAATATGTCCAACCAGAATTGGTAACCCTACCTCACACAGATATCTGCAACATGGACTCAGCAGCTAGACAGTGGAATCATGGGAGGTGGGGCAAGTAGCAGGCAAACAAAAAATGGAAGAGCAAAATGTAGCAGAAAATATCTGCTGGAATCGCATCTGAAATGAAGTCACAAACATTTTAAGGCCACAGTTTATTATTTTCATGTATATGATGAATATTTAATTGAGTACATTTTCTTAAGTCGTACATTATTGGACCAAAAGTAGTGCATCAAACACCTGCTGTCTGATTTACCCTTTTCAGCTCAAGATTTTGCGAGTGTAAAGCTTTTGCAGATCAGAGACAGCCATTTGTTTTATCTGTCAGTTCACTTAACCAACTGTGAAGTTATGAGAGTCTCTAAATCCTTTGAGGACTGTGGTATTTCAGTCTCCAAGTCATAAATTGCAATTTTTCCATCTATTCACAATATTCTAAGAATAAATTCATGTTCGGTTCTGCACCAAACTATATTGAAGTATTTATTACAACAAAGATTTGGAAAATTTACCTTGCAGATATTAAATAAAGGAATCGAGTATTTTGAAAGCTGAATAGTTCCATCACTACTCAAAGGATTAAACCCTTGGAGAGTGACAGCACACTTGGACACCACAACAACCCATGGGATGTTTGGTCTCTCTGGCCTGTGTAATAACACAAGACTTTTACATGTATTATTGTCGAGGTACAAAATATAGAACAACAGATGGTTGGGAATGCAATGCAAAGGTGCACGTGGCCCCAAGAGATTACATACGCCTTCGTAATTCATCTCCCTACCATCTGCTATTTTTAAATCTTTCTTTCCCTAAGTAAGCCAGGCATCAGCCAAGTTTAGTGGTTTGTAGAAGTGAAAACATTGTGTGTAATAAAAAACACAATAAACATATGATGATGTTAGAGAAGTAATATTACCAGTCATAATTGTGTAGGCAGCCAGAATTCCCCAGTCAGATATTATATAGCCTGCTGCAGTGGAATGCTCTCTCTACTCTGTCCCCACCGATCTTCTTTCACCTACTTCTGGACAGTAAACTCTCACTGCCCCAATGTGAATGTTTCCTCTTCCTACGCCAATCCTCATTGCCACGTGCGAAATAAGATTATTCATTAATTAGCTAATTTAGTATCAATTTTAAAACCCATTCTTTTTATGTAGACTCTCACTGGGAAGGCATTTGAGATCACTAAACTCATTTCACATGGGGCATTCACAGCCAGTAACTTCATTCCACCAGTCTGGACTGGAGTTGAACATGTGCTCCAGAGATGAAGGGGTAGTGTGCTGTGTTTCACCAGCTAGATCTTCAAGATACTGATTTACAAAGTACAAAAATCTATAGACATAGGTGATAATTTTGACATTGGGTAGTGTAAAACATGCAACATTATTTAAGCCATCATTATGTATCTCCCCCATTTCTATTGATGTACAACAGCGGCTGAATTTATAATATCCATTTTACACTATCACCCAAAGTCAAAATGCCCCCATAATGTCCACAATCAATCAGTACTCAAACAAATATATACAATAACAATATTTATATAGTGCCTTTTAACATAGTGAAATGTCCCAAGGCGCTTCGCATGAGTATTATGAGACAAAAGATTTGACACCGAGCCACATAAGAAGAAATTACGACAGGTGACCAAAAGATTGGTCAAAGAGGTAGGTTTTAAGGAGCGCCTTGAAGGAGGAAAGAGAGGCGGAGATGTTTAGGCAGGGAATTCCAGAGCTTAGGGCCAAGGCAGCAGCAGGCACGGCCACCAATGGTTGAGCGATTATAATCAGAGATGCTCCAGAGGGCAGAATTAGAGGAGCGCAGACATCCCGGGGGGTTGTGGGGCTGAAAGAGATGACCGAGATAGGGAGGAGTGAGGCCATGGAGGGATTTGAAAACAAGGATGAGAATTTTGAAATCGAGGTGTTGCTAAACCAGGAGCCAATGTAGGTCAGCGAGTACAGGAGTGATGGATGAGCGGGACTTGGTGCGAGTTAGTACATGGGCAGCCATATCGAGCAATACATATATACAGCACCTTCTTTTCCTCTCCCTCACCCCAAAGGGAACATTATATTGTCTCTGAGATTGTTGGCCTTCAGTGAGTACAGCAGTTGTTCAGCTGTCACTAGTGAAACCATTACAGTTTTAGTTGACTAAAATCAGAGTAGTCAGTTAGGAAATGTGTACTTCCAGCATGCTTTTATTTTCCCCTCCACAGTTTTCCTGCTCTTCTGGCAATAATTATTTTTCAACGATGCCAAACCTTTAGCAATGTCATCTGTTCTTAGCCTTCTGGTTTTACTGTGAGCTTGAGGGTGGTGTTGTGAGTTATTGCATTTCAAAATTATTAAACCCTATCTCAGATTTGAGCTAATACTGGTCACTTGTCAATAGCCGGTGATTTCTCCTGCTTGGGCTGAGGCTGGTTTTTATTCATATCTGATTTATTACTGGGTTGCTCGCCTGCAGAAGTGAAAAGACACAGTGACAACACTTTAGACCATTTTATAGGTCACATCAAGCGGCCATTACAGTGAGTAGCACATTGCACTAATACTGGATGGGTTCCAGTTAAACCTCGTCTCAGACTTGAGAAAATAGGCACGGGAGAAGAGGCTCTGATGATTAAATTGGGAGTTTGCATGTTGCAGCTACAATTGCTTCATTGGCTCACATAGTTCTAACAAAGAATAACAAAATAACTTTTTATTTAAAAAGCTCCTTTAACATAGTAAAACGTCCCAAGGCACTCCACAACAGTGTTACAGACAAACAGATAAATTTGACACCGAGCCACAGAAAAAATCAAAAGCTTGTTTAAAGAGGTAGGTTTTAACGAGCGTCTTAAAGGAGGAAAGAGAGGTAGAGAGGCAGAGAGGTGTAGAGGTTTAGGGAGGGAGTTCCAGAGCTTATGGCCCAGGCAGCTGAAGGCACGTCCGCCGATGGTTGAGCAGTTATACCGAGGGATGTTCAAGAGGCCAGAATTTGAGGAGCGTAGACATCTTGTGGGGTTGTGAGGCTGATAAAGATTACAGAGATAGGGGGGGGGACAAGTCCTTGGAGTAATTTGTAAACAAAATGGGAGAGTTCGCATTGCCTGCTTCGGTTCAAAGATTTAGAGATGCTGTATAGCTTTTGGAAGTAATGGCCCTGAAATTCTGGTTTAGAGAAAAAATACACCCCTACCTTAAGCTGGTGCCCACGTTGGACCTTCCGATGCTGCGGCCTCCTTCGACTGCAATTCGCAGCGCATACACGTCGACGCGTGCGCAGGCCTCGAGCTGGACTCACATTGCTCTGGGCAGCCAATCAGATAAGATATCATAGTAATAGGAGTTCCGCAGGGTCCTAAACTCCTATTACTATGAATGTGATAGAGCCCGAAACACCCAAAATACAGCCCCAAACACCCAAAACACTAATAAAAAATAGAAAATAATTACACTACATTCATTTAAATTAAAGTTATTAATGTCTTAAAAAATATATAATTTCCCGATTTTTAAAAAAAGTTTTTAAAAATAAACTTACCATTGTGGGGAGGGTTTTTAATGATAAAATCTGTTGTAATAACTTTATTTTTATATGTTTTTGTGTTTTTTAAAATACTTGCACCTGTAAAAAAGTAAGCTATGCGCCTGCCTTTTCAGGCGCAAGATTTTTTGAGGACATTTGTAAGCATAAATATCGGAAAGTTACACTTGCATATATCCTCGCTCCCGAGATGTGGCCATCTGTCAAGCCAGAAACTTGGCAGATCAGAAATGCTGGATTCCAGCGCATGCGCATTGTGCGCTGCAAACCGGCATTTCCGATGCCTTCCCGGGTCTGTAGGAACTCCGTAAGGACCCAGGGAGGCTGGAGTTTCAGGGCCGATATGTTACCAGATTTTACAACACAATTAGATTGGCCGAGAGCACATCCCTATTTGTCAGCATCTGAGTAAATGGAAAACCTGATGTTGGTGCAAAAATGTTGCTCTAGTGACATCCTCAAAGGGTTTAAAAATGGAATTTTCTCCTTTGGCTTGAGGCGCTGACGGTTAACCATGTAAGTGATTTACTGAATACATTTTAACAACGTCAATATGTTATCTTTTGCTAACTGCAAGCTTTAATTCCCAACACATACAAACTCATGACAATATAACGGGCCAATAAATATTTCAACGTACAACAGAACCGTAGACACTTAACACATTCAAAAGCTTCATAGATTCCGTTCCCAGCTGAAAGCACGCTTTGCAATAATCAGCAAGAAAACAAATGCTGTGACTTTCAAATACTAGAAAGTGTTGCTAAGCTACGAGTTCTAATACTCAGAACAATCATTTGGCAAATATTAATTCAAACGATTGTATCTTTAAGTTAATTTATCAGGAATGACTGGCAAACTTATTAAAATTGTTCTGTGAATCTGATAAATTTAAATGTGCCCAGTTATTCATTTATCACATAGATTTCATCAGCATGACTAAAGCTACAATCAGAAACATGAATATTATGACTTAAAAAAACCAAATCACGCACTAATACTTGGCCCATTACTCACCATCTGATTTGCAGCTGACCTGCAGGACTAGTATAAAAGCTGACAGGAACATTACTTACAGCTTTGCTTTTTTAACAAACCAAATTAGACGAAGTCCTGTTGGAATTTGAATTCATAATCATGACTCCGAGAGTTCAAACGCAACTGAGTTCGGGCATCTTAAAATGGCTTATTAATCCAAATAAATTTAAAATGGGACCATAGCCCTTGCACGTTCGTGAGGAAGCTTTTCTGTCAAAATGTCGACTGAAAATCGATTTGTTCAGGGTTGCTAATTGTTACACCGAAAAAGAGCAAAGACCTACAGAGTCAACATATTTCGGTATGAAATTAAAAATTTATTTAACAGCACCTAACTTGTGTAAGAATGCACAGGTCGACTGTAGTGCTGTTAAACTCAGTATCATTAGTCTAGAAATGTAACATCTTGCACCCTTTCACAGAACCTTACAGGAACTGATCTTCAGAAATATCCAATTTTTAAACTCCACAGCAGACATTTTTAATAGTCCAGCTTTCTACACCAAAATTCTCCCGCACCCCTGCCCCACCAACGTATATTTAATCTATTTTTTTACCATTACAAGCAAGTGATCACTGCAGGGTGAGTTTTTGGGTGCTACTTGGAAAGATATTCTGCACAAGATATTGTTCTTTGGATGCAGTTTTTTGTGACTTTGTAAAGAGCTTTATCATTTTACATATTGGTTAGTGTAATAATTAGGAAGATTTCTGAATTTTATTTTACAGTTTTTAAATATCTAGAGTTAAAAATGGAACTGGACTTTCCTGACAGAATTGGGGAATGAAGGTCAGGATTGTCCTGGAAATTAAAGAAAGACTTGCATTTATATAGCGCCTTTCGAAACCTTAGAACGTCCCAAAGCACTTTACAGCAAATGAAGAATTTTGGAAGTGTAGTCACTGTTGTAATGTAGGAAAGGTTAAATCTAAATTAGTCAGGCTAATGGAGTTTTACTCCAAGTACAAATTGAATTGTCGATGGTTACGGCATTAGCAAAAACTCAGAACTCAAACAATGTGAGAATGTCAGATTATTAGACTTCTGTTATGTATGCAATAAAGGTTCAAACTGAGTCCTGTCTAACTAAGCAAGGTACAACCTTATTTCTGCTTTATTTAGGCCCAAAGTGCCTGACTCTCAAAATGGCTGGCATTTTATACCTGAGCAGCACTGTGTGCATGCTGCTCAGTGACCTCCAACAATGACGCCATCTGGTGGCTACAAACAGAATGTACATACATGACAATACCCCCCTCTGAGATCTTATCACAGTCTTTCACAGGTTGAGATGGTCCTGTGCTCCCGGGTTGACCATCTCAGTTCGATTCCAGCCTTGGGTGAGTGTGCGGGGTCTGTTGTGGCTGATGGCTGGATGACGGACTTGTTGGGGGTGGTAGTGGCCATGTCAGGAATTGCAAGTCCATTTTTATTGAACAGGTCCGTGATGGAAATTCTGGTTCACTGATGACCCTCGAGTCCTCTGAAGACTGTTGGTAGGTTGGTTGATCATCAATGGTTTCTTCGTCCGACTGTTCTGGCTCGTCTGTGTGCCTCAGCTTTGTCTGATCCATGTGTTTCCTGCAAGTTTGCCCATTCTTGAGCTTAATAACGAATATTCTATTGCCCTCCTTGGCCATGACCATACCAGCAATCCATTTGGGACCCTGACCATAATTCAACACATATACAGGATCATTAACAGTGACACAGTTGTGTGATCATGGTACGCTTATTGACTTTGTCTCTTGTATTCAACACGATTATTTAAATCCGGGTGTACAAGAGATAGCTTGGTCTCAAGACCTCTTTTCATCATTTCAGCAGGCGAGACCCATCTGAGTGTGTGGGGTCTTGTCCTGTAACTCAGCAGTATGCAGGACAAGCAGGTCTGCAGTGACCCTTGGGTTACTCTCCTCATGCTTTGCTTGATAATTTGCACTGCACGTTCAGCTTGCCCGTTGGACGCAGGCTTGAATGGTGCTGACCTTACATGTTTTATGCCATTAAGTTTCACAAGCTCCTGAAATTCCTGACTGGTGAAGCACGACCCATTGTCGCTCACCATTATGTCAGGCACACCATATGTCGCGAACATGACATTGAGATTCTCTATGGTTGCCATGGACGTACTGGATGACATGATTAGGCATTCTATCCACTTCAAATAAGCGTCCACCACCACTAAAAACATCTTGCCCAGGAAGGAACCTGTAAAATCTACATGGATCCTGGACCAAGGTTTGGATGACCACGACCACAGACTCAGTGGCGATTCCGTTGGTGCATGCAGGGCTGCATGCAAGTGTTGCACTGATGTACGCATGCTTCAGAATTAATTCCTGGCCACCATACATGAGACATGGCAATGGCCTTCATCATCACTAGACCGGGATGTGTGCTGTGTAACTCACGCATGAACTTCTCTCTCCCTTTCTTGGGCATTACAACGCGATTGCCCCACAATATGCAATCTGCTTGTATAGAGAGTTCGTCCTTGCGACGAAGGTATGGTTTGACCTCCTCACAAGTTTGCTTAGGTATGGCAGATCAATCCCCTTTGAGGATGCAATCCTTTACCACCGATAAAATCAGGTCCTGGCTGGTCCAGGTCGTAACTTGTTGAGCCGTGACAGGGATTCCTTCACTCTCAAAAGCATCCATGATTAACATTAGATCCGCCGGTTGTGGCATTTCCACCTCTTGTGTGGGCAACGGCAACCGGCTCAAAGCATCGGCACAATTCTCTGTGCCAGATCTGTAGTGATTGACAATCATAGGTGGATAATGTCAGCGCCCACCTTTGGATGTGGGATGAAGCGTTGGTATTGGTACCTTTGCTCTTGGAAAACCCTGAAATGAGCGGCTTGTGATCAGTGCCTAGAAAGCAAAAGGAGGTGGGGTAGCGTTGCTGATTAAAGAGGAAATTAACGCAATAGTAAGGAAGGACATTAGCTTGGATGATGTGGAATCTGTATGGGTAGAGCTGCAGAATACCAAAGGGCAGAAAATGCTAGTGGGAGTTGTGTACAGACCACCAAACAGTAGTCGTGAGGTTGGGGACAGCATCAAACAAGAAATTAGGGATGCATGCAATAAGAGTACAGCAGTTATCATGAGCGACTTTAATCTATATATAGATTGGGCTAACTAAACTGTTAGCAATACGGTGGAGGAGGATTTCCTGGAGTGTATTTGGGATGGTTTTCTAGACCAATATGTCGTAGAACCAACTAGAGGGCTGGCCATCCTAGACTGGGTGATGTGTAATGAGAAAGGACTAATTAGCAATCTTGTTGTGCGATGCCTCTTGGGAAAGAATGACCATAATATGGTAGAATTCTTTATTAAGATGGAAAGTGACACAGTTAATTCAGAGACTAGGGTCCTGAACTTAGGGAAAGGTAACTTCAATGGTATGAGACGTGAATTGGCTAGAATAGACTGGCGAATGACACTTAAAGGATTGATGGTGGATAGGCAATGGCAAACATTTAAAGATCACATGGATGAACTTCAACAATTGTACATCCCTGTCTGGAGTAAAAATAAAACGGGGAAGGTGGCTCAACTGTGGCTAACAAGGGAAATTAAGGATAGTGTTAAGTCCAAGGAAGAGGTATATAAATTGGCCAGAAAAAGCAGCAAACCTGAGGACTGAGAGAAATTTAGAATTCAGCAGAGGAGGGCAAAGGGTTTAATTAGGAGGGGGAAAATAGAGTATGGGAGGAAGCTTGCTGAGAACATAAAAACTGACTGCAAAAGCTTCTATACATATGTGAAGAGAAAAAGATTAGTGAAGACAAACGTAGGTCCCTTGCAGTCAGAATCAGGTGAATTTATAATGGGGAACAAAGAAATGGCAGACCAATTGAACAAATACTTCGGTTCTGTCTTCACCAAGGAAGACACAAATAATCTTCCGGAAATACTAGGGGACAGTGGGTCTAGTGAGAAGGAGGAACTGAAGGAAATCCTTATTAGTCAGGAAATTGTGTAAGGGAAATTGATGGGATTGAAGGCCGATAAATTCCCAGGGCCTGATAGTCTGCATCCCAGAGTATTTAAGGAAATGGCCCTAGAAATAGTGGATGCATTGGTGATCATTCTCCAGTCGTCTATCGACTCTGGATCAGTTCCTATGGACTGGAGGGTAGCTAATGTAACACTACTTTTTAAGAAAGGTGGGAGAGAGAAAACAGGGAATTATAGACTGATTAGCCTAACATCAGTAGTGGGGAAAATATTGGAATCAATTATTAAAGATGAAATAGCAGCGCATTTGGAAAGCAGTGACAGGATCGGTCCAAGTCAGCATGGATTTATGAAAGGGAAATCATGCTTGACAAATCTTCTAGCATTTTTTTGAGGATGTCACTAGTAGAGTGGACAGAGAAGAGCCAGTGGATGTGGTGTATTTGGACTTTCAAAAGGCTTTTGACAAGGTCCCACACAAGAGATTGGTGTGCAAAATTAAAGCACATGGTATTGGGGGTAATGTATTGACATGGATAGAGAACTGGTTGGCAGACGGGAAGCAGAGGGTCGAGATAAATGGGTCCTTTTCAGAATGGCAGGCAGTGACTAGTGGGGTGCCGCAGGGCTCAGTGCTGGGACCCCAGTTATTTACAATAAATATCAATGATTTAGATGAAGGAATTGAATGTAATATCTCTAAGTTCGCAGATGACACTAAGCTGGGTGGCGGTGTGAGCTGCAAGGAGGATGCTAAGAGGCTGCAAGGAGACTTGGACAGGTTAGTTGAGTGGGCAAAGGTATGGTAGATGCAGTATAATGTGGATAAATGTGAGCTTATCCACTTTGGTGGCAAAAACAGGGAGGCAGAATATTAACTGAATGGTGACAGATTAGGAAAAGGGGAGGTGCAACGAGACCTGGGTGTCATGGTACATCAGTCATTGAAAGTTGGCATGCAGGTACAGCAGGCAGTGAAGAAGGCAAATGGCATGTTGGCCTTTATAGCTAGGGGATTTACGTATAGGAGCAGGGAGGTCTTACTGCAGTTGTACAGGGCCTTGGTGAGGCCTCACCTGGAATATTGTGTTCAGTTTTGGTCTCCTAATCGGAGGAAGGACGTTCTTGCTATTGAGGGAGTGCAGCGAAGGTTCATCAGACTGATTCTTGGGGTGGCAGGACTGACATTTAAGGAGAGACTGGATCGACTGGGCCTGTATTCACTGGAGTTTAGAAGAATGAGAGGGGATCTCATAGAAACATAAAATACTGACGGGACTGGATAGGTTAGATGCGGGAAGAATGTTCCCGATGTTGGGGAAGTCCAGAACCAGGGGACACAGTCTCAGGATAAGGGGTAAGTCATTTAGGACTGAGATGAGGAGAAATTTCTTCACTCAGAGTTGTTAATGTGTGGAATTCTCCAGCACAGAGAATTATTGATGGCAGTTCATTGGATATATTCAAGAGGGAGTTCGGTATGGCCCTTACGGCTAAAGGGATCAAGGGGTATAGAGAGAAAGCAGGAAAGGGATAATGAGGTGATGATCAGCCATGATCTTATTGAATGGTGGTGCAGGCTCGAAGGGCCAAATGGCCTACTCCTGCACCTATTTTCTATGTTTCTAATTCGAACCTCAGACCGAACAGGTATTGATGCATCTTTTTAACACCGTACACACATGCTAAAGCTTCTTTTTTTACTATGCTGTAGGCTCTTTCTGCTTTAGACAAGCTTTTGGATGCATATGCGACAAGTTGATGTTTCCCCGACTCATTAGTTTGTTGGAGTGAGCAACCAATTCCATATGACGATGCGTCATAGGCCAAAACTAAACGTTTACATGGGTCATAATGTACCAGAAGCTTGTTCAAGCAAAGCAGATTGGTGGCTTTCTCGAAAGCCCTGTCTTGCGATGCGCTCCACACCCAGTTGTCACCTTTTCTCAATAGCATATGCAGTGGTTCTAGTAAGGTGCTCAATTTAGGTAGGAAGTTACCCAAAGTAGTTGAGTAGACCCAGGAACGAACGCAGCTCCGTCACATTCTGCGGCTTGGGTGCATTCTTGATGGCCTTGGTTTTCACATCACTACGTCTGATGCCATCAGCGGCGATTTTCCTCCCGAGGAATTCGACCTCTGGTGCCATGAAGACGCACTTCGAGCTTTTAAGTCTGAGTCCCACTCTGTCCAAACGCAGTAGAACCTCTTCCAGATTGTTCAGATGTTCCTTGGAGTCACGACCGGTGATCAGGATGTCATCTTGGAACAAGACGGTTCTGGGAACGGACTTCAATAGACTTTCCATATTCCTCTGGAATATTGCTGCAGCCGAGCGAATTCCGAAAGGGCACCTGTGGTAAATAAACAGTCCTTTGTGCGTGTTAATGCACGTAAGTCTCTTCGACTTCTCAACCAACATCAAGTCCTGTTTTGTGAATGACTTTCCTCTGGCTAGCGTCGCAAACAAGTCATCAGCCTTCGGTAATGGGTACTGAAATTGTTTCGAAACCCTGTTGATCGTAGCCTTGTAGTCCCCACAGATTCTGACTGTGCCATCACTTTTCAGCACAGAAACAATGGGGCTGGTCCATGCATTAAATTCGACCGGTGATATGATCCCTTCACGCTGCAGTCTGTCCAGTTCAATTTCAACCTTCTCCCTCATCATCTGCCTCATCACTGCCAGAGCTTTATGATGGGTCTTGCATCCGAGTCCATGTGGATCTGCACCTTGGCTCCCATGAAATTGCCGATACCCGGTTCGAACAGCGAGGGGAACTTGCTCAATACTTCGGAACATGCATCTTCCTCCGATGACAACGCCCTTGTCGTTCCAGCCACATCTGATTTTCTCCAACCGGCTCCTGCAGAGCAGCGTTGGGCCATTGCCTGGAACAATCCACAGCGGTAATTTGTGAACTGCACCGTTATATGACATTAATGTGTGCAGTGCCAATCACCTTTATCAGTTCTTTGGTGTACATGCACAAAGCTTGGCATTAACAGGGCTCAGGCTGGGCCTCACAATCTTAGTATCCCACAGCTTATTAAATGCCCTCTCATTCATGATCGATTGACGATCCCCCGTATCCAGTTCCATCGATACCGGTAGCCTGTTAAACTTCATATTAATCAAAATTGGTTTACTCTTGGTTATGAAGGAGTACAGTCCATATACTTCCTCCTCTGGCATCTCAGATTGCATATCCGGATCCGCGCTAGTCTGACTCTCATCCTCCACGTGATGTGTCAGCTCGCTTGCTCATCTGCGGACACTTGCGCTGGAGATGCCCCACTCTCAGACAGCCTTTGCAACTATATTGCTTAAATTGGCACTGCTGGTGGCGGACTTTGGGCGGCCACAGGTTTCACGAACGCAGCCGGATAGGCCCTGCCATGTGCCGCTCTGCTGAACGCTGAATCAATCGCATTTACAGTACTTGCCGAGGTTCGGTTCTTCACCACTATTTGCTTTAGACTCCTGTCCATTGTCATACATGATTGAGCGATCTGGATGACCCTTTTTAAATCCAACTCCTCCACCACCAGAAGTTTGCGCAGGATCACCTCATGGTTGATACCGATAACAAAGAAATCCCACAGCATGTCTGCCAACACTGTCCCAAACTGCATGGTCCCACTAGACGTCTCAGGTCGGCAACGAATTCCGCCGCGCTCTGGCCCTCCGATCGAACGGGTGTATAAAACCTGTATCTCGAGATGATGATGCCGTCATCTGGCTTAAGATGCTCCTGTACCAATGTACACAACTCCTTGTACGTTTTCTCTGTTGGATCACTAGGCATGAGTAGATTCTTTATCAGACTGTAGATCTTTGAACTGTACACAGTGAGGTACACGGGCCGGCGCCGATCTGCATCGTCGACCCCCTTCATTTTGTTGGCCATGAAGTACTGGTTCAAACAGCTCACAAAGTCTGCCCAATCTTCTTCCTCCACAAATCGCTCTAAAAATCCAATCATGTTCATTTTGCAAACAAAAGTTCTTGTATTCTCGTCGCCAAATGTTATGTATGCAATAAAGATTCAAACTGAGTACTGTTTAACTAAGCAAGGTACAACCTTGACTCTGTTTTATTTAGGCCCGAAGTGCCTGACTCTCAAAATGGCTGGCCTTTTATACCTGAGCAGCACCGTGTGCGTGCTGCTCAGTGGCCTCCAACAATGACACCATCTGGTGGCTACAAACAGAATGTACATACATGACAACTTCGATGCAATAATTCCTGTTTATGTATCCTTAAGCATGGATTGGCAGTTCTGACTTCAGAGGACCGAATTAATATTGAGAAGTTCTCCCATTCTCCTTGGTTCTGGCAGGAAATCCAAACCCTGGTTAAAATAAGATTAGCATTGTCTGAATAGAACATTGGGGGAGAAATTCAACTTGCCTTCACCTGTTTATAAGGGACAAAATGGTTGCTGGGCCCACAAATTCCGTGTGGTGTCCTTCCGCACCGATCTTCCTAGCAACTTAGACAGTCACCTTACTGGAACCAGGCACACTTAGGTGTCCAGGGTTACCATCTAAAATAGGTGTTAAGCGCATTACATATGCAAATCCTGGGTTCAAATGGGCGTGGTTTGCACTGTGCACACTCCGCCTAGTTGAACCAGATCTTGAGCGCCCTGTCCAGTGATAGAGGCTGCTCAAGAAATGGGCACAACATTTTGTGAAAGTCATATTTCTGTGGAGCTGGGACAGGCAGGTGTTTTTCTCCTGGTGCACAAAATAATCTGGGCTGTTGCCAGCCTGGGCACGCCACCCTCTGCAGGCCCCGACCAGTGAGCTGCATCAGAATGCCCGCTTGGTGCCTGCAGCTCCTTTGTTTCATTCAAATAAAGCTCAATCGAACTGTCCTTGGATTCAGGCTGGCACAGACTTGACACGCGAAGCAATCGCTTCACCAACGTGCCGCCCGCTTGGGCTGCAAGTCAAATTTCTCCCCCGTTGTATCAGGAAGGTTTGCCAAGAAACAAATTTGCCTGCTTCATCCAAAAGTCTTATTGCTTGATCAGATTCTGTTTTAAAAAAAAATACATTCTAAAAATGATATCTTATCTTTGTGGACTGATTCCAATTTTATTTTTTAAATATTGTGCTGACTCAGTATCTTGCTGTACCTTTTGGCTTTTGCATATTCATTTATCTACAAATAAATCTTACATACAATTTTAGTCGGAAGGCATTGGTTTGACAGCCTTTCAGATGAACATGGTGGGCATCCTGTGTGATCGCCAGTGAACTCTATCCTGAGACGAAGGGCCAATTGGCAGGATTGAGCCCGTTAACTCGTGCATGACATGTATAAGGGTGCAGACCTCGGGTCACAGGAGACTCGGTCTGCTTATGGGAGGCACCTTTTGTACTGTGAACACAAGGTAAAAATGTGGAAAAAGAATCTATGGCAAACAGACAGACACACAAACACCACTCCTCCTCTTCTCATTTCTGTATAATAGTCATCGTGAATAGTTACATTAAAATTTGTTTCCAACTATTTCTAACATTTTTCTCAAAAAATGGGCACAAAGAATTGTAGGGGTGAAAATGCTCCTTTTTAAAGCCCCGTTAGCGCCCCCCGGAGGTACTAATGGGGCTTGGAGACTTTTCGCCCGGGGGAGGGGGACGTTTCCCGGGAGGTTTGGAAGGCGTCGCCCGGGCCCCTGCACAACCGGGGATGACATCATCGGCGTGAGTAGTGACCCCTCACCGCCCCGCGCCGACGCCCTAACACCCCGCGGAGGAAACTGTCCCATGGGTCGCGAGGCATGCGTGAGCGGACGTCAACGGCAGCTTCACGGGTTGCGAATCTGGCCGACATCCGCTCACAGGGCGCTCCTTAAAGGGGTGGACGCCAGTGCGCCGAGCCACCAGCTTGTTTTGCCTGCTGACTCCTGGTCGGCTCTACGATGGCAGCCCTAGCATGGTCTGGGCTGTCATCGTGCAGCCTGGCACTCCGTTTTGGGTGCCAGATAGCAGGCCAAGTCGCACGCTGACCTGGTGGCCTCGTGGAGGATATCAGAGACCTTGCCAAGTGCGCAGCGGCGCTCCCCGTTAAGCAAAGGGGAGGGGTGTTGAAGCGCATTAGCGCTATGCGGAGCATCCACGTAGCGCTTTCCTCAGCGCCCCGGTAACCGCCACCAAAGGAAGTAGAGCGAGTGAGATTGTGAGCCGCTTCCTTTGAGGGGTGGTAAGGGCAATTCCACGGCAGGTGCGAGACTTTTGCGCCGGTGCAGAAAGTCCAGGTCCCGGGTGGTTTCCGCCCCCAATCAGGGCACAGGGCAATTCCTCCCCCCATGTTTATAGCTTACTTGATATCTACTAGCCAATTTCCAGTGGCATTTTTCAGAGGTTTTGCAAAAGACATGGATGTTACTCCCATGTAGTATTACCAAGCACATTAACTTTATTAACACTGGGAGTAGAATTGGGGAGTGGAGTGGAAGGGGTCTGCAAGTACTGG
The DNA here is from genome assembly GCF_044704955.1 of Pristiophorus japonicus. Classification (NCBI taxonomy): domain Eukaryota; kingdom Metazoa; phylum Chordata; class Chondrichthyes; family Pristiophoridae; genus Pristiophorus; species Pristiophorus japonicus. The sequence continues at coordinate 84,406,636 of NC_091982.1, read as the reverse complement.
GATGGGAGTCTCGTGATCTCACAATACTTTGAAGGGGATCCCAGGATCTAGGAGCCAGCTGAAGGGGATCCCAGGGTTCCAGAAAAACTGACGAAAAAGGTTTTAGGAAGAGTCAGGCAGGTGCTGGTATCTAGGATCAATGGGAGAGGGATACTAAGAATCTGTGGGCAAATGGAGAGCTCATGGTTTTGGAGTGCTTCTGCAGATCTTAAAACTGGAGGGCAGATTTTCAAGTCTTCTGCACTCCATTTTTCACCCTGGAGCGGTGGCAATGGCGATGGTGAGGTCTTCTGGGCTGCGGTCAGCCTCCAGCACCCGCAGGGATCCTCGGGTCCGGTTTTACGGCGTTGCAGAACAGAACCGCCTGGAAGAGCTGCTGGCGCCCGGTGTGCAACGCCCCTGGTTGTGACACGGGCACGGGTTTTTACTCAAGTCTGACCTGTATGTCGTAAAGCGCGCTTTGCAGTGACCATCTAGGAAATCAGGCGGGGAACTTTTATCGACCGCAGAAAGGTAAGTAACGGACTCCTAAGGTAAGTGTGATTGTTTTTTCTTTTAATTTTTTTTGCAATTTATGCTGTGGTGGTGTGCACAATGTTTTGGGAATGTTTTTGTGGGTTTTGTTTAGGGTTTTTTTTCTCTGCAGGCGTCTCTCGGAGCGTTCCCGGCCCGGCTCTTTAACTCGGGATTTTCCCATGCTAGCACCCAATAGAGATGTACATCATCTCCCTTAGCGCTGCACCCCTTGACTCGGGGCCCAGCTGACCAATTTTACTTACTGAGGCACAAACTGTTCCCGGGCGCAAACTTTACCGTTTCGCCACCATCAAATTTTCAAAGTTTGTATAAACAGTTCTTCATACATAGCTTTGAGCCAAATACATCTGACTAACTCATGGATCTGGATGACAAGTGGTTCTTTATCTACACAAGAGCTCAACTAGTATTATTTCTCAGAGATATACTTAACAACTAACCCTAACCCTAACCCTAATCCTAAATCTCATTTTTAAAAAAAATTTCTCAGAGATACACTAACCAACATCGCCAAGCCGCCTTTGACAGCACCTCCCAAACCCATGACGTCTACCATCTAGAAGAATAAGGGCAGCAGGCGCTTGGGAACAACATGACCTTCAAGTCACACACCACCCTGACTTGGATATATATCGCTATTCCTTCATCACCACTGGGTCAAAATCTTGGAACTCCCTCCTGAACAGCACTATATGATTACCATCACCACACATACTGCAGCAGTTCAAGAATGCAGCTCACCACCACCTTCTCGAGGGCAACTAAGGATGGGTAATAAATGCTGACCTTCCCAGTCATGCCCACATCCCATGAAGGAATACATTTAAAACATGGTGGTCTCCTGTCAAAAGTGTAATGCCCCATCAGCTCAGCAAATTCATTTCTCAGTTATATTGTAGCTTTTACATCAGTGTGATGTGAAAACCATGTCACAATGGCACTAAAGCTGCAGTATAATTAGACCATAAGTAAACAAAAAAGAGTTTCAATACCCAATTCATCATGCGGTCTTTGTTGGAAAATCTGGTAGAACATCGGGGATCCCAGGGCGGTAGCATCCAGGGATCAAGGTAAATGGTTATGTTTATTTTTTTTATGTATTAATGTATTTATGTATTAATGGGACCAGTAGGGTTGTGTGGATGAGGGTGAGGGAAATTATCGGAAACTTTTTTTTTTCATCTTGCATGCCCAGCAGCCTCCCGTCAGGAAATTCAGTCGGCCTCCTGAGATGCCACTTGGTTGGCACCCGAGGATGAGTGTGCAACACCATTTTTAGCGCTGCTCTCTCATCTTTGGAGGGTAAAACTGAGTTTTGCAGTTGTGCTGCCTGCCGTTACAATCAGCACTCAGCCGGTGTCACCGCCTCAAAAACAGCGGGACCGAATTTCAACCCCTTAGTACTCGAATAGATAAACATCGTGGTGAATCTGAAGATTTAAATACTATTAAATAAATATTTTCTAGAAGTACTCACTAAGAATATTAACTTGCTCTCCATGTTTTTGTAGTACAGCTAGCTAGTAACCTAGAGGATCTTGAAATCAGTGTGGCAGATGTACTTGATAAGGTAAATTAACTTGTTTTATAAATTTGTTCTTGGGATGTGGACAAGACCTGAAAGACAGTGTTTATTGCCTATCCTTAGCTACCCTGAGGACATTAAGAGTCAACCACATAGTGTGGGACTGCAGTCACTTGTACACTAGACAAGGTAGGGGTGGCAGGATATACGTGAACCAGTTGGGTTTTTACAATAATCCAACAATTTTCAATCATTATTTTCTGATGCCCACAAATGACCAGATTTATTCAGTTCAATTTCACAACTTACCATGATTGGATTTGAACTCACAACCTCTGGAATACTGGTCCAGTATTATAACCACCACATAATCCCACCCGTAGCTAATTTGTTAAGACTAATAAATCCCCTGGGCCAGATAGCTTATTTCCTAGGATCAAGAAGACTAGGGAGGAAATTTGTGGAACATTGGTTTTGATCACAAATAAATTATTGTGCAATGGTTTGGTTCCGCAGAATTGGAATAAAACAAACTGAGCAAGGGGGATTGTAACCGTCCATGGATTTCCCGTAGGACACCGCTGGTTTCAGTTCGTTTCCTACCTGCCTGCTGCACACTGATTTTAAACGCATGAACATGCTGCCAGGGCCTGCTCAGGCCGAAGTCAAAATTGTTGTTGGGGCCCATGGTGTCATCAGACCCTTAATAGCATATGTGAATTAGGACCCCGCTGGCTTTAGGAGATTTAACCGCCTGTCCAGAAGTGTCACTTAAAGTTGGAAATGGCAGGATCCAGGCTGCTTTCCACCGGGTAAGTAACCCAGGGAATGTTAATTGGCAAGCTGCCCGGTTTCCGCTGGGTGGTAGGAGGACTAAACTCCCTTCCAGTGTCTTTATGTAAAAGGAGAAAGAAATAGTGATTGATGCACATAAAGGCCTATCAGCCCAACATCAATTACAGGTAAAATAATTGTAAATGAATCCAAAGGGTAGGCTGCAGTACTCCATCTGTGCCAATACCTTAATGAGAAACAGCGGTTTCGATTTAGGAGACGAGAGATTCTGCCTGACAAAGCTTGGTCTTCTCCGAGAATAAAGAAACAGAGAAATTTACAGCGTAGAAGGAGGTCATTTCGGCCCATCGTGTCTGCGCCGGCCGACAAAGAGCCGCACGGCCCTTGGGTCAGCAGCCCTAAAGGTTACATATAAACCTATGAACAATAACGGAAAGGCAAAGAGCACCCAGCCCAACCAGTCCACCTCACACAACTGAGATACCCCTTATACTGAAACATTCCACACTCCACCCTAACCGGAGCCATTTGATCTCCTGGGAGAGGCGAAAACCAGATTTAGGGAGAAGAAATTTGGGAAAATGCCTCTCCAACCCATCCAGGCGATCAAAACTAGTCCAGGAGATCGCCCTGGCCGTATTCTATTCCCTGCAGTACTTACCATTATATCTGCGCTGTCCAACAAAAAGTCATTCAGTCTAATCCCAATTACCAGCTCTTGGTCCTTAACCCTGCAGGTTGCTGCACTTTAAGTGCCCATCCAACCATCTCTTCAAAGTGGTGAGGGTTTCTGCATCCACCACTCTTCCAGGCAGCGAGTTCCAGATCCCCACAACCCTCAGCGTAAAGAAGCCCCCTCTCAAATCCCCTCTAAACCTTCCATCAACCACCTTAAAATTATGCCCCCTCATAATAGACCCCTCCACCAATGGAAATAGACCCTTACTATCCACTATGTCCAGACCCCTCAAAATTTTGTACACCTCAATGAGGTCTCTTCTCAACCTCCTCTGTTCCAATGAGAACAAACCCAGCCTATCCAATCTGTCCTCATAACTAAGATTCACCATTCCAGGCAGCATCCTAGTAAATCTCCTTTGCATCCTCTCTAGTGCAATCACGTCCTTCCTATAATATGGCAACCAGAACTGCACGCAGTACTCATTGGTACAATAATGGAATTCCCCATGATTTTTGTTTTAGAATTTCAGAAGCATAAGAACAGAAGAATTTTGAGCAGGAGTAGGCCATCTGACCCCTCAAGTCTGCTCTGCCATTTAATAAGATCATGGCTGATCTGATCATGGACTCACCTCCACTTCCCTGCCTGCTCCCCATAACCCTTATCGCTCAAAAATCTGTTTATCTCCACCTTAAATATATTCAATGACCCAGCCTCCACAGTTCTCTGGGGCAGAGAATCCCATAGATTTACAACCCTCTGAAAGAAGAAATTCCTCCTCAGCTCAGTTTTAAATGGGCTGCCCCTTATTCTTAAACTATGCCCCCTAGTTTCCCCCACGAGTGGAAACATCCTCTCTGCATTTACCTTATCGAGCCTCCTCATTATCTTATATGTTTCAATAAGATCACCTCTCATTCTTCTGAACTCCAATGAGTATAGTCCCAATCTACTCAACCTTTCTTCATAAGTCAACTCCCTCATCTCCGGAATCAACCTAGTGAACCTTCTCTGAACTGCAATGCAAGTATATCTACACTCTCGGTGTGGCCTCACCAATACCCTGTACAGTTGTAGCAGGACTTCCCTGCTTTTATACTCTATCCCCCTTGCAATAAAGGCCAACATTCCATTTGTCTTCCTGATTACTTGCTGTACCTGCAGGCTAACTTTTTGCATGCACAAGGATCCCCAGGTCCCTCTGTACTGCAGCATTTTGTAGTTTCTCTCCATTTGAGTAATAATTTGCTTTTTTATTTTTCCTGGCAACGTGGATTACCTCACACTTTCTCACATTATACTCCATCTGCCAATTGTTTGCCCACTCACTTAGTCTGTCGATATCCCTTTGCAGATTTTTTGAGTCCTCCTCATAACTTGCTTTCCCACCCATCTTTGTATCATCAGCAAACTTGGCTACATTACACTCGGTCCCTTCATCCAAGTCATTAATATAGATTGTAAATAGTTGAGGCCCCAGCACCGATCCCTATGGCACCCCACTAGTTACCTTTTGCCAACCCTAAAATGACCCATTTATCCCCACTTTCTGTTTTCTGTTCATTAGCCAATCCGCTATCCATGCTAATATATTGCTTCCAACCCCGTGAGATCATATCTTATGCAGTTAATCCAAGGTAAAATAGGGGATTGGATAATAAATTCGTGAAAGTTGTTGTGATTGTTCAGTGGCATTCATAGGGGTCAGTATTTGGACCCCTGTTGTTTCTAATCAACAGAACAACCTAATGTAAAGCAGCAAATGTGTCCTTGTCACATTTGCTGATGATCTAAAACAGGTAGCTCAGTAAAGGCAGAACCACAAATATACAGAAGGATTTGAATTGATTATATAACTCGGCAGATGAATGGCAATTGAAATTTCACAGAGATGTTAATTATTTGAAAACATGTATAATAATATGCCATATGGAATATATAGTTAGAACAATGGAATACAAGTATACAGAAGTTTATTGAGGCTTTTAATGCAATAACCAGACCAGTTCTCGTCACTGAGCCACAAAAAAAAATAAGCATTGGACAGGGTACAGAAAAGTAAAACAAGACTGAGCCTAAGTTTACAGAGAAGAGAGATGAGGAAAGAATAGGCAAGCTCCAGCTCTCCTCAAAATATATAATAGTTAAAATAAAGCCAGAATATTACTTCAAATGAAGTTGGAAAAACTGGCCAAAGTTCAGAAATTTAAAGTAGTGAAAAGTAAATTTAGACCGTATTAGGAAGAACTCAGAGTGATAAATGTGTGGAATAATCTGTCAGGTAGTGTAGCTGAGACAAAAATCTATGGGAGGTTCAAAAAGCAGTTGGATGCTATCGTGGAAGATACAGGATGCAAAAGTGATGAGCTTCATTGAACTGAGTTGCTTTCTACATCCTTGACTTTTTTTGTGTTCTGTTTTCTAACTTTACATTGGCCGCTGTTCAGAATTGTATCACTGAATTGGGAAATTGCCTAACTCCTATATCCAACAAGATCTGCCAATTTGTTGATTTAAATTAAAAGTAAAGGAGGCTCTGATGAACTCGGACAATGGCCATGCCCCAGCACTTCCATTTATATGAGCTAATGTTGCGTAATGCACATTTAAAAATCTTTCAGACCTTGAAGACTATAAAAGAGAAACAAGTTACTCGACTTGATGTTGCTTGTTCCCACCTTTGTCTGACCACAGTTGCATTTACATTAGCCCTCCACCTTTGCCATCAAGCTACTATTGTATCCCACCTTGGTCAGATAAGACAGAAAGATCAATAGAATAATCCTTAATTATCAGCTTAAAAAAAAATTGCATTTAATAGTGATTAGTTATATACTTTTATCAACTGTGAACTTGTAATGGCTTTAGATTACGGTTCTCTGTACCTGATTAATTACAATAACTGTGGCTCATTGAAGCTATATTTATTTTTCTTATCCATACATATCACTTTACACAGCCTTTTCATCAAAGAGGCAAAACCAGTCAGTACGCTGGTAGTTAACATGGTTCCACTGACCTGAGGCATTTTTTCCAGTTAATAAACCCTGAAAGAAAGGTTCTTTTTAATTCTTGTCACTGACAAAAAAATGTTGTACAATTACACCAGTGTTCCATCACATATATCAAGGAGTCCTATTTACTCACAATCTCCAGCTGCATAATGCACAATAGTATGATTGTCTCTGTGAGAATTTTTAAACAAAACCTTTTCAAAGGGCCAAGATCAAAAAGTAAAATTAATAGATGTTTTGCAAAGGTCGTACTCAGAGAAACTGGAACACTGAAGATGAAAGAGAGTCACTTACCATGCAAAGAAGTATAAATCTTGCTTTCCACCTAAGCCAAATGGTCTCAAGTTTTAATGTTAGAGACAGTGTTACACTTCTTCTTGGACAAAAACACTCCTGACTTTTATTACAATTGTTGGCTATTATTTTATTTGCAAAAGGTTGAGCTCATGGGTTTCTTTTTAAATTTAGAAATAATGCAAATGAGGAAATCAATTTGTTAGACAATATTCACTTTTTGAAATTTACAACTCTTAATTTCTCCCAGTTTCTTTGATGGTGCCTATTTGAATCTTGTATTTCATGTGTAGTTTTCCAACAGTGTAGAGGTGTTGCAGCATAGGGATTTAATTTCATCTGTGCGTTATATTTAGCACATTGGTTAACTTGTTTGTGCTAATGCAATGACGTGCGCATTACCTGCGCTATAACAGGAGCCAACGACTGCTAGACGGACCACCGCCTAATTCGCTCTGTCATCACCATCAACATTGCCCCAAAACAGCGACAGCAACAGAAACAATGCCGCAGGAAAATCAACGCCGGTGCACTCAAAGATCCTGCTAAGAAAGCCCTATTCAGCCAGCGCCTCGCTACCAAACTGATGACTCCCAGTGACCCAGAGACTGCAGAGTGTCCACAGTGCTTTGTCAACCCTCAAGGCTTCCATAATTAGCACCTGCGAAGAGACACTCGGTCACTCGACCCCAACACCAAGACTGGTTCGACGAGAATGACCAGGAGATCCAGAAGCTAATATGCTGCAAGCGCAAGACATTCTTGGACTGGAAGCAGCAACACAACTCGAGGGCAAGAAAGCAGCTCTACAAATATTTGAAGGCCGAGGTCTAACAGAAAACCCATGACCTAAAGATCAGATGGTGGGTGGAGAAAGCTCAAGAAATCCAGCAACTAGCCGACAATCACGACATGCGAGGATTCTTCAGCGCAATTAAGACAACCTGTGGCCCAAGTGGATCCATGACCTCATCTCTCTTATCTGGGAGGAGGAGATCATGTCACGAGATGTCAGAGACGCTGTAATTGTGACCATCTTCAAGGCCCTACTCCAGTGCCAGCCAAGAATGGAGAGGTGCTCATCAAGGACAGAGAGGCAGTCAGTGCCCGCTGGAAGGAGCACTTCGAGGATCTCCTCACACGAGGCTCTGTCTTTGCATGAGATTCCTCGACTCCATCCCACAGCATGTCACCCGCCACCATCTCAGCACAACCCCAGCCCGGCACAAGGTTGCAAAGGCCATCCGACAACTGAACAACAAGTCATCAGGAGCAGATGGAATCCCCGCCGAAGCACTAAAACATGGCGGAGAAGCACTACTGGCGCGGATCCATGACCTCATCTCTCTTATCTGGAAGGAGGAGATCATGTCAGGAGATCTCAGAGACGCTGTAATTGTAACCACCTTCAAGAAAGGTGACAAGTCCGACTGCGGTAACTACAGAGGAATCTCCCTGCTGTCGACCACTGGGAAAGTCATTGCAAGAATCCTCCTGAATCGTCTTCTTCCTGTGGCTGACGAACTCCTCCCAGAGTCGCAATGTGGATTCCGCCCACTAAGGGGCACAATGGACATGATCTTCACCACTTGGCAGATACAAGAGAAATGCAGGAAACAGCACCAACCCCTGTACATGGCCACCTTCGATGTCACAAAAGCCTTCGACAATGTCAACCGTGAGGGATTATGGAGCGCCCTCTTCAGATTCGGCTGCCCTCAAAAGTTTGTTACCATTCTCCATCTGCTCCATGATGACATGAAAACCTGATCCTGACCAACGGATCCACCACAGACCCATTCCAGACCGGGGTCAAGCAAGGCTATGTCATCGTACCAGCGCTCTTCTCGATCTTCCTTGCTGCAATGCTCCATCTCACCCTCAGCAAGCTCCCCGCTGGAGTGATGCTAAATTACAGGACAAACGGGAATCTGTTCAATCTCCGCCGCCTCCAGGCCAGACCCAAGGTCATCCCATCCTCCGGCATCGAACTATAGTAGCAGACGACGCTTGCGTCTACGCACACTCGGAGGCCGAACTCCAGGCCATCATCAACCCCTTCACCGAGGCATATGAGAGCATGGGCCTTACATTAAACATCTGTAAGACAAATGTTCTCTACCAACCTGCCCCGGCCACGCAGCACTACCCCCCGGTTATCAAAATCCACGATGATGCCTTGGACAACATGGAGCATTTTCCATACCTCAGGAGCCTACTGTCAACAAGGGCAGCCATCGACAACGCAGTCCAACACCACCGTCAGAGTGCCAGTGCAGCCTTCGGTCACCTGAGGGACATAAGAACACAAGAAATAGGAACAGGATTAGGCCATACGGCCCCTCGAGTCTGCTCCGCCATTCAATAAGATCATGGCTGTTCTGATCATGGACTCAGCTCCACTTCCCCGCCTGCTCCCCATAACCCCTTATCCCCTTATCGTTTAAGAAACTGTCTATTTCTGTCTTAAATTTATTCAATGTCCCAGCTTCCACAGCTCTCGGAGACAGCAAATTCCACAGATTTACAACCCTCTGAGAGAAAAAAATTTCTCCTCATCTCTGTTTTAAATGGGTGTCCCCTTTTCTAAGATTATGCCCTATAGTTCTCATCTCCCCTATCAGTGGATACATCCTCTCTGCGTCCACCTTGTCAAGCCCCATCATAATCTTATATGTTTCGATAAGATCACCTCTCATTCTTCTGAATTCCAATGAGTAGAGGCCTAACTTACTCAACCTTTCCTCATAAGTCAAACCCCTCATCCCCAGAATCAACCTAGTGAACCTTCTCTGAACTGCCTCCAAAACAAGTATATCCTTTCGTAAATATGGAAACCAAAACTGCAGTATTCCAGGTGTGGCCTCACCAATATCTTGTACAGCTGTAGCCAGACTTCCCTGCTTTTATACTCCATCCCCTTTGCAATAAAGGCTAAGATACTATTGTCCTTCCTGATCACTTGCTGTACCTGTATATTATCCTTTTGTGTTTCATGCACAAGTACCCCCAGGTCCCGCTGTACTGCAGCACTTTGCAATCTTTCTCCATTTAAATAATAACTTTCTCTTTGATTTTTTTCAAGGAAGAGAATGAATGAAGACCAGGATCTCAAACCAGGCACCAAGTTCATGGTCTACAGAGCAGTGGTGATACCTGCCCTCCTATATGGCCCAGAGACATGGACCATGTACAGCAGGCACCTCAAAACACTGGAGATGTACCACCAACGCTGCCTCTGCAAGATCCTTCAAATCCATTGGCAGGATATGCGCACCAACGTCTGTGTCCTCGCTCAGGCCAATATTCCCAGCATCGAAGCACTGACCACGCTCGATCAGCTTCGCTGGACGGGCCACATCGCCCGCATGTCTGACACGAGACTCCCAAAACAAGCACTCTACTCGGAGCTCCGACACGGCAAGCAAGCCCCAGGTGGGCAGAGGAAATGCTTCAAGGACACCCTCAAAGCCTCCTTGAAAAAATTTAACATCTCCACCGACAGCTGGGAATCCCTGGCCCAAGACTGCCCAAAGTGGAGGAAAGGCATCCGGGAAGGCATTGAACACCTCGCTGAGAGCAAGATGAAGCCAAGCGTTGACAGCGGAAGGAGCGCACAGCAACCCAGGCACCTCACCCACCTGTTCCTTCAACCACCGTTTACCGTAACAGAGATTACAGGTCCCAATTGGACTCTTCAGTTACCTGAGAACTTATTTCTAGTGTGGAAGCAAGTCATCCTCAACTCTGAGGGACTGCCTATGATGATGAACCTGCTTATTTGAAACAGGTTAACGGCGGTGTTAAATAGCGCACACAGGAATTCCACCCAAAACACATTCAACAGTGTCTAAAAATAGCACCCACAGGAAATCAAGTCCCCAAGTATTAAAATTGTTTTCCATTACAATGCTCGTCATTAGTTCAGCACCTGCTTCTATCTACCTAATATTTTTTTAATTAAAAATTGCGTTAGTGGTTCTTTCTTATCCGGTTACAAATGCACCAACATTAATTGTTTCCATATTATCACACGTCTCATTTGGCCTCCTAAAAGATTGTTTGTTAACTTTTATCACTGATTTTTGTTTCAAAAGATTTAAAAGGCTAAACATTGAAGTGCCTCCTTTCTCTCGTACATATTTCAGGCATTTATAGAATAACTATTAAAATGATTATCCTTTTTAAAGTTAAAAAGAAAGATGTTTACTAATTAACCACTTGATTGCTAGAGACGCTTTCAGTTCTTAAATTTTCTTTGTGAAATATTTGGTTTGTCATTTCTCAAGGCAGCTGATTCTGCAGCATAACATGCCAAATCCAAGGGGAATTTTAAATTCCCTCGAATGTAACTCTGACAGGCTCTAGGTGGCTGACAATATGACCCTTGGTCAGGCCTGCTGCTCTTTCGACTGTCCATGCACCTATACAGGAATGAGCCTAACTTTCCTGGCACTCCAGGCCTGCTGCTCCCAATGCATAGGGTGCATCAGGGCTGTGATTTTGTCTGGCAGCAGGTGGTAAAGGTGTTTCCGGCTGCCTATTCAATGTCGGGGGATATTCCAGTGTGGGAGGGGGAGGCACGAGCCAGGGGGTGCCAGGATCTTTTGGAGGAGCTTTCAATGGAGGGCTGCATCATGCCAATTTGGAATGGGCTCTGTTCAAGTGCCAGTTTTTCCAGTCTTCTTACAGTGGTCCGCATTTTAATATTGTTCTGAGGACCTATGAAGGCACACAGCTTCTGCGTCAGCTTGCAAGGCTTCTGCCTGCCATCGGACTACTGGCCCTAGAACTCTAAGCAAACAAATGATTCAGTTATTCTGCATGGACTGGTCTGAGAACGCACCAGTTTCATAGACCACCACTATTATACCCTTTGCCCAGGTGCATTTGTTGCACTCTTAAATAAAGAAATTAAAAAACTTTGCTAATTTCCTTTACGAGTGATGACAAGCCCACATGAACGCTCATACACGTAGTGAACTTACTGAAATATGATGCTGGATGGCCCTGGCAGACACAGCTTCAGAAATGCTCTTCATCCAAGCTCTTACAGATTGGAACCGTACTGTGTGCAGCAAAAGGCGTATGAAACTGGCTGCTACAGTTATACTTTTCATGCTACAATATACTCAAATCACTATTCTGATTCACAAGTCACATGCAATAATACAGGCATTTATAGAATATCTCTTACATTGAAATGGCTCTACTTTATTTTACATGCTTTCGTACCTTACAACAGTGACTATACTCCAAAAGTACATCATTGGCTGTAAAGTGCTTTGAGATGTCCGGTGGTCATGAAAGGCACTATTTCTTTTTTTCTTTCTTTATTTTACTTTATGAAGTATGGTAGCTGTTACATAAGCAAATATGGTAACCAATCTGCACAAAGCAATGTCTCACAAGCAGCATGAGATGAATAACCAGTCAATCTGTATTTATGTGATAATGGTTGAGGAGGCAATGTTGGCCATGGAAACTTCCAACATCCACCTGAACCAATGGAACAGGCAGACAGAACTTTGGTTCATGTTTCATCTGAAGGACAGCACTTCCAACAGTATAACACTCTCTTGGTACTACACTAGGTACGACTACGTACTTGAGCCCTGTGCGGAGCTGCAACCTATACCCATTCTGACGCAGGGATGACAGTGCTACCAATTTAGCTGATCATGTTGATGCACTGATACAAAAATAGCAATGTATCAACAGCGTAAATCTGACGCAGTTCAATTCTGTTGGTGTGGGACAAGCTCTCACATTGTACGAGGCTAAAAAGCATCAAACCAATTGCCTCAAAGACTCAAGTAAACAGAAATTTTGAAAATGCACAGCAGGACAGTCATTATTTGCCAGGGAACGACGTTAATATTTTGCGAGGAACCCTTCATCAAGGCCCATGCTTTTAGATGATTTGCAGAATTTTTTGTTTTTGTTTCCAGCATTCCTGGGTTTTTTTTTATCTCTGCGAGGTGAATAACTAATGTTATATTGAAAATAAGTTTGAGGATTAATGAATGTTTAGCATTCAAGTAGTTAAACTATGTAATGGAGATGTTAATGAGAGAAGTTGTATGGACTTGGAGAACAGTAATGATCTTGACCTTTCGGAAGCATTGCAGCTTGTTTCCCAAGGATAAATCATTGCTCATCGAGATATCACTTTCCTGTATTATTCATGTCTGTGGAGAGCAGAGGTTTGAAACCTTCTGATTCACCATTCTTGTATTTCAGAGGACAGCAACCAAGAATTATTGTGAAAATGGAACAAAAGAAATGGGTTTGTAGATGGCCCCCAGCTGTAATCATACCTTTAAATCTTGCATTGTGAGAAACCCAACAGTAAAAAGTGGGGCAATTTAGAAAAGATCCTTTTAAACCACTTCATTTTTTCCAACAATGAACAGATCTTATGGCCTCGTCCCTTGTATGGGAGCTTAAATAATAATGAAAAACCCACTGTATCACCGGCCATACTGCAGTAATAAAGTAACTATCATTATACTTTGATGAGCAAAAAAAATCATTCATTATTTCACTTTCATCTGCTTGTGTTTTTTTGACTCAAAGGCCCAGAAGATGAACACAATGCACATAAATACAGAGCAAAACAAATGTGATGTGGTATATTGGGAAGTATTGAAATGTGATTCCCTGTGAACAGTTTCTGCTATATGGGACACTCGAGAGGTGCGGTTGCCATTTGCTCATGAATGTTTTGTTCACCGTGACTGGCTGTTTGCCCCTCACCAATTCTTCTTTATGCCACATATATAATTGAATACATTCAAAAAGCAATTCAGCAATGAGGTGTTACTGACTTTTGCAATAAATAAGATGGCAATAAGTAGCTAATCATTGCAGAGAGCACTACCAGCCTGTGGGTCCATATTTTGTTGAGGTGAAATTACAATGGAATTAAAGTGGATTATTTTTATCAAATGGGAATAAGCTGTTAATTACCTCCCTGCTGTACCATCTTTTTCAAGGTTGCAACTGTTATTAGCTCTAGATTAAACTGTTGAATTAATTTCCCACTTACTTGCTATTTCCAGATTTTTTTAAATTTACCTAATAGACTGTTTAATGTGAAATTATATTAAAGTACTTAAATTGTTGGAGGGATAAACAGTTAGAAAATTGATTACAAACTCGTTTAAATGTAAAAATATTGTGCTTTCAATTACTTTCTTGAAGGACTGGACATACAATTAAAATTATAATGAAGGTTTTTTTTAATTAATTTCTAGGAAAGCATTAGATTCCATGCTTTTAGAAAATGATATTTTAAATGGCCCAGCGCAGAGCATTCCAGTACGAAGTATCGATATGTGAGAAATAGATTCAGTCTTGTGTTGGGAGAAATGGTTTAAAATGTACTCGCCACTGAAGTGACTGCTTTTGAAACAATCCTAAAATAACTTCAGAGTTGGCAAAAACATTTGCTAACCTGCCCCCATGGCTCAGTGAGTCAACTCGCTGCCTATTGTGATACTGAGCTAAGCAGAATAGGAAAGTCCAAGGTTCATTCATCGGTCTATGAAGGGAAAATCTTCCAGGGAGCATGAGCATGTTTACTATCATGACCTCTGATGGAGAGTGTGTGTGTGTGTATGTCACGTTAGAACAGGATACTCTCGATATACTCGACCAACAGCTGCTTGGGTGTTGTGTCACTGGCCTTAGCAAATCTCATCAAATTTACTTTCAGGTTGCATTTGGGTGTGTAAGAGCAGCATGTTGGGAACCTGCACAGCCAGCACAAGTCTTAGCACATTATAAATGCATCTAATGTCTCCCCGTTGATGTTAATTCATTACTCACTCTGCTCAGATAGCAAGTCCTCCAAGCAATTTTTAGCACCAACAATTTAAATTGAAGTATTCAAAAATAACAGAAAAAGACAGGATAAATTGATGTTAGTTACTATAAATACTTTCACTTTTTTTTTTAAAGAAAAGGTATTGATTGTAGTGTTCACTTAACCGCTTGTTTCGGAAATTCGGATTCGAATAAACTGACTGAAAGCCTTGGGTTCTACTAATGCGCTACAAATTAATATTTGAATGTTATTTTTTCTTCCTCCTGTATGATCTTCATTTTCATTACTGTTGATTCTATCCTCACTACCCCCTCCCATCTTTCCTATATTAGCCTCTTCCTCTGGCCAGGAATGCCTGTGAGCAGTCTGCTGCCTTCTCTGCTGCCCCATATGCCAGTTCTACTTAAAGAAGTAAGATGATTTTGCCTCCTTGAGGTGAGATGAAATGTTACGATTGTCAGTTTTCCTCAGTTGCTGATGAAACTTCATAGGAACTGTTCAAACTCATCAGTGGGTTGGAAAGCCAGCAGCTGCTATATCGACTGCAGCACAATTTTTATGGTAAAGTAAAAATGCAGAACCAACTGCTGACACAAAGCAGTTCATGGGCCCGGACATTGGGGAGGCCTCTAATCAGGCTCCTTCAAACTGCACTACTGCACCTGCTGAAGCACAGTCCGGAAACTAAGATTAAAGTAAAATTATCTACCTTGGATGCATTCTCCGTGTATCGTAAAAAATGTCCCTTGTCCAATTGGCTCTAGGGAGTCATGTGCTCAAGAGTTTGATGTCGGTATTTATTGATTCAGGGGTACTGAGGGGAGTAGTGATGGAAGTTACCTCAAATTATTTTCTTGATGATGTTAGGAACATAGGACATAGGACTATAGGAAGAGGAGTAGGCCACTTAGCCCTTTGAGCCTGTTCCACCATTCAATGAGATCTGGCTGATCTACGACCTAACTCCATATACCCGCCTTTGCCTCATATGCCTTTGGTTATCAAAAAGCTATCAATCTCAGATTTAACATTAACACTTGATCGAGCATCACCTGCCATTTGCAGAAGAGAGTTCCAAACTTCTACCACCCAATGGGCCCAAGTTTCCACAAGAAAAAAAACGGGCGGCCCTCCGAGCTGGGCGCCCGTTTTTCGCGCCTAAAACGGCGCCTAAAAAAATCCTCGGTATTCTCCACCTACTTACAAGTCCTCTGGCTCTCGGCGCAGCCAGCACGAGCTGTGGGGGGGGCGGAGCCAGGTCCCGGCACTGAAAACAGTGCCGGGACCTCTGCACATGCGCGCTACAGTCGGCACGCAAGTGCAGTAGCTCCAGGCGCCGAACTGTGTGGGAGGGGCCCGAAGCACGCAGCCCCTAGCCCTGGCTGAATGGCCTCACTGGGGCTGCGTGAATGAGGCTCCTCCCACGGCCAGCTCCTGCTCCCCGCCCCCGACAAGACCCGGCACTCGCTTTCCCCCCACCCCCCCGCGCCGACCAGACCCGACCCGACACCCGCTCCCCCCCCCCAGCCTACCAGACCCGACCCTCGCTCCCCCCCCCGCCGACCAGACACCCGCTCTCCCCCCCCCGCCGACCAGACCCGACCCGACACCCGCTCCCCCCCCCCCGCCCCGACCCGATACCCGGTCCCCCCCCCTCCCGACTGACCCGACCCGCGCTCCTGTTCCCCGACCCGACCCACCCCCCCCCCCCGCTCTCTCTCCCCCCCCCCACCCGCTCTCTCTCTCCCCCCCACCCCGTTCTCTCTCTCCCTCCCACCCCGCGCTCTCTCCCCCCCCCCACCCCGGCTCTCTCTTCCCCCCCCCCCACCCCCGCTCTCTCTCTCTCCCCCCCCCCCCTCTCTCTCTCTCTCTCTCTCTCTCCCCCTCCTCCCGCTCAGCGGCACGAACGGCTGCAGAATTCTCCCTGGCTGAAGCACTTTCACACAGGTAGGAAGATGGTTTATTTAATCTTTTCTTGGCTTATAAATGTTTATTCAGGTTGGATTTATTTGTATAATATTTGTAGAAGTATAAATAAGGATTTATTGTCAAATTTAATGAGTTCCCTTCCCCCCCCCCTCCCCCCCACCTTGTTCTGGACGCCTAATTTGTAACCTGCGCCTGATTTTTTAATGTGTAGAACAGGTTTTTTCAGTTCTACAAAAATCTTCACTGGCTCCATTCTACTTTAGTTTGGAGTACATTTTCACTGTGGAAACTTTCAAATCAGGCGTCAGTGGCCGGACACGCCCCCTTTTGAAGAAAAAATTCTGTTCTAAACTAGAACTGTTCTACCTGACTAGAACTGCAGAAAAAAAAATGTGGAGAATTGCGATTTCTAAAATAGTCCGTTCTCCACCAGTTGCTCCTAAAAATCAGGCGCGAATCATGTGGAAACTTGGGCCCTTTATGTGTAGAAGTGTTAATTAATTTCACTTCTGAAAGGTCTGGCTCTAATTTTTAGACTATGCCCCCAAGTCCTAGACTCTCCTGAGGTAAAAGATGAAGGTGACATTGTTGACTTGGGTGAAGTTATGAGTGTTCGAGTGAGTTAGAACCTAAAGTAAGTTGTTTGTGAGTTGAGCATTCATTTCATATTTATTAGATCTTTCATGGGTTAGATGTGAAAATGCAAAGCAGTCATCAGCAACCATTAGTATTGTGATCTGGAGGCTAGCATTTAGGGCAGAGATCATGACCATCCACCATTGAGAATGGACTTTTGAAGCCTTTGACAAGATTAGACAGAGCTATTAATCAGGTACAGAAAATGACAGTCTCACAGTATCATATAAAGATGACATTCTTTAAAATATATATATATATATATATATATATATATATAAGGTCAGAATGCTGAAAAAATTCAGATGGTGTCAGGTAGTGAGGACTCAAAACTAAAGCTGGAAGGAAATGAACTGATCATCAGGCAATTCAGCCTGCCTTTTATAGAGGATGGGAACAGCCAATCACATCTTGATGAGAACCATCATGACATCACCATCTGAAATGTTGAGGACATGACACCCCACAACCAATTGGAAAAGAGACAGATCGTACAGTGTGTGGAGAATGCCGAATGAAGGAAAACTGAAATTATGCACTTTACAGAGAGGAAATGTATCCTCCTTAACTGAACAACCATTTCATCCCCACATTTGCAACAGTGGTCTCAGATTCTATTCAAACAATTGATTCTCAAAAGACTTGTTACGCTACCAAACAACACAATCAATACTATTGGATCTGGACTCCTTTATTTAGTCTTAAACTGGGGACAGTCCCAGTGGGCTTGCATTGAATGCACTAAATCTCTCCAGGGTTTTGTGGCTCTCTGCTTTTTCTAATTTACTGTGTCAGTCATCCTATTAATAAAAATGATGCCCAGATTTCTTTTCATTTGTGTAAAGACTTTGGAACTCTTGTTTCTGTTCTTTTTGCTTTAGAAAGGTAGGGCATCCTTTGGTGTGGAAAGTCATCATTTAGATCTGCGCAGAACTGCAATTTTCACTGCTTCCAAAACTTTTCATGCAAAATTACAGTGCTGGGGTAGTAAATAATACTGTACATGATGATAAGTGTAGAAACTTGCTGGAGTTGTTGTTGTTGTGGGATGTTACACTGTGCGAAATCGCTTGTGCTATCCTTCACCAGGATGAAATTCCAGGCTCTCTGTACATATATATTTCTGCAAAGGGCATGAAAAACTGTTCAGGCGCAAGCTATGTAAAGTGCATATTCAGATACTGATTGAAAACAATAATAATTATTTAGTCATCTCTTGACTGCAAAATTGGTAACAAATCATTTTGTCATGGTAACAATGCTCCTTCAAGATGCCCTGCAATGTTTAAGTCGTAATGGATTAAATGTACAATAGCTCTACACCAATCTTTTATCAATTTTGCTGCCCACTTTATTAGGGATATAATGCAAACCCATCCTCCTAGTAAGTTGCCAAATGCTACAGTCTTGCAGGTAACTTGAGCAGAAATTTGAACTAATAACCTGTCTGTGAGAACACTAAACATTTCCACTGATCATTTTTCTGTAGCACAGAGAAACAACTGAAACAAAGGAACTGAATCTGGGCCGCAGCTCTGGATGGCTTCCATTACTAATACTGAACCTGCATTAAGCAGCCATCTGTTCTAAGCACCCAACTGAGAAAAATTAATGCCTGATCCATGACATAGGTTTCATTGTATTCTACCTATAAACCTAGAAACGTGTTCTTGGTGTTGGGATAGAAACTAGGCTATGGTTTGCAATCCATTGGATTGAACAAGTCTGATTGCATGATGCATCTTGCTCTGACAGTTTTGAGCAGGAAGTTGCTGTTTCTTTTCCTTGCTTTCTTCAGCAGTAAAGCTAAATTTTAGGCAGATGATTGTAAACCAGCAGTTTACAACACAATAGGGTACTTGGATGAAAACAAAACCAGCACTGGAAATGTGCTCGAACAGAATGACAGTGGGATCAGGAATTATCAGCTCTTGACTGCCGATCCATCAATGGAACAATCTACTGGAAGTTGCAACTCACTCGACTCCATATGGAATATTCTTAGATTTTTAATGAGATTGGCTGATTCCAATGTGGTGGAAGAGTAGAACATAGTGCTGGCATTGCACTGCTCTGTGCCACAGAATCGTGGGTGAAAGATTTGCACTCAACTTCCCATATAGCCAGTAGCTCAGGTTTCAGTGTTGAGGAAAGGTCAAGTGCCTCTTCCCAAAGAAGGAAGAAAGTCACTGGGTGCAATGGTTTGAATGCGATGTTGCCTTAAACATCAATCTTTGAATTAAGCCAAAAACTGTTAGATCCAACCTAGAGAAGTCAGTCTGCAAGATGGAGTTTTAAGCTGCGGTATACAAAGTTGCATTCCATGTTAATGAATCTAATTGTTATTTTATCATTCAATGCTGGATTATAAAGAACCCTTTAAACCAGTTCAACAGAAGAATAAAACACTGGGATAATCTTCCCGACCTGTGCTCAAGTAACTCCTGACAATCAGATGAAGACCAACGACGATCGAATCCTGAGAACAGATCACTTGTCTTCCATCTTGAAGACTTAAAAAGGTTGGAAGTTTTAACTCCAGATAAAATAAATACATTAACCCATTCATCTATGATTTCAAACAAAGTGTCGAATTAGGGAGTCATTCTTTCCTCCTTTCACTCACTCAATTGGATTATTACTGTTATATTATTTTCCTCTCCTTTCATATAACATACTCTGTTTTTAGAAGTGAATTTTGACAAGTCCATAATTAATTTGTCAAAAAAATGTACCCTTTACAACACAAGTCACTGAATATAAACAAATCATGAAACGCAAAAAAAATGCATTTTTCAACAAAATTCATTTGATATTTTTAAAACCAGCTTCTCCCTAACTGAAAGTTGGCAGTGAGCTTTGTACTGAACATATATAAAATAATGCGGGTACATTTTATGCTTGGAACACAGTCCTAAGGTTACGAAAGAGCCAAGAATGTTGCACACAGGATTGGTAGTGTGCTTGGATCTTGGATCTGTTTACTTGGATGGACGATTGTGCTTCTACATTGGGATCATTGTAAAATATATATGTGCATATGCTAATATAATAGTTTATGGGCTAGAAATTCAACAGCCCAACGCATGTTTTAACTTGATTTTTTTTTTGCATTAAAAATGCTTTTTTGTCATTAAAAGAAACCTCACAAAATTCCCCAAAGGTTAAGAATGGCGGTTTCGAAATATCACCGAAAAGCAGATCGCCAAGGTGCAACACCAAAAAAAACCGCACCGCTTAAATTTGGTCGTTCGGCGAACCCGTACTTAGGTGAAAAAATAACACATGAGAAAAGATAAGATAATGAGGGGGCTCGACAAGGTGGATGCAGAGAGGATATTTCCACTCATAGGGGAAACTAAATCTAGGGAGCATAGTTTCAGAATAAGGGGCCGCCCATTTAAAACTGAGATGAGGAGGAATTTCTTCTTTCAGAGGATTATAAATCTGTGGAATTCTCTGCCCCAGAGAGCTGTGGAGGCTGCATCATTGAATATATTTAAGGCGGAGAGAGACAGATTTTTGAGTGATAAGGGAGTAAAGGGTTATGGGGAGCGGGCAGGGAAGTGGAGCTGAGTCCATGATCAGATCAGCCATGATCTTATTGAATGGTGGAGCAGGCTCGAGGGGCCAAATGGCCAACTTCTGCTCCTATTTCTTATGTTCTTATGTTCTTAAAGGCAGGCGTTGCAGGCTCAGAAACGTTGGTAAGTAGGAAGACCTACAAAAAAGGTAAGTTGAAGTTTTTATTTTTAAATTCTTTTTCAGCGATTCATTACTTAAGTGTATTATTAATTTTCTTCTGATTTTATTATTTTTGCAATTTTTTTTGTGTTTTCTCCCCTCCTAGGGCCTGTATTTTTGGCGTTGATAGGCCTTGGGCTAAAGTTGGCGAGATCGCAGTTTCCAACGGCAATTTTTATTGACAGGCGTATTTTTGTGCCAATTTTACCCCCTTAAAAATGGCAAAATATTTATTCTTATTTTTTCCCAAAAATTACATTAAAACCCAAATAACGACAAAAACTGAATTTCTAGCCCAGTAACTCTGTGAAGAAAAAGTGTAATACGAGTTGCCTCATGGTATTTCACTCATGATGTGTGTTTTTGTGATCTTGTGCAAAGCAAGAATGAAATGTGAAGTCAGGATATTGGCTATAAGTGCAATCGTGATGCTGGATAAAGATTCATTGTGTGATCCTCAGATGAGCTATTTCCCCAAAATCAATGGAGAATGTTTGTCTCAGATGAAGGGAATTGGCAATAAATTTTCATTATGACTGTCAGAATAATTGATGTCACAGGTCG
This sequence comes from Pristiophorus japonicus, assembly GCF_044704955.1. Taxonomy (NCBI): domain Eukaryota; kingdom Metazoa; phylum Chordata; class Chondrichthyes; family Pristiophoridae; genus Pristiophorus; species Pristiophorus japonicus. The sequence continues at coordinate 84,385,085 of NC_091982.1, read as the reverse complement.
AGCCCTATTATCGGCACTTTCAATTCGTCATTCTATCCAGCCAAAAAGATGCCAATAGCGGGCCTTCATTTCGATTTGAGTGTCCTTTCAGGGCCTTTAACATATAGTTAAGTTGAAGTGACATGAAAAAGTATGTGTACATGAAGCAATGTTATCAAAAGTCGCAACAGTGAGGAATTGACTATACATTCTCAGATCAAAAAATAATAGAGATTCATTGGAAAGGACTGGGACTTTAATACAAGGGACAATAGCCTTAAGTGATCAGAATAAGTGGAAGTCAGTTTTCATACTAAAAATGACAGCAAGCCTCGATGTTGGTTGTGGTGAATGCTTTGATAATTCCATCTAAACTTGACCTAAAAGTAGTGCCAATCTTTAAAGCTAATGAATGTAATGTTGCAGTGCCCCACAACTGCCACTACATGACATTCATACAGCAGCTAAAGAAGCCTAGCAACATCCATTATGAATATATTCAGGCAGTTGGAATGGAGGTCAGCTTCAGGAGCCTATGTTTGTGTGCTCACACTGCTTACTGTGACTCTTCACTCTTGAATCTTGACCTGAACCCAACATTATGAATAGGCAAACTGCCCAGTGTTGGCCTCTTTAGTATAGGCGGCACGGAGAGGAAAATCATTTTCCGTATAGGCTCCCTTAGCACATTTGTACATCAAAATAGAAAATTAATGATGTGATAACTGTAACCACTTCAGATTTAATCATGCGGTTCTGAATACGCATTGGGCCTGAAATTGCGGCCCCTACGGATGCGTAAAGGTGTGTACACACCCGTAGGCGCCGTGCAAGTTCCAGGTTTAGGTATGCGAAGTGCATGCGCCTAAACCCGGAACTTGCAATCTTTTAATAATCCGCTTGACAGATCCACTGCATTCGAAAGTAAAGGGCCTCCGCGGGCAGAGAGTCAGGCCATTTGCATACATTCGTATATACGGAACTCACATAAGTATGAATGGGGATTCCCCCTACTGTGATGCGTATGAAACCCTTACGCTCCTGGGATACGTGAGCCTCTACGTAGCCCTTTGCATAGAGACCCTAGACCGTAAGCCTCTGAACCTCCGGGTCCATCAGGTATTTTCGTAGAAATATTTAAGGTCAGAGGCATCTGCCCGCTGGAAACTTCCGACCGCAATTTCTGAGCCATTATGTTCAATTACACTAGCAACAGATTACTCTCTATTTTATTTATATGATCCAATGTATTTGACACTCACTATCTCAAAGAATACAACATAATATGCAATTGAATATAAGGCAGTGAAGCAGCCTCACCTGGCTGCATGTTCTGCCACATCCCCCGACCAAACCATAATGGCAACAACACGCCTTTTGTTGCCAGCTTACATCTCGGCCTCTTCTTCTCCTCGGGAGACCATCTCATCTGAGCACCACATCTTCTTTTATTCCTCCTACCTCTCCTTTAAAGTCCTCATTATCTGTCACCCTCCTAAGATAGATGACTTCCTTGCTGAAACCTCCTCCCTATTCTCCTCATTTAGCTTGACCCTTTCCTAACCTAATCCCTGACAAGACAGCTACCATCCTCTGCCCCAATGCATTCTGGCATTGTTGACGTGGATTTATTCTCTTCATCTTCAAAACCGCCACCATCATCACCCTCAACTCCTCTGTGCAATCCAAGTATCCCATCTCTAACCTCCCCTTCCTCTTAAAGGTTATTGAGTGCAATATCATTATCCAGTCACACTCATCTTTCCTACCATTCATTGTTTGAATCCCTTCAATCTTGTTTCCCCCTTGCCAACAAATCTGAGACCACCCTGGTCAAAGTCAGCAAAATTATCCGCTGTTATCCTTCTCTATCCTCTTCAAACTCTGTAGTGTTCTCCTACACCACCCCTCATCTGTGCCCACCTCTGTGAGGCAGTCCTTTCTTGGTTCCACTGGGAGTTGTGTCAAAATTTTTCTAGAAATGGCTTCACGTCTCATCCTCACAATCATCTTGGAAATAAATCAAGATCCCATCTTTGGCCCCATCCGATTCTTCATTTATATCTTGCCATTCAATGACATTAGGTGTAGGTTTGAGATCAGCTTCCATATGTGAGCTAATGATACTGAGCCTCAACTTTCTTCCATCAATCTTGGCTCTGCAACAGCCTGTTGTCAGAATGTTTGTCATGAATACGTTTTCTCCAATTTAATACTGGAATGGCCATCCTGTTCTTGCCTTAAACTCCATAGCCTATTCTCAGATTTTTCCCACTCCCCAGCTGCTCACTGAAGCTGAACCTGATGTGTGCAACATCACTGTCCTGTTGTTGCAATGTCCATCACCAAGACCACTTGCATTCAGTTCCACAACAATGCCCTCATCTCACGCCCACCACTGCTGAAACTATTATCCATGCAACACCCTATCTAATCTCCAACCCATCTAAAACTCTGCTGCTCATCCAATTCCAGACTATGTCCTTCCACTTGTCCATCAGAGTCATTAGACTTAAGGGCACCTAATGAGATATAGTGTTGGATAGGATGGGGTGAAGTCAGGGAAGGATTTATAAATGAGGACAAGGATTTTGAATTTATTTTACAGGTACTTGGGGGGCAAAAATCCAAGGAGATTTGCGAGGACAGGGTTAACCTCGTATGCATTCCCCATTCCATCATATGTAACAAAGTCTTCAACTCTAAGCCCCACGCTGCAGCACTCTTCCCAAACATCTCCCCTCACTACCTCCCTTCTCACCTTCAAAAGCCTTCTCAAGCCTATCTATTTGACTATGCTTTCAATCATCTCTCTTAACTCTTCTATAACAGTTCAGCTTCTGTTTCTCCTCTATGATGTTCACTACATTAAAGATGCTTTATAAATCCAAGCTGTTGCTGACACAAAATAACCATTTTAACTAACCTAATGGAAAACAAGTCACCTTAAGGGAATCCATTGAAATGTTTAATTGGTTATATGGCTGTTCAGTTTAATGTTACACTTTTCAGTGCACAGGTTTGTGGTATGCATGAATCACAAAATAAAATCCACAGCAATTATCACTCGGCTACTTCGTATATTGTGACTAATATGCGAAAGGAAAAAAATCTCACTAATATCCTCAAGCAATATTCTTAATTCATCCCCTTGAATATCTCCCACCACCAGCAGCAAGCCCGTAAATGCCACTACTTCATCCTAGTAAGATAAAGCTGAAAATACCAGGGCCGAAATTCAAGGTTTCAAAGAGACTCGTTAATGCCAGTTTGCGGCGACCATTCCTAAAAATCGAATGGCCGCTGCTTTGGGGTCAATAGGCCAACCCGACCTAAATTCAGGTCGGGGATTTTTCAGCCAGGACTCCATTCTGCCCAATTAGTTGCACCACAATTTTAAAGGAATAAAAAAATACTTACCAGCCATTTTCAGCTGAATCCCTCGCTTCCCCGCCGCATGGTGCCCATCGGCAGATTTTTCTGCTGGTGCACGAACTCCGCACTGAGTGCGGACCGGCAGCACAGCCGCCCTTAAAGGGGAGGGCTCACTGCCACGGCCGCAATGGAAGATTTTTTGCTGGCCGACTTGCCGATCGACAAGCAAAATACTGGCCCCGGCCGAAACCCTCCCTGATGGCCCAGTGGCCAAAGTTAAAAAACGATCGCATCTCTCTTTAATGAAGGGGCGAGAGCGTGGTGACGCACACACACGGTGATGTCACCACGTTGACTGACAGCGGCAAATGGCCCAACCGACACATTTGCAGCCAGTCAGCCTGCCGTTCAGTCTAAGGCTCTCCCCCATTATGATCCATTTCCTGCAGGACTTTGAAAAAAATTCGTTAAAAACTCATAGGTGTGCCAGCTTTCTGGTCCACCTGAATTTCGGTCTAGACACAAAGTTTTGAAGACCAAAATCTAAATGTTTTTCAGCTAAGTGGACACAGGACAGAAACGTCACACACCCATCTAGACTAAAATCCCAGTGACAAGACTACAGGATTGTATATACAAGCAGCATGACTTAATCGATAAGATATTTTAGATTGAAAATGCTAATGCAGCAATGCTGCTGTACATGAACTCTGTAGAGTAAGCATTTAGGATGCTAACATAAAATTATGCAGTAATCAAAACAGAGTCTGTGAGTAGAATCTAAGAATAGGAACATCGTGTCAGAGCTGCTCTGCCATCAGATTTATATGGGAATAACATGTCGTTTATGCATCAGCACACAGCAAAGGAAAGCAATCCCTATGAAGCTAATCTAATAATAGACTGTAAGTTAGTGATTACTGTTTCATGTAAAGTAGTTCTTGGTAGCACTAATGGCCTAATTCTGAGGGACTTGCTACTTACTGTGGTGAGACTGGTAACTGGAACAGTTCTGACAGATCTACAGGCTCAGGTTTACTGCATGGATTAGCTTGAATAGCCATATTAAATGAAACAGAATAAAATAAAAACAATTTTACACTGAGTGAAGGCCTGACTTATAGGAACTGGCAGCTTCTGTGGCCCAAGGCACAGAATTAGTTTTGCCACTCGATAATTTGACTGATTCACTTCACCGCCCAGAACAGGACATTTTATGCTTGATTTATATGTAATCAAGTCACCTGCTCAGTGCTAGGAAAGGCCAAGTCAATCCTAATCTGTTGAGTACCGAGTGTCTGCTGAAGAATATAGCACATCAACATGGTTTCTGCCATACTACAGAGATTTTATTAACAAAGTTATTAACTCTTTCTATTCTTGGTTTTTGCAAACTGCAATAACATCATTTCTATCATGGTATATAAAACATTAAAATAAAGTTGAAATCTAACCAAATGTAAGTGTACGCAAATCTGACTCAAGCAAGATTACCGGGACAAGCAGACATTTACCAAGGACCATTTGCCAGAGAGTTTGAATTTCAACAGTTTCTTGGACCATCGGTGGCCAAATTGCAGGCCAATTGTGAAAATGCCACTGCTTTGTTTTTTTAATTGTCCCCCCTGAAATTCAGAAGATACCTTGAAGGAAACTCATTTGATACAGTGGGCACAGTGAAATGGTCATTACCATACAAGTAACATAAACCACGAAAACATCCTATGCTTAACTTGATTTTATCTCATTATTTTCACCAAGTTCCTAAATGTTTGTAAATTGGGTTCATTTTAAATAGTTTCTACATTGTATCATCTGAATCAGAATCCTCTCTTCGAACCTGGAATACAAAGCGATTATTGTGCACTGTGGTATGGAGAAGAGCAGTGGTCCTTCACTCCAGTGGAACATTCTGTGATTCCTTCCATTATAGAGAAAAAGATTTCACAGTATTGGAATATGGTAACCTGGTCATCAGAAATTACCATTCATCATCTGCGAGACAGGGGCACTACAGCTGAGCCCAGTCTTATTGCCTCCCAGGAATGTGTCAGTGGATAGCAATTAGGGGTATGAGCTCTAGCTAATCTTTTTCCCCATCTTAACCCATTACCATGAGCCCAGCACAGCTGAACCAAGCTAATTCAGCATAGATGGAGGAATAAACTCAGGATTTCCCAGGTCTCTATGACACAGGGTGGTACCTTTACCAGTTTAGCCAATTTATCGTTTATAAAATGGAAGATAATAGGCTGCTGAAAAATTAGTATTGTGATGGCAGCTCTGGAATAGAACTATTAGTACTAAGCAAAGGAATGTAGAATTTTCATGGGAGTTAAAAAAAAAATAGTAATTTAAAGGCAGTTAATTGAGTTATGTAAACCTGGGTTACTGACCAATAAAGTTCAATTGCTTAAATTCAACTCTAATCTTTTGTAAATATATATTTTTAAAGTAGCTTGTCCAGTGGAGCACATTCTACAATTCGACTCATAAAGTACAAGTGCATGATCAGGCACAACCCTGTCATTAACAATTAAAGGTGACCTTGTCATATTTAATAACTTCAGAGCAGAGACACTCTTTCAATGCTTAAAGGTTAATGAAAGTTGTCACCGTACCTGTATCAGTCTCGCTGTAGACCACAATCTTGTTTGTTGTGCAATTTGCATCAGAGTTTTCAGACACACATTTTGATTTTGTATGTGTAAGAACTGTACAAGACAAATTCTCTTTAGTTGTTTTTGTAGTGTATGTAGGCACCTTTAGTAATGACTCCACGAGGCAGGGTATGATACTTAAACTGTGTCGACCTGTAGTCCTTTATTTGCAGCTTCTGAGTGTCGACAACAAGCTGTGAGTTCCCTTTTATACTGGGTTACCTGCCGTGTGCAGGCAACCCCTAGGTCTCCAGCAGCAGCACCCTCTGGTGTACCGGTAAGGTGTGTGCAGTATAAGGGTACATTCAATGTGGCATAACAGTGTTACAGACATCACACAGTAAACAGGCATGCATACACAACAATACTCCCCCTGAGCATTTTTCATATCTTTATGAGTCATGACCAGGGAAGGTGATCAGTGGTGGGCTATGGGAGGTTGTGGTGAGGGTTGTGTGGTTGCCAGGTGTGACCCCTGTGCTTGAGGCTGGCCTCGTACGTTTCCCCTCCCTCACACACAAACCAAGTGGGTGTCACTGTTGTGAGATCCCTCGGGGAGGGAGCCACGGCAGCAGTGGGTGGTGTGTATACATTGTGATGTGCATAGTTGTGGGGTGGTGGGCAAGGCCTCAAGACTGGGTGGGCTCCTTGTCCACCAATTTGGATGAGGGTCAGGTCATCCCAGGGTTTGCCAGGGAAGCTGGAGGGTAATGGCCTAATGCTTCTGGTGTTAGCCCTGGTGGTTAGGGGTTGTGGGGCTGGTCTGGTGCAGGTTGCCATTGGTGGTGGCTGGGCTGCTCACTGACCACTGTCCCTGTAGTGGGTCTGCTCCCACTGCCTGTGTGTGTGTCCTGCAAGAGGCATCACATTCGTTCCAAAGGTCCAGGCTACATGGTCAGGTAGCCTGCTGGACCTGGGGGTTTCCCACAGGGGGATTCCATTGGCATCAGCATGGTCCCTGTAGGACCCAATGTCCTTTGGCAGTGTTCTCCCGGTATACATGACACCTTGGCTCTGATCACACATAGTCGAGCCTGCATTATACATTCTAGCATTTGCATCACTTTTGTGTGTCCTGGTTTCAACAGACATGATTACATTAGGCATTTCACAATCTCTATCATTACTGTTAAGCATAATAAACTTGTTCTTAACCTTACTGGCATCTGCATTCATATCATTTGTCACATTAGTTAAACCTGCATCACAATTTATTGTTACATTGCATGCATTTTCATACTTTCACCCTTTAATCGTATCTTAAGCTTTAAAGGCCATGTACTCAAATAGTTGAAACTTCCCCTTTAAATTTCTTTGGTTACCGGTCTCCTTTAAGGGAGCCTTCAAATCCGATTGGCCGCTCGGTGTCATGTGATGCTCCTCCATGCTCACTGGTGGCATGGTGGTGGCCATTTTGTTTACAAGTGTTTCTCCTTGTGCTGCTGGTGCTGCAGCCATTTCCTGGCTTTCCTGCAGGTGGGCTGTGGTGATATTTTCTTCCACAGGGCCACTTCGCCTGATGTGGACCCGGTTCATCCAATTCCTGCCCAGCATCGTGGGACCGTCGCCGGCTACATTGCACAGGGGAAGTTTGTGCAACACGCTGCTCTGGGAGACCTGGACGTCTACACTGCCAACGATTTGGATTTTACCTTTGGTATAGGTGAGCAGCTTTGCCTGGACAGGAGACAGTTTTGGTCGAATGGCAGGATTCATCCATATTTTTTCAAAGGTCATTTGGCTCATCACTGACTGGCTCGCCCCTGTGTCGATCTCCATGGAGACTGAGACCCCATCGATATCCACTTCCATCATCCACGGAGAACTTCCGGTGGAGCAGGTAAAGATTCCATACTCTTCTTCCAGGGTGTGAGCAGCTTCATCTTCATCTGTGTCGGAGCCCTGGTGATCAGCCAACTCATCAGAGACGCGGTGAGTACAGCCTTTTCTGCACATTCTCTGAAGGTGCCCTTTCTCTTTGCAGCCTTTGCATGCATAGTCTTTGCAGTGGCACTGGTGGGCCCTGTGGTTTCCTCCACACGCCAGCACGGGGCCATCCGGTTTGTCCCATGTGGCGGACTCAGGGTTGTGGGACTTGGGGCAGCATTTCTGCCTTTAGAAGTATCCATGCGGTGCACTGCGCTCACCGGTTTAGAGTTCTGGGTCAGTATTCGCCTGGAGTTGCTGGCCGAAACCATGTAGGCCTGGCTCACTTGAATTGCTTTCTGCAGGGTGACCATGATGTCAGCCGAGAGCATTTTGTGTAGGAGGTCTTCGTGGCCGATTCCGATGACAAATATGTCTCTTAGTGCTTCATGAAGGTGGTTGCCAAAATCACACGGTGCAGCTAGTCTTCTTAAGTATGCAGCATACTTGGCAGTTTCTTGGCCCTCAGGTCGCCGGTAAGTGTAGAACCGGTGCCTGGCTGTGAGGATGCTTTCTTTCGGTTTTAGTTGTTCCTGTATGATTGTTACAAGTTGTTCATAGCTCTTGGTGGTTGTCTTCTCCGGGCCTAGTAAGTCCCTGACGAGACCATAGATGGTGGGCCCACAACTGCTAAGCAGGATGGCCCTGCGTTTGTTCGGTAGTGTAGCCGGTGTGTCCCCATCCAGGTCGTTGGCTATAAAGAAATGTTCCAATCTTTTCACAAAAGTGTCCCAATCTTCCCCCTCTGTAAATTGCTGAAAGTTGCTGAGGTTAGACATGTTGAACGTGTAGTTCGTGACCTCGTATTCCCGTCGCCAGTTGTAGTGTATGTAGGCACCTTTAGTAATGACTCCACATGGCAGGATATGATACTTAAACTGTAGAGACCTGTAGTCCTTTATTTGCAGCTCCTGAGTGCCGACAATGAGCTGTGAGTTCCCTTTTATACTGGGTTACCTGCCGTGTGCAGGCAACCCCTAGGTCTCCAGCAGCAGCACCCTCTGGTGTACCGGTAAGGTGTGTGCAGTATAAGGGTACATTCAATGTGGCATAACAGTGTTACAGACATCAGACAGTAAACAGGCATGCATACACAACAGTTTTGGGGCAAACCAGATGGAGCGCAGACACTATGGGATGTGTCATTTATCACAATGACAGCAGGTAGGTAGAAGTGCTCCGAGCAGCCCAGAATAAGTCACCTCTTTTCATATGTAGCAGCTTTAGGGTAGCGATATTGGATTTTAGAGTAAAAAAACATATTTTAAATTGAGTTTAAGTCACAACTTGTAGAACACTGCATTACGTTAACCCATTCCCACCTCGATGCTTGAGGAATTTCCAATATTTTTAAAGGGAATTCATAGCTATTTGGGACTACACTGGATATGGGAATGATACATTAGGAAATCAGCTACTATCATTGTTATCTAACAAGAAGCATTCCAGTTGCCCCTCAATATAATCCCCTCTGACATCCTGCAATCCTTGATATCATTATTTATGACTCTACTGATGATAGGGAAACCATATAAAATCTCCTGTGTAGAATATCCCTCATTTAAAACATGATTTCCGTGCAACTCAATCGGCTGTTATACTGAAGGCCAACTATATCAACATTCACAGCTTAATAATTAAAAATGTCTGACAGTCATCAGCTCTTTTCAATCATTTAAAATTCACTCTGGCGGCCGGAGACTGGTGAGCAACATTCAGTAAATGCAAAACGTCACAGCAACGTGAACAGGCAGTGAAACTTGGCTCGTGTTGGCATTATTGTGAAAACCAAACCCACACTTCATCGTTCAGTGCAGTTTAAAATATTCTCTCCTCTTGTCTCCCTCTTTTCATTTCATTTTCATTTTCCCCTGTTCTCTCCGTCTCATGACCCTCCAGATCTGTGAATACATTTTCTCATTCGAAGTGGAAATAACCAGAGCAATAAATGCCAGCGCTGTGCTCACAGGCCCTCCGCTTGTGTAACACTGCACAAGCTTGGGGTTCTCATGTGTGACACCACCGACAAACGCGATGTGTTGGTAAATCCGTAGCTTCCAACATCATGTCTGATATTTTTTCCAGGATACTCAAATATGAAAATATTTACAGTCCTTCGAATAAAATCTTCTTTTTAAAGAATTTTCAAGTGCTTTTGAGCTATCAAAACCATGGCACTTTGTCATAGGATTCTTCACCCCAATTTAAATTGGATAGCTAATTTTGAATTATTTGTTTTATGCAATATCTCGTATATGTTCATCATGGAAACCTGATGGTTTTTGAAAAGCACAAAAGAAGCAACCGCACGGTCCCCTCCTTTTACAGCTCTCTAGTAATGCTAAAGGAGCATTGTTATTTAGCAGGCTGACTTGCAAGACCCATCACACAGTTTCAAATACGCAGTATCCGATGGCACAATCAAGGCCCAGATAGTGCCACTAGTTTACCAAGCAAACTTGCTGCTACAATGTTTTAACTTCAGGTAAAAACTAATTTTAGCTACTGCAAAGTGGCTTTGCAAAAGGTCTCACCACAGCAATTACAGCCTGAATGAGTCCCAACAGCACTCGAGTGTCTGCTCCTGCAGGTCCAAGAACTTAGACTGCCTGACTGCTTCCCTACAAAGAGGAAAAATCTTTTACTGAACTATAATTGTTTTATAATGATAACTTAGTATAGAATTATTATTTAACCTTACATACAGAGGAAATGATATCCCCCCCCCGCCCCCCCAACCCCAACTTCTTGCTAATGTATGTGATTAGGAAATATCCATGGGGTGAGGGTAAAAGAATCATCACTGATCAGTCTTTGGTTAGAAATCAGGATTCGAGTTATTAATGATCAGCTGTACAGGCATCACATTCTGAAAGCTGTCCTATACCTTTTTGTACTGAGTACATCAATTTCATCAAGTTGCTGAGTAACAATGAGCTGCATATGGGGCCCAAAATTCCACATGGACTTTTTTTGGCGCAGTTGTAGAGGTATGTCCGATTTTTTTTTTTTTTAGTGGCCCGACTGCGCCAAAATAAAAAGTTCCAAGTTTCGCTGACATAACCTTTCATTTTGGAGCGGGTGGAGCTTAAGGTCTGCGCCGAAAAACTGGTGTTGCCAGGGTAACGAGGGATGCTGAGTGTAGATGCAAGCATTCCAAGAGCCTAATTTAAAAAAATTAATTTGTCTGTTTGTAAACTCAACCATGACCCCCTGATGGCCGCACCCCACCCCCCCACCCCCCCCGCTTCTAGTCTGGGCCAAGAGGCCCCTTGCCCCCTCTCCCTCCTCCCCCACCCCCCCCCCCGCCCCCACGTGCTGTGTCTTCAGCTCTGCTGAAACAATGGCGTCTTCTCTCCGCCGATTTTCTCTTCTCTGCGCCAATTTTCTTAAGTGTACGTAAGGTTTTTCAGAAGGGAGCAGTGCGTCGTTTTAGGAAAAAAATCATACTTGGCCAACCTCGCTTAAATGGCCAGAAATGGCGTACCCGGCAGGTTCCGCCCCCAGTGACGTAAAAAAAAATTGGGAATTTAAAAAAAAATCAGACGTACCTACTTTAGAATGGTGCAGAAACCTTGGCGACACTTGCAGATTTTAGTCTGCTCAAAAAAAAGCGTAGGCCAAAAAACGGCGCAGAATGGTGCCGAAAATTCAGCCCATTAACTCAGAGGCGGGGAGGGATTGGCGGGGGCTGCTTTGAGGTCGGGAAATCCGAAAGAACAGGTTTCTCTCAGGTCCTGCCGAATTTAACAGCAGGACCTGATTAACACTTTTTGGGCTGGAATTTCATCAGTCTTCCGCTGCGTTTGTCAGCGGTATTTCTTCGTTTTAGGTGGAAAACCCAAGTGTTCCGCCGGCAGTTTTGAAATACCGCTGGGGAGCAGACCGCCGGCGTGCAACACTCGAAAAACCGCTTCCGCCCGAGTTTGGTCACAGCGGTGACCCGTAGATGGGAAAAAAAACGCCGGGGAAAAACCAGGCAGAGCAGTCCTTGGAACGGCGGTTGGTATGAAACCTGCAAAATAGGTAAGTTTTAAAATAAAATTCCAGCCCTTTGTCTCTGTTTCCCAGCCGCAGCCAGCCAGATTGAGAGGCTGGCCAGCTGACAGGAGGTTATACCTTCGTCACCAGGCCACAATCGGAGAGGGGAGAGAAAGGGGAGAGGGATCAGAGGCCTCGGGAGGAGATTGGAAGATTTATGGGAAAGATCGGAAATGTCAGGGGGTAGAGAAGATCAGAAGTGTGGGGGTTGTGGAGGAGAGCGAAAGGTTCGGTTTGGTGTCCGAGCACATTGGGTGGGTGAAGCAGGTACGTGGACAGGCACTTACCTCTAGGATCCAGCAGTCCTCGCCTACCTTTAGCCATTGGGTTTTCCAAGTCCCAGAAAACTCGACCGGCCAGGGTTAAATTTCAAATGGTGGTTAAATACGAGGCATATAACCTCATTATAATATTGAACTTGCCAACCCGCCTCCTGGGCACAGGTTACTTGCCCGCCTCTCGTCCCGCCTACGTTGGGAGGGTTGGAGGTGCTTTGGGGTTGGGATTCTTTTTTTTTAACATTTGAACATTCCAACTGACCCAAACCCACCCAATTTTGTCGGGTTAAAATTCCCACCAATGAGTCTCAGAAACACCTTTCATAGTTACCGGAATCACTGATTACTGCAAATACTGTTAAACAATCAATGGTACAGAATATTTTTGTGACTTTTTCTTCAGTCTTTTAAAGAGGGCACAGGTTGGATTACAGACAAAGAGCATAGGTGTGGGACTGAGCACGACCCAGCACAGGCACAGCAGGCTGAATGGTCTCCTTCTGGGCCGTAAGTTTCTATGATTCTATGAAGAGTTTGATTATATTCTCCTCAGAAAACAGTAGTGTGAGCTTCTGTAATAGATCTGGAGGGTTTCTACAATTAACTAGGTGAGCCACACACACCAGGAAGATCCCAGGTTTGATCTGTCTGTACTGAGCTGGTTGATCTCAATCAGAGCAGTAGTGGGGTTGCAACACTTGCCCTGAGCGCCCCAGGTCAAAGGGAGAGATTGGGCTCGAGTCCCCCATTTCTGATTGTTATCCAGTGACTCTGCTGGAAGTGCATGTTGTGGATATCAGGTGAAGGGACAATCAGACTTGGTTTCATGCCACCCCTACATCATCATTGAATAGATCGCTGACAGTGTCAAATCCCACACCTAAATAGTGGGCACTTATTAAGGTAGTAGAGAGTAAACTAGAACGTTTTTTTTCCAAAAACAGTATTTTACATTTCAAACTCACTCTCTTACATTGTGATTTTATAGTGAATTTATGTATCATTATAGAACATATATAAATGGGCAAGTTCACTTTGATATTACATTTTTAAAACAGAAGATTAATTTTATAAAAGCTGTGTGTAAAAGCAATCTAATGGTACTAAATATGTTTCGAGCAGGTAGGTACAGATGTTCATTAAATCAAGACCTCAAGAATTAAATCCCAAGCAGTCAGAAATTTGAGTATTCAGAAGCAGCGCCTTCCTTGGCTTTCTTAATGATAGAACCCAATGAATCTCATTGCGTTTGGAGAAAATGGCAATATATCTTGAGCAAGCGAATTACAGAATCAAACGACATTGGATCTGAAACAATGTAGCAACAAAGCTATATTGTTTTTTTTATGAATACTCAAAAAATCCAATATTCTAACCTCTGGTAAAGTATAAAACCCCCTGAAGGACAAGCCTATTCAATCAATATTAGTTCATTTCAATTGAAGAGCCTTACAACGTCTGTGCTGATGATTTTATGGATTTCATTACCTGTTGGTGAGATGATTCCTGGTGATAAGAGACCTGGGACTGCATGGGGCATGATGCGAGAATTTTCTGGCAACGTGACACTCAGGGTACGTTTTGGGGGCCTTCCAGGCCTCGAGCTGTCGAGGGGGGAAAAAAGAAGCTGGTTTTAATTTTTTTGGTTACTTTCAAACAAAGCGTCTTTAAGAGAGATGGCCAAAAATAAGTCTCCCAAACTCTAGTAACAATCATTTTACAGGACCATGAAAAGTAAAACCAGACATTTTACAGAACATCTACCAAACCTTGTTCTAGCCAACCCTTTATTGTCAATTTTTTTGAGGGGAATAAAAGAGCAACAAGTCTGAACCCTAGTCTTTATTTAACATTATTCATAATCGAAGGGATTTTATTACCAGAGCATGTTAAATTAAATGTTTTTATTGTACCACAGGGACTTTTTAATGGCTATTGATTTCTTAACAAATGCAAGAAATATAACACAACTTAGGTCCAAATTATGCTGTATAACTTTTGAAATGCAAAGACCGGGAATGAGTGGAAAGAGTAAGAATTTCTGAATTTACAAAGGCCTCTGCTCATGAGCAGGTCAGATATGATATTAAATGGTTCTCTCCCAAGTGAAATTAACTGTATAAATATATTCATTTTAAAATGATAAGATTTCAATGTTAAAAATGTTTTACTGTTCCAAGAATTGGATTCAAAGTAGAAATAGTTCCAAAAGAAAATGTAATTAACAAAAAAAAACCTGATCTGTTTTGAATTGATTTTCAAAGCACACGAGGAGGCTGTCTGAAAATGAGACTGGAATTAGAACGGATTGTTCAGATCACAGCAGAGAAGGGGATGGGGTTGTCCAAATGTTTCCAGAGAGTGAATTTAAACGAGATTCATAAAAAGGAAACGAGAAATATTTCGTAAGAGTTTCCAAGAACTTTGCGCAACTGAGGGATAAGAAGAACAACACTGCGGGTCAGAAAAGATGAAAGTGAGAGCTTTTTTACTAGATAAGTTATAAATACATCATTGACTTGTTCAGGGATTAATAACTTTATTCTCAGTGCCTGAAGATCTCATTTGTGCTGAATCCCCTACAGCAACACAATCCCAATCATAAATCCCCAAACAGATCAATAGTGTGCATTTTCAAGTGTACAGGCAGAAAAAGACGGCAAACTGTGCAAAAGATTTTCATTCAAAATAATTAATATCTGAAATGTTCAACAGAATGAAACGAGCTTACTGATTTAATGTTGCTTTAACAGATTAGGGACTTGTAGTAAATATAATGAAGGTTATTTAAACTGTCAAAAGCAGGAGGATACAGAACAACTTTTTTTTTTTAACGAGCCGTTTTAATGAATCCCTTTAAAAAATAAGTTTCCGCTATAAAGTCATAAAACCTAACCAGGTTTGTTGACACAAGGCTGCCATTAAACTTTCCTAGTTTTCAAAGTAGAACTAGCTCCTTTGTGTGCCATTTTTTCAGCAGAGAGCTAGAAACACGGCTTTTCCTCTCCAACTGATGGTTAGCACTTTCTGATCCCTCTTTTACAGTCAAAATGCAAACTAGACTTATCCAGAGCAACCAAAGTTCAGCTTGTTGATTTGGTTCAGCCCGATTCAAGTTGAGCTCATGAAATTACTGCCAGGGTCACGGCCGAAAACTAGACTGAACTGGCATCATCTGCGTGCGCACATTGTACAGCGTTTCGTGAAAATGCTCAGTGTAAAATTCCTTTGTCATATAACAACATTGCACAATTTACCCTCGCTTGGTTCAGATTGATCGGGTTTCAAAGCCTAGTGTGATATGCAACACAAAACATCTCTTTGCGTATTTGTGTGTTCACTATTACCCTCGCTTATTTTTACTGCTACAGATGTCTCTGCTTTCCAGCTGTGTGAGGGTGCTCTCAGATCACTGCCAGCACTACAGTAACCAATTGCTGGGAAGTGCATGGAAGCTGCCTGCAGTAACTTACCCTTGGATTTTCCCTCTGGTCCTTCACAGAAATGCCTTGACTCTGATTGCCCCATCCTGTCATGGCTCAGTCCAATTAGCAACTTGCATTGTGGAGAACCATAACCATGGAAACTATGGTCCACCGCTTACTCCATGTCACTACACATTGGCACACAAACATGCTGTGCCATTGGAACATTAATCCTGTTTATTTTAAAAAGGAGGCTCTCTTATTTTTTGCATTTGGCATTTATTTTTAACCCTGATAAACACTTAGGAGAGAAATTGGTCCCGGTCGCACAATTTCCAGGTGCAACCTCTCGTAACTGGTTCCCCCCCAGAATTACACTGGTTTGCAAAATTGGCAGCAGGCGAAATCCAGGTGTCCAGGGCGCCCGCCTAAAACAGGATCTGGTCTCCTTGAATATGCTAATCAGGATCCTGACACTCGTTATTAGCCCAATGCCCAATTTGGCATATGCTGGACGGCGCTAACATTCATTGTTCCTTACCAGTATTGCTCCTCCTGGCTTCACAACAGTACTGTGGGCCACTGCCAACCTGGGTTAGTCCCCCTCTCCCATTCGCCTCCATATGCCCTTCCCCCATACTCCTGCAGGGAGGGGCTGTGACTTGCCTGCGGGCTGGCTCCACATTGGAGTTGGCCAAATTTACCAGGGCCCCGACCGGCAAATTACATCAGGATGTCCGCTTGGTGTTCACAGCTTACCGGTTTCAGGGAGCTGAGGCCCAATGTGCAGCAAGCCCCAGCTCGACGGTTACAGGCGCGTGTTTCATGGGCACCAACCACTCCGTGCCAGTTTCCGGCAATTAACCAATTTCTCCCCCTTAGTAGGTATCAGGTTCTAGTAATGCATGAAAAGAGAGTGCAATATTGGGAGTAAAGGGATGATTTCCCTGTTGTGTGCCTGGCGAGCTGGAGCACAACTGGAGCAGGGATCTGGGAGTGAAGTCCCAACATTAATTTCCTTCCAGGCTGCAATTCCTTGCTCTTCTATTCGTGAGCTGAAGCACTTGTGGCCATTTCATGCACGAGCCTCATTAATGCCCGAGATCTGATACTAAAAATATTTAAATGAACACTGCTCCCTGGCAATTGTGCTGGGTTTTCCCTTTCTTGCTTTGTGCATCCACTTGGAATGAGCACAAGGAAATCTCCAAAAAGAGTGACTTGCATTTTTATAGCGTCTTTCACGGCCTCAGGACATCCAAAAGCGCTTTACAACCAATGAAGTACTTTTGAAGCATAGTCACTGTTGTAATGTAGGAAATGCGACAGCCAATTTGCACACAGCAAGCTCCCACAAACAGCAATGCGATAATAATCTATTTGTTAATGATGTTGATTGAGGAATTGGCCAGGACACAGGAATTAACTCCCCTGCTTTTCTTCAAAATAGCGCCATGGGATCTTTTACGTCCACCTGAGAGCGCAAATGGGGCCTTGGTTTAACGTCTCACCCAAAAGACAGCACCTCCGACAGGGCAGCACTCCTTGAATACTGCACTGGAGCGTCAGCCTAGATTCTTGTGCTCAAGTCTCTCGGTTGGGACTTGAACCCACAACCATCTAACTCAGAGGCGAAAGTGCTGCCAACTGAGCCATGACTTGCAGCTTTTAAATAGCTCCCTGGAAGGGTATTTTGGCAATGTTTATTATTTTGCTTTAGTGCAGTGTTCTTGGTGAGATAGATGCATTGGTCAGTGTGGCCAGTGCTTTTATTGTCAGTGAGCACCATGGCACCCACATGCCCAATGTTGCTATGATGGTGCATTTCCCAAAGTGCAGAGAGTTACTCATTGCTACCATGTGTCCAACTTGAAATCCTTGGGGGATGTGCATGTGTGTGGCAAGGCGTTAACTGTACTTTGCACCTTGAGCATGTACCCTAAGGCATGGGATATGATGAAAAAGCTGTATGGTTGTATGAAGGCTTGGCATGGGTGAGCAGTAAAGGTGGAGAACTACTGTTGTTTCATCTTACATTGCCAGATCCCTTAAAGTGTGCCATCTTCTCCCATATCTGTTTCCAGGTGCTGGAGTTACTGCAGACAGCATTCAGTCTGGTCGACACCATCTTCCAGGCATGGTGCACTGCACTTCTCTGGGAATGGTGTTCTGGAGTGCCAAATGGGGCAGGCCTTCTCAAACATACCAAATTCAGCAGAATATCCACTTTTCTATCCATCAATTAGCAGTTGGGGTCAGCAATACCCTGTCAGAGACTCTGATTTGTCTGTCCTTCCAGCTTCACCTGCAAGTTATTCTCCCCCAGCTATTTCAAAGATTACTGCCCAAGTGGTGAAGTCGAAAATCTGCCCCATGTGGAAGATTTGCACGAGAGCGGTTGCTCAGAAGACATAAATGTGATTTTGCTGTCCAGTGTCAAGGGGAGGTCCACATAAGGCAAGATTGATGAAAGTTGGTCCCTTTGGGTCGGTTGACAGCACTGCCCACCTGTGACCAACTTAAGTGTCATATCCATCCAGAAAAGCACAGCCCTCCCCCTTCACATGAGCTGGCCGCTGCCTCTGACAGCACTGGAACCACCTCATTTAAATCACAAGGGTATCTCCAATGGGGTTCTTGCCAACTAAAACAACCCTCTTGGTTAAAGATATTAAAGGGACATGGGACTATATGACTGGGGAGCAAAAACTGTGAACCAGCCACATAAACATGAATTACCTCTTTGTATCCCTCTATTTGACACACAAACAAAAAGAGGGCTTGCCAAACATTTTTGGATAAGCCGGTACCCCTTTAATATGACTGATGTGTAGAATTTAAATTTTAAAATGGATACCTTCTTGGGAGGGCATGGGGTGTAGTCTACACGCACGCACACACACGCACACACTGCCCACACACACACTGCCCACACACACGCATGCACGCACGCATCGAGTTCCTGCAATAAAATTGTACGCCCAGCTAAAAAATATTTTTAAATGATGAAGTCTTTCAATTAAAAAAAATGATATGAACAGAATATTCACTGACATTTGCTTAGTTATAATTTCACCAACAAATGGGCGCAACCAAAATGACGCACAAGCATCATTCAGTCAGAGCTCCTCACTTGATAAATGTTGTGCCTTGTACAACTCCCATGTCTTCAAGCCTGACAGATACCATCACTGCCCTAAACAGAGTAGGGTAGAGTTTCTGCTCGTTTGCGCTGTTTTTTCAGCGCAGTTCGTTCAAAATCGGACAAACCAGCGCAAAAGATTGAGGAATTTTAAATGCAAATTATGTCCAGCGCAAATCAAGTTTCCACCCTCTTTCGCGCTGATTTAGAAATCATCGTGCTGGATGCCGGCCCTGCCTACAAAACTGGCCACGCCCCAGGTCAAATTAATCAGCATGGCGAGTTTCTGCCAGTTCCGCCCATCTGCGGCCCTTCGAGGAAGCTCTTAAAATTAAGCTGTTGTTTTTTTGTAGGTGCAAAGGCATGGACAGGCACCTTTTAAAAATTAAAACTCTACTCCGGTATATATAGTTTAATTGAGAAGTATTCAAACACCAGCTGTGATTTTTTTAATGTGCTCTCTGCTTCTTTTACAGAGCAAGATAAATTAAATAATACCACAGCAAAACTATTATATAGACAACTGACTATTTAAAATCGTTTGTAAATATTTTTTGTAGCACTTTGGATTAATTATGAGTCAAACCACATGGAGTTCCTGCAAGGCCTGAACATGTTAAGTATGTGAAGCATTGAATGGTTTTTGATGTGTTTTTTTTAATATCGGTTATCAAACTATGGAATAACTCTTTGAAAGAAATGATTGTGCTGTCAACGAACACAAATGGTGGTAGAGTGACCTCACTAACTGTGAGCAGGCGACGCTTCCAGTACATGGAAGAGCTCAATGAATAATGCAGGTTATGTTTGTGTTCACAAGTTTCTCTTTCCCCACTTACGGATTGGGGTTAATCTTGTTCGCAGTGCCATGTGGGAGAGGTGCCAGGAAAAAGTTTGCCATTTCTCCCAGGGAGAGAGGAAAAATTGAAGATCATTCATCTGGATATCTTCTCACCTATAAATTTCAGCAGCCAGCTCAAGAGCAAATTTGGCAGAGGTTGGGAAGCAAGATTCTGCCTCCCTTATGACATCAAAGGAGACTTGGAGAAATATTTTTAAAACATATTGTATTCCCGCTTTTCATCGCTCTATATTGGGGGCTGATCCTTCAGTTGCCTACACCCTGAGCTCTGGAATTCCCTCCTTAAACCTCTCCACCTCTCTACCGCATTTCTCTCCTTTAAAACACTCCTCAAAACCTACCTCTTTGACCAAGCTTTTCATCACCTTTCCTCCTATCTCCTTAAATGGCTCAACGTCAAATTTAGTTTGATAACGCTTCTGTGGAGCGCCTTGTGACTTTTTACTTTGCTAAAGCGCTATATCAACGCAAGTTGTTGTTGTAACTGATATCCAAGCAAACAGCTCCGAGAATTTACTGAGTCTGACAATGTGGAGCTGTTCATTTTACGAGTGCATTTCTTTTTTGCAAAATTTCTGAAGCTCCACTTCAACAACCGACAATGGATCCCTGTGACTCCACAGAGCTTCAGCGACCCCTTGACAAAAACACACTCCATGCAACAAGTATAATCTCGGGAAGCAGATTTAAATACCTGCGCAATTACTGAAATACCTGCTTCTGTATTGATGCTGAAGGAGATCAGTGTCGAGGCAAATGTTGTGAGTGCTAAGCATTTCCTAGGTATTTTGTTTTGGTGAATATCTGCATTTTCAGAGGTTTCTCTGTCGAGCTTCCAGGTCAACAACCCAACATTGGTAGGTTGGCAGCAATGCAACTGCTCTCTTTGCACACCAATCACACCACACCTTTTCCAGTGATTGCTGATTATTTAGAGACAGAGACTGGAGAAAGCCCACAATCAATCTGCACTCTCCTAAGACGCCAATCATTCTGACAACAGTGATGAGGAGTGGGCACATTTCAAGGGAGTTCTCTTTGGCCTGTATTCCTCCCAATGCTCCACTCTTTAGTTACTGCAGTGAATCAATACAAAGACTCCACAGTGGTTTCTGTAAATAAGAATGTTTATCAAACTACTTACTCCTCGTTTCTTTTCATTCGGAAAGATGTCCCACTAATGCCTTTTGGTATTTACCATGGAACACAGGAACCCCAAAAGCTTTGTAACACTCTGGGGTGCTTTGATCCTCAAAGCTTTCTTTCCCACCCCCTCCCCATTTAAGCATTTAAGATCTGAAAAGTTAGCAAAAATTGTTAGAGATGTTAACAGATTCCTAATGATCCCCATCCTAACTGTTAGTACTGTTTTCCTTTGGATTACTATCATTGCAAACGACATGTTTTACTCGGCGAGAGCAGCAGAAACAATGTGCTAATAAATCATCAAATGTAGGAAGCTGGACTCTCCAGGTTCAGGGACCCCAATTTAAAAGCCTATGAAATAGTGGACTGAGGAATTTCTGGCAAGTGCATTCCGCGAAACCACTGGAACAAGGGATAATGGAGAGACGTCAATGTAAATATACGTCACTTTATATCATCTCGAATAGTGGAGGCATTCCGATTAAATGTCCTTCAATAGCAGGAATGCCTGGCTGTAGAAATGTGCCACTAATTGTGGGTCATTATGATCTTTAGCGCAGTTTTCACTTTTTAGCAACTGACAGAATTTGACCTTTTATGTTTTTCAAATAATGAAGCTAGGTAGAAACAATTTGAGAAGTGCACAGCTGTATTTAAGAGAGGTACTAAAGAGTACAATTGTATCTGGTGTGAATTCAATCTGCCCTACTGTGGATGTAATTCCATTGTTGTTAAAAGCCGAAACACACAGCACTTTCACAAGAGGCTGAATTACTGTCATCTTATGCATAATCTCTGACTACAATAGTTGTGATCTTGCTCTTATTGATGGCTTACATAGTGAATAATATGCTTGCCAGCACACTTGTCCAAAGGGACTGGTGCTTATTTTGGCTTCTTTCAAATAAATGAACCTGTAATTATTTGTAATCCTGAGTACAGCAGTCAACAGAAAAATAAAGAAACCTGTTCTAGAATTCATATGGGAAAACAAATTCATCGCGCTATTATCAGTAGTCTTGAATTCATTCGCTGAAGACCTTTGTCTGTAAAGGGTTATTGAATTAATAGTATATTGTTCGTGCTTTGCTCAAAATATAATTCTTCATGTGAAAGTTACTTTAAAATATAATTTCTTTAGATATGTGACTGAAACAGAAGCATTTTGAAAGATACTTTCCGTACCCACAGTTACCCACGAATTAGAGTCTCATTATTGTTAATCGTGTTTTAAAAATGCATGTGGGTGAGATCTTAACCTGTTTGTTTTTTTCTCTTGGAGCCGAACTGTCGAAGATGAATAAT
The DNA here is from genome assembly GCF_044704955.1 of Pristiophorus japonicus. NCBI lineage: Eukaryota > Metazoa > Chordata > Chondrichthyes > Pristiophoridae > Pristiophorus > Pristiophorus japonicus. The sequence goes on along the minus strand of NC_091982.1, from coordinate 84,362,946 downwards.
GCACATTTTGAGTCAAAGTTTCCCTGACGAAGTGGAGAAGTCCCAGGCCACCAGTTACCACAAGTGCTCTCCTTCCAGTTGAATAGTGCACAGGGAGCTATTTCTACTGCTGTGTGAATTTCTGTCCAGGTTTAAACAGCAGCACCTTTGAACCAAAATGATGCTTAGGCTTACCGTTAGATACTCACCACCAGCATATCTGAACAATATTTGTATAATCAGTTATATTTTGAAGAGCTTTCTGTAACAAATAGGTTTGTATGAATAACATTTTTGAGGAGTCTGCTCACTCTACCCCCTCCATTCCCTCCCTCCCTAAATGATCTAACAGGATGGTACGGTAGCATAGTGGTTATGTTACTGGACTAATGATCTGGAGACGTGAGTTCAAATCCCACCACGGCAGCTGGGGAATTAAGTTAATTAAATAAATCTGGAATATAAAAGCTAGTATTAGTAATGGTGACCATGAAACTACTGGATCGTAAAAACCCATCTGGTTCACTAATGCCCTTTAGGGAAGGAAACCTGTCGTCCTCACCCAGTCGGGCCTATATGTGACTCCAGACCCACAGTTGTGTGGTTGACTCTGAAATGGCATAGCAAGCCACTCAGTGGTACCAAACCGCTAGAATAAAGTCACTGTACCACATGGAAGGCGTCTTCTTGAGGGCAATTAGGGATGGGCAATATATGCTGGCCTTGCCAGCGACACCCACATTCCACGAACGAATAAATTTTAAAAAAGGAGCATAAGTGACAGTTCTAAGATCCGATTAGATTGTTTTGTCCTTATGAAACTTTTTCAATGCATGGATACATTTCTGGCTGATCTTCATACATGGGCTACCCATATAGCCTTGCATTCTGGTGAAGGACTCTAATTTCAATTAACTTACTTTAGTTTGTACAGGTTGGTAAATTAAGCTAAAATGGTACTTTCTGATCAGAAAAAAACTTGGTGAGAAGTTTGGGCTAGTATAAATTAAAAGGTGTATGTAGCAAAACAAAACAAAGGCCTTTCTTTGAGGTGTTGTTGCTTCAGGTCCCACTCCAAGGACTTGAGCACATAAATCTAGGCTGGCACTCCAGTGCAGTACTGAGGAAGTGCTGCATTGTCAGATGTGCCGTCTTTTGGATGAGACGTTAAACCCAGGCCTCGTCTGTACTTTCAAGTGTCCTGGCCAGAATTTATCCCTCAATCAACATAATAAAAATAGATTATCTGATCATTACCACATTGCTGTTTGTGAGAGTTTGCTGTGCGCAAGTTGGCTGCCGTGTTTCCCACATTCCAACAGTGACTACACTCCAAAAGCTGTAAAGCACTTTAAGATGTCCGGTGGTCATGAAAGACACTATATAAATGCAAGGCTTTCTTTCAAAAGGCACCATCTGAGAAAGGCAGGTCGTGCAGCCTGCAGCTCTCCTCCGTAGTTCAGCTCAGCACTTTACTTCACAGTGGGAACAGCTGCTTTGATATATACTGGTGTAGTAAATTCCTGTGTATTAAAACCCACCACCTTATCAACCACATATTGCACGTGGAGATAAAAAGAAAACCTACGAACACTGGAAATTTTAAATGAAAACAGGAAATGCTGGAAATGCACAGCGGGTCAGTCAGGATGCTTACTGTGCTTTTTCAGCAATTTCTGTTTTAGTTACGCATTATTATTTGTCTTCTCAATCATTATTATTAAATGTAAAGAAAGAAAGACAGCATTTTTAAAGCACCTTTCACGACCTCAGGACGTCCCTAGCATTTTATAGTCAATATACTTTTACAATATACTGCTGTAAGATAGGAAACACGGCAGCCAAATTGTACACAGCAAGATCGCACAAACAGCAATGAGATCAATGAAATGATCACCTATTTTTTTTAGTGATGTTGGTTGAAGGATAAATATTGGCCAGGACACCAGGGAAACTCCCCTACTCTTCTTCAAATAGTGCCATGGGATTTTTTGTCAACCTAAGGGCAGGCGGGGCCTCAGCTTAATGTCTCGTCCGAAAGACGGCACCTCCAACAGTGCAGCACTCCCTCAGTACTGCACTGGAGTATCAGCCTAGATTATGCACTCCCTGCAGTGGGACTTGAAGCCACAACCTTCTGACTCCGAGGCAAGAATGCTACCACTGATCGACACTTGTAGCCCTTAGACAACGCTCTTCAATTTGAAGCCAGCATGTTTCCTTCTACCTTTATATTATTCCAAGTCCACAGTACAATATACTTGACAAAATGCATCACATAGTTTTGTTTGATGCATATTTTTAAGTTTTATTTACATAGACATAGAAACATAGAAAATATGTGCAGGAGTAGGCCATTCGGCCCTTCGAGCCTGCACCACCATTCAATAAGATCATGGCTGATCATTCACCTCAGTACCCCTTTCCTGCTTTCTCTCCATACCCCTTGATCCCTTTAGCCGTAAGGGCCATATCTAACTCCCTCTTGAATGTATCCAATGAACTGGCATCAACAACTCTCTGCGGTAGGGAATTCCACAGGTTAACAACTCTCTGAGTAAAGAAGTTTCTCCTCATCTCAGTCCTAAATGGCTTACTCCTTATCCTTAGACTGTGTCCCCTCGTTCTGGACTTCCCCAACATTGGGAACATTCTTCCTGCATTTAACCTGTCCAGTCCCATCAGAATTTTATGTGTTTTTATAAGATCCCCTCTCATCCTTCGAAACTCCAGTGTATAAAAGCCCAGTCGATCCAGTCTCTCCTCATATGTCAGTCCAGCCATCCTGGGAATCAGTCTGGTGAACCTTCGCTGCATTCCCTCAATAGCAAGAATGTTCTTCCTCAGATTAGGAGACCAAAACTATACACAATATTCCAGGTGAGGCCTCACTAAGGCCCTGTACAACTGCAGTAAGACCTCCCTGCTCCTATACTCAAATCTTCTCGCTATGAAGGCCAACATACCATTTGCCTTCTTCAATGCCTGCTGTACCTGCTTGCCAACATTCAATGACTGATGTACCATGACACCCAGGTCTCGTTGCACCTCCCCTTTTCCTAATCTGCCGCCATTTAGATAATATTCTGCTTTCATGTTTTTTCCCCCAAAGTGGATAACTTCACATTTATCTACATTATACTGCATCTGCCATGCATTTGCCCACTCACCTAACCTGTCCAAGTCACCCTGCAGCCTCTTAGCGTCCTCCTCACAGCTCACACTGCCACCCAGTTTAGTGTCATCTGCAAACTTGGAGATATTCCTTCATTCAAATCATTAATATATATTGTAAATAGCTGGGGTCCCAGCACTGAGCCCTGCAGCACCCCACTAGTCACTGCCTGCCATTCTGAAAAGGACCCATTTATCCTGACACTCTGCTTCCTGTCTGCCAACCAGTTCTCTATCCACGTCAGTACATTACCCCCAATACCATGTGCTTTAATTTTGCACACCAATCTCTTGTGAGGGACCTTGTCAAAAGCCTTTTGAAAGTCCAAATACACCACATCCACTGGTTCTCCCTTGTCCACTCTACTAGTTACATCCTCAAAAAATTACAGAATATTGTCAAGCATGATTTCCCTTTCATAAATCCATGCTGACTTGGACCGATCCTGTCACTGCTTTCCAAATGCGCTGCTATTTCATCTTTAATAATTGATTCCAACATTTCCCCCACTACTGATGTCAGACTTACCAATCTACAATTGCCCGTTTTCTCTCTCCCTCCTTTTTAAAAAAGTGGTGTTACATTATCTACCCTCCAGTCCATAGTAACTGATCCAGAGTCGATAGACTGTTGGAAAATGATCACAATGCATCCACTATTTCTAGGGCCACTTCCTTAAGTACTCTGGGATGCAGACTATCAGTCCCCAGGGATTTATCGGCCTTCAATCCCATCAATTTCCCGAACACAATTTCCCACCCAATATGGATTTCCTTCAGTTCCTCCTTCTCACTAGACCCTCGGTCCCCTAGTACATCCGGAAGGTTATTTGTGTCTTCCTTTGTGAAGACAGAACCGAAGTACTTGTTCAATTGGTCTGCCATTTCTTTGTTCCCCATTATAAATTCACCTGAATTTTACTGCAAGGGACCTATGTTTGTCTTCACTAATCTTTTTCTCTTCACATATCTATAGAAGCTTTTGCAGTCAGTTTTTATGTTCCCAGCAAGCTTCCTCTCATACTCTATTTTCCCCCTCCTAATTAAACCCTTTGTCCTCCTCTGCTGAATTCTAAATTTCTCCCAGTCCTCAGATTTGCTGCTTTTTCTGGCCAATTTATATGCCTCTTCCTTGGATTTAACACTATCCCTAATTTCCCTTGTTAACCACGGTTGAGCCACCTTCCCCGTTTTATTTTTACTCCAGACAGGAATGTACAATTGTTGAAGTTCATCCATGTGATCTTTAAATGTTTGCCATTGCCTATCCACCGTCAATCCTTTAAGTATCATTTGCCAGTCTATTCTAGCAATTCACGTCTCATACCATCGAAGTTACCTTTCCTTAAGTTCAGGACTCTAGTCTCTGAATTAACTGTGTCACTCTCCATCTTAATAAAGAATTCTACCATATTATGGTCACTCTTCCCCAAGGGACCTCGCACAACAAGATTGCTAATTAGTCCTTTCTCATTACACATCACCCAGTCTAGGATGGCCAGCCCTCTCGTTGGTTCATCGACATATTGGTCGAGAAAACCATCCCTAATACACTCCAAGAAATCCTCCTCCATCATATTGCTACCAGTTTGGTTAGCCCAATCTATATGTAGATTAAAGTCACCCATGATAACTGGTGTACCTTTATTGCATGCATCCCTAATTTCTTGTTTGATGCTGTCCGCAACCTCACTACTATTGTTTGGTGGTCGGTACACAACTCCCACTAGCGTTTTCTGCCCTTTGGTATTCCGCAGCCCCACCCATACAGATTCCACATCATCCAAGCTAATGTCCTTCCTTACTATTACGTTAATTTCCTCTTTAACTAGCAACACCACCCCACTTCCTTTTCCTTTCTGTCTATCCTTCCTGAATGTTGAATACCCCTGGATGTTGAGTTGCCAGCCTCGGTCACCCTGGAGCCATGTCTCCATATATCATATTCATTCATTGCTGCCTGTGCAATTAATTTGTCCACCTTATTACGAATACTCCTCGCTTTGAGGCACAGAGCCTTCAGGCTTGTCTTTTTAACACACTTTGCCCTTTTAGAATTTTGTTTCAATGTGGCCCTTTTTGATTTTTGCCTTGGGTTTCTCTGCCCTCCTTAAGTATAAAATGGCAACCAATAGTTACTTCCAGCCCACACAATTATCAACAAAATACAGTTGTGAAATGTATATTTGCCTGTGGACTCTGGGATTTCTCTATAATTTAAAATACTACACCCCAAAGCACTTTATAGCCAATGACGTACTTTTGAAGTGTAGTAATTGTTGTAATGTAGCAAATGCGGCAGCCAATTTACACACAGCAATGTTCCACAAACAGCAATATAATAATGAATAGAAAATCTGTATTTGGTTTTGGAATAAATATTGGCCAAGACACCAGGGAGAACTCCCATGCTCTTCTTCAAAATAGTGCCATGGGATCTTTTACATCCATCAGAGAGGGCAGACAGGGCCTCCGTTTAATGTCTCATCCAAAAGATGGCACCATTGACAGTGCAGTAAAAGGCCAGAGTTCTGACATACTTGGCCATCCTTTAATGATCAACGCAGTTGGTCTCTTTGCAATATACCAAGGATCCACTAACTTCACATAGTTACTAACTAAACTTCGGTGTAGGCAACTTAACAGCGGCATCTTTTATTCCTCCTCAAAAGTGTTCTGTTTCTCAGTATTTGCTTCAGCCTAAACTCTGCTTGCAGTAATGTTACTTCCACTCTATCCAAACTGTTCAATAATTGTATCTGAGCCAATGCCACAATGCTTAGAAAGTATCAAATCTTAGTAAGCATAGTCCGAAACAGAAGCTTTTGGTTGTATCTAGCTTAACAAAAAACTTTCTAAAATATGTTTTTCCTCTTGTACAGCACTAGACTTATTGGCAATAGAAGTATGCGTGCACTTGATGTGGTCTACAAATGTAGACCTAACGCACATGATCTTGTGCAGAATGTGAAAGAGCTTTACAGTAGTTTTCTAAATCAAATGGATGCGAATGGGATCTAGTTGGACTTTTCACATGTTTCCTATTTCACATCAATACTGATCTTGGGACGTTTTCTCTTTCCATTCCACGGAAGTGCAGGTAACAACTAGAAGAAACAATGAATTGGTTGGAACATTCATAAATCTGAGGTTTGCATTCAGAGTGCCAAAAATTGAATTTGCAAATCTCTTGTTTGATCCGACAGGCTGAAGCCCTGTAAACTGGTGAATTACTAAAATGGTACTCAAATGGCTCTCCTGGTATTCTGATATATAATTAGGATTCCCAAGTAAAACTCACCTCCCAACTTTGAAAAGCCCAACTCAGGAACACCCTGCCACGATATAGAAAACATCATATATGCACTTTGTGTGTGCGTTTAGTATTTTCTATTGAGGTCAGTCAGCATTAGGAAGAAAATTGCTTTCACCCAGGGCAGTCATTGTATCTTGTACCATCAAGGACCTCTCTCAAGAGCAAAACTCCACTGGTGCAGCAGTTAAGGAAACAAAGAGCTAGATTTTGAGACGTCTTGCTTAGCAGAAAGAGGGCGGCCGGCAGCGCCCAGAAAATGGAAGAACTTTGTGTTCGGTCCCGTCGTTATGGCCGTCTCCATTTTGCCAAGATCCATTTTGCACAGGGCACAGAGTTAATTTAGATATCTATATTGGAGTCCAGTGGAGTCAATAGGCTCCTGATGCCATTTTAGGATTAGGTGACAGCTGTGGCTCAGTGGGTAGCAGTTGCACCTTTGAGTCAGAAGGTTTTGGATTCGAGTCCCACCCCAGGGACTTAAGCACATAGTCTTGGCTGGCATTCCAATGCGGTACTGAGGGAGTGCTGCACTGTTGCAGGTTCCGTCTTTCAGGTGAGACGTTATACCAAGGTCCAATCAGCCCTTTCAGGTGGATGTTAATGATCCCATTCAATGTTGAAGAAGAGCAAGGGAGTTCTCCCTCATGTTCTGGCCAATATTTATCCTACAAGCAACATCACTAAAACAGATTATCTAGTCATGTATTTCATTGTTGTTGGTTCCTACATTACAACAGCGAGTACTCTTCAAAAGTACTTCATTGGCTGTAAAGTGCTTTGGGAGGTGGTGTAAGATGCTTATATCAATGCAAGTTCTTTCTTTCTGAACTGGGAAGAGCATGTACTATTCATTGAGCCAGTCGACACTCTCCAACCAGCATCAGCTGGCAATCTGGCCAAAGAGGGGCCTAAAGGCATGAACATCACAAACCAGCCTGGATCGCTGCCACTCTGGCTCTTCCACCTGCCCTCCCCTTCCACCCCCTCCACTTCTTCTGAAATTAGAGCACAACCCCCACAGATTTGCCTTCTTCTGGCCCGCCATATAACCCAACAGTCCGGAGCCCATCAATGCCTCAAAATGGATCGGGTCTCCCGTCGAGATTATCGGACAACCGACCGGTAGATTTCATCAGCCAATCACCTGAAGTCCACTCTGGGTGGTGCGGCAAATCTACCCAATAGTGGCAATGCTGGAAATTCAGGTGCAGAACTCTAAATCAGAGATGAGTGTGTCTCTGAGTACATAGTAAATATATCATTGCATATTTAGCTATTAGTCAAGAGCAAAATGTTGTGATATCTCCCTCGTGTTACAGAGCGTTGCTTGAGTACTTTGGTAGTTAAACTTAATTTCAACCTTTTGCTCTTTTAGAGGCAAAATGTGTCCAGAGCTACGAGCAACATGACACTCTCTGGCTCACTGATGGCAAAACAATCAGACTGCAGAACGAATGTACTCTATTACATTACTAATCTGATTACAGCCAGGCATCGATGCAAAATGAACAATCAACATTAATCACTTTTGTGGTTGTTCAAGCTCTTAACTTGATACTTTGTGTTATTTATTGCAACGGGTATACAAGCAAATGCTGTTTTATTGCACAATATGGACCCACTACATGATGTCCAGTTTATCAGAGACAATTTTTTCACTTGTTTACTAATTCAGTTAGACAGTAAGCTGTAGAGGCAAGGGCTATGACCAAAAGAACACACACCTTATAATCTATTCGACCTCTCTTCACCATCAAAGCCCATCTGATTGTGAACGTCTTCCCCTTCTCAGTGTCGTGTGCCATTCTAATAACACCCGTGCCTTGATTTTGATCATTGCACAACCCACAAAATCTTGAACGTCTCTTGGATCTTGTAATGTCCAACATATTGGGAGTGTTGTTGGTTTAAAAATGGTCTAAGGTTGTTACATGACATCTTGCTACAGTAATAAATATGTAACGTACATGGTTTGCTTAAGTATATAGCTGGAGAAATCAGCTTGAAACCAGTCATACAGGAAATGTAGTATGCTACAGAGTACAAGATCTAACCTCCACAATTTGTAGCCGATAGTTTCTTCATTAATTTCTATAAAATAAATACACATTAAAATAAAGTTGCCATACCCCTATATGGTTGAAATTATTAGTCAAGTCAAAGAGGCCTCTTTTAGAGGTCTAATTTACCCGACAATATTTCCATGTTATGAATCATATATTGACTATTTTGATGTATGTCAAAGGAACATCAACAGATAGTATAGTACTGTAGTATAGTATTAGGCACAACTCCCTATAATAACCCAAAATTTTGGCCCTGAAGTTCCGGTCAGAGGTTTCCTTCGGACGAATGCCTCCGACCCGAAATTATTTTGCGAAAGTACCTGGTGGTCTCAGTGGCGCCTTCGATTCCGGTCGGAGGCCTTCTTTTCCCACGCATTGCAGCGCGTACCTGTCTTTGAGATACGGACTGAGAAGCTGGAGTCACATGGGCCTGGACAACCAATCACAGTACAGTATTCTCATTGATAGTAATGGGAACTCCCATTTTACGAGTTCCCATTACTATCAATGAGAATACCCCTTAAAACACCCAAACACAACATAATAAATTTAAAAAACACTTCACATATTTAAAATTAATTGAAATTAAAGTTAATTAAATGTTTTAGAAAAATATATATTTTGGTTTTTTTTAAATGTGTTTTAATAGGTTTTAAAATAAACTTACCTTAATGGACAGGGTTTTTACTATAACAGTGTATTTAAATTAAATTTTTATATGTTTTAAAACTCTTACGCTAGTAAAAGTAGGCTATGCGCCTGTTTTTACCAGGCGTAAACGTTTCAAGGACATTCACTGGGCAAATAGCCCAATCTCTCCCTCGCAAATGTCCTCCCGGGGATGTGGAGGACCTGTCAAGAGATATCTTGACAGATCGGAAAAGCTGGTTTACGGCGCGTGCACATTGCGCCCTGAAAACCGGCTTTTGTGAGGCCTCACTCGGTCTCAACGCTTTCCGTTCGGACCCGGCAAGGCCGGGATTTCACGCCCATAATAAACCTTGTCAGAATGGAAAGGTCCGGTGTGTTCACATGATGCTGAAGTCTATCGAAGAATCCTATAGGGGGCACAGTTTAACATTTTTATAAATTCAGAAATGAATACAAATGCATATATTTAAAGACTTTGGCAGTACCCAACACTGAGAATCTGAAAGTGTCAATATTTTCAAAAAACCATCAATATGTGTAAACAAGAGGAAAAGGTGGATTATCCCCAAATTTCAAATCAAATGCAGCATTATTTATATAAGTATCAAGTAATGCCTTATGCAGAGTTCAACCACCATTACCATCATCTCTCATCTCTATTTGAGAAAGATTGAAACAGACTGTACGACAGAGAGCCTTTCAAAAATTCTCCTATATCACTAAAATAATTCAAGAAACAAGACCAAGGAACAAATCTGAACAACATCACTATCAGAAACCGAGTGCTTCTCCTACAGGGAAAATTACAAGGTGAGTCACTCGCAGGCCTCTTGTGTACATCTTAAAAGGAAGTATACCTGCATGTTAACTGTCTGTGATTCCTGTACAACGATCCCCAAATCCCTCTGAATACCAACATTTACTAATATAAAAGCAAACTACTGCCGATGCTGGAATCTGAAATAAAGAGAGAAAATGCTGATCCCATCTATTCTTCCAATATCACCCCCTGCCGTGTTTTCACTATCCCCTCTGACCTTGCTCTCTCTGACCCCGATCAGTCCTCAGCAAAGGCCTGAGCTTCATCCCCTTACGCCCCCACCTCAATGAATTTTGGGCTTGGCATGATGCTGAGCTCTTTTTTCGCCTCCGTGCCCACTTCTTCAGCCACGAGTTTTCCCTCTGCATTGCTGCCCCTTTCTCCCATTTTCAGAATTCTCGTTCTTCCTGGACCCCTCTCTCTGGCCTCTTACCCTCTCTAGACCGCATCATTGCAAACTGCCGATGGAACATCGGCCGTCTCAATTTCTCTGCTCCCCTCACTCACTCCCTCTGAACTTGCAGCACTCCGCTTGCTCAGATCCAACTCCAACCTTGTCATTAAACCTGCTGACAAGGGTGGTGCTGCTGTTGTTTCGCGAACTGGCCTCTACCTTGCAGAGGCTGATCGCCAACTCTCTGATACCTCCTCCTACTTCTTCCTGGACCATCACCCCACGACTGAACTTCAAGCCATCATTTCCCAGACTGTCACTAACCTCATCTCCTCTGGAGATCTTCCCCCTCACAGCCACCAACCTCATAGTTCCCCAACTCCGCACAGACCACTTCTACCTCCTTCCCAAAATCCACAAACAGGACTGCCTCGGCAGACCCATCGTTTCAGCCTGTTCTTGCCCCGCAGAATTTATTTCCTCCCCCACAGAGCTTATTTCCTCCTATTTCGAATCTATTTTTTCTCCCCTTGTCCACTCTCTTCCCACCTACATTCGCGACTCCTCTGACGCCCTCCGTCACTTTAACAGTTTCCAATTTTGTGGTCCCAACCGTCTCCTTTTCCCTATGGACGTCCAATCCCTCTACACTTCCATTCCCCCACCAGGATGGCCTGAGGGTGCTCCACTTCTTCCTCGAGCGGAGGCCCAACCAGTCCCCATCCATGACCACCTTCCATCGCCCGGCTGAACTTGTTCTCACATTGAACAACTTCTCCTTTAACTCCACTCACTTTCTCCAAATTAAAGATGTTGCTATGGGAACCTGCATGGGTCCTAGCTACGCCTGTCTTTTTGTGGGATTTGTGGAACATTCTTTGTTCCAGACCTAGTCGGGTCCCTTCCCTCACCTCACACATTGATGACTGTATCAGTGCCGTTTCATGCTCTCGCCCTGAACTTGAAACTTTCATGCACTTTGCTTCCAATTTCCACCCTTCCCTCACCTTCACATGGTCCATCTCCGACTCTTCACTTCCCCAACTTCTCTATCTCCATTTCTGGCAATAGGCTTTCGACCAATATCCACTATAAGACCACTGACTCCCACAGCTACCTGTACTACACTTCCTCCCACCCCGCATCCTGTAAGGACTCCATTACATTCTCCCAGTTCCTCCATCTCTGTCGCATCTGCTCTTACGACGCCACCTTTTACACTAGTGTTTCTGACACGTCTTCCTTTTTCCTCAACCGAGGATTCCCCTCCGCCGTGGTTAACATGGTCCTCAACCGTGTCCGTTCTATTTCCCGCACCTCTGCTCTCACCCCTTCCCCTCCCTTTCAGAACCACAACAGGGTTTCCCTTGTCCTCACCTTTCACCCCACCAGCCTCCACATTCAACGGATCATCCTTCACCATTTCTGCCACCTCCAGTGTGATCCCACCACCAATCACATCTTCCCCTCCCCTCTTAGCATTCTGAAGGGACCACTCCCTCCATGACACCCTGTTCCATTCCACAGTCACCCCCAGCACCCCTCCCGTTCCCACAGCACCTTCCCATGCATGTGCAGGAGATGCAACATCTGCCCTTTCACCTCCTCCCTTCCCACTATTCAGGGTCCCAAATACTCCTTCCAGGTGAAACAACGATTTACTTGTTATACTTTCAATTTAGTATACCCGTATTAGCTGCTCCCGATGTGATCTCCTCTACATTGGGGAGACCATGCGCAGATTGGATGACCGCTTTGTGGAACACCTCCATTCAGTTCATAAGTGTGACCCTGAGCTTCCGGTTGCCTGTCACTTTAATTCTCCACTCCACTGCCACTCTGAGCTCTCCGTCCTCGGCCTCCTACACTGTTCCGACGAAGCTCAATGTAAGCTCAAGGAACAGCACCTCATCTTTCGTTTAAGCACTTTACAGCCTTCTGGACTTAACATTGAGTTCAACAATTTCAGAGCATAACCGCTGCCCATCTTTGTCTTGTGAACATCACGTGACTGGCTAAGCCACTCACAATGCAACAGCTCCACAAACCTGTGAGCATACTCAGGTGCATACATTACACTTGCCAAAACTAAAAGGGGTATTCATCACCCAAAGACTATTACCCCATCCCTTGATAAATGAGAAATGTCACTTGTCCCCCAACAGTTATAGAAAATAAATCGAGGAATGCCACACCAGGTTCACAGCTGCAATTCCCCGTACAGTTAAGTTCTTAATTGGAGCCGTGCCATCAGGGTAAGACTGCTCTCCACTGGGAGCAATGCCGAATCGCGGATTGAATCAGCCCAAGCTCGCAAATACAGCTTCCAGTGAGTGGGACCAAGTGTGACATAGGTAGCCTCGTTGAAGTAGGTTCCATGAGTAGGTCACTTGTCTGATCTCTCAGTCTAGATGAAATAGAAAGACCTAAACAGGAAGAAAATAAATTACACGTTGGGGGAAAGTGGAGTTCTTGGGCCAGATCTTTTGGTTAAAAATAACAGTGAGGCCATCAATGCTCACTGTTATTAAGAGTAAATCAGACAGCAACTTTTAGTGATCGCACATGCGCAGTTAAATGTGAAAATTATAAAGTTGCAGTCTGAGATACCCACCTCTTCCAAAAGCCATGCTATACTGCTATCTTGCTGACTCACCATTGAAATACATGGAACAGCATGAAGTTGCTGCACTTATCTGATATATTTGCACGAAACTCCCCAGTAAAAGTTAATGCTTGTCCATTCCAGTCTAAGTATAATTTCAAACAGTGCAATAATTATTGCCAAAACAACCTCTCTGGCACTGAAAATTAACTTTTACAAGTGTGGACTCTCATTCCTTCAGATTTTTAATTCTGTTGGAGATTAAAAAAATTAACAACTTTATCTAATAATTTTTTAACTTTTTCTTTCGGTCTCTTTTATCTCTTTCTTAATCCAATCTTTCTTTCCTTCTCTTTATTTTGCTTTCTGTACCTGACTTGACATTGAATTAACTATTCTAACTGGTACTTCCTGGTTCAGAATCAGCACTGTTCATCTCACAACCCTGCAATCTGATTGGTTAAGGAGATACACAGTTGCTTGCTCTGTTCACTCAGGTCCCGGATGCTCTGTAGAGGGCACTCTGCTTTTTGGATGATTGGTTGACAGAACGTCCAGTGCAAAAACCCACAAAAAGTCTCTGGGAAAGTGTAAGTGCAACTGACCACAAACTGCGGCCCAATATTGTTGAATCAACAAAAATAAAACATACTGTATTAAAATCCATAAGATACCCCTTCTCATTCATTATTGCCTAAATATGGTGAAAGACAAATGTAGTATAGCAAATTATTTCTGTACCTTCCCAATCTGCAAATAGACCCATTGGAAAATAATTTCTCATTGCAATCCCATAAACAGCTCCAACCTATTAAATTCTACTAAACAAAGTTCATACAGCAACTTGATCTAAGATGTGCATATATTTGCAACAATTTTCCTCTTTTTGGAACTCATTCCCGTAAACTAGATTTACTGATTCATTAACTATTCCTTCTGTACCATGCTGTTAGTAAAACAAAAGCTTTGCTGTATGAAGATCCACACAGTTGGGTTTTACATAAACTCTAGACCATGAGACCTGTTTACTTTTTATTCAGTACCAGGACCTGAAAATTATCACTTACACAGTACCATGTAAATTGTGGCTCAAAAAAAAAAGGTTGCATTACTTTTGCATCATTTACCTGCAATTTTATAGAATATAGAGTCAGGCTGTGCTGGCTTTTGATCTCATTTCTTTTTCCTCCCCATATTTTAAATATAATTTTAAATAGAAGTATCAGTCTGAAAAGGTCCTTAATTCATTCAGGCATATTTCTTCGCTAAACGGCAAATGTATCTAACTCCGATCAAGCCTGGCCGACATCATGATGAATTGCTGTTACATGGCTTCATAATCTGAAAGCCCGGTATATTTGGTCAGCCCTTTAGTGCTGAAAGAAAGGCATAGCGGCAAAGTTTGTCATGTGGTGTTACTGTCAACTGTTCAATGTCCTTTTGTGCCACGAATAAGAAAGGATTCTCAGACTATTTGTATTTTATGGCTGTGTGTATGATTTTTGAGACCAGTTAAACACTGTGCATTTAAAGAATGTTTTTGGGGCTGCAATCTCTTGGCATGCAAAGCATGTAAATCATTAATTGCATATCATAGCTCTGCTGTTCCATTAAGCAGGGGTATGTGAACCAGGACTTGAAAATTACCTCTTATACAGTAGCCATATAAATTTTGGCATATAAACAAAAGGTTGCTTTAATTTTGTGGGGCAGTTGCAGAAAATATATGTTCACATCTGCAGAAAGTTGTAACTGATCTGGTGCCGGTTGAAAAAAATATCAGCCAAACATTGTCAGAGAAGGAAAAATGTTTTTATCTTGAGTGAGCAAAACTGCATTTAGTACACTCAATTGGGTGGAAAACCACCCAAGAATATTCCATAATGGTGCCCTTGGTCCCCAGAGTGTACAGGGCTATCAGTGCGTCCAGTGTCCCTGGCAATAAAAACTCCCACAACATCTCATTTCAATATACTTAACCATAATAAAAGGTAGAAAGCTGCCGATTACTGCCAGTTGGACTGCAATATTCATATTGGAGAATTTTAAAAATGTTGATCTTAAAAGCAATTGCAGCCCATGAAATTTGATTTTGGGTGCAGTTCACTGTGCTCCTTTACACAGAAATTGTAATAAAAATATGTTAAGGATACATGATCGGTGATGCTGGGTCAGCGGGTCGAGTGATGATGAGGATGACTAATAATGCAGGTGTGGCTGGATTACAGATCTGAACCGAGGGTTGAATTATCTCAGGAAATTAGGAGACAGATTTTTGGTCTGAGCCCAGATTCGCCGCTGCGGAGGCAACATACCGCATGAAGCCCAAGGACTGTCAAGGATTGGTCTCTGGGCCTCATCTATATATTCAGGATGAGCTGCCAGCATATGTCACGTCTCTAGAGGCAGCTTGCCCAATGGGAAAATTCAATCACGGGTAGCCTGCCTCATCGGCACCAGCCCTTGGGTAAGTCTCACAAGGGGGTGGAATGGAGCAGGCGACAGGGAAGGGGGATGGGGACGATCGCGACAACTGTGGAGTTGGGGGAGGACTTCTACTCCTCCTGGCTCCACCAGAAGGTTTTTATTTTTAAAAGATTTGGGGGTCATAGGGGGCTGAATAATTCTGAGTGGGGCAGGCCCGAGGCCTGTTTTGTTCATCCTAAACAAATTTCAGCAAGAGTTCCTTCTGCAGCCGTTAGGCCCCTTGCCTACAAAGGGCCGAACGCTTATTTTAGGCGGCTGCCCGGGTACAGTGTCCCCAAATCACCAGGATGCAAGAATGTAATTCCAATTGTGCCCATAAGAAGAACCTCTTGCATTTATATAGTGCCTTTCACAACCTCAGGAGGTCCCAACGGGGTTTACAGCCAATGAAATACTTTTGAAGTGTAGTCACCGTTGTAATGTAGGAGGTATGTTCACTCAGAGCAGGGGACATCAACTTTTCTTTATTCTCTTATTCTTCTAAATTGATGATGATGATGATGATTATTATCCAGGTTAAAAGACCATTATTGTAAATAAATCACCTTGAACTAGTTCACATGTTCTTAAGATCCAGTTTTCTATCTGGGAGACAATGTTATCTGAATCGATGAAATGCATCCCAGGCTGTTGAGCCAAGTAAAATAGGAAATAGCAGTGGCCTTGACCATCATTTCCAGTCCTCTTTGGATCTGGGCATGGTGCCGGAGGATTGGAGGACTGCTAATGTAGTATTCTTGTTTAAGAAGGAAGAAAGGGATAGGCCGAGTAATTACAGGCCTATCAGCCTAACCTCAGTTGTGGGATAATTATTGGAAAAAATCCTGAAATACAGGATAAATCTGCATTTGGAAAGGCAAGGATTAATTAGGGACAGTCAGCATGGATTTGTTGAGGTAAGATCGTGTCTGACTAACCTGATTGTATTTTTTGAGGAGGTAACCAAGAGAGTCAATGAGAGTAGTGCGTACGATGTAGTATAAATGGACTTTAGCAAAGCTTTTGATAATGTCCCACATGGTAGACTGGTCATGAAGGTTAAAGCCCATGGAATACAGGGCAAAGTGTCAAGTTGGATCCAAAATTGGCTTGGAGGTAGGAAGCAAAGCGTAATGATTGATGGATGTTTTTGTGACTGGAAGGATGTTTCCAGTGGACTTCTGCAGGGCTCAGTACTGGGTACCTTGCTTTTTGTGGTATATATCAACGATTTAGATTTGAATATAGGGAGTATGATTAAGAAGTTTGCAGGTGACACTAAAATTGGCTGTGTGGTTGATAATGAAGAGGAAAGTCATGGGCTGCAGGAGGATATCAATCTACTGGTCAGGTGGGCAGAGCAGTGGCAAATGGCATTTAATTCAGAGAAGTGTGAGGTGATGCACTTTGGGAGGGCTAATAAGGAAAGAGTATAAACATTAAGCGGTAGGCCACTTAATAGTGTAGATGTTCATTGGAACCTTGGAGTGCTTGTCCACAGATTCCTGAAAGTAGCAGGCCAGTGGAATAAGGTGGTTAAGAAGGCATATGGAATGCTTGCCTTTATTGGCCGAGGCATAGAATATAAGAGCAGGGAGATTATGCTTAAATTGTATAATACTTTGGTTAGGCCACAGCTGGAATAGTGCATGCAGTTCTAGTCGCCGTATTATAGGAAGGACGTGATTCCACTAGAGAGGGTGCAGAGGAGATTTACGAGGATACTGCCTGGAATGGAGAATCTTAGTTATGAGGAGAGATTGGATAGGCTGGGTTTGTTCTCTTTGGAACAGAGGAGGTTGAGAGGAGACGTCATTGAGGTGTACAAAATATTGAGGAGCCTGGACATAGTGGATAGTAAGGGTGTATTTCCATTGGTGGAGGCGTCTTTTATGAGCGGGCATAGTTTTAAGGTGGTTGGTGGAAGGTTTAGAGGGGATTTGATGGGGGGGGGGTGCGGTGGAGCTTCTTTGCGCAGAGGGTTGTGTGGATCTGGAACTCGCTGCCTGGAAGAGTGGTGGATGGGCACTTAAAGTGCAGCAATCTGCAGGGTTGGACCTAGAGCTGGTAATTGGGATTAGACTGGATGATCTTTTGTTGGATGGAGCAGATATAATGGTAAGTACTGCAGGGAATAGAATACGTCCAGGGTGATCTCCTGGACTACTTTCGATCACCTGGATGGGTCGGGGAGGAATTTTCCCAGGTTTTTTCTCCCTAATTTGGCCTGGGTTTTTATCTGTTTTTTGCCTCTCCCAGGAGATCACATGGCTTCAGTTGGGGTGGAGCGTAGAACGTTTCAGTATAAGGGGGTCGCAGTTGTGGTGAGGCAGATTGGTTGGGCTGGGTGCTCTTTGCCTTTCCGTCATTGTTCATAGGTTTATATGTAACCTTTAGGGCTGCTGACCAAGGGCTCTGCGGCTCTTTATCGGCCGGAGCAGACATGATGGGCCGGAATGGCCTCCTTCTGCGCTGTAAATTTCTATGTTTCTATGTTTCTTAGAAGGAACCAGTTTGGTTCAACTGACTTTTAGATCTGCAATTTAATCTGGCAGAGAGAGCATAGAAGCTTACTCACATGCATTAAGAACCTCTCACAGTCACAGTTACGGGAGTTATACAAACAGTAGCATTCCTTTGAAGAAGGCAGAACAAGCATTTGGTTTTAAAGTGCTGAGATTGAAATAACTGTTCTTCCAGCTCACCGTCTCTCTTAAGTTGCAGGAAATGTATTAACTTTGTGCATGTCCAGAGATATCGGGTTAATACCTTCTCAACCTTGATAATTGGTTCTGCTACTTCTGTATCTTGTTATTGAAATGTATATACTTCTGATGGAAAGGTGTCTGATTGGCAGCAGGAATGCCTCATCATCAATAAAGAGTTCCCAAACCTATGGCTACAGTGCAGGGTGTTTAATTATTAAATCATTCTACTCCAGGGAAAATACAGTGTCAAATTTAACAGATATAGCAGTATATTTGCTAAGCGAAGGTACAGTATAGTTCCACTTATGATTTATTTACAATATAAAATCAGATCAGCTAAGTCTGAGTCCACTGCTTTCACCACTGCTTCATCCCAAGTCATCTTTTTGGCAGCTTTCTGTTGTAGTGCCAAATGAACATACACAGTCGACGAGAACACCTGCCAGCCCTTGGTGTTAATGTGCTTCTGAGAAAATAATGATGAAAACTGAAAACATATCTCGAACTGCCAATTTACTGTTGTAAACCTTTCCATTACTCTAAAGCAAATTTACAACTTCTAAGAGCGATGAAAGGGAAAGGCTTTGGCTAACTGCGTTCACCTGGAAAGTGGTGCTTTGTGCAATGCCGTGTGTGATATTTTCATCAGCCTTGTTTTGGAAAGAGAAAAGGGTTCTAAATGTATCACTTCACTAAAGCTGATGGCCTTTGAGACTTCAGGCACAGAGCATTTTTTTTCCACGAGGTGAACGTAACAAGAGATCCGAGAATCCCTCAGGATGAATAAAACACATTTTCTCCTTTTGTTACAGATGGATTTGCATTGTCAAAATTGAGAAGAGCTCTTTCCTGAAGCAGCACAGGTGCTTCCCGTTAGCTTATTATATAGCTGTATTCTGTTTAGCTGAATGTCAACACCCCACAATCAGATAACATTGAGAAGTGTGAGGCGTCTTACTTGTACCATTTTGTTATTTCAGTAATCTAACCACTCTATCAAAAACTGTAATAAAAAAAACAACGCTTAAAAATGAGGCCAAAAACTTACAAGTCAGGGTGCCTTTGAAGATATTTAATTAAAATCTAATCCTGCATTCTTAAAGGCTCACATAAATTAAGCTGTCATTCAGGAGATTTATGCATTCGCATTTGCATATTACATACAATTCATCAATTACTCATGTTTGAAAGCACTGCCTTTCCCTGGGAGCTGATTGCCACTGTGCCAACATGCGAAATGAGAAACAAACTGTGCCCGCTGTACCTCTGGAGAAAGCTACTTCCATATGTCCATTCCTTACTCACTCTGCTAAAGAACTCCAAAAAAAATCACAGATTGCACACTACAAAAAATAACACCATTAACTCCTTCGATTACTTTTCAGCAAGTGTCTTTTCAATAGCAGTAGGCCCAATTTAAACTATCTTCTGTCCATTCTTTCCCTTTTGCATGTTATTGGTGCCAATTTTGGGTTCAAACTTACTGCACTTTCGGAGAAATTGCTGATTTTTCTTACCATTCACTTCACCATAAGACTAGTATTATCCACGAACATTTCATGCATCACACACAAGTGGAATGGATACTCAGAGCACCGCAACAATGAGCAAATAATCCTTACTTTTTCTTTTGGCTGCCAGGAACCTGTTGACTAATTTGTTCAACTTCTTTAAAAAAAAGTAATTTGCATTCACATATGATCATCTTTTATTTGATCCTATGTACTGTGAAATTTGTTGCTTCAATGCATCAGCCAATTTGAGCTCACCACCTTCAACATCAATGACTTACTGCATGCACTTTTAACATGTATCCTGTACTTGCCTCCCCTTGGGGAATTCAGGTCATAGGGGCACAATCTTAAATTTAAAGCTAAATATTTTGAGAGTGATATCAGGAAGCACTTCTTTTTTCTATTCATTCACAGGATGCGGGCGTCGCCAGCAAGGCCAGCATTTATTGCCCATTCCTAATCGCCCTTGAGAAGGTGATGGTGAGCCACCTTCTTGAACCGCTGCAGTCTGTGTGGTGAAGGTACTCCCACAGTGCTGTTAGGTAGGGAGTTATTCACACAAAGAATAGTGGAAATGTGGAATTTTCTTCCCCAAAAGGCTGTTGAGGCTAGGTCAATTGAAACTTTCAAGACTGCGATCGATAGATTTTTTGTTAGATAACGGTATCAAGAGATTATGGATCAACAGCAGGCAAATAGAGTTGAGGTACAGATCAACCATTCTCCAACTGAATGGCGGAATAGGCACGAGGGCCTGAACGGCCTTCTCCTGTTCCTATTTTCCTTCACATCACTGAGATGCAGGTGTTCTAATAGTTTAACGATCTGGGAGAAATTTTACATCATGGGCATGTGAACTGGTGCCTAGCAAAAGCAGTATTTGCACCAACACCACAGAAAAGCTAAAAATAAGTTTTTTGTAAAGAAGAAACATCCTCTCCATTACTGAGAACATCCAGGAACTTAGACGAAGAAAGGAGTCACACCCTGAGAATTAATAGTTAGTTTGCTAAGAATTGGTTCAGGCATTACAGTGTGTAGATAGTTTGTAAATATAGTCAGTTCAAATTGTCTGTCTGATTCCATTAAATAGAAACATAGAAAATAGGTGCAGCAGTAGGCCATTCGGCCCTTCGAGCCTGCATCACCATTCAATAAGATCATGGCTGATCATTCCCTCAGTACCCCTTTCCTGCTTTCTCTCCATATCCCTTGATCCCTTTAGCCATAAGGGTCACATCTAACTCCCTCTTGAATATATCCAATGAACTGGCATCAACAACTCTCTGCGGCAGGGAATTCCACAGGTTAATAACTCTCTGAGTGAAGGAGTTTCTCCTCATCTCAGTCCTAAATGGCCTACCCCTTATCTTAAGACTGTGTCCCCTGGTTCTGGACTTCCCCATCATTGGGAACATTCTTCCCGCATCTAACCAGTCCAGTCCGGTCAGAATCTTATAAGTTTCTATGAGATCCCCTCTCATCCTTCTAAACTCCAGTGTATAAAGGCCCAGTTGTTCCAGTCTCTCCTCATATGTCAGTCCAGCCATCCCGGGAATCAGTCTGGTGAACCTTCGCTGCACTCCCTCAATAGCAAGAACGTCCTTCCTCAGAATAGGAGACCAAAACTGAACACAATATTCCAGGTGAGGCCTCACTAAGGCCCTGTACAACTGCAGTAAGACCTCCCCGTTCCTATACTCAAATCTCCAACTATGAAGGCCAACATGCCATTTGCCTTCTTCACCACCTGCTGTATCGGCATGCCAACTTTCAGTGACTGATATACCATGACGCCTAGGTCTCGTTGCACCTTCCCCTTTCCTAATCTGCCGCCATTCAGATAATATTCTGCCTTCGTGTTTTTACCCCCAAAGTGGGTAACCTCACATTTATCCACATTATACTGCATCTGCCATGCATTTGCCCACTCACCTAACCTGTCCAAGTCAACCAGCAGCCTTTTAGCGTCCTCCCCACAGTTCACACCGCCACCCAGTTTAGTGTCATCTGCAATCTTGCCGATATTACACTCAATTCCTTCATTTAAATCATTGATGTATATTGTAAAGAGCTGGGGTCCCAGCACTGAGCGCTGCGGCATTCCACTAGTCACTGCCTGCCATTCTGAAAAGGACCCGTTTATCCCGACTCTCTGCTTCCTGTCTGCCAACCAGTTCTCTATCCACGTCAATACATTACCCCCAATACCATGTGCTTTAATTTTGCACACTAATCTCTTGTGTAGGACCTTGTCAAAAGCCTTTTGAAAGTCCAAATACACCACATCCACTGGTTCTCTCTTGTCCACTCTACTAGTTACATCCTCAAAAAATTCCAGAAGATTTGTCAAGCATGATTTCCTCTTCATAAATCCATGCTGACTTGGACCGATCCTGTCACTGCTTTCCAAATGCGCTGCTCTTACATCTTTAATAATTAATTCCAACATTTTCCCCACTACTGATGTCAGGCTCACCAGTCTATAATTACCCGTTTTCTCTCTCCCTCCTTTTTTAAACAGTGGTGTTACATTAGCTACCCTCCAGTCCATCGGAACTGATCCAGAGTCGATAAACTGTTGGAAAATGATCACCAATGCATCTATTATATCTATGGCCACTTCCTTAAATACTCTGGGATGCAGACTATCAGGCTCCGGGGATTTATCGGCCTTCAATTTCCCTAACACAATTTCCCGCTTTATAAGGATATCCTTCACTTCCTCCTTCTCATTAGGCCCTCGGTCCCCTAGTATTTCCGGAAGGTTATTTGTGTCTTCCTTCGTGAAAACAGAACCAAAGTATTTGTTTAACTGGTCCACCATTTCTTTGTTCCCCATTATAAATTCACCTGAATCTGACTGCAAGGGACCTACATTTGTTTTCACTAATCTTCTTCTCTTCACATATCTATAGAAGCTTTTGCAGTCAGTTTTTATGTTCCCGGCAAGCTTCCTCTCATACTCTATTTTCCCCCTCCTAATTAAACCCCTTGTCCTCCTCTGCTGTATTACAAAATTCTCCCAGTCCTCAGGTTTTCTGCTTTTTCTGGCCAATTTAAATGCCTCTTCCTTGGATTTAACACTATCCTTAATTTCCCTTGTTAGCCACGGTTCAGTCACCTTCCCCGTTTTATTTTTACTCCAGACAGGGATGTACAATTATTGAAGTTCATCCATGTGATCTTTAAATGTTTGCCATTGCCTATCCACCGTCAACCCTTTAAGTATCATTTGCCAGTCTATTATAGCCTATTCACATCTCATACCATCGAAGTTACCTTTCCGCAAGTTCTGGACCTATTCTCTGAATTAACCGTGTCACTCTCCATCTTAAAAAAGAATTCTACCATATTATGGTCACTCTTCCCCAAGGGGCCTCGCACAACAAGATTGTTAATTAGTCCTTTCTCATTACACATCAACCAGTCTAGGATGGCCAGCCTCTAGTTGGTTCCTCGACATATTGGTCTAGAAAACCATCCCTAATACAGTCCAGAAAATCCTCTTCCACTGCATTGCTACCAGTTTGGTTAGCCCAGTCAATATGTAGATTAAAGTCACCCATGATAACTGCTGTACCTTTATTACATGCATCCCTAATTTCTTGTTTGAAGCTGTCCCCATCTTCATTACTACTGTTTGGTGGTCTGTACATAACACCCACTAGCATTTTCTGCCCTTTGGTATTCCGTAACTCCACCCATACAGATTCCACATCATCCAAGCTAATGTCCTTCCTTACAATTGCATTAATTTCCTCTTTAACCAGCAACATCACCCCGCCTCCTTTTCCTTTCTGTCTATCCTTCCTAATGTGCAAAGTTAAAGCACATGGGATTGGGGGTAGTGTGCTGACATGGATTGAGAACTGGTTGTCAGACAGGAAGCAAAGAGTAGGAGTAAATGGGGACTTTTCAGAATGGCAGGCAGTGACTAGTGGGGTACCGCAAGGTTCTGTGCTGGGGCCCCAGCTGTTTACACTGTACATTAATGATTTAGACGAGGGGATTAAATGTAGTATCTCCAAATTTGCGGATGACACTAAGTTGGGTGGCAGTGTGAGCTGCAAGGAGGATTCTATGAGGCTGCAGAGCGACTTGGATAGGTTGGGTGAGTGGGCAAATGCATGGCAGATGAAGTATAATGTGGATAAATGTGAGGTTATCCACTTTGGTGGTAAAAACAGAGAGACAGACTATTATCTGAATGGTGACAGATTAGGAAAAGGGCAGGTGCAAAGAGACCTGGGTGTCATGGTACATCAGTCATTGAAGGTTGGCATGCAGGTACAGCAGGCGGTTAAGAAAGCAAATGGCATGTTGGCCTTCATAGCGAGGGGATTTGAGTACAAGGGCAGGGAGGTGTTGCTACAATTGTACAGGGCCTTGGTGAGGCCACACCTGGAGTATTGTGTACAGTTTTGGTCTCCTAACCTGAGGAAGGACATTCTTGCTATTGAGGGAGTGCAGCGAAGGTTCACCAGACTGATTCCCGGGATGGCGGGACTGACCTATCAAGAAAGACTGGATCAACTGGGCTTGTATTCACTGGAGTTCAGAAGAATGAGAGGGGACCTCATAGAAACGTTTAAAATTCTGACGGGTTTAGACAGGTTAGATGCAGGAAGAATGTTCCCAATGTTGGGGAAGTCCAGAACCAGGGGACACAGTCTAAGGATAAGGGGGAAGCCATTTAGGACCGAGATGAGGAGGAATTTCTTCACCCAGAGAGTGGTGAACCTGTGGAATTCTCTACCACAGAAAGTTGTTGAGGCCAATTCACTAAATATATTCAAAAAGGAGTTAGATGAAGTCCTTACTACTAGGGGAATCAAGGGATATGGTGAGAAAGCAGGAATGGGGTACTGAAGTTGCATGTTCAGCCATGAACTCATTGAATGGCGGTGCGGGCTAGAAGGGCCGAATGGCCTACTCCTGCACCTATTTTCTATGTTTCTATGTTTCTAAATGTTGAATGCCCCTGGGTGTTGAGTTCCCAGCCTTGGTCACCCTGGAGCCATGTCTCCGTGATGCCAATTACATCATATCCGTTAACTGCTATCTGCGCAGTTAATTCGTCCACCTTATTATGAATACTCCTCACATTGAGGCACGGAGCCTTCAGACTTGTCTTTTTAACACTCTTTACTCCTTTAGGATTTTGCTGTAATGTAGCCCTTTTTGCTTTTTGCCTTGGGTTTCTCTGCCCTCCACTTTTACTTTTCCTCTTTCTATCTTTTGCTTCTGCCCCCATTCTACTTCCCTCTGTCTCCCTGCATAGGTTCCCATCCCCCTGCCATATTAGTTTAACCCCTCCCCAACAGCACTAACAAACACTCCCCCTAGGACATTGGTTCCGGTCCTGCCCAGGTGCAGACCGTCTGGCTTGTACTGGTCCCACCTCCCCCAGAACCCAATGTCCCAGGAATTTGAATCGCTCACTTCTGCACCACTCCTCAAGCCATGTATTCATCTGAGCTCTCCTGCGATTCCTACTCTGACTAGCACGTGGCATTGGTAGCAATCCTGTGATTACTACTTTGAGGTCCTACTTTTTAAATTTAGCTCCTAACTCCCTAAATTCATCTTATAGGACCTCATCCCATTTTTTACCTATAGCGTTGGTACCTATGTGCACCGCGACCATTCCCTTCTACTTCAAGTGAATGTTGCATGATAGTGCATATACAAAAATATTATCTTTTCCAAGTTGTTAGTGCAAAAAAGCTTTAACTTTTATGCTCTAACTTAGTATAGTGCACCGACATATTACAAAAGCAAACTGATGACATTTGTCCTTGGATCAGTAGCATACATTTTAAATAAATCGGAATTCTATACAATGGAACTAGCTGGATAGTGGATTGACACATTGCTGTTCTAAGCTTGTAGTGGTTATGTCTCTCTTTTTTTTGCAGTTTCCTTCCCTTTTTCCCTTCTCTCCTGGAGTGTCAAATTCATGCTGGGCTT
This sequence comes from Pristiophorus japonicus, assembly GCF_044704955.1. Taxonomy (NCBI): domain Eukaryota; kingdom Metazoa; phylum Chordata; class Chondrichthyes; family Pristiophoridae; genus Pristiophorus; species Pristiophorus japonicus. The sequence continues at coordinate 84,337,280 of NC_091982.1, read as the reverse complement.
GCAGTCCTCCAGTACCTCACCCAAGTGGGAAACTGGACTCGATGATGAGGGTCCAGTTAGGTTCCAGGTATAGCAGCAAATTTAAATCCTACGGGATTTTTTTTAAAGCTAGAATTTGGCACGATTTGAATGAATACAGATGGCCTGCTCCTTCGAAATTATGGGATGTATGGCACTGTCATGGATGATGCCATACCAAATGATTTGTGCCTGTGTTTTGGGGTGACTGCTGTCTTATTGCTTTTCCTTTTCTTAGTCATGATTTAATGGTCCCTTGTGGTTTAGTGCTGAGATTGTAAATTCCTTTCCAAGCTCTTAGAGGATTCTTTCCACTCACTGTCATAAAGCTGAACTTAGGATTCCAGGTTTGGCATTTTTGGTCCTCCAAAGACCAGTTTACATTATTCAAATGACAAAGCAGCTTCCTGACCTCACACAAACAGATATTCTGATAAATATATGTAACAGGCATTGATTTATCTATATAATCATAAAATGAGATCCAATGGACTTTTAATACGACTCTGTATTTGTGCAGCATCATAACATGCTTGGACACATTCTCCAGTTGGTGAGTTCTTGATCTCCACTCGACCTGTTGGGGGCAATGCTATTAAATAAGGAATAAATAATTGCTGTTCATGTCATTCTAGGACACTGACACCTATTGGTGATTGGCAACTGATCAGGGAATGATAGTTGCATTGGAGGGAAATGAAAGGAGGGGAAGAAATGACCAAAAAGGAGGGAATGAAAATAATATATTCTGAAATTTCTCTGCGTTATATAAAAAGGAAGTTCAATGTTTGTGCAGCGATACAGTTCTTCAAAATGAAGAGCTCAAAACCTGCCTATTAACTACATGACGACTTTCTAAATAACTTAAACAGGGCCATAGAGAAAAGAGAGAGCATGAGGGAGTTAGTGGAATATATGCATTTAAAACATTTAAAACTGTTCACTTTAGAGGCTGAATTGATCAATTACTGAGAAATCATAACTGTAAACACAGGACTGATTCTGAAAGTAATGTTGCAATAACACTTAGCTTGAAGTTCTGTGAGCTGAACTGCTTGCTGAACCTGTAGCCCTGTTGTGACTGTATTTTAATGCGCTGAACCATGATTCATACAAACACCGGTCTTTGCTTAACAATTGAGAGATACCAACAGTACTATGTACCAGTGCTAGTGTGAAAGGTAGAATTCCAGTCACTGCCAGACGATATCCCTGCATATGCAATCCAATTGGCTTGATGTGAATGCTGAAACGGCCATGTTCTGCCACAACACAAAGGACTCGTCTGAGATACCAGTATAGCAATGCATTGTAGCAGTGTATGAGGCTAATGGTGCAGTTGGTAGGAGACAGCTCTTAAAGATGCATTCTGTGACCTTGACCATGGGTCTGAGGGCCATGAAGCTTCTTTGGGCACTGGAGCCAGGTCATGGGGTGACACTGCTGGCAGTGACTGCCCCGGTGATCTGGTCCCACATCATTCTTTCTGGAGGACCTCCTGGCTCCTGTGGGTAGAGGACCTCTCTTGCAGTGTTGATCTCGTGCACAAAGCTGGATTGCTGCGAGTGAGACCCTGGGTGCCCCTTTCCTGGCTTGCGGAGCCATTTGTGTTAGTACTGAAGCACTTTTCCCATTTTTTTTTTTAGGTGCGGAAGGGAATTCAGCTTTAGAGTTGAAGACTCCCATTTGGGAATTCTTCTTAATGTAAATTTTTTTTAGAAGGCAGTTGAGCTGTAAGGACTAAAAACTGCCTATTTTTACGTTATTTTTTCATTTCAGAAGGCAGTTCCCCTTTAAGAGACTGAACTGCTTTCTGAAATGACAGCCTCACTTTCAGAACAGCCTTGCTGTAATGACACTGCGGCCACTTTACATTGGGGCCTCCTGCCGGGACTAATGGCACCCGGTTGGCGTTGCAGAGTGAGTTTAGCGCTGGGCTGATGTTAATTAGTCCCCAACGCCAATTGTTCAGCCAGCGGTCGCACGGGCAGGTTTTTGTGGTCATGAACTTCAAGGCCTATATACTTGGACTACAAAACATCCCACACAATTTAAGCTTGTTATATATATATGATTTTGTGTATGAGTCAGCATTCTCTGGAAAGTTCCGTAACAGGACACAATCTACCGGAGAGTGTGCCATTCTTCCCAGAATACACTATGGTACAGTAATTGCCTCTCCCCTTTATATGCTGATAAAATGTAATGTCGCTCATGCTGGATATCTCCAAGTCAACAGAGTATGGCTTAGAGCACTGGCAAGGGGTCCTGTCTGCTGGGCATTTTTTTAAAAAATAGGTTGAAGTTCCCATTTCCTAAAAATAACTTGCACCATTGCATTGGAAGTGATGGTTGATAGAACATTGTTCCTCTGGATGGGTGGGGGTGGATGGGTGGATGGATGGATGGATGGACTTATTGTAATCTACTATTGTAGCAGCTGGGTGATGCCACTGCAAATATGATTTTACTAAGGTCATCACAAGCCACTAAATGAACAGAATGATTGACTCGTACTTCCAGAGCAATGATTCTCTTCCTTCATTGCCTTGGTGTACAAGTATTTTTTTTAACATTTTTGCGCAGCGGTGAACACCCATTTGAACTGGTACTAATAACATTAAACCTGGTCCAGTATCTACAATGAACTTCCAACATGACGTCTGTGCACCCTCTTCTCTAATAGATTCTTCCCTCCACAACCTTTGTATAAACAGGTTTTGATCTTTACGTTGAGAGTTTCCTATAAAGTAATAGATTTAGTCCCTTCCCCACTCCTGATTTTCCTCGTTAACGCCACGTTGCTGAATATTTTACGCTGGGATTCTGTTCTCCAGATAGGTGTTCCTCCAGCTCCTCAATCCTGATGTTTAACCTGGGCAGTGAGTGTACGTGGCCAATTTGATAGTGAGAGAGGAGGCCATCTATCACAGTGATCTTCATCTGACATCCACATGGACACATTTTCAGTTGAAACACTGGGCACCAATCAACACAGTGACCAATCTTTGTTTGTTCCTTGGCCCCGAGTCCAGGAATGCTGAGGTCAATTGTAATCTTCTATTATCATCCTTGCTAGGTTGTCCAACTTCGCACAGATCAGGTAACTACCATCCAACCTTCTCAGGCAAAATGGCTTAGTAACCAAGCAGTACACATACCCACCCCGCTTTCTGACAAAAATGTTTAAATAGTCAAGACTTTTACTATAAACTAGAATACCTTAGCTCTGACTTTAAGGTTGTGTCACAGGCAGAGTGATGCATCATTAGTAACCCGTGACAGCATTCAACAGCAAGTTAGGACCCCTTTGCGACCAGAACAGTGTTAAATTTAAGTCCATTATCACACCTACGTGTGCCGGTTCTGTAGAATTTAATTTAAAGTTATGCATATTGTAATACAAAGCTTTACACATGCTCACTGGTTGGATGTCGGATATCTGCAATGTGAGTGGTTAAAAGTGCACTTAGTGACCTTGCTGGGCATCACTGCAAGCTGCGCACGGGCCATTAATAACATCAGATCAGGTGAAGTTAAAATGATGCATTTGCCTGCATTGTTGTGGCAATAAAAATACAATAATGGGGAAAATGCACATGAATGCAATGGATATATATAGCCACACTTTCACCATTCAGGGCCAAACTATGTCAGATCACAACATTTGGACACAACCACTGAACCGTTGCCTGTCTGTTCTTTTCCATTTTTTAATAGCCCACCTTTTCATTTCCTTTAATAAATGTTTCATTGATGGGAATGTGCATGAAAATTTCTGACAGGGGAAAGTGTTCTAGTGGAGAATAAAAGCAGATGAAGCTGTCCATATAGTTTAATCTGCTACTTAAGAAATCTCAGTTTAGTTCATCTTTAATAAAATCCATCTCCATTTTTAAAAGCTCCAGTTCATTAATACTGTTGCAGTTAATACTTGCTACTTAACACTATGCTTTGGAGGTTAACAAATTGTATATGATGTCAATATTTCAGCAGGTTAATGGGACGGCATGGTTGAAGGAGCTGGACATTTCTAATTTTTCATTTCAAATCTTTAAAAAAAAAACTTACCAAATATGAAAAAGATAAGCAATTCTTTTACTTTACCAGATCCAGCATTTCACAGAAGTGTATGGAGAAGATGGTTTCTGTTTTTGTTCCTGAGCCTATGTACTACACGATTATTGCCAAGTCCAATCAGCTCACTACTGTATTTGGCATCAAAACTAGCCACAGGATCTGCTCAATGGCCTAATGGGTAGCACAAGCCATACTGGCCAGAATGTCCCAGGCACAGTTCCTGGTCTGCGTTGAGTTAGCTGGCAGGGGAAAATTCAGCTAGACTTCAGGAGAAAAATCAGCAGGGACTCCTAGTCTTGACCACTATCCAGGTACTCCACTGAGATGTCTTCAATGATTAAATAGTCTTTTGGTTTATATATGTGGAATAATGACTTCGGCAATGTACAGTAGAGCTGCTGGTGCCATGGCAACCATACCCAATCAAGAGTCAATCCCTCCAGCAGAGGAAATTGGGGAGAAGGGAAGGAATTATTCCATTAAAAAAAAAATAGTATGTGGAATTTTTATACGAGAAGCGAAAAGCATGTAAAAGCTACTGTGAACTTTAGCGTGAGGATTTATATTGTAGATAAAACTAGGTACGGAAAAGAATCACACAATTCATAAAGACCATCCTTCTTAGTCATTCTTAAAACTCGACAGGCTGAATCTTAACCCCCAAAAACGGGTGGGTTGAGGTCGGGTCAGATGTTAAAACTTTAAAAATCTCAAACCCCACCTTAACCCGCCTGCTTAACGGAGGCGGGAGAAAGGGTGGGGAGCCAACCCACTCCCAAGAAGGTCAGCCAATTCAATATTTTAATGAGGCTGGAAGACTTTGATTTAACCTGGCTTTAGGAAACCCAGCACCTGAAGAGAGGCAAGGACAGCCCCAGGCCCCCAAGCTCTCTCCCCCCACCCACCACTAGCAACATCAGGAGACTTGCCTGCGGCTGTGCCCTCCTCCTTGCCCAACTGCAAGCCAAGCCTGTGGTGTCCTTACACCTTACTATAGAATCACACGAGGCATGTACTGCAGACAAAGTCACTACGTGACCTGAAACTTTTAATCCCAGGACCAAGAAGTGCTGACCCTGCGTGGGACCTCCCTTTATATACCTGGATGACCAGGTGAGGAGTGTCTCCCACAAGTTCACCCCCTGTGGTCAAGGTATGCATTACTCAGGTGTATACAGTGTACAGTGTTGTTACATAAAGGTTACAGTTATGTGAAGGTTACAAACATGACATCACCTCCCTCCAATGTCTTTGGGTCAAAGATTGAGTCTTTCCGGCGGTCGACGCTCTCTCGTGGAGTGCCGCAGTTGAGGCTCTGGTGGTTGGGCCTTGGCATGCGTCTCTGTCGCCTGAGGTGATTCCGGCCTGTCCGGGATGGCCACAGGGACTGTGCATGCTGGTGAATGTCCTTGTTGCTCGTTCTCTGGCAGTGGTGTGGGTGACATCTCATGATCTTTCTCAGGTACCTCAGTATCCATGCTGAACCTTTTCTTTATTTGGTCCAGATGTTTGCAGCATATCTGCCCATTAAGTCTGACCACTATGACCCTATTCCCCTCTTTGCCAATTACATTACCCTCAAGCCACTTGTGTCCCAAAGCATGATTGAGAACGAACACAAGGTCATCGATTTCTATGCATCTCCCCACTGAGTTGCAATCATGGCACTCGATTTGGGACTGGCGCTTGCCCTCAACGAAGTCTGACAGGGCTGGATGAATGAGAGACAGCCGAGTTTTAAGTGTGCGTTTCATGAGTAGTTCCGCGGGCGGGACTCCCGTGAGCAAATTCGACCGGGACCTATAGGCCAGCAGGAGGCGCAATAGGCGGTAGTGAAGAGAGGGTCCTTGAATCCGGAGCATGTCCTGTTTTATGATTTGAACCGCACGTTCCGCCTGGCCATTGGAAGCCGGCTTGAACGGTGCTGTCCTGACATGTTTGATACCATTACCCGACACAAATTCCTGGAATTCATAGCTAGTGAAACACGGGCCGTTGTCGCTAACCAGGATGTCCGGCAAGTCGTGGGTTGCGAAGATCGTACGCAGACACTCCACGGTGGTGGATGTCGTGAACGAATTCAATATGGTGCATTCGATCCATTTCGAGTATGCATCGACAACAATCAGGAACATTTTTCCCATGAACGGGCCCGCGTAGTCTACTTGAATATGTGACCATGGCCTAGTGGGCCAGGGCCACGGGCTGAGTGGGGCCACCCTGGGGGCATTTCCCATGCCGTGCACCTGCGAACCCAGTGTTCCAGGTCTGAGTCAATTCCCGGCCACCATACATGTGACCGGGCAATGGCCTTCATTAGCACGATGCCTGGGTGCTCGCTGTGGTGTTCCCTGATGATTGCTTTCCTTCCTTTCTGGGGCATGACTATCCGGCTGCCCCATAGCAGGCAGTCGGCTTGGATGGAGAGCTTGTCCATCCGTCTGTGGCATGCTCCGTGTGCGGGCGCCCAATCCCCGGTCAGGACACATTTCTTTATCAGGAATAGGAGGGGGTCTCTGTTGGTCCAGATTTTGATCTGGCGGGCTGTGATGGGGGAGCCTGCGATGTCGAAAGCCTCAATGGCCATGACCATCTCCGCGCTTTGCTCCGAAGCTCCCTCGGTGGTCGCCAGTGGGAGCCTGTTGAGCCGTCAGCGCAATTTTCAGTGCCTGGCCGATGCCATATGGTGTAGTCATACGCAGCCAGCGTGAGGGCCCACCGCTGTATGTGAGCTGACGCATTGGCATCGGACAACAGGGATGTTAATGGTTTGTGGTCCGTTTCTAACTCGAACCTTCTGCCGAAAAGGTACTGGTGCATCTTTTTCACCCCGTAGACACATGCGAGTGCTTCCTTTTCAACCATCACATATTCCCGTTCTGCCTGTGAGAGCGACCTGGAGGCATAAGCCACAGGTTGGAGTTGGCCCTCATCATTACTCTGCTGCAACACGCATCCAACCCCATAGGATGATGCATCACACGTTAAAACCAGTTTCTTACAGGGGTTGTACAAGGTCAACAGCTTGTCAGAACAAAGCAGATTCCGCACCCGATTGAAAGCCCGTTCTTGACAGTCCCCCAAAACCATTCACAACCCTTACACAGGAGCACGTGCAACGGCTCCAACAATGTGCTTAAGTTCAGCAGAAAGTTCCCGAAGTAGTTCAATAGTCCCAGAAATGACCACAACTCCAATGTGTTGCAGGGCCGGGGCGCACGACGGATCGCCTCCGTTTTGGATTCGATAGGCCGGATCCCGTCTGCGGCAACCCTCCTGCCGAAAAACTCGACCTCTGGGGCCAAAAACACACACTTGGACGTCTTTAGTCGCAAGCCACCCGGTAGTCGGCGTAGCACCTGCTCCAGGTGTTCCTCAGTGTCTCGACCCGTGATTAGGATGTCATCTTGGAACACGATTGTTCCAGGGATGGATTTACGCAAGCTTTCCATGTTCCTCTGGAAGATAGCGGCCGCTGAACGAATGCCAAACGGACACCTGTTGTAAACGAATAGCCCCTTGTGCGTAGTGATGGTGGTCAGAAGCTTGGGTTCTTCAGCCAGTTTCTGAGTCATGTAGGCTGAAGTGAGGTCCAACTTGGTGAACAGCTTGCCACCTGCCAGCATGGCTAAAAGATCCTCCGCTCTCAGAAGCGGGTATTGGTCCTGTAGTGACACCAATCTTGACCGAGCCATCTGCTTTAAGGACAGGAACGATGGGGCTTGCCCAGTCACTGAATTCAACAGGCGAAATTATGCTCTTTATTGGCAGCCTGTCCAACTCACTCAATTCTCTCACGCATCACATATGGCACGGCTCTGGCTTTGTGGTGCACTGGTCTGGCGTCCGGGGTGATGCGTATCACTACTTTGGTGCCCTTAAAAGTTCCGACACCTGGTTGAAAAAGTGGCTCGAATTTCTGTAGGACCTGTGAGCATGAACTTCGCTCCACAGATGAAATGGCGATCAGCCGTGATCTTATTGAATGGTGGTGCAGGCTCGAAGGGACGAATGGCCTACTCCTGCACCTATTTTCTATGTTTCTATTTTATAGTTCCAGTTCATCTCGGCTAACTAGCTCCTCCCCAAGAGCGCGGGACCATTCCCCGGGACAATCCAGAGTGGCAGCCAGTTTTCCGATCCAGTGTGTGTGACCATCAAGTTTGCACCGCCTAGTACTGGGATGATCTCTCTGATGTACGTCCGTAACTACGTGTCAATGCATTCCAGTTTGGGCCTGTTAGCTTTGAGTGGCCATAATTTTTCAAATTGTTGGGCACTCATAAGTGAATGGCTGGCTCCTGTGTCCAGCTCAATGAGTACCGGGATGCTATTTAATAGAACTTTCATCATCATAGATGGTGTTTTGGTGTATGAGCTATGGATGTCTGCCACATGAACCCGCTGGACTTCAGCGTCCATAGCTTTGCCCCAAGCATCACTCTGCCTTGCAGACCCCTCCTCTGGTTCCTCTGCCTCGTAAACTAACCTCGCTATGGGCTTTCTGCACATTCTGGCCAGATGTCCACTGAAGTTACAGTTTCTGCAGATAAATTGCTGAAACCTACAGGTTTTCACAGCATGTCTGCCACCGCACCTCCAGCATGAGCTGAGATTGTTGTGAACAAAGGAACTGTTAACAGGCATTCCTCTCTGATTGTCTCTTTGATTACTCCTGAGCACTCTGTTGCTGAGTGTCAATGGTCCCATCCCAGGACGCATTGTCCCTTGTGATGGCGTGATTTGCCGATCCCCCTGCCGCTGGCCCACCCTAGAGTCTGCTGCTGCCTGGGCAGTGTCAAATTGCCCTTGCCTGCCTGCCGGGTTCTGAATCTTGTTTACAATGTTAACTCCCTGATCCATCGCCACGTTGGAACCAGGGCTGTGCGCGTAAATTATCTTGGTCTCCTCTTCCCTTGCCATGAAGGTCTGAGCTATCAACGTTGCCCTTTCCAAAGTCAAGTCCTTGGTCTCAATAAGCTTCCTGAAAATCCCGGCATGACCAATACCCTCAATGAAGAAATCCCTTAACATCTCCCCCCTGCAGGCGTCTGTGAACTTACAAATGCCGAAGGTCCGCAACAAAGTCTGATATGCTTTGTCCCTCCCGACACCAGTATATGTAGAACCAGTGCCGGGCCATGTGTATACTGTTCGCCGGTTTGAGGTGCTCACCGATCAGAGTGCTGAGCTCTTCAAAAGACTTGTCCGCCCGGCTTCTCGGGTGCGAGCAGGTCTTTCATCAGCGCATATGTCTTGGATCCACAACTGGTCAGTAGATGCGCCCTCCGCTTGCCAGCCGCTTCCTGTCCCAGCCAGTCCTTCATGACAAAGCTCTACTGGAGCCTCTCAATGAAATCATCTCAGTCCTCACCAACACAGTACCGTTCATCTGTGCTACCGGTGGCCATTCTCGTGGGTCGTTTTTTCCCATTTCTCGTCGCCAAATGTGGTGTCCTTACACCTTACTATAGAATCACACGAGGCATGCACTGCAGACAAAGTCACTATGTGACCTGAAAACTTTTATTCCCAGGACCAAGAAGTGCTGACCCTGCGTGGTGCTATACCTGGATGACCAGGTGAGGAGTGTCTCCCACAAGTTCACCCCCTGTGGTCAAGGTGTGTATTACTCAGGTGTATACAGTGTACAGTGTTGTTACATAAAGGTGTGAAGGTTACAAACATGACAAAGCCTGTCAATCAGGCTGACTTCCAGGCAGAGAACCTGTTAAAGCAAAATTGCGCACACTGGAGTCAAAACTTCACAGCGTGTGGGGAATCCCGAACTTCCAGGTTTCTCGACAGAAAGTACGCCCCCGCCCCTACCCCCAGCCTGCCCCTGTCAAGATTCAGTCCTATATTTCAGTAATATTCCTTTCCAAATGAAAATAGAAGGTATTATGTGATTCCTTTGAAAGTTCTGTAAAATAAATGATTGACAGGCTTGGCTTGCAGTTGGATGAGGAGCTCTCTGGAGGAGGGCACAGCTGCAGGATATTGGAGTCCATTATTAAAGAAACAGTAGCAGGACATTTGGAAAAGCAAAATTCGGTCAGGCAGAGTCAGCATGGATTTATGAAGGGGAAGTCATGTTTGACAAATTTGCTCGAATTTTTTGGGGTTATAACGAAAAGGGTGGATAAAGGAGAACCAGTGGATGTAGAGTATTTGGATTTCCAGAAGGCATTTGACAAGGTGCCACATAAAAGGTTACTGCACAAGATAAAAGATCACGGGATTGGGGCTAATATATTAGTTAGCCAATCCTTTGTCCATGCTAACAGAAAACAGAGAGTAGGGATAAATAGTTTACTCTCGGGTTGGCAATCAGTAACCAGTGGGATGCTGCAGGGATCAGTGCTGGGACCCCAACTATTTACAATCTATATTAATGACTTGGAAGAAGGGACTGAGTGTAACGTAGCTAAGTTTGCCGACAATACAAAGATGGGAGGAAAAGCAATATGTGAGGAGGACACACGAAATCTGTAAAAGGACATAGACAGGCTAAGTGAGTGGGCAAAAATTTGGCAGATGGAGTATAATGCTGGAAAGTGTGAGATCATGCACTTTGGCAGAAAAAAATCAAAGAGCAAGTTATTATTTAAACGGAGAAAGATTGCAAAGTGCTGCAGTACAGCGGGACCTGGGGGTACTTGTGCGTGAAACACAAAAGTTGAGTATGCAGATACAGCAAGTGATCAGGAAGGTCGATGGAATCTTGGCCTTTATTGCAAAGGGGATGGAGTATAAAAGCAGCGAAGTCTTACTACAGTTATACAGGGTATTGGTGAGGCCACACCTGGAATACTGCGTGCAGTTTTGGTTTCCATATTTACGAAAGGATATATTTGCATTGGAGGCTGTTCAGAGAAGGTTCATTAGGTTGATTCTGGGGACAAGAGGGTTGACTTATGAGGAAAGGTTGAGTAGGTTGGGCCTCTACTCATTGGAATTCAGAAGAATGAGAGGTGATCTTATCGAAATGTATAAGATTATGAGGGGGCTTGACAAGGTGGATGCAGAGAGCATGTTTCCGCTGACAGGGGGGACTAGAACTAGAGGGCATAATCTTAGAATAAGGGGCTGCCCATTTAAAACAGAGATGAGGAGAAATTTCTTCTCTCAGTGGGTTGTGGATCTGTGGAATTTGCTGCCTCAGAGAGCTGTGAAAGCTGGGACATTGAATAAATTTAAGACAGAACTAGACAGTTTCTTAAACGATAAGGGAATAAGGGGTTACGGAGAGCGGGCAGTGAAATGGATCTGAGTCCATGATCGGATCAGCCATGATTATATTAAATTTTGGAGCAGGCTCGAGGGGCCGTATGGCCTTCTCCTGCTCCTATTTCTTATGTTCTTACAACCATTATTGTTCGCAACTGTTCTATCTACAATGCATTTGAAATAAAGTTTCATTAGCATCAGTAAGGTTATAATACATGTAAATATTTGTGTGTTCCTCTCTGTGTGGTGCATCACCTATGTTTACAGTGCATGCTTCTGAACATGGTTGCTATATCAGCTCATTAAGAGTGGACATTTTAGATTCTTCAAACATTCCACTGCATGCAGATACTGTAATACAACTAGATGGTGCAATGGAGGTAATAGAGAGACATCTGGACTCTGGGCTGCTTGTTTACTTTTATCAGAATCAGAGCGATTGGGAAGTCAATCCAGTACATATTGTGGAGATTTATTAGCCCATTGATCACAACTGTGCTATGCCCAAATAAGAAGTATAAAGAATGAGTGTGGATGCAACCCTTCATTTTACTCTTGTTATAACACCGTCTCTGGGAGCCACAGATTTTATATTCCACAGTATAGTAAATGCTATAGCATATACAGTACAGAAATGCTACAGTAGAAATAGTTGGGAGCCACAGTTTTAGCAGCAGTAGTAACAGATGAAATTCCCTCATTGGTAATTCTGCTGAAACTTGCAATTGGAGTCGTACAACTCGCATAGGACCCTGATTTACAAATTTAAACAGCCCCCCTGCCTGATTTGGGCATGGGTGATGAGCAGCAATTTAAAAGCCTGCCTGACAACTGAATCAGGCTAGCAAATGAGTGTACAAGGACCATGCCAGGTTTTTGTCTACCGTTTGCCTATTTCTTGCATGTAAAATAGGCAAGCAGCCGGTGAAAATCCCTCGCAATGACTTTCTGTAAGCTGTTAAGGGTGAAGGGCATCAAAACTAATTGTTTTCCATTGCAGTCAGCTAAACAATAAGTCTCTCTTCTCACAAAGCTGACCATTTGCAGCTTGGGCATCCAATCGGCCTCATTGGTGGAGATTGTTGCATCAACTTAGATAAAAACAGCCATGAGTTTCCGCAAGTGATGCTGATAATATCAATTTATATGTTTTATTTTAAAGAGATGGACGGTTGAGCATTCACGACTGCAGTCTACTCGATGGGAATTTGCTTAATTTAAATTATTTGCTCATTTGTATTGGAACCATGCAAAAAAACAGCTCCTGTGCTGTTTTATTTAAATTGTTAATTTGAATTACTGGATAATTTGAATTCTTTTTGGGCACAAAATGGCTTTCAATTAATAGGAATAGAATGTAATTGGCTGGATAACCAAAGTAAACAAAAACAGAAAATGCTGGAAACAGGCAACAGGTCAGGCAGCAATCTGTGGAGAAACAGAGTTAATGGGGCCAAAATTCAGCCTCCCAAAAAGGCCTCTTACCGCCAGAAAGCAGTGGCCAGGCGGCGGAGTCGAGCGGCCGCCAACTTCCGATCCAATGGCTGCCAGCGAAATTTAGCTTGGGGATTTTTCTGGCGGTTCCCACTCCACCCCTCCCCCCGCTGCTGCCCCCTAAGTGCGTCATCAAAGGGCGCACCACCAATCTCCTGCACCTCCAGCCAAATTCACCTGCAGAAATCCACGATCCGCCAAGCGGTGCCCCCGACAGCTTTTTCTGTCAGTGCACCTTGTTTTCTATGTGTGGGACTTGGCTGCGCTGCAGCCATTAAAGGTGAGGGCCCACTGCCGCGGCCGCCATTTTATTTGTTTTGTAGGCCAACTTCTAGGTCGGTTGGAAAATTATGCCCCCAGGTTCGGCCAGGCCATCAACAGGCAGCCTGGCACCCCCTCTCTCTCTTCCCTTCCTCCCTTTCTTCCCCCCTCTCCCCCACCCCCTCCCAAGTATCCCTGATCATGCCACTGATTAACATAATAGTGCAAAATCGTTAAGTCACTTACAAAATTCTGAGTCTTGGCAGCATTCTCGTTGCAATGTCATTTTTATTGAGACCTGATTTTAATTTTCTCAGTTCTGGCACCACCCGGCTATTATAATTAGAAGTTCTCCTACAATTTTTATTTTTGTGAAATGGATACTATTTCTCATTTGTGTGGCATTTAGTGACTGAACAGTACATGAAACCGAGCATAGATTAATCCAATTATTATTTTATATAATCTCTTTCTGTTATGGTTTTTCAGTGGGCATTCTCACAGCTTGCCGAGCATATTGTATACACAGCAACACACAAGATGTGTTTGTACTGGTTCATAACCTTCGCATATATTCATCACACTGATGCAGAAAGAAGGATGAATATTAAATGCAAGTATTCCCCATGGCTTTTAAATAAATTGAGCATTTTACTAATTGAACCCTAAAATCATTATTAAAAATTGCAAAGCTCTGAGTGAAATTGCACAGTAAAGTGACAATGATAGACCTGGACTTTGATTCAGTGCGTTCTGGTAGCCATTCAACCTCAATATTTCCTCAGTGGATGAACTTTGCTCGAACTTAACTGAACCACTAGATCAAGTTTGTTGTACCAGTGGTAAAAAAAAAACTTGCAATTATATTGTGGCTTTCTTGTCCTCAGTACTTCTTGAAGTACTTTTGAAGTTTGTCATTGTTGTTCTGTAGACAAATGTGCAGTCAATTTGCGAGTTCCCACTAAAGGCAATGAGATAATCTATTTTTGTTAGTGGTATTTGAGTGATCAATGTTGTCAAGGTTACTGGGAATACTCCACTGCTCTTTGAATTATTCCACTGGATCTTTTGCATCCACCTGAACAGGCAAGCGGGCCTTTGGTTTAATATTTCATTTGAAAGGCAGCACTTCCGATAATGCAGCACTCCCTCAGCACTGCAACGATCCATGAGCCTAGATTATGTACTCAGTGGGGGTTCAACCCATAACCTTCTGATTCAATCCCAAATAGCTATACTGGGGCATCCCAGTCTGCGAATATTGCTGATATGCCAATCAGTGAATGTTATGGATAACCCCTATAATTAAATATTCCCAATATCACTGTTAGTGAATATAAGTGAGAACCCTATCCGGGAATACTCATTAAATATTAAGGGACCAAAATTCTCCTGTTCCGTGCCTTCTGTTAGCTCCTCCAGGGGGGCGCTAATGGGGCACAAAGCTGTTTTCGCCTGCGGGGTGGGTGGGGGTGGGGCGAAGGGTCGCTACCAGCCCCCGCGAAATTCAGGGAATACACATTAAATATTAAGGGGACGAAATTCCCCTGACCTGTGCCTTCCGTTAGCGCCTCCAGCTAACGGCTCTTGCAAAATTGGGCGAGTTAGCGCAAGTGCGAATGCATTTGTGCCACGCCTCCCCCCTCCCCCCGCATACCCCCACCCTAGTAGTGCCCCCGGGCCACTGCGCCTCCACCGATATCATCAGCGTGCGCAGTGACCACTTTCCGCCTCACGGCAGAAATTAGCCAGTATCCTGTGAGGCCGCCATGGGTAATGCAGTGGGGCAAAACCTAAAGGGGAGGTGTGCAGCACCGCGATCTTTTATCCCCCCCCACGTTACTGGTTGGAACGTTCATCGCTCCTTTCGCGAGGTGCGGGCCGCGATCATGCCGCCAGGCACTCCATGTCGTGTCTCCGATCCTGACCCAAAAGCAAGAGGAGCGTGCGAGATTGTGCTCCACGTCCTGAGAGGGGCAGTAGCTGAATTTTGCACCAGACGCAGGAAGTCCCGCCTCGCCTGGGTTACCGCCCCCAACTGAGGCATAACCGAATTTCGACCCCTAAATATATTTGGCATCCAGCCACCTTTGGCACGCGGGAATGGTAGCATAGTGGTAATGTGACTAGATGAGTAATCCAGAGGCCTGGATGAATGATTCAAAGATGTCAGTTCAAATCCCACTACGGCAGCTGGGGAATTTAAATTCAGTTAATTAAATAAATCTGGAATATAAAAGCTAGTATTAGTAATGGTGACCATGAAACTACCGGCTCGTAAAAATCCATCTGGTTCACTAATGCCCCTTAGGGAAGGAAATCTTCCGTCCTTACCTGGTCAGGCCTATATGTGACTCCAGGCCCACAGCCATGTGGTTGACTCTTAACTGCCCTCTGAAATGGCCCAGCAAGCCACTCAGTTGTAAAAAAACTGCTACGAGAAACAATAAGAATAAAAAAAACGGACGGACTGCACGGTATTGACCTTGGAAGTAGCTACGGACACAACAACAGCACAACCAGCCCAGTCGACACTGCCAATTCCTCCTCACCAACACCTGGGGCTGTGCCAAAAGTGGGAGAGCTGTCCCACAGTCGAGTCAAGGAACAGGCTGACATTGTCATATTCACAGAATCATATCTTTTAACCAATGTCTCAGACTCCTCCATCACCATCCATGGGTATGTCCTGTCCCACCAGCTATACAGACGAGAGGGAGTGGCCCCGGGAGTCTGCAACATTAACTCTGGACCCCATGAAGACGCATGGCTTCAGGTCAAGCATGGTGATGAGAGAATCAACACGAGGGAAAAACCTGCTTGACCTCGTCCTCACCAATCTACCTGTTGCAGCTGCATCTGCCCATGACAGCATTGGTAGCAGTGACCACCGCACCATCATTATGGAGACGAAGTATCGTTTTCACACTGTGGACACCCTCCATCGTGTTGTGTGGCACTACCACCGTGCTAAATGGGATAGATTCACAACAGATCTAGCAGCTCAAAACTGGGCATCCATGAGGCGGTGTGGCCCATCAGCGGCAGCAGAATTGTACTCAACTACAATCTGTAACCTCATGGCCCGGCATATCCCTCACTCTACCATTATCATCAAGCCAGGTGAACAATCCTAGTTCAATGAAGAGTGTAGAAGAGCATGCCAGACGCAGCACCAGCCGTATCTAAAAATGAGGTGCCAACCTGAGGCAACTGCAACACAGGACTCATCATCATAGACGGTCCCTCGAAACGAGGATGACTTGCTTCCACACCAAAAAGAGGACGAGTTCACAGGTGTTTCAATGAAGGACCCGAACTACATCCTGAAGGGTGGAAGATGCCTGTGCGTGGATTTTTTAACGTGTGGTGGCCGTTGCACACCAGCCACCACACGGGCTTGACAGAGCTAGATCTTGGTCCAGTGGCAAGGATTAGCCAAGACGACTGGAGACCAGCTCTGCTGCACGGACCTAGTGCGCATACATATCGCAGTGTGGGCTGGCCCGTGCTGCCCCTGGGCCCCTGGCCCCGAACCCACGCCTCTCCTGGGCCCCAATCACATCTCTCTAGTCTCTTGCCGCTCCTTCGCCCCAAACTCGCCGCTCCTGCTGTATCTGTCCACGCTCCAATCACCGACCTGGATCTTGATGACGTCACTCTTTGTTGCCGTCGCCCTCCTGCACCAGCTCGCGCTGTACCTTGCAATGGTACATCTCCACGCCACCCATGGCCGCCGCTCGCCACTCCTTTTATGGCCCCGACCTGCCACTGATGTTCCCTCGCAGGTCGGGGCCTCCACGTCGCACATGGCCACAGCTCGAAGCTTCTTTTATGGCCCCGACATGCCAATAGGGGGAATATTCCCCACTGGCTGGAGTCATACCTACCACAAAGGAAGATGGTTTTGGTAGTTAGAGGTCAATCATCATAGCCCCAGGACATTGCTGTAGGAGTACCTCAGGGCAGTGTCCTAAGCCCAACCATCTTCAGCTGCTTTATCAATGAACTTCCTCCATCATAAGATCAGAAGTGGGGATGTTCGCTGATGATTGCACAGTGTCAGTTTCATTCACAACTCCTCAGATAATGAAGCAGTCCATGCCCACATGTAGAAAGATCTGAATGAAAGTCAGCCTGGGGCTGATAAGTGGCAAGTAACATCCGTGCCACACAAGTGCCAGGCAATGAGTATCTCCAACAAGAAAGAGTCCAACCACCGCCCTTGACATTCAATGGCATTACCATTGTCGAATGGAGTCACTATTGACCAGAAATGCAACTGGATCAGCCACATAAATACTGTGGCAACAAGAGCAGGTATTCTGCGGCAAGTGTCTCACCTCCTGACTCCCCATCTACAATGCACAAGTCAGGAGTGTGACGGAATACATTCCACTTGCCTGGATGAGCGCAGCTCCAACAACACTCAAGAAGCTCTACACTATCCAGGACAAAGCAGCGCACTTGATTGGCACCCCATCTAACACCTTAAACATTCACTCCCTCCACCACCGCCGTGCCGTGGCTGCAATGTGTACCATCTACAAGATGTACTGCAGCAATTCGCCAAGGCTTCTTCGGCAGCACCTCCAAAACCCGTGACCTCGATCGCATGGAAGGACAAGGGCAGCAGGCACATGGGAACACCATCAGTTCCACATTCCCCTCCAAATCACACACCAGCCTGACTTGGAAGTATAACACCGTTCCTTCATCAGCGCTGAGTCAAAATCCTGGAACTCCCTCCCTAATAGCACTGTGGGCCTACCTTCACCACATGGACTGCAGCAGTTGAAGGTGGCGGCTCACCACCATCTTCAAGGGCAATTAGGGATGGGCAATAAATGCTGGTCTTGCCAGCGACCCCCACTTCCCATGAACGAATAATAAAAAAACATTTTCTGCAAACGTGTCACTGATCTTTCAAAGTTTGCAATCTGGAATAGTGAACAGAACTCAGGGATGGAGAAGATCTGTGTGAGTAAACATTTGTTCAGTTTAAGTAGTAAAATAAATTAGTGGGCAAGCAAAAATGTAGTAAATAAATTAAATAGGAAACCAATCCTATGTAAGTGTTCAGGCTTGGTTTGATCAATGTTGGTTTCAGGATCTGGAAGTCCCAGATTACATGAACAATGGTTCAGCCAGTTCCAAAGCTCATTGTATGGTAAATTCTGCTTTACCTGCCCAACCCCTTGCCCCATTTCATGGAAAATCTCAACCACCAAAATCCAAAGCGACTCTTTGAGCCCTTCAGCCAGCCTAGTGAGATCAGTGAAGGTTTTATAAGCATCAACCAAGCTTAGTTGCACATCTGTGTTTTACATTATTTATTTTGTCATAAAATTCCCAGACAGAGAAATTAATGACCATTTTTATAAAACGCCCTTTTTCAGAAAACCTTTTTTTTAATTTCTCTGAATCCTAATAATAAACAGATGCAGCATTTGTTCGTCTCTTGTTAGGATTTCTGTAGCTACTGAACTCCCACCAGTTTCTCTTTTAATGGGAGTTCTCTTACTCGAGTTCTCTATTTACTGAGCTCTCAAAATAAGAAATTAAAGGTCACTAATCCAATCTTAATGGAACAATTAGACATTTTGGAAAGAGATTTTGCACCATTAGCTACTAACAAGCTTTCTCGTGGTGCACATAATCAAATTTTTTTTTGCCGTTTCTTAAAAACACGTTATTAGGCCAAGACCAATATGAACATTCTATTTTATCAGAATTGTTTTTTTTTCTTATTTCTCCTGCCATTTTCCTCAAGGCAAAAAAATACATTTTAGACATTTGCTGCTTCTTTGATGTATTTATTTTTCTGTTTACTATTTAAATAAAACTTGAATTATTAATTAAGCATTTTTTCCATGGACTCCAGCAGCATTCTGGTACCTCACTAGATTCTTCATTTGTGAGCTGAGCCTGCAATATTCAGCCATGGAGGGAGATCGGATCGTTCCCTCGTATCCACACACACGGACTTTCCAGGAGAAGTCACTGGATGGACATCAGGAGCAGAAGTCTGGGAAAGATTATTAATATTTCCTTCCATAATCCAAGAGCACTTGGGCCAATGGTGGAGCTCTAACCTGTGCCCCAGCTGAAATCAGCTAACTCAGCATAAACCAGGAACTGAATGTGGAAGATTCTAGACTGTACGGCTTTGCACTTCACCAAGTAGTTCCATTAGCCATTTAGGATTATAGCAGGTGAGATGTGGATCTGATCCTATGCCAATAGTTTGCAGTACAACACATGAAACTCACTGTACTACCTTGCCATGATAAGTGAATATTTGTACTGCAGGGAACTGTATCTTCAAACTATTGCTAGAAAACAGTAAGTTAAAAATATCATTTTTGTGTAAATATTAAGGTAAATAGAGAACTTGTGTGAGTGGGCTGTATAAAGTTTTGGTTGATTGGGTGTAACACAATGGTTCAATGCACTGGAACACCAACCATTGGTACCCTGAAGCAGAGATGTGGGTATGATTTCTCTCATTCCACTAATTCCACTGAGTTCCCAATTCCAGCCTGGTCACAGTGAATAGGTGCCGATTGGAAAGTTGTAAACTACTCTACAGGAGAAGGAGAAATTGGAGGAAGATCCATCTTTGAATTGCTGTCGTGCCTCCCAGACGGATGAGGAGCACTGGCAGAGGCTGGGAGTGGTTTACTACCCCGTTATCAACATGATGATGCAGCAAGACCTATACAGAGAGAAAACAGGAAAAAATGGTATCCTCTCAAAAAAAAAATTGATTGGCGAGTCCAAACATAACAGTTAAGATGCCCATCTGGCTCGCTGTAGGAAAATATACACTGACGAAGAGCTCAGAATGGAAGGGACACAAAGGCTGGATTCTGCGCAGTGTGAACTTGCCACAGGCTGAATTATTGCAGGCTTGTGAAAGCTGTTTAACCTCCTTAACATTTTCATTCAGTGTTTCCGATCTGCTGCTGATTGTGGCCTGCAATAAATGACATTGATTTTTGTTTCATTGCATTTGATCAAATGTATTCCAAAAATGGAACCAGATATAGAGAGCTGTATGTGAATAGAATCCACAGCAGTTACCAAAGTGTAGATGCCATATGTTTTAGCCTCTGGTTTTATTCTACATTAAATATACAAAACATTAGTGTTTAGTCAAGTTGGACAATCTACAAATCACAAATGTCTTACTCACATAATATAAAACTATTAGACAAAGCTTTTTTTTGCCTATTTCAATGATTCAACCATAAAATGTAAAAGAGCTGTGTGATAATGGCCATTGATGTAAAGCTCCTGAGGCCCATTACCATGCCCTCCTCACCCACACACACAAACATTTTTGCCTGTTTTATTGTATATTTCTCGGGTCCATTATCTTGCTCATTAATCAACATTCCATCACATTTAGGCACCGGGAGACTTGCTCTAATTTCATGTGCATTTCACCTTTCACACCAGCAGCCTCGACATACAAACTACAGGCCCCATTAAGTAAAGCTTTTACCCAATTGTTTTTCTCGGCCGGCCGACAAAAAATAAATTAACTTATTTCCCTAGCAACCAAATTTTTATTAATTGGATGTTTTTTTGTTCATAAAATGCTTTGCTAATCCTTCCAGTCTTTTCCAGCTGGAAGTGGCATATTTAATGGAGAAATACACAGAAGTGTAAAATGAGCTTTTTGAAAAATTAAGATAGTTTTCTTTAATGTTTTTTGTTTTGGCATAGGTGTGTTTTGGGAAAGTGAAGGTCAATGCATTAAAAATTATAAACAAAAATGTATTCCTGTGTTTGTGCATAGGGAAAAGGCCATAGAGTGTCTAAAACTAAAACTGTACAACTAGCTTTCGAGAGGTATTGATGGTATCCAGCAGAATACCTGAAGTCTGAATTGCCCCGTTCTCCTACACTAAAATATAATTGATATAAATGGCAGAAAAGAAAAAAAAGATTAGAATACTAAAGTAACAAAGATGGAAAAAGAGTAATTTTAGCTTGCGGAAAGCCAAGTGTTTGTGCGAGACTCGGGAACTGCCATTAGCACAGGAATGTTAACATCCAGTGCTTATTAACTTGACTGCATTCCTTAGATTTAATTCTCCAACTCCGTCAACAAATGCAGGAAACTGTGGATGGTGTAACAGGATTTTCTTTTTGGCAACAAAAATATTTTCTCTTTGTCGGAAAAGTCTGTCCTGCGAGAACAGAGATGCGCAAAGCATTTTCTTTTATTTGGTCAATAGTCTGCAGAGAATAACCAACAGAAATACAGAACCAAGTACTACATCTCTTCCCCTTTCACTGATCCTTCCCTTGTAAACTAACCAACCCGAAAGAAAGCCTGCTTCATTTTCAAAGGGCAAATTTAGCTCTCATTCTAATTGGCGGCATAAATCCCCTTTATTATATTGAGTACACATTTCATTATCATTGCTAAATAAATGTTGAGCTAAAAGAAATCGAAGAGGCTGATATATTTCCCTACGTTAACTACTTTATTGAAAAGCGAGGCCTTCTGGTGATGGTTTCAAGCTACAGTATTCCATACTGCTGGCACTGTGCACTCAGTGACAGCATTTCCACTATTCAGTGCGTTAAATTGTCATGTGTGAATCAGTAACAATGGCTAATGATTGTTTATTTTACTAACTGGGAACATCATTTTTTTTAAATCACATATTGGATATCCTATCCTTCCAAACTTAACTATTAGGCAACTAATCTTAGAAAGAAATTAAGCTGTTATCAGATTGAAATCACCTTTCACAAACACTTACACACATGCAACAGAAAGGGGGGGGAAAAAATCAGTGATTTCCTGTGATTTCTGTTCTCTATTTGCAATATACACTCAGCTCGCAGATTTACCATTCTGTCTGGATTACATGGAAAGATGTCACTTGGCGAGTGGCAAAGATCATGAGTAGTGTTAACCTTTCTGTGATCTCTTCACTCATCGCGCGCTACAGAATCCATGAAAATTCTCTGCTACATATGTGCAAGTGTATTAGTGAATGGTGATTTTCTAGAAACTAAAGCCATGTATTCCATCCACAATTTCCATGGAAACCACCATCCTGTACCAGTCATGCGATTTCCGTAGAAACAAACCGATTGTCTTTGCAGTGCTTCTCGTGTGCGCAAGGTGAATGGACGCACACTGCACCTCGGCCACGATACTTTAGTGAGGCTGACTGATTAAGAACATGGGTCCGTGGAAGGAAATAAAAGCAGAGGTGAGCCGCAATCACAGCATTCTGATTCCCGCAGCGAGATGACTTGCGACGTGCTTGGTCTGTGAATTTCACACAGAAACCCATGCGCCAAGTTACATCACTAAGCCCGTTTAAGGTATGGTACATGGCTTGAAACACAGGATTTTTGGGCCGTTTGTGACCTCAGTTTCACTGCGCTTTGACAGTCAGCTATTTTTCACCCGGTCGCGATACTCGGGTCAGTTTTTGCAGCGGCATTTAGAAGCACCGCCGGGGAGAGCTGCGCGTGTGTGCAACATCTCGCATTGCGACACCGCTGTGAGTTTCATGTCTCCCCCGACCCGTACGCCGTGAAACACTCCCCCTGATGACCGGCAGGGAAAACGCAGCGGTGCAGCCTTGCCAGCAGCGGTGACTTGGATAAACTGTAAAAAAGGTAAGTTAAAGTTTTTATTTTTTTATATTTTTACAGCGATTTGTGAGATCCTTACAAAACTTGTGTTGGCAATTATTTTTGAATGTTTTTCAAAAAAAATTTTCCCCCTCCCAAGGCCTCTCTCGGAGTGCTCCCGGCCCCATGCTAAAGTTGGCGAGGTTCCCGTTTTTGCGCCACAAAAAGAGTGCAACGCCCCCCTTTGCACTGCGCCCCTGGAGTAGACTCCAAATACCAAAAGTTAAGCAATTAATCGCTAATGTTAATTGGGCGGTAAATTTCCCACCCCGCCTCTGTTTTCGCCCCGAAAACGACAAAGCTGAAAATCCAGCCCACTGGGTCAAAGTGCCGAAAGAGTGTACTGCCCGAACAGCTTCAAAGTCATCACTGCTGCTCAAGTTGTAGACCCTGCCAGCCCCATCAGTGTAGATCA
This sequence comes from Pristiophorus japonicus, assembly GCF_044704955.1. NCBI lineage: Eukaryota > Metazoa > Chordata > Chondrichthyes > Pristiophoridae > Pristiophorus > Pristiophorus japonicus. The sequence continues at coordinate 84,314,110 of NC_091982.1, read as the reverse complement.
AACACTGTGATATCCGTACAGTAGAACTACAGATGAACGAGGTAATGAAAGATTAAATTAATAATTGCATTCCAATTTTATACTTATGCATTTGTAATTATCTACCGTTAAACATACAGTAAATCATACTTTGAGACAAATCGACATTTTCATGAGCTGAATGCGACAATAATTTTTACACATATGATAAAATGTTCAAACGACTAACATGTCCTGTGCTGTTTAATTAATTTTTAACCTAAGATCATTAGGTTAACTGGCAGTTGCATGAGCAAAAGCACCTTAAAATTCAGTTCCTCTAACAACAGGTGCTCTTACAGATTGCCAAAGCTCATATTTTTGTAATTACTCATGGTCCCATATTTTATTCATTTAACATAATTACATACAAGGCTCTGGAATGATTTTTCATTGTTCAATCTGCTTTGAAGAGAGAAAAAGTAGACGCTTTGGTGGGGATCATTTATTTTGTACCTTAATATTCAAATCTACATACAATAGTTGCCAGCTGGGATTTTCTTTTTAAAGTAATTATATACCCAGAGTGACTGAATATGACCATTAAATAATTCTTGAAAGCATCTAAAGGCAATGGGCTTCCAGCAGTGATGCTTTTTTTTGTACTCTATAACCATTTAAACATCAATTCCAAATTTTCAGCATTTCTCTGTACCGCGTTTACCGCCCTCTCGCTGTGTGATTAGCGACTCTTGGTTTTATTTCTATGGTAATAAGATGGAGCCACAGCTCACTCGGCAACCAAAGAAGCCACATTGCAAAAAGAATTAGCAGCTGGGAAGAGTCAAAGTCCTGGCTGTCCTGACTAATTAGCAACATCGTTATACTGTACTTTAATGATTGTATAACGGCAAGTCTAGATGTTGCATGAATGTTGCGATACTTCAGGCGATATTCCTTGTTCAAAACGTTTCTGCATGGGTACTTGAACAAACAAAAACAAACTCAGTAAAACGGCAAGTCACTGCAGACAGATGAAACGATTGCTGGATAAACATTGTAAAAGCGTCATTTGAAAGGTTAACTAAACCTAAAAATTAACGCTTTGGCTGGATGTAATGGTATTGCAGTGGACTTCCATCTCAAGGAGACCGCAAGTTCAAATTCCAGCTTCAATTAGCATTCTGACATCCCTGGACTCCTTGCCAAGTTTCAACCATTCTCTGTTGGGCCAGTAGATGGCACACAGTGTGGCATCACAACTCAAAAGGTGGGGGGGAAAGCCTGAAGTCGTGCAGAGTAGCGGAGGAAGTGTCAGAGTCCTGCCAGACTGTGGTTGCACTACATTGGCGCTGGCCAGGAGAGTTCCACAGATCAGACAGTCATGCCCTCTTGATTGAAACTGACTGTTACAAATAGCTTAGATGCTTTCAAAACAAGTACATGAAAGAAAGGGGAATAGAAAGATGTGCTGAAAGCTTGCGAGATGGAATGGGAGGAGGCTCATGTGAAGTATAAACACCGGCACAGACTTGTCGGGTCAAATGGCCTGTTTCTGTGCTGTATATTTTATGTAATTATGGAAGCAGCAAAAAAGCTAAAGCAATGGTGGATAATGGGAATTTTAAGTGGACTCTCTGAGAAACCTTTTACTCCTGAAGTTTCTAAAGTAAAGTAGAAAACACACCACAATACACCAGATTGGTTTGTTCGATTTAGGACTTTTAAGAATAATGCATTTATGAAAAGAAACTTTCTGAAAGTATTTCCAGAAACAGAGAAGCTTAGAAGTTCCAGGGAACAATTAAAACATCTCATATTTTCCAGCTTAGTTTGTTTGTTTTATTTCATGTTTAATTGATTTGCAGCCAGCCCATGTTTGTCTTGTTCATGCAGTGCATCTTGAAATGCACGGTGGGTGTATGGACAAAATGTCATATTCAAACCCACTCCCATAAATTATGGAATATATTAGTTCTATTGGGACTAGGTCTGATGAGGATGATGCTGTCAGCACACATATCGGGCCTCTCAAGAAGTGTTGTATGGGATAGACAGTGCAGTGTTCCCCTGTTGAGACTCACGCAGCATACTTTAAACTATTATACTGGTAATAACCATCAAAAATATTACAATGAAACTGAAACCAGAAAAATGTTAAACCATTTCAAGTTAATGCTAGATCTTTCAATTTGCGAAAGGTTTTCCTTGTCTTCAGTGCAGTAGGGGGCTTGTAATTCCGCCAGGATTTTTTGATCTATTCTCTTTGAATCTTCTTCAGCTGCTGCAAAGAGCATTCCAACTGAAAGGTTCACAAACCAGCATGTCACGGTGTTCCTGTTGTGAAAGAACCACTGAGCTAAAACTTAGGACCATTCCCAGTAGGAGTGACACGAAGCAATAGGGTTCCATTGAGCTTACCCATCCAACTGATCTCTATCAGCTGAAGAAGATTCAAGTCACTGGATAGTACGGCCTGAAAGGCTGGTGGAAGACGATTCAAGAGTAATTTTCAAAAGGGTATTGGATATATACTTGAAATGGAAAGATCTGCAGGGCCATTGGGAAAGAGGAGGAGAGTAGAGCTAATTGGATAGCTCTTTCAGGCACAATGGGCCGAATGACCGGCTTCCGTGCTGTATCATTCTATGTTGAATGGTTTAGGTGTTCTAGAAGAGGCACAAGCCTTGTACAGCACTGAGATTGAACAGAGCAATCAATGGAACAGAGGGACTATATGCCATAGCAATAAATACTGATGATAGATTTAGAATGGTTGTGCTTTAAAGTCATACATTTCAAAATACAATTTTTCTGTCTTCTGAATAAATTGATACATATTGCTGCTGTGCTTTCAGACACTTTATAAATGGAGTCTTCCAGACAATAGCACGTTAACTGTCTTAGGTCCCAAGGGCCTATTCGAAACATGATCTCTATTCATACCATTGCTAAGACATTTCAAAACCCCTACAAAAGAGGTTATAGTTTTGCAACAACTGAGCTGAAGACAGGAGACTTACAGCCGTGCAGTCAGAGGTGAAAGGAAAGCGGTTTTTAAATTTAATTTTGATTTTAATTACAAAAAAATGTATCCAGGAAAGACGTTGGCACTTATCCTAGTATTGGATTTAGTTCTCCTGTAATGATAACAAAAATGGAGTCTGTCGTGGCACTCAAACTGAAGGTTACATTCCATGAGAAGGTACATCTTATAAAAACACAACATTTGTGCAATAATTCAGTTTCAAAATTTGCAACATCAAATAGAAAGACCAAACCCAGTATTTTTAAATATAAATTGTACCTGCCTGTAGGGACTCGAGCCTAAATTTATGGAAACACTGACATTAGGCAACTGTGAAGCAGAGTCACTTTCGCTTGAATTTAACCAAGGTGATGAAATGTTGGTCTGATGGGAATTAAGTTGTTGGTCCAAAAATATGGACAGTCTCAACCCAGCTCCTAGTTGGTACAAGTCTACACACAAGACAGTCCATAATTCAGCACTGAAAGCATGTTGAATCAGACAGGCCACAAGGAGGACTAATGTGAGGAATGGAAACATCACACTGATGTAGTAGAAAGTACTTTTCTGCATTTGGCATTAAGCCATAATGTAGATGAAGCTCTACTCTTCTTTTGGCCTGTGCTATAGATTGTCTTGGAGGGTAAAACATTTTAAGAGGTATTGCACTCTCAAGCAGTTGTGAGTGCAAAAATGTACCTATCGCTTCCTTCCCCAAAAAATAATACAGTAATAATGAAAGTCAAATATAGCATATAAGAAAGCTGCGGTCTATACCAAGAGTGCGGAAACTTGTAGGCAGACAATATGCATAAACTTGACATAATTTTTAGTTACAATAAAAGGGCAAACATGAGCCACTTTGAGACAACTGTCACCAGATCCAGATCGTTCCCAAAATAGATCTACGGTGCACTGCTTTGGGCTATATCGAGACCTCGAGCAAGATGCAGGATTTCTTTACGGAAACAACCTGTGATACATCACCACTGGCACTTTCAGCTCCTCCTTTTTTATGAGTTCTATATGGATGTGATGTGCGTTAAGCAGGAGATGGCTCCTGTCACGTAGGAGATACATAACAGTTATATGACTCTTTTTGTGAGACCATTTTATTTTTCCTCTTCCTGTACCATGCAACTGCAAATAGATTCTAGAATTTCCTCAGAGCTGTTCCTGGTCCACCATCATAACTTCATCGGACGCGGAGTGGGAACCCCATAGGAACAGGAGTAGGCCATTGAGCCCCTCGAGCCTGTTCCGCCAATCAATGAGATCATGGCTCATCTGTGATCTAACTCCATATGCCCGCTTTTGCCCCATTTGGTTAACAGAAATCTATCCATCTCAGAATTGAAATTAACAATTGACCCAGCATCAACTGCCATTTGCGGAAGAGAGTTCTAAACTTCTACCACCCTTTGCGCGTAGAAGGGTACCTTAACTTCACTCCTGAAAGCCTGGCTGTAATTTTTAGACAATGTCCCCTAGTCCTAGATTCCCCAACCAGCAGGAATAGTTTATCTCTATCTAGCCTATCAGTTCCCTTTAATAACTTGAAAACTTCAAACAAATCACCCTTAATCTTCTAAATTCCAGGGAATACAACCCTAGTTTGTGTAATCTCTCCTTGTAATTTAACCCTTGGAGTCCAGGTATCGTTCTAGTTAATACTGCACTCCCTCCAAGGTCACTGTATCCTTCCTAAGGTGTGGTGCCCAGAACTGAAAACTATACTCCAGGTCTAATGTGGTCTAATCAGGGTTTTGTAGAGCTACAGCTTGACTTCTAACCCCTTGTACTCTATTCTCTCGATATAAAGGCCAGCATTCCATTAGCCATTTTGATTATTTTCTGTACCTGTCCATGCCATTTTAATGATCTATGTACATAGACCGCCACTGCTTCCAGCTTTTCACCATTTAGAAAGTCCTCCGATCTATTCTTTTTAGGTCTAAGGTGGATGATCTCACCTATATTGAAATCCATTTGCCACAGTTTTGCCCATTCATTTAATCTATTAATATTTCTATGTAATGTTATGCTCCTATCTACACTGCTTACAATATCATCGATCTTTGTGTCATCAGCAAACTTGGATATGTGGCTTTCTATCGCATCAACTAAGTCATGAATAAATTACAGTGAATAGTTGAGGCCCCAAAATCAGATCGCTGTGGGATGCCACTAGTCGCATCCTGCTAATTAGAGTACCTGCCCATTATCCATACTCTCTGCCTCCTGCCGCTCAGACAAAATCATCAGGTCAATAATTTGCCCTCAATTCCATGAGCTTCTACTTTAGCTAACAGTCTTTTGTGAAGACTTTATCAAATGCCTTGTGGAAGTCCATATAAATAACATCCATAGACATTCCACTGTCCACTACTTTAGTCACCTCTTCAAAAAATTCAATCAGATTCATCAGACATGACCTGCCCTTTACAAATCTATGCTGGCTCTCTCTGATCAGCTGAAAATTTTTAAGGTGTTTAGTCACTCCCACCTTAATTATAGACTCTAGTAACAGAAGTTAGGCTAACCGGTCTGTAATTCTCTGGTTTCCCTCTCTCACCTTTCTTAAATAGCGGAGTGACAGCAATTTTCCAATCTAAAGGAACAGTTCCTGAATCAAGAGAACTTTAGAAGATCATAGTTAGAACATCTACAATGTTATCACCGACTTCATTTAAAACCCAGGAATGAAAATCATTCTTAGATTTGTCATTCTTTAGTGCCATTATTTTCTTCATTACTGATAATTTGCTTATATTAATTTTGGTGAGTCTCTAACGTGTCCTTCTGCTCTAATGTTGTTTGTCTCACAGATTTTTTATGCCTGATTTAATTATTTTGCATCTTTTAGTTTTCCCTTTACGTGTAGTGCCTAACGCACAATTTCTGACTATTACTCTACTCTTTCTTTTCATTTGTTTTAGAATTATTATTTATACTACCTTTACCACCCGAGCCCTCACCCCAATTTATGTTTAAAGTCCTTGTGACTGCCCTATTTATCCTTTCCGCAAGGACCCTGGTCCCAAGCCGGTTCAGCTGGGCTCTGTCCCAATGGAACAGGTCCTTCCTGTCCCAGTACTGGTGCCAGTGTCCCATGAATTGGGAACCCTCATTTCCACACCACTCCTTCAGCCACGTGTTTACCTCCTCAATTTATCCACGTCAGGTAATAATCCAGAGATAATAACCCTTGAGGTCCTGTTTTTTTAATTTAGCTTCTAGCTCCTGATACTCTCTGAACAGGACCACTTGCCTACTCTTTCCTATGTTGTTGGTCCCAACATGGACCACAGCAACCCTCACCCTGGCACCAGGTAGGCAACATACCGTGTGGGACTCTCGATCCGACTTACAAAGGATGTTATCCGTCCCCCTAATTATTGAATTCCTTACAACTACCATATTGCACTTCCCCTCCTTCTCCCTTTGGACAGTCTCCTGCTCCAAGGTGCCATGGTCAGCATTCTGGCTGTTCTTCCTCCTTCATCCTTTTCCTCACTGATTGATCCTATTCTATTTGTGCGACCCTTGTTCTCGATCTCAGTACACTATCGGTCACACCAACCCTGATCTGATCCTGTGCATCTCTACCAGATGTGATCAAAGTCTGGAGCAAACTATCCAGATACTCCTCCCCCTCCCTTAAGTGTCAGAGTGCCTCCAACTCACAGCTCAATTAATCTTAGCTGAAAAGATTTGTGGTGAAGACATCGACTGCACGGGACAGTCTCGCTGTCTACAAATTCCCACATACTGCAGTCAAGACACACAACCTGCTTTGCCATACCCAAGTCTAGATTTATTTATAGATAACATTTATTTATAGATTCTTTTTAGCTTTAAGGCTATTTAACTGTTTATCTAACATCAAAATACAAACTCTAACCACTAAATACAAAACAGTAACCACTAAAAACACTAACTAATAAATGAAATACTTATCTGGAACTTAACCGCGCTGCTCCACACTCTGTGCTGACTATGATGTCACGGAGATTTCCCTCCATTTGTCTGGTGTCTGCCGCTCTGCTTCTCCCAATAGGCTCTGCTGCTGCCGGCTCTCGCACACTGTTTAAATCTGCTGCTCTACTTCCTGCCTCAAGCTTACACAAACCACTACACGTGTTCAAGGCAACAGGAGGCACCTCCTTCCCCCTCTGACCGAATTCCTACTCTCACCAAATTCCAAACTTCCCACTCTGATCACGATGCACTCAGTTAATGTTGCGATCTGTGGTTACACTCTGTGCCTTAAGCTCTCCGTTTACACATGTAAATAGCGGGAGCAACAGTGAGGAAATTCTGGACCGAGCAGTCTGAATGTGTTACCTGTTCCCATGTTCCTGCCTGTGCTGCTGTAATAAGAGATACAGGACACCAGCGGAGATTGGGAATTCTGTGAAGGATCATGGGTATAATTCCAAGTCTTAGCATGTTGGCCCACAACTGAGACTGGAAACTCAGTGCAAGATCACAGGTACAAGAAGCACCATGTACCCCTTCCACAGTCCTAGCATACTATCACATGTGGCTGTTAGATTTACCTCAGAGATGTGGCAAATTATTACTGATCCCTCCTTTATGAGCACAGATCTGTCCAGCTATCAGATGCCAGCCAGTTCAGAGCTGAAGACCTTTATTTATTTTTGAATGTTAAATCTCAAAGATGAGACTGCTACATCTAACAATGCAATAAATCCATTTATTTCACAAGCATATTAGAATTCCCCACACCCTCTCCACCCCTTCTCTCCTCACACACCAAGGAGCTGAATTTCCCCAACTGTTCTACCAGACTTCCACCAGTCGGAACAGCTCAGTAAAAGACATGGGCAGGAAATGCTGCGTCGTGATCTAATTTAGGAAATCCCATTTGGCTTACAAAAAGGGGAGCCTCTACCTGCCCCTTGCAAGCCCAGCCATGTCTGAGAGGGTGGGCTAGAAGGCAGGAACTCCCTATGTTGGGACTCAGTCTAAAACTGTGGGTCAGTACACTAAGTCAGATGAAGCATAGTGGTCTCCAGAAGGGTGCAAGGAGGCTCCAACTGGGACCAGTCCCAATAAACAGCTTGGCCCCACCCAAAGGTGGGCAAATCTTTTATAAAAATATAAACTTTGTGTCCGCCCCCTCACACGGGTCCCCATGAGTCAGGGGCCTGGGTAAGCCCCAGGAGAGCTGGTAGATACTGAAGTTTCCAACAGCATGGGCAGTCAGGTCCCCAAGAGGCGCCCATAATGGCACAGGTACACACCAGCCCCAAACAAATGAGGTGCCTTCTTGCAGACCTCTTATACTTCAACAGGGTTAATACTGCAGGGTACAATCCTGGCATAACTATTGGCATCATAGTCTGGCAATTTTCAACCCCGCAGTATCTATGGCATTCTTTTCATACTCCACAAGACCATCGAAATCTTTTCAAACTTCGCCCATTTATTTTCTCTTGCACAAGTCTGCTTAGGGATGATGACATCTTCTGGCATTTTGTTGGCAACACAAGTGGACTGCCGTCAAGTTTTTGTAGGAGCTGTATTCCATCTACAATACAAAGGCACAGCGCTGCTTAACAAGCAAGAAATATTTAGTTTTAAATTTATGACCAGGAAACCGAAACATTCAAACAATTGTTTTTGCTTTCAGTACATTAAAAGTAAAAGTTTAGGTTAAATAAAATAAGAAATTGGGTAATAATCTAAATAGTAAAACAGTCTTTTAACATAACCAGCAATATTCTGCAAGCTTGCAGAGTTACTATGTCATTTAATCCTTACTAGTTCATAAGACCTTAGAGTAGCTTTTTCTTTTACAATCCATGTGTCGTTTGCACAGTATTTAAATGAGTGCGAATGGATTAAGATACTAGAAGACTGTTCTGAAAGGTCTCCAACAAACACCACAGAAGTCCGTAAAACTCTTTTATAAAGTAGCCAAAGAGCACTGAGAGGTTTTGTTACCATAGTGACAGCTCATAAATCATCACTTATTGTCTGCCATTATAAATGTGACAGGTTCACACTGTCATAAAGCTCCATGCACTTTCTGTTAATTTTAAGGTGTTTCCATACATCATTTGTTTTCCAAAAGAAGTGTCATGACAACCGCTGAACACTTAAGCTTGTTATCAGGTACTGGGCTGTTCATTAGGCAACCCTTCCTCCCCGACCCCCTTTCCTCGCCATTTGGCATTTCTTTCCATTATTGAGTAATTTATCAGTTCAATTCATAAGTACATTCTTAACTTTCGGAAAGCATAATATGCTCAGCATAACAGAAAATATAAGGGCATACCAGTTGCTATGGTGACTTAAACTGATCAATTTTCTGTCACTGTTCTAAAGGAGTTACTCTCCTGTGGTTTAAAGTACTAATTACCAATGCAGAATGCTTGCTAACATGTTCAGCTCGCAGTACAAAGTTGTGCATGGCTAATTCATGAGCTGAAACAGTTTTGAGTATCGCTACAGAATGAGTAATGTCTTTGACATCTGTGCAGTCCTTAAGGGTGGTTTTCATATTCTTTCATGCTTCCTAGGCTTCGTTTTGTCCTCCATGTTATAACCAATAACTTTGTATTGTAAATCTCCAAAATCCAAATTTAGGCTGAAGATTTATATGTATGTAAATTGCGCTGGGACACATTTCATTTTTAATGTGAAATATGTTTACTTCAGCCTTTGGTGCTAACATATGGTTCATCACTGGTGTTCAGTTCTGTTCATTTCATTTCCTTTGTCCTGCAACACACTAGTCCTTTTCAGGGATTGATATTCAATTTTGTTCCCAGCGCTTTTTAAAAAGTTATCCATGAACCTTTTCATAGTGCATCTGTATGATAAAGCACAAAGTAACGGCTTGTTTGGAAACAGTTTACACAACAGAAAAGGGGCAACACAAACTTAGTTCAGATTAGATTTCAAAACTGAGCAGTCCCTGCCCTGATTTTTTTATTGATAGAAAATGATGTTTTATACAGTCAGCTGTTCTGAAACTCTGCAAATGTTGTTTATAGTCCTGGAAATGTTAAAGTTTTTCATGCACTAATAAACATATTTACATTATTGGTTACTTATTTAACAATTAACCACAATCTGTACTTCATGTTTCTTGTTTGTGCCCATCACAGCAGTCGTTTACCATTATAGTGTTTATATTTTGCATCTCATCATTGAATGATTTAAATTTTAAAAACACACTGATGCTGAAAATGTGCTCCATGATATTAGCAACTAGGCCGGTAAAACATATTTGTTGTAAGATTTCACCTCCACTGTTCTTTTTGTTTATCTACCTTCTGGACAAAACTAAACATTTTTCATTATACAATCGCTTTTCAACCTTTGTTCAACAGAAGTTGACAATTTGCTTCATTATTAAACTACTGCACACCCTCTCCATAAGATAGGGCCATATTGTCACTAATCTTGGCACTAATATGCTACACAGCAAGCAGGAGAGTACTCTTGAAAAAAACACACTGGGAGCAATTTTCGATTTGGTCATTTTTCAGCCCAGCGGTGGGAAGGACGTCTGCTCCAGCTGCCCGGAGCAGGAGGACTGACCAATTTAACATTGAATTAGTGAGCTGCCAGCACTAATTGTGCTCCTTATGGACAGATCGCTGGAAGTCCAGCGAGACGGGGGATTTCTCTATAGGCCTGGGGCTGGAATGTCATGGCAAAGTTCCTGGCTGGGAAGTGATGTCAGCTGGCAGGTTAGTTGAGGGCAGGAATGACTATCAGGGGTGTTGTATGCAAATAGAGATTTTTTAGTAGAATGTGATTGGTCCATTTTTGTATCAACTGGAATTAAGTGACAGGTTTGTGATAACACAAACTTTTTGGAGGCTTTTAACAGCTCCTGAATCTCCAGCAAATTTGGCCACACCTCACATCCCCAGTACTTGGCTTAATATTCACCCACAAACCCTTGAACAGCTTGGACTGTCTGTTATTCCTTCAGCTATGGATTGGATTTGTACCTACTCAATTGCTAGTGATTAGACTAAGAAACACATTATTCTCCATAGATGGAAGGAACATCAGGGGTAACAACTATTTTTGACACCATTTGTCCTTCTTGAGCATCAAGTCACAACTGACAGATACCATCATGAAAACATGTGACTGGAAATAACATGTCTTTCTGTACAGGGCCAGTTTTATTTCTTAAACGATAGGTTACCCGCTTTCTGCAGTGTTAGAGCAATGGACTAAAGTCTGAATACATACCTACACCCAATCTTTCCTAGACAGTGAGGTTTACCAGTCCCAAAGATAGGGATGGAGACCTTATGATGGGCAATGTTCTCTGTAAGCTGCACAGCCGGCTTTTCAATACAAAAACTGCATATACGCGATATTTTGAATGGCCCACGCAGCCTCTTAAAAGGGCCTCACAGGGCAAAACAAAATTTGTGGGAACATGTGATGGGGGCCTTCAACTGTGCTTCCTGATCAGCCAAACAATAATCAGAGTTCAGAGTGCCTGGGGAGATATCTATCTAATAGACTTCTTAGTCCTCCAAACCGAAGATCAGAGCAGAAATGTGAAGGCTAACTTGAGGAGTGGTGTGGGGGTGGGGGGAAAGAGACCTGACCTTTGCAATATTCCAAAATCAAGGTGGACAGTTCTCCAGATAAATGCACAGTTCAAAAATTCATAGATTCAAACTTGTTAATATGGTTATGTTGTTAGATACTTCAAAGAATGATAGAATGATACAGCACAGAAGGAGGCCATTTGATGCATGTGCTGGCTCTTTGAAAGAGCTCTCCAATTAGTACCTATCCATGCTCTTTCCCCATAGCCCTGCAACTTTCTCCAAAGGATTGAAAAATATTGATGATCTGTTTCTCAGCATCTAAGTGACTGGAAGAAAATCAGTGTTTGCCAAGTATGTTTATTTCAGTTGCATTACAGTGATGATGATCTGGGATGGGAGTATATGTTAGGTTTACGATAAAAATATAGCTGAAACAGGCTTAAATCTCAGAGCCAGTGCAGCAACCCATGTTCCTTTGATAAGGATTATTTATGTTGCATCTATTTCTAAATTATATTTATTAATTTCAGCTTTGTTGTTGTTATGTATTAATGCTTGGGGATCACTAGACACCAGAGGGCACTGCAGTCGGAGGTCATCGGGCTGTACGCATGTGGCATGTGTGCTTGGTCACCTGTATATAAGCTGGGTATCTTTGTCACGCAGGCACTCTCAGGCTGGGATAAAGATGGTTCAGATTGCACCTGAGTGAGTTTTTCCTTGCCACTGGTGGCTGATGTGCAATGGTCACCACTCGTTAAAAAAATCCATGCACAGGCATCTTCCACCCTTTAATTGGAGTTCTGGACTGGAACATCGGGTCCTTCATTGAAATATCTGTGAACCCATGTGGAAGCAAGTCATCTTTGTTCGAGGGACCGCCTATGATGATGATGTTAGTGAAAACCCAGTATCATCAAATCCTGGCTAAATGCTACAAATAATATAGCAGTAATTTGTGTTTCCCCGACACAGTAATTAATACGTAAATATAGTCAAGGAAACAAATTAACACTCTCCCTTTTTAAGTTTGTTGCTGTCACTGATTTAGCCCCATGAGACAAAAAGTTCTTGGCTTATGCTAAGTACGATATGTTGCATCTGCCAGTGTTACTATTTGTAGTGAAATGCCACATAAAGCAGAATTTAATCACGATGTAGATATCTAATTACCCCACAGTTTCAGCAAACATACTTTGAAGCAGATTGGATTGCTTATTAATATCGCTCGAAATTCATTGTTTTATTGTTTTATGACCCAAGTTTTAGTAAATTTACATAACCCTCTGGAATCTAGAGGAAGCACAGCTTGTTACAGGATGAGATTATGCATTTTCAGTTTCCTATTTCCCTACAATATTTCTTTGGAAAATCCAGCAATCAGAAGGTTTGTGCCAACCTCCCCAGCCACGCCCCCCCACCCCAAACCCCCCAAAAAACTGCTTAACCAACCTGATTTAGCTAACTCATCCACACAGCAATTTGCACCAATCTTTCCGAGCAGTTATATGCTGCGTAGGACTACACTGAAACAGCCAAGTGACATGAAATTCCTGCATATCATGATGTCAATGGAAAGGAAAATCAGGCAGGATTTATAATTGGCAGCCGATTCGCTACCGCCCATTTTGCACCCACCAAAGTTGAATTTCACTCTACGGGTATCTTGGAAGCATGACGTGGGTTGCGCTGTGTAAATAAGGCCTGGCCATAATAAGCCAGTTAACTGTGTATAGCAGCTAACACCACTGCTCTGTGATTCACAGGTACGTACAATTACTGTTGCACTCTCTCCTGCTGGCTATCTACTGGAGTGCCAAACAGCAGTGCCACCTTCAACAGAAAAAAGAAAAATCAACATGATTCCAGGTTTTAACTGGGATGATAATTTTAGAGAGATGGTGGAATTATCAATGTTGTGGACTTAATGGCTATATTTTCTTCCAGTCACTCATGTGCAAAAAGAATCTGTGTCAGTATTAAACAGGAACCCATCTTAGATACACATCATTTTTTCACTCAAATTAGCGACTACAGAAAAACATAACCAAAGGTTAAATAGTTTTCAGATTTTTAACATTGTCCATCTAAAGCACTGTGTGAGGGACATTTGGGACAAGTAAAGGAAGACTAACAAAGCATGGCTAAATTGGGTAATAGCCTTCATTCTGAAACATGGAACAAGTAGAGAGGAAACAAGTGTGAAGATTCAGGTTTGCCTTTGCTAAGATTGTCACGGTAATTAATTCAGAGTAACAAGAATCAAGTCAATTTATATTTGCTTCTCTAATATTCTAGAAGATCTAATGGTCGATCCACGGCTTTTAAAAAATATATTTTTTTATTTGTATTTACTCAATTTCTCATATTTGTAGACTTTTTTCCATCCTGGGCATTCACCACCTGTAATCTTGGTTTCCAATGCATCTGTCAAGTCAACCTGAGCTGAGAAATTTGCTTATTGATGTGTTCTTTGCAAGGTAGATGAAGTGTCATTCCATTCCCTATGGTTAGCTTCCTTGAAGCATCGCAATTCACTGGCTGGCTCAGAATTTACAATGGTCCTCATAACTATTACCAGCACTTCACAGAAGTTGAAAATGTTCCAAACAATGTCATTTCAAACTCCATCATCATCATAGGCAGTCCCTCGAAATCGAGGAAGACTTGTTTCCACTCTAAAAGTGACTTCTCAGGTGGCTGTACAGTCCAATATGGGAATTACAGTCTCTATCTGTCCCACCTGTGACAATGGTTGAAGGAAAGGGTGGCTGGGGAGCCTGGTTTGCCGCACACTCCTCCCGCTGTCTGCACTTGGTTTCTGCATGCTCTTGGCGACGAGACTCGAGGTGTTCAACGCCTTCCTGGATGCTCTTCCTCCACTTAGGGCAGTCTTGGGTCAGGGATTCCCAGGTGCCAGTGGGGATATTGCACTTTATCAAGGAGGCTTTGAGGTTGTCCTTGAAACATTTCCTCTGCCCACCTGGGGCTCGCTTGCCACTGGGAGGATTGATGCACCAATGTTAGTGTTCTTGCTCATGCTAACATCCCCAGCATCGAAGCACTGACCACACTCAACCAGCTCCGTTGGGCGGGCCACATCATCCACATGCCCAAACTCCATAGGTCTCTGAAGAAGGCACCTAAACCACCCCTACAATATTGGAATCAGTTTATGCAAAGCCACTGAAGGTCCGCAGTGGGTCTTCCAGCAGACACCGCGCCTCGTGAATTTCAATCTCCCTTAATATACAGATATCATCACTGATCTATAAATCACCGGGATGATAGCACGTTAGATGTGAAATAATTCTTCAGTGATATTGGTTAAGTAATTGAGAGAAGTTAGTTATGTGGTTAAAAATCAACCTGTATAGTATGCATGTGAGGTAAGTGTTAGAACATAAGAATTAGGAGCAGGATTAGGCCATCACCAAGGCATAGTTAGCAGCATCACCAAGGCACTCATGTAAAAGCAGATAGCAGATAGCAAAAGATAGGTTAAAGTTTAAAATAGTTATCTCCTGTATATCTCTAATGATTTTTGTGTTTACTGATTGGTTTATTTTTAAAAAGCAAAGTACCAGCAATTCTTGGAAAACTATCGATCATTTTTTATCGTGCTCAACATGATGTATTTTCTATATCATAAACTGCTCTAGAAGTAGTTGTTGCACTCCTGTCTGACCAGGATCAGCTGCTCTTTAGTTTATCAGTGCACTTATTTAAAATGAAGGGCTAGGGTTAGTCATGTTGTATTCAACCACAGCCACCAAAAGCCAAGCCTAATACTCGGGAGCTATAACAGTGCATGGCCCGTTATTCCCTAGTTAATATTAGTGCTGGCTCAATTTCAAAGCATATCAGTTGACAGCCCCTGCTCCAGGCTGTACCCCTGTCAAATCTTCTACAAAAGAGCCTGCTCTGGGACTCTTCACAGCACTACCGTTAATCAGCAAAAATTATGCAGTAAAGAAAGTAGAAGGCTCTCCGTGCGACCCTGGGGACGCAGAAAGAGGGAACGACCACTGCACTTCAAAATGCTGCTGCAACTTCCAAATGAAGCATGAGCTCTCCGGGGACTCAGAATTGGGTCTGACAGTCTGTTACCACAGGTGCACCATTTTTACAAGTGGTAGCTCTATGACTACATGACTTCCAGCTGTTGTGATCCACTCTCAGCCAGCATTAACCCTACAGTACCTCTTCTGTGGTATGTCAAGTTACAGCATGCCTAAAATGTAAAAGCTTACTCCAAAAAACTAAGACGTGTTTCTTTGATCTCTGTCGAAAGAGATCAATGACGAAAGGTTTCCCATTTTTCCCGAAGAAGTCATTAATTTCAGCAGCACTTTACTCCATTCATATAAAATTCAATATTGTGAATAGATATTCTTGTGTTATTTCTACTGCTGCTTGTATATAACAAGTGAACAATTATAAATGCCTGTACCATGTACTGGTCATTATTTGTAAATGTAATTGTTTCTGAGTGTACAGAATTAAAATATGAAAATTTTTTTATAAGCTGTGTTCTCTATTTCCATTATGGAATAGGTACAAATCAATACAATAGCCGCATCTGGATTTCAGTTTGCTCAGTCGTATAGGATAAACAACTTTTAAGCAATAAGCAGTTCCTTATACCTGTTTTGATTGTTAACTCTTATACATAAGTGGTGAGACAAAGAATTCCTTTTCAACTTATTTCTATCAACAAACATGTCAATCTTGTTGTCTTAATTCAATAGATTTCTGGCAAATTTGGTATTTAATGTTGCCAGGAGTTATGATGTTATGGCTGATGATGAAATGCTATATGACTATTAGACGTTGATGTTGAAAGCAACGAACAGGTAATTAATGTTAGATAAACCTTTCAGATCAAATTAATATTTCTAAAATTAATCCCACTATTACTGATATGGTGCTACAGCCAAATAAACACTGAACTATTATTAACCACAATATCATGCATCCTGGGCACAAGCCAAAGAAAAATAGGTAATGAAAACATTTTTTAAATGAATGAATTCTCATTCTGGTCTTCACAACATTCAAACATATCTCAACCAGGGACTTCCCCCTGATAATACTCACAATTGTAAATCTCCAAATCTGAAGTGGTTATATTTTTGGAAGCCTGTACACTTGGGTAAACTGAAGAGATGCTATATCACAGAATTAATCTGTATGCCGTTACTGCACCATATAATTACAAAGAGAGAAGTTTTACGATCAATAAATGTGTTGTGCATTTTATTGTTGGGTAATAATGTGCAGGCTATGTATTGCATTGCAAATACAAAGATGAGTATTCTGCACATGCTGATCTAGGATAGTAAAGTGGAACTTCCAGTTATGTAGATTGATGGATGCTTTTCATTGTTAAATATGCTGTAATGGCTGCTGCATTCTGGTATTCATGTTAAACAAAATCTAATACCCTCAATACATATCACTATACATCCAGTACACTCTCAAACTAAGTTTCCTCAGCCCACCAATGCCTCACTGATACTGTAAACTTCTCCCATTCCACAGCGATTGTCTTTCCCCTACTTCAATATCACCACCCTCTTCAAAGCCCACCCTCGACTTCTCGGAGATCTCCAATTTTAAACTCACTTTCCTTCCAAAGGTTCCTTCCCCTATATATAATACAAATGAGAGGAAGTTATGCTTCAGTTGTACAGAGCCTTGCTCAGAATCCTACCTGGAGTGCACCACACCTCAGAAAAATAAATTGGCCTTGGATGGGCTACATTCACCAGAATCATACTAGGGCTAAAAGGGTTAAATTATGAGGATGGGTTACATAAACTTGGCTTGTATATCCTTGAGTTTAGATGGTTGAGAAGCCATATAATCCAGGTCTTGAAAATAATAATGTGATTCAATAGGATAGACACAGAGGCCTCAATTTTGGCCCAGCCCATTTTTCGACGCACTTACCGGAGTTGTGCCGCTTTTCTCCGTTCCGAAGTGTGGCGAAAAATTTCCTTTCCACTTTGGCCGCTGTCCGGCTTCTTCCCTGTAGTTGCGCAGCGTGGCCAGTCGAGTCGGGGGTGGAGCCAGCGTCCTGCACCAAAAGCTGTGCCAGGACGTCTGCAGTGGAGCGTCCGTGCATGCGCAGTAGCTCCTCACCCCCAGCCTCTCCGTGTGCTTGCTGCAGCCGCTCTGTGGGACCCGATGCTGGCCAGTTGAATCGCTCCCGCCCCTAGCCCAGGCCGAGTGGCCTCCCGGTGCGATTTCTAAGAGATCGATCGCACCGGGAGGCCACTCGACCTGAGCTAGGGACGGGCAGGTGAACTGATAGAAATCATTGGCAGGCAGGAGCACTATTCGTTCTCCTGCCCGTCCCTAGCCCTGGCCAAGTGGCCTCCCGCACCAGCTGGCCCACTGCCTTCCCGGCCAAGTTTGAAGTGAAGGTAGGACTTACTTCAATTTTTTATTTCTTATTGAATTCTTAATACTTTTTGTTTGCAAGATTTGTTGGTTTGTAAGGCTTGGTGGTTTAGGTGCAGGTATGTCCTCTCCGCTTCCCGCCCCTATCCCAGACCGAATGGCCTCCGATGTACCTGCCTGGGCCGATTTCTTTAACTCTCCACAAGGATTTTCTGAAGTGTCCACACACGCTGGCCAAAGTAGATTTGGAGTAACTATTAGCTGGCCAAAGTTGCCTAAATGGGCAGAACTGGCATAGGTGGCTGGTAACGCTCCTTTTTGAAAAAAAAACTAAACTAAAAAAATCATAACTAACTCAGTTACACTGGTGTAAATTGATTGGGGAAAATGGGGATTTTTAAGTTACGCCAGAAAAATCAAGTTACTCCAAAAAAAATGGAGCAACTCCTGGCCAAAATTGAGTCCAGAGAAACTATTTCCTCTGGTGGGGGGATCCAGACCAAAGAGGTAAAATCTTAAAATTAAACCCAAGCCATTTAGGAGTGAAATTAGGATACACTTTTTCACACAAGGGATAGTGGGAATCTTGGACTCTCTCCCCTAAAAGGCTGTGGATGCTACGTCAACTTAAGTTTTCAAAACTTGATAGATTGATAGATTTTTGTTAGCTAAGGTTATCAAGGGATATGGAACAAAGGTGGGAAAGCAAGCCATGATCAAATTGTATGGCGGGACTCCTGTACTTCTGGGCCCAGTTCCCACCACTCTGACCAAGTCTGATCAAAGTCAGCCATGACAGCATAGTGGGCACCGGCACAAAGCTACCGATAATTCAGCACAAATTGGCAAATTTACTAAGATGCATGAAGTGGATAAATTCATAATATTGCAGGGAGGCACACAGTTTATGCAGAGTATAGGGAGCTTTACTCTATATTTGACTATAATATATCAGGTCTGAAGTGTTTGATGTTGATAAAAAATGAAAAAAAATCGGTTTAGTTACGCATCACTGGCATCTCACATGTTTGAGCAAAGAAACAAAGTGAAGATATTATCTGTAGTTGACCATTGGGGGTCTGTGCCCACTAAGAACTAGCTTGAGATTGTCCCAACTCATTCAAAGCAGACTCTTGCAGTTAGCTGAGAATGAAGCATTCATCCCATCGGCATTTCTTCATACGAGAGTCAAGCTAGAACAGCAGCCCAACAACCCCAAGGCCCCTTGATAGACAGGTTTACCTAACCCCTACCCATGATGTAAAATTTTAGGAAGCAATCAATCCCTTTAATTTTAAATCTGGTATAGAGTGCTGCGAATACAGGGAAGAAAATAGTTGGGAAAATAAGAATATGCTCTCAAAAAAAAAGACATTTAAATAGTGCAAGACACTTCTGTGATATATTTCAGAAAAACAAATATAATGATGTTGTCCCATACTCCTTGTTCATATATTAAGCTGCTTGGGATGAGTTCAAATGTAACAGATGTGACTGCTGCAGTATGATCTTTCCCCAGGAGACCAACAATTTTGAGCACAGGCTGCTCACCGTCTCCTCAGTATTCTCCACCAGTACCGCTCACTGCAGCATCCTGTCCTTGTGCTGCTTCTTCATGCTGAAAAAAAATGCTTTACCATGTAGACTGGGACTTCCGGAGAAGTGTGCTCAAGATAATGGGCTTCAGCAAAAGTTATAGGAGGTTGTCATGTATTCAACCAGCATTGTAACCCATGTATAATCTGACCTAAGTTGTACACTGTGATAACACTGACCACTAGGTGGTGAACTTGTGGGAGACACTCTTAACCTAGACCTTCAGATATAAAAGGGGAAGCTCCACCCACTTCCATCACTTGAGTGCTATGAAATAAAGGACAGGTCACAGACTGACCTTCTCTCAAGCATGGGCCTCGTGTGCATTTATACTGTATAGTAAGGATGTATCAATGGCGACAAGAAACTGGGATTTAAACCACGCGAGCATGGCCACTAGCAGAACAGACGAGAGGTACTGTGTTAAGGAATGGTTGGGACAGAGATTCAACATTGTTAAAGCAGCACACAGTTCTCCAGGCAGACAAGGGCAGTCGGGCATGCCCCAACATGTAGTCGAACCCAGAGGGGGAGTTCGACAGAGACAATGGCAAGCTGAACAGCGATTCACGCCATTTTAAGGGACAATGCAGCCAGTAATAGGGCCATCAACACCTGTTAATGGCGCACTCAAGGGCAATAACAGGGGCAGTCAGGGATGATCGACTGGCAAGGGACCTTTTGTTTCAAACAGCAGCTCATGCTGGAGCTGTGGAGGCACACACTCAGCCGGAGTTTGCAGAGGTGAGCAAAATACCTGCAGAAATTGCAGAAATGACGCTGGGGGAAATCGCTGGAAGCTGAAGTTCAGCGAGTTCGTGTGGAGCACGTATATAGTTCGTACACCAGGACGCCACCGATAATGATGAAAGTGCTCCTCAATGGCATCCCAGTATCAATGGAGCTAGACACGGGGGCCAGCCAGTCCCTGATGGGTATCAAACAGTTCGAAAAGTTGTGGCCGTCCAAGGCCAGGAGGCCAAAATTATCGCCGATTGATGCACAGCTACGGATTTACACAAAGCAGATCATTCCGGTGCTAGGCAGCGCCACGGTAGTGGTGACCCACAAAGATTCGGAGAACAGGTTGCCACTCTGGATTGTCCCAGGGGATGGTCCCGCACTACTGTGGAGGAGTTGGCTTGCTGTCATGAACTGGAAATGGGGCGATGTCAATGCAATTTCCTCTGTGGAGCGAGTATCATGCTCACAGATCCTGGACAAATTTGACTCATTATTTCAACCCGGCATTGGCACTTTCATGGGGGCCAAGGTAGTGATTCACATAAACCCGGACGCCAGGCCAGTACACCACAAGGCCAGAGCGGTGCCGTACGTGATGCGGGAAAAGATAGAAGGCGAATTGGACCGCCTGCTGAGGGAAGACATCATCTCACCAGTCGAATTCAGTGACTGGGCGAGCCCGATTGTGCCGGTGCTCAAGGCGGATGGGTCAGTCAGGATATGTGACGATTACAAGGCCACCATCAATCGGGTGTCACTCCACGACCAGTACCCGCGACCGAGAATGGAGGACCTCTTTGCAACGCTATCCGGTGGCAAACTTTTTTCAAAATTGGATCTGACCTCAGCTTACATGACCCAGGAGCTGGCGAGTGAGTCGAAGAAGCTGACCACCATCACGACACACAAGGGGTTGTTTGAGTACAACAGATGTCCGTTCGGGATTCGCTCGGCCGCCGCGATCTTCCAACGAAAAATGGAAAGCCTCCTCAAGTCGATTCCAGGGACGGTGGTTTTTCAGGACAACATCCTCATTACGGGTTACGATACTGAAGAACACCTCTACAACCTGGTGGAGGTGCTACGCAGACTGGACCGGGTAGGGCTGCGACTGAAAAAGGCGAAGTGCGTCTTCCTAGCTCCAGAGGTAGAATTCCTGGGGATGAGGGTAGCAGTAGACGGGATCAGCCCTACTGCGTCCAAGACGGAAGCGATCCAGAGAGCACCCAGACCCCGTAACACGACGGAGCTGCGTTCATTCCTGGGGCTCCTGAACTATTTTGGTAACTTTCTTCCCAAATTGAGCACGCTGCTAGAGCCGCTACACGTGCTCATACGCAAAGGTCGCGAATGGGTCTGGGGGGACAGCCAGGAAAGGGCTTTTAATAGAGCACGCAATTTGTTATGTTCCAACAATCTGTTAACGCTATATGATCCATGTAAGAAACTTGTGTTAACGTGCGATGCGTCGTCCTATGGTGTCGGGTGTGTGTTGCAGCATGTCAATGCCAAAGGTCAGTTACAGCCGGTAGCTTATGCCTCCAGAAGTCTGTCCCAGGCAGAAAGGGGCTACGGATGGTAGAAAAGGAGGCGCTCGATGTGTATATGCGGTAAAGAAAATGCACCAGTACCCTGTTTGGCAGGAAATTTGAGCTGGAGACAGATCACAAACACCTAACGTCCCTTTTGGCCGACAACAAGGCTATAAATGCAAATGCATCGGCCCGCATACAGAGGTGGGCACTCACGTTAGCCGCCTATGACTACACAATTCGGCACAGACCGGGCACCGAAACCTGCGCCGATGCACTCAGCAGGCTCCCACTAGCCACCACTGAGGGGGCTACCGAGCATGCTGTTGAGATAGTCATGGCTGTTGAAGCTTTCGGAAGCGAAGGCTCACCCGTGACAGCCCATCAGATTAAAGTCTGGATAAATAGAGACCTGCTATTGTCTCTCGTCAAGAAATGTGTCCTGAATGGGGACTGGGCAGCCACGTACAGGGCATGCCCTGAGAAATTTAAACCATTTCACAGGCGCAAGGATGAACTCTCAATTCAGGCCGATTGCCTACTGTGGGGAAACCGCGTAGTCATGCCCCAGATGGGCAGAGAGGTGTTCATCAGAGAACTCCACAATGAGCACCCGGGCATTGTCACGATGAAGGCAATTGCCAGGTCACACGTTTGGTGGCCAGGGATAGACGCAGATCTGGAACTTTGTGTTCGCAGGTGCAACACGTGTGCCCAGCTGGGCAATGCGCCCAGGGAAACCCCCCTTAGCCCCTGGCCATGGCCTGCCAAGCCTTGGTCACGCATCCATGTGGACAACACAGGTCCTTTCATGGGGAAAATGTTTTTGGTTGTAGTAGACGCCTACTCCAAATGGATCGAGTGTGACATTTTAAATTCAAGCACATCCTCTGCCACGGGAGAAAGTCTATGGGCAATGTTCGCCGCCCACGGTCTACCGGACATCTTGGTCAGCGACAATGGCTCGTGCTTCACAAGCACTGAATTCCAGGACTTCATGGCAGGCAATGGAATTAACCATGTTAGAACGGCACCGTTCAAGCCGGCCTCAAACGGCCAGGCAGAACGAGCAGTGCAGATAATCAAACAGGGGATGCTCAGAATCCAAGGGGGTTCCCTTCAATGCCGCTTATCACGCCTCCTGTTGGCCTACAGATCCCGACCACACTCGCTCACAGGGGTTCCACCCGCAGAGCTTCTAATGAAAAGGACGCTCAAAACCTGGTTATCCCTTATACACCCCACCATGAAAGAAATTGTCGAGAGCAGGCGCCATTCACAATATGACTACCATGACTGGAATGCGAGGGCGCGATGTATTGATGTCAATGACCCTGTCTTTGTCCTCAACTACGCTGCAGGGCCCAAATGGCTTGCAGGCACTGTGGTTGCCAAAGAGGGAAATAGGATTCTGGTAGTTAAACTTACCAATGGACAAATCTGCGCAAACATGTGGATCAAACAAAAAGGAGGTTCAGCAACCCCATAGGAGCAGAGGAAGAACACGATGTAGAGTTCACTCCACCACAGGTGACCGAACACAGGAACCAAAGGTAGGAGAGCCCAGTCACTGTGGGCAGTCCGGACAGGCCTGAGGCATCGCAAACAGCAGACACTCATGCCAGCGCCCAACAACCGGAGCCCCAACTCAGGCGCTCTACAAGGGAGCGTAAATCACCAGAGAGACTCAACCTGTGATCCCAATAAGACTTTGCGGGGGGGAGGTGATGTCATGTATTCAACCAGCATTGTAACCCATGTATAATCTGACCTAAGTTGTACACTGTGAGAACACTGACCACTAGGTGGTGAACTTGTGGGAGACACTCCTCACCTAGACCTTCAGATATAAAAGGAGAAGCTCCACCCACTTCCAGCACTTGAGTGCTATGAAATAAAGGACAGGTCACAGATTGACTTTCTCTCAAGCATGGGCCTCGTGTGCATGTATACTGTATATTAAGGACATATCAGGCACTGCCAGATTTCATAGACAGGTTGACTGGTTGGACAGAACAGTGCTGGGGAGCTTAATCCACTGCAGAGAGACCGTACAGACTGTTCCAATGCAGATTGCTGATCAACCAGTTGGGATTCCCACCAATTGGGACATCGCAGGAGGAGTGTCAAATGACGTGGCTTACTTTCTCAAGATATTGGCACATCCTCCCTTCTCCAGCGAAGTCCCTCAAAAGATTGATGAAGTGACAGAGAATTGGCAGCCACGAGATTTTCAGGCATGGTTCCAGTTGCAATGCCATCTGACGATTTTCATCCAGAGGTTCAGTGGCATTAACATCTTTGCATGACACTAATACCCAACAGCAACCAATCAGCCTGGTTGCTCCTCCTGCTCAGGGAGCGCTTAGAAATGATATCGGATTACATGTTCAGAAAAGTCACCGAGGGGAAGCATGGTCATGGAGTTCAGAAAACATAATTTTTGTAAATAAATATTAATCTTTTGTTATTCTTCGGCCAGAATTTTCCCCTCAAGGTTTGCAGCATGGGAGGTTAAAGTGTTAAAAATGAGATTCCCGAACTGATCCCGCCTCCAACCCACCCACTTCCAGTTTTACCAGAGACGGGACAGGAGTGGGGCAGCCAACCCACTGCCAGGGAGCGTTAACTCAATTTAAATATTGTAATGAGGCTGGAAGCCTCCTTCTTACGCTCTATTTTGTGTTCAACAACCTGTGGATGGGTTTCACACAATTCGTGAAATCTGGTAGTTAAACAGAGGCAGGGACTGCTGCATCCACAGAGTAAGTGGCTTTGTACCTACCTCCTGGATCCAGGGTCCCTGCCTAACCCACCATCGCTGATCAGAGACCCCCTCAAGAGGCCTCTAATCATCTTCCCAAGGCTCCCCCACACCCCCCACCCCCCAATAACGATGATGTGGCCGGCCTCGAGCTTCTCTTTCCCTCACCCCCACGATCTCTGACCTCTGCCGATGGTCTCTCCCCCACACCCCTCCCAATTGCCGATCCTCCTCCCACGATCCCTCCCTCAGACTGGCCCCTCGCATCTGAGGCCTACCCGCCCGCAGCCAGCCAGCCACTCAATCTGGCCGGCTGCAAGAAGAAATCCAAGACGTCACATTCGAATCAGACCCTGCCATTAAAGTCAGCCGGGCCTGTGGGAAACCTCCCGGGCCTCAGAGGCCCCCTTCCCCCAACCCGCCTCACTTGAGAAAATTCCAGCCTTAGTATCTATTGTGTTTGCTGGAAGGGCCATAGAAAGCTAATAAGCCCTGGGAGGGAGCTGAAATATAGCTGTTCAGCTTAAATCGAGGTATTTGTGTGATATGTTGTTAGTAATGGTGAAGGTGGGTGGTAGAGGAACAATGTATGGATTTTCATAGTACACTTCAGGTTGGTCAGTGGCAGGCTGTGTGAATTTGTGGAATTGGTTCTTGATCAGGGTTGTCCACCAAGCTCATTCTCTGTACTCCACCTCTGCCATATTGGCATCCTTCCCTTCCTGCAGCTAAGTGAGCTCCTTGTTGTCATCGGCATGCGCCCTTCTCACTGGATTTTCATCACTCCATCATTGGCGGCTATGCCTTCAGCTGTCTAGGCCCTGAGCTCTGGAATTCCATCCATAAACCCCTCTGCCCCTCCAGCAAGTTGCTCCTTAAAACCTACCTCTTTCTCCAAACTTATGGTCACTTGTCCTAATATCACCATGTTTTTGTGTGGCTCAGTGTCAAGTTTTGCTTGATAACGCACCTGTAAAATGCCTTGGGTGTTTTCACTATGTTAAAAGAGCTATATAAACACAAGTTGTTGTTGTTGAATTAGCAGCATGCCGCTGGCAGTGATGGTTTTGGAGGCCCTTAGTTGGATTGTAGAATGAGGCTCCCTCGGCATAGTCCAAAAAACAGAATCA
Source organism: Pristiophorus japonicus (assembly GCF_044704955.1). Classification (NCBI taxonomy): domain Eukaryota; kingdom Metazoa; phylum Chordata; class Chondrichthyes; family Pristiophoridae; genus Pristiophorus; species Pristiophorus japonicus. The sequence continues at coordinate 84,288,389 of NC_091982.1, read as the reverse complement.
TTGTTTTGGTATCCCTCTAGTGTGCTCGAAGGTATCTTGGCTAGTGTATTTGTTGTGTATGGAGAAAGAGTCAGACTGAACACTGTGAGCTCAAAGTAAAGTGTGACCATAGTCTTTTATTGCAGGTCTCCAGAGTGCCTCTCCAACCTGTGAAGCCTCTTTAAATACCTGTGCTCCCAAGGGATTATGGGATCCCTTGGGACTCCAGGGGATGAGCCCTCTAGTCGCTGTACAGAGTAAATACAAGTCCACATATATAACAGTATTGACCTCACTGTATCCTCACTCTGCTGTTGTGTGGGGTTCATGGGTCCTGAGCCATGTTTGCAAAGTGTAGCTCTGCTTTCCCAACAGCTATTTGTTCATTGTCTTGGAGCCTTCAAATAATTATGGACACTATGAATTGCAACATAATAAAAGCAATATGGGTATACCATGTATAATGGGCACAAATGTATAGGATCAGATACCATCTGAACAGTTATAGACTGCTGTCCCTTCCTGTTTACATATGCATTAGTGTTGATGTGAAGAGGACTGTTATCGACTTGGGTTTCCACCTATAATGCATTGGACTTTTGGGATGTATGGCGCTCGTAAAAATTTGTGCCCACTTTAGCTGGTCGCTCCTTTCCATTGGGAAAGTGATGAAGGCATTGCTCTTCACAAACATGACATTAGTCAGTTGCTTTATACAGGTATGAAGAGGAGTCAGCGAAGATCGTCTTCTCTGATGAAACCAAGTGGGAGTGTCATGATTTATAAAGACAGGCCCCTGGATAATGGCAGGAGTGAACATACTGCTGAAGTGTAGTTCAACATGAAGACTTTTTCACCTCACGTCTTCCTCATCGAATTCATACAACACTCAAGGGGAATCCCATCCTCCCAACTATGCCGCTTGAAACTTGTTATGCAGCAGCAGTTGTCAGCTCTGTAGGAAAGTGCTGCCTAGCAAATTGAGGGTTTTTGCTAAAATGCAGAAATGCACAGGACTAAAACAATTATGCAAGATGTTTAATGCAGAAGTAGATGAATGTTCACTACCAAAAATAACTGCAGTTCACAAACAACAAGCCTACTTTAAGGATTCAGCTAAAGCCGGCAGACCCATTGGGCTGTCATGTACTCATTTTATCTGGATGAAGTGCATGCTGGAAGCACAGCCTTGCCCAAACCAGTGATATTCGACATGAGACTATAGTTTGAATAGTATAAGTAGTGAAATTGGGATTCAGCTTGTACGAGGCACTTTTTCCTTTCTCCCCCAAAAATTACACCTCGCAAAGTTTGGCACAATGCAAATCAGGGATGCAAAGTTGAGCACCCAATATTTTGACCTACTGAAGCTTGTAAAAGCAGCCCAATAAGGTTATTTTTTATCCATCTTTAGAGGTGTGAGTTAGTCATGTGGGAATCACGAGGGCAACAGGCTGGTATAGAATCATAGAAAATAGGTGCAGGAGCAGGCCATTCGGCCCTCCGAGCCTGCATCACCATTCAATATGATCATGGCTGATCATGCAACTTCAGTACCCCATTCCTGCTTTCTCTCCATAGCCCTTTAGCTGTAAGGGCAACATCTAACTCCCTTTTGAATATATCCAACTAACTGGCCTCAACAACTTTCTGTGGTAGAGAATTCCACAGGTTCACAATTCTCTGAGTGAAGAAGTTTCTCCTCATCTCGGTCCTAAATGGCTTACCCCTTACCCTTAGACTGATACCCATGGTTCTGGACTTCCCCAACATTGGGAACATTCTTCCTGCATCTAACCTGTCCAATTCCATCAGAATTGTACATGTTTCTAATGAGATCTCCTCTCATTCTTCTAAATTCCAGTGAATATAAGCCTAGTCGATCCAGTATTTCTTCATATGTCAATCCTACCATCCTGGGAATCAGTCTGGTGAACCTTTGCTGCACTCCCTCAATAGCAAGAATGTTCTTCCTCAGATTAGGAGACCAAAACTGAACACAACAGGGCCTCACCAAGACCCTGTACAACTGCAGTAACACCTCCCTGCTCCTATACTCAAATCCTCTCGCTATGAACGCCAATATGCCATTTGCCTTCTTCACCGCCTACTGTACCTGTATGACAACTTTCAATGACTGATGTACCATGACACCCAAGTCTCATTGCACCTCCCCTTTTACTAATCTGTCACCATTCAGATCATAATCTGCCTTCCTGTTTTTACCAAAGTGGATAACCTCACATTTATCTGCATTATACCACATCTGCCATGTATTTGCCCACTCACCCAACCTGTCCAAGTCACCCTGTAGCCTCTTAGCATCCTCCTCACAGCTCACACTGCCACCCAGCTTAGTGTCATCTGCAAACCTGGAAATAATACATTCAATTCCTTTGTCTAAATCATTAATGTATATTGTAAATAGCTGAGGTCCCAGCACTGAACCTTGCAGTACCCCACTAATCACTGCCTGCTATTCTGAAAAGGACCTGTTTATTCCTACTCTTTGCTTCCTGTCTGCCAACCAGTTCTCTATCCAAGTCAGTACATTACCCCCAATACCACATGCTTTAATTTTGCACACTAATCTCTTGTGTGGGACCTTGTCAAAAGCCTTTTGAAAGTCTAAATACACCACCTCCACTGACTCCCCCTTGTCCATTCCACCAGATACATCCTCGAAAAATTCTGGAAGATTTGTCAAGCATGATTTCCCTTTCATAAATCCAAGCTGAATTGGACCGATCCTGTCACTGCTTTCCAAATGTGCTGCTATTACATCTTTAATAATTGATTCCAACATTTTCCCCACCACCAATGTCAGGCTGACCAGTCTATAATTCCCTGTTTTCTCTCTCCCTCTTTTTTTTTTTAAAAAGTGGGGTTACATTAGCTACCCTCCAGTCCATAGAAACTGATTCAGAGACTATAGAATGTTGGAAAATGACCACCAAAGTATCCACTCTTTCTAGGGCCATTTCCTTAAGTACTCTAGGATGCAGACTAACAGGCCCTGGGGATGTATTGGCCTTCAATCCCATCAATTTTCCTAATACAATTTGCTGACTAATAAGGATTTCCTTTAGTTCTCCCTTCTCGCTAGACCCTCTGTCCCCGAGTATTTCCAGATGGTTATTTGTATCTTTCTTAGGTGAAGACAGAACCAAAGTATTTGTTCAATTGGTCTGCCATTTCTTTATAAATTCACCTGATTCTGATTGTAAGGGACTCACATTTGTCTTCACTAATCTTTTTCTCTTCACGTATCTGTAGAAGCTTTTGCAGTCAGTTTTTATGTTCTCTGCAAGCTTATTCTCATACTCTATTTCCCCCCTCCTAATTAAACCTTTCGTCCTCCTCTGCTGAATTCTAAATTTCTCCCAGTCCTCAGGTTTGCTGCTTTTTTTGGCCAATTTATATGCCTCTTCCTTGGATTTAACACGATCCCTAATTTCCCTAGTAAGCCACGGTTGAGCCACCTTCCCCGTTTTATTTTGACGCCAGACAGCGATGTACAATTGTTGAAGTTCATCCATGTGATCTTTAAATGTCTGCCATTGCCTATCCACCATCAACCCTTTAAGTATCATTCGCCAGTCTATCCTAGCCAATTCACATCTCATACCGTCGAAGTTACCTTTCTTTAAGATCAGGACCCTAGTCTCTGAATTAACTGTGTCACTCTCCATCTTAATAAAGAATTCTACCATATTATGGTCACTCTTCCCCAAGGGGCCTCACACAACAAGATTGCTAATTAATCTTCTCTCATTACACAACACCCAGTCCATGATGGCCAGCTCTCTAGTTGGTTCCTCGACATATTGGTCTGGAAAACTATCCCTTATACACTCCAGGAAATCCTCCTCCACCGTACTGCTACCAGTTTGGTTAGCCCAATCCATATGTAGATTAAAGTCACCCATGATAACTACTGTACCTTTATTGCACGCATCCCTAATTTCCTGTTTGATGCCATCCCCAACCTCACAACTACTATTTGGTGGTCTGTACACAACTAGCGTCTTCTGCCCTTTGGTGTTCCGCAGCTCTACCCATACAGATTCCACATCATCCACTCTAATGTCCTTCCTTACTATTGCATTAATCTCCCCTTTAACCAGCAACGCTACCCCACCTCCTTTTCCTTTCAGTCTATCTTTCCTGAATATTGAATACACCTGGATGTTGAGTTCCCAGCCTTGGTCACCCTGGAGCCATGTCTCCGTAATCCCAATTACATCATATCCGTTAACAACTATCTGCGCAGTTCATTCATCCACCTTATTACGAATGTTCCTCGCATTGAGACACAGATTTTTTTTGGCTTGTTTTTCGAACACTCTTTGTCCTTTTGGAATTATGTTGTAATATGGCCCTTTTTGATTTTTGCCTTTGATTTCTCCGTCCTCCACTTCTACTTCTACTTTTCTCTTTTATATCTTTTGCTTCTGCCTCCATTTTACTTCCCTCTGTCTCCCTGCAGAGGTTCCCACCCCCCTGCCCTATTAGTTTAAATCCTCCCCAACAGCACTGCCCAGGTGCAGACCGTCCGGCTTGTACTGGTCGCACCTCCCCCAGAACCGGTTCCAATGTCCCAGGAATTTGAATCCCTCCCTCTTGCACCATTCCTCAAGCCATATATTCATCTTAACTATCCTGCTATTTCTACTCTGACTAGCATGTGACACTGGTAGCAATCCTGAGATTACTACCTTTGAGGTCCTACTTTTTAATTTAACTCCTAGCTCCCTAAATTCAGCTTGTAGGACCTCATCCAGTTTTTTACCTATATCGTTGGTACCTACACCCTCCCCCTCCAGAATGCCCTGCAGCCGCTCCAAGACACCTTGACCCTTGCACCAGGGAGGCAATATACCATCCTGGAGTCTCGTTTGCAGCCAGAAATGCCTATCTCTTCCCCTTATAATAGAATCCCCGACCACCAAGCCTCTCCTATTCTTTTTCCTACCCTCCTGTGCAGCAGAGCCACCCATGGTGCCATAAACTTGGCTGCTGCTGCCTTCCCCTGATGAGTCATCTCCTCCAACAGTACCCAAAATGATGTATCTGTTTTTGAGGGAGGGGACCACTACACTACCTTCCTTCCACTGCTCTGCCTGATGATCACCCATTCCCTATCTGCCTGAGTAACCTTTACCTGCGGTGTGACTTACTCACTAAATGCGCTATTAACGACATCCTCAGCATCGCGGATGCTCCAGAGTGAATCCATACACAGCTCCAGTGCCCACCCAATGCGGTCTGTCAGGAGCTGCAGCTGGATACACTTCCTGCACACATAGTATTCAGAGACACTGGAAGAATCCCTGATTTCCCACATAGCAGAGGAGGAGCATGACACGGGTCTGGGCTCTTCTGCCATAACATAACCCTTAAAATTACTTCATTCGGCAACAATGACAAGGTTTTTTACTGCTAAGAAAAAGAAAAAAAATAAGAGAAAGAAAACTACTCACCAATCAACCAGCCAATCACTTACCCTCTTGGCTGTGATGTCACACTTCGATTACTTTTTACTTCTTTCTTACTTTTGACCCCGCTGCCGCCACTTCCCTCACAGGTCCGCCCGCTCTTGCTGCTGCTCCCGACTAGCTTGGTCTGGGCCTCGAGCCTCGGGCTTTATTGAAGCGCTCCGCTGCTGCTGCTTCCCTCACGGGTCCGCCCGCTCCCAACTATCAGACTGGGGCTTCTGATTGTGGCCATTGCAACATGGCTGTCTGATATGTTTACAAGGAAACTAATGCAATAACATTTGTATTGTTGTATATCTCAGTACCTAAATAACACCTAATGCTTGTTTGAAGATCTGATGATTTCAAGGAGTGTTTTAAAACTGAAGAAAGTTTCAAGTTGAATTTTGCTATTGTTTCCTGATGCACATCGACTTCTGTTTATGTTTCCTTTACTGTGCCCACCAATTTTACAATGAAAATGTTTTATTAAATTTAGTTTCTAATTTCCTGAACAGTGGTTATTGATACTATAACCAGTTGTTTTAATAACACATTTCTGAGAATTTTCTAGACCATAAACTTATAAAAGCAATAATAATGTCTGTACAGATTTACTTTAATAGAGGTTGAGACTGAAGAACAAGTCCATCTGGTCTCAATTCCCTAGCAAAGTACTTGTGCAGTTTTGTGATTCTTCTTTGAACAGACCTTGTAAAAATTAGAGAAATGTTTTTTTTTTAAATAAGTTGTTTTATTTTTACCTACTTGTGAAAGCAATACTGAGATTGAATAGAACAGGTGCTCCTGAAGTTTATGGGCAACTGATGTAACCAGTCTCATAATTGTATTTTAACCTCATCACAGAGTAGCCATCACTGAGGCTGAACGTACAGCACTAAGCCAATCAGAATGTTCCATTTTATGCAGGTATGATTAAATAAGCAATAATGGACTTTCTGTTCCAGCTGGTCAACATCAGGGTAAACTGGATGATTGAAGGATAAAACTAATGATTCAATTCATCTAATTTCCAATCTGTACTCGTTGTGGCAAACCGCACATGACATTATTGCTATTCAGCCTGTGGCTGAATCCAAATTGAACAACTGGGGATACAATTCAACTAATTAGCATTCAACAGTCAAAGAAAGTGTGCCCAGAGACACATATCTTGGGTGGTCGACTTTCAACAATAAGATGTACTAAAAAGATTAACATTACTGAAAGTTGGTAAGTCACCTGGTCCAGATGGAATGCATTCTAGTAGCTGAAAGAAGGAAAGGTAAAAATAGCAGAGGCATTGGTCACAATCTTTCAATCCTCATTGGATACAGGAGTACTGCCAGAGAACTGGAGAGTTGCTAAATGTTATACCACTGTTAAAGAAAGGAGAGAGGGATAAATCAGGAAACTGCAAGTCAGTCAGCCTAACATCAGTGGTGGGGAAGTTATTGTAAATCATTATGAGAGACAAAATAAACTTTCATTTGGAAAGGCACAGGTTAAATCAAGGAGAGCCAGAATGGATTTGTTAAAGGCAAATTGTGACTGACTAACTTAATTGAATTCTTTGATGAGGTAACAGAGAAGGTTGATCAAGTTGTGCAGTAGATGTTGTGTATATATGGACTTTCGGAAGGAATTCAACAAAGTGCTACACAGGAGACTTAAGAAGATAGACCAGGGAAAGTGGGGGCATGGATATGTAATTGGCTCAGTGACAGGAAGCAAAGGATATTTTTCAGATTGGGAGGTGGTTTGGAGTGGTGTTGCCCAAGGGTCAGTTTTAGGTCCATTACTCTTTCAATTTTTATGAATGATCTAGACAGAGATGTAGGGAGCAACATTATAAATGTTGCAGATGATACAAAATTTGGCAATGTAGTATATAGTGATAATGATATAGACAAGGTACTGAAATGGGCAGGAGCATAGCAGAGAGATGGAGTTCAATGTGGAGGAGTGTGAGGCGATGCACTTTGGGACGACTAATATGGCAAGACAGTATACTATAAATGGTACGATTTTGAAAAATGTAGATGAGCAGTAAGACCTTGGTGTCCTTGTACACAAATCCTTAAAGGTGGCAGGGTAAGTTGATAAAGTGCCTAAAACGCATATGGGTTACTTGGATTTAGAAATAGAGGCATAGAATATAAAAGTAGAGATCATGCTGGAATTTTATAAATCACAGATTAGGCCTCAGCTGGAGTATTGTGGATAATTCTGGACATCACACTTCAGGAACGATGTAAGGACCTTTAAACAGGGTACAGGAGAGGTTTACCAGGATGTTACCAGGGCTGAAGGACTTCAGTTATGAGGAGAGGAGGAAAAATTAGAACTGTTCTCCTTGGAACAGAGAAGGTTAAAAAGAAATCTAGTAAGAGTTTTTCAAAATTATGAGAGTTTTTGATAGAGTAGACAGAGAAAAACTATTCCCTCTGGCGAGTGGGTCAATAACCAGAGGTCATAAATTCAAAATAATTAGCAAAAGATCTAGAGGGGCGATGAGGAGAAATTTTTTCCCTCGAAGAGTTGTCAGGATCTGGAAGCTCTACCTGAAAAGATGGTGGAAGTTGATTCCGCAAATAATTTTGAAGGAGTTGGATAATTACTTGATGAGGAACTTACAGGGTTACAGACAAAATGTGGGGGTGTAGGATTAAGCACAACTGCTCTTTTAAAGAGCCAGCACAGGCACAGCAGGTCAAATGGACTCCTTCTACGCTGTACGTTGCTATGGTTCTGTGATTTCTAAGATGGCCACAAGTTCAGATACCACATGTGCTTGCTTTTCATGCCAAGGATGTAAGTTTAACCATTCTTTTGTGGTCTGGGCTGTTAGCTTTGAGAGAGGGTTGGCAGAATGCTCTGTCTCAAGGGGAGTAAAAAGTGTCACTGTTGTCTATTGCATTCGTATTAAGATATTAACAATAGTTGTCCACAACACAGTATCCTGCCTGCCATCTGTACAATAGTGAGTGACTTCAAAGTAAAATAATCGTAGATTTAAAAAGTATGACACATCTGCATTTTTGAATAGGGAGGAATAGAACTTTTTAATTATCGTCAATACAAGATGAATAAGAATAATACTTTTTTGCAATTGAAATTATCTGTGGCTTGTCATTTAATTCTCAGGTTTTTCTCTTGTTCCGGTAGAAGATGTCTGAGTGTAAAACTATGCATGACAGTAGGGTTAATTGGATGTATATTAGATAGAGTCAAGAGATTAATCTGATGTAAATTGTGTTATGTATACTTAGAACTTGCCCAATTCGCTATGACTGTCATGTCTACATCACAGGCCTTTACAAGTGAATCGGCTCAATTGATATCTTCAACTACAGTGAACCTGAATAACATAGTTTGATATTACCAAATGTCCCTCTATTATGGTCCAGCATTACTTTTTTATTAACTATCAACTTCATGTATACTGAAGATATTCTCCTAAATGCTGTGTATTTTTTGCTGCCCGGTCTCCGCATTTAGCTAACTAAAACTGCATATTCCTGGGTTTACAGTGACTAAAATGGCCCCTAATCAGAAGCAGATTTCAGTCAGAGTAAGCAAAAAGCACCTTTATTGCTGATAACATGGAAGTGGAGTCCAATCATCAAGCAAACTGTTGCATCTGCAACTTCTCGATGTGTTGCACAGTCCAGGAACATTAGCAAGCACAGTGCAAAACATTAAAAGAATGTTGCATTGCTGGAGGTACTGTGCTTCAGGCAAGATGTTAAACTAAGCACTATTTGCCTGTTCTTGTATTTCAGAAGGATGTTAAAGATTCCCACTGCACTATTCAAAGAAAACAGGGAGCTTTCCTTGTGCCTGGCCAACAGTCTCCCTCAAGCAACACAATCAAAAACAGATTCACTGATTTTTCATTGTTATTAGTGGGGAATTTGCTGCGTTCAAATTGATTGTTTTGTAAGCAACCACTACAGTCATTCCACTTCATTGTGTGCACAGAAAGCACTTTTGAGTCATTTCCATGTAAATGCTAATCTTTGAAAAGATTTAGGTGAAGTGATGAATTGTATCTAACTGAGGTTGACACATGATGGCAGAGGGCATGGCTGAGGTACTAAATGAGTACTTTGTAGCAGTCTTCACCAAGAAAGTAGATGCTGCCAAAGTCAGTGAAAGAGGAGGTAGTGGAGATACTGGATGAGATAAAAATTGATAGAGCTACTAGAAAGGCTGTCTGAACTTAAAATTGATAAGTCACCATTATCAGATGGGATGCATCCTAGGATGCTGAGGAGGAAATTGCGGAGGTACGCGCCATAATCACAAATGTCTCACCACCTGGCTCCCAAAGCCTTTCCTCCATCTACAAGACACAAGTCAGGGATGTGATGGAATACTCTTCACTTGCCTGGATGAGTGCAGCTCCAACAGCATTCAAGAAACTCGACATCATCCAGGACAAAGCAGCCCACATGATTGGCACCCCATCCACCACCGACGTACCGTGGCTGCGGTGTGTACCATCTACAAGATGCACTGCAGCAACTTGCCAAGGCTTCTTCGGCAGCACCTCCCAAACCCGCGATCTCTACTGCCTAGAAGGACATGGGCAGCAGGCACATGGGAACACCATCATCTGCGATTTCCCCTCCAAGTTACACACCATCCTGACTTGGAAGTATACTGCCATTCATTCATTGTCACTGGGTCAAAATCCTGGAACTCCATCCGTAACAGCACTGTTGGCAGTACCTTCACCACACGGACTTTCGCGGTTCAAGAAGGTGGCTCACCAACACCTTCGAGGACAATTGGGGATGGGCAATAAATACTGGCCTAACCAGCAATGCCCAAATCCCATGAACGAATTTAAAACTTTTTTTAAAATTCCAATCCTCCTTAGATACGGGGGTGGTGCCATAGGATGGGAGAATTGTAAATGTTACACCCTTGTTCAAAAAAGAGTGCAAGGATAAATACAGCAACTACAGACCAGTCTAGTCAGTTTAACCTTTGTAGTGGGGAAGCTTTTGGAAACAATAATCAGGGACAAAGTTAACAGTCATTTGGACAAGTGTGGATTAATTAAAGAAAGCCAGCACAGATTTGTTAAAGGCAAATTGTGTTTAACTAACTTGATTGAGTTTTTTGATTAGGTAACAGAGGGTTGATGAAGGCAATGCGGTTGACGTGGTATATATGGACTTCCAAAATGTGTTTGATAAAGTGCCACATAAAAGGCTTGCCAGCAAAGGTAAGACCCATGGAACAAAAGGGATAGTGGCAGCATAGATACAAAATTGGCCAAATGACAGGAAACAGAGAGTCATGGTGAATGGTTGTTTTTCGGACTGGAGGATAGTATACAGTGGTTTTCCCCAGGGATTAGTACTAGGACCACTGCTTCTCTTGATATATATTAATGACTTGGGCTTGGGAGTACAGGGCACAATTTCAAAATTTGCAGATGACACAAAACTTGGAAGTATAGTGAACAGTGAGGAGGATAGTGATAGACTTCAAGAGGACATATATAGGCTGGTGGAATGGGTGGACACGTGGCAGATGAAATTTAACACAGAAAAGTGCAGAGTGATACATTTTGGTAGGAAGAACAAGGAGAGGCAATATAAACTAAAGGGTACAATCATAAAGTAGGTGCATTAACAGAGAGACCTGGGGGTATATGTGCACACATCATTGAAGGTGGCAGGACAGTTTGAGAAAGCAGTAAAAAATCATATGGGATCCTGGGCTTCATAAATAGAGGCATAGAGTACAAAAGCGAGGAAGTTATGATGAATCTTTATAAAACACTGGTTCAGCCTCAACTGGAGTATTGTGTCCAATTCTGGGCACTGCACTTTAGGAAAGATGTGAAGACCTTGGAGAGGATGAATAAAAGATTTACAAGAATGATTCTAGGGATGAAGGACTTCAGTTACATGGATAAACTAGAGAAGCTGGGATTGTTCTCCTTAGAGCAGAGAAAGTTTAGAGGAGATTTGATAGAGGTATTCAAAATAATGAGTCATTGAGAGAGAGAAACTGTTCCCATTGGCTGAAGGGTTGAGAACCAGAGGACATAGATTCAAGGTGGTTGGCAAAAGAACCAAAGGTGACATGAGGAAAAACTTTTATTAAACTGCGAGCGATTAGGGTCTGGAATGCACTGCCTGAAAGGGTGGTGGAGGCAGACTCAATTGTGGCTTTCAAAAGGGAATTGGATAAGTACCTGAAGGAAAGAAATTTGCAGGGCAATGGGGAAAAGGTGGGGGAGTGGGACGAGCTGAGGTGCTCTTGCAGAGATCCTGCACGGGCTCGACAGGCCAAATGGCCTCCTTCTGTGCTGTAACCATTCTATGATTCTATCAACCCCAGTGTTAGGGAAAAAAAGAACAATTAATCACCACCTTCCCTCCAATTACTTGTCTTGGGGACTATCATAAACTCGCACAAAGATTCTACGATAAGGGAGCAAGACAGCATATATTGTATTGCTTGGTGGAAGATGGCTAACACTGCAGGTCTCTTGGTGTTGACCTGATGGAAATTCTAGCTAGAGTAATGGACCAAGAAGGTCAATACTCTTTCATCAACTCAGCTTGAGAAAAGATTGTGTTCCACAATACATCTCTGCCTTCAAGCAGTTTTAGTGGCAGTTCAGGTGTATTGTTGTTTATGACCAGTGTACATGACAGATAAAGCCACATCTAAACTCACAATTCTCCAGATACAGTTTAATGATGGACTTGAAACATTGGAGAGGATGTGAATCTCTGACTGTCATTGTGTAGGTTGAAATGATTGCAAAAATACCAGAGATGGCAGCATTTCTTAAAAAAAAAATAGACTTTTCAATTAAGCCAAACTAGATGCCTTGAAGTTACTGTTGGGCTGCAATGGTAATAAAATGACTAAACGTTCTGTTTGTCCACAGCAGGATAGGCATTTCATGACTCTGCATCAACGGCTTACTTCCCAACATTCTATCTCTTCCTTTGCAGTACATTAGTAACCGTTGGCAGGAAGCGTTGCAAACAGGTCTTGGAACATGTCCAACCTTCAATGTGTGTGATAGAATAAGGGTGACCACATTTCACATTTTGTTCTTGCACACTCCGATTCAACGATCCTTTTCAAGTCATCTGACCTTGCCAAGGGATCATGAGGATGCTAAAAACATCTCGGTTGAGGTGTGCTGAAAGCCTTTTCTCCTCCTCCTGGGTTAGTTAAGTGATTTCTTTACTACTGTAAAATTATCAGAAAGCTTTCCAATGCTGTTAAGTTTAAAACAAGTAAATACATGTATTTAAGGGGGTTGGAATTCCACTTTGCTATTTCTGACATATGGATTAATGCTTTTGCATGAAATACCTGTTTTAACGGTCACTAATTTGTTTAATGTAAATGGATTAACAACTTGGTTAAAGTAGCAACCAGGAATTTCATAGAAGCACATGAACCAATTAGTTACAAATATTGCACAGCCTAACTCCAACACAGGTTATTTACCCAAGCATTTTTCTGAATGTCAACCTGGGATCATGGTGGTAACCATAACACGATTGTGACAAAGATAGGACTTCGTGATGCACTCCAATGTACTCACTTGTAGGAAATTCAAGACGATTGTAAGTTTCAGTTGGAAGTGCACAATAAACCAGCACAGATCAATGGCAGTCAAAAGCTTTTAAAGAAGGTAGCAAATATCTTGACCTTTTCTTTAGAGCTTATTAATTTGTGATCTAACTCTGTTTTCATTAGAAATCCAACATTTTAAAACCACATATAAAAGAAATTAATGGGTGGATATAGAAAAGTTCTTTGTGTAGAATCAGGAGAAATTTAGGATATGATGGTCATAAGATAAAGGGGCTGCAAACTGGTCATACGTAGAAAAGTAATTACATTACAGTTTTTATGGAATAGGCTGCCAGTTTGCACTGTGAAATCAGATTAATTGCTTTAAGCCCCAGTTTGCATAGCAACATAAACTATTAGTATAATTCTAGCTTCTACTGTTGAGCAAAACGACTGAACCCAATATGAAATGTTAATGAAATGGTCAGAGCAGGACCTGAATTTGAATCTAAAAGACAGGATGACAGATTGAACTGAGAGTCTTTTCTTGATCCCACTGTATTATACTTAATGATTTCAAGTTTCTTGATTTCCTTTACAACTTACATAAGAACATAAGAAGCAGGTGTAGGCCTTAAGGCCCATCGAGCCTGCTCCGCCATTCAATAAGATCATGGCTGATCATCGACCTCAACTCCACTTTCCCGCCTAATTTCCATATCCCTTGATTCCCCTAGACTCCAACAATCCATCTATCTCAGCCTTGAATATATTCAAAGATTCAGCATCCACATCCTTGGAATGCCAAAGATTCACAACCCTCTGAGTGAAGAAATTCCTCCTCATCTCTGTCTTAAATGGCCTACCCCTTATCCTAGTTCTAGACACTCCAGCCAGGGGAAACAACCTCTCAGCATCTACTCTGTCAATCCCCTTCAGAATCTTATATGTTTCAATGAGATCACCTCTGATTCTTCTAAACTCGAGAGTATAGGCCCATTCTACGCAATCTCTTATCAGAGGACAGCACTCTCATCCCAGGAATCAATCTAGTGAACCTCTGTTGTATCACCTCCAAGGCAAATATATCCTTCCTTAGATAAGGAGACCAAAACTGTGCACAGTATTCTAGGTGTGGTGCAGTGATTTCTGTTTCTAGTAGTGTACCTTTTGATTGATCTGGGGCTGTGATTGTTTATTTATTTCTCATCCTGGTTTTCAAATCCTTCCATGGCCTCGTCCCTCTCCATCTCTGTAATCGACTCCAGCCCTACAACCCTCCAAGATGTCTGCGAACCTCCAATTCTGGCCTTTTGAGCATCCCCAATTTTAATTGCTCCACCATTGGCAGCCGTGCCTTTAGCTGCCAAGGCCCTAAACTCTGGCATTCCTTCCCTAAACCTCTCTACTGCTCTTTCCTCCTTTAAGACGCTCCTTAAAACCTACCTCTTTTACCAAGCATCGGCCCTGATATCATCTTATGTGGCTCAGTGCCAAATTTTGTTTCATAACGCTCCAGTAAAGTGTCTTGGGATGTTTTATTACTTTAAAGACACTATATAAATACAAATTGTTATTTTGGTGTTTGTTATCCAGAGAATATACTTTGCTGCAGAGAATCTGTTCCTTTAATCACTTCAGCTGAATTCAATAATGCATTTATTGTCAGTTTCAGGATTCAGTATGAAGGTCAAAAACCCTTGATTACTCCATGCACTTATTGGAGTTTCTAGTTTCTAGTTATTCAATCAATAACATGTTAGCAATTGTCCTGAATTCAGGGATTCAATGAAACATAGCACTTTGTTATTTTAGATTTAGCCTGTATAAAGATCTTCACTTAAGTAAAAATCCCTCAGGAGAAACACGCTAACAGCAAATGTTTCCTATTCGTTAGACAGTCAATAATGGTGGATTACTTACCTTTGGGTGTAATATTCGTCATCTATCAAATTAAGTTCTACTCATAAGTCGGGACAACTTCCCTTACCTTTTAAGTGTAGAATTTTTCATCTGTAAAAAGTCAGGAGAACTTGTTTGGAAAATCATTGGAAGTGCTGGTCCCTTTAATAGATTGTTTAACCCTGTGCCTTGTGAATTCCCTTTCCCTTGTCCTATAGAGTGCCCCCATGTGGTCCTTTTCAGTTATTTTCAACCATGGCAACCAGGCAGCTTAAGTTTCTGTCAAAAATTCAGCATAAGAAATCTGATCAACTTATTTTTATTAAACTAGAAATAAGCAATGTGTTAAATAATCAGATTAATAACCAGGTTAAAACAAATTTCCCACAACTGTACAGTAATGCAAAGAAGTCATGAATGAGTATTTACTCTTACCAGATTATGAGACAAGAGGGAATGTGTGGAATATATATAATATTGAACACATTTACCATTCTTCAGTTAATATTCATACACCACAGAATCATTCTTTTCCAGCTGATAGCAATGGAGAATACATTCTGCCAACGGTCAGGCCATTCTTTGTTTGGGTAAGTTGTTATCAAACAATATCAAAGTTAGGCTTCCATTAGAAACAAAACTATTTGGTGAATGGTTTGACATGTTTCCTTCTCTCTCTAGTTCTTACTTCCAATTATACAATCCACTTTAGACTTCCGTTAAATGGAAAAGAAAGATATCATAATAAGGAGCAAGCAGCATTCTGGAGCAGCTGTAACTGCTGCAACCAAGTAGTAACTTTAACAACGCACATCGAAGCAAGCTTCCAGCACCAGTTCAAGACCACAGTAGCACGCGTGGACCTGTCAGTGGTTTATGACACAGTATGGAAGCATGGACTGCCTTTCAAGCTCGCCACTATCACTGCAGAACAATGATCCATCTTTTTAATTCCATGCTTAGCAACCGACGCTTCTGTGTGTACTCTGGCACCCAGAAGAGCAGATATAGGCCATTGAACAATGGACTCCCACAGGGTTCTGTCCTGGCATCCATGTAATTCAACATTTACACCAGTGACCTACCTGAAACAGAGTCCCGCAAGTTCGTATATGCTGATGACATTGCCTTGGCCACACAAAAGACGAATCTGTCCATCACCGAAGAGACCCTGACCAGTGATTTACAGAGGATGGAGATCTATTTCCGCCGATGGCAACTTCGATCAAACCCACAAAAGATCGTCACCTCGACATTCCACCTCAACTCCCATCAAGCAACCAAGCTTTGAAAGTCTCTTTCTGCGGCACAGAGGTAAACCATGCCAGAAAATCCTCCTATTTAGGAGTCACGCACGATCGTACCCTGTCCTATAGACAATATCTCCAGAAACTGAAGAATAGAGTCAACTTGATCCAGAAACTTGCCGGATTCACATGGGGAGCAGATGCTCAAACCCTCCGTATGGCAGCACTCGCCCTGGTGCACTCTACAGCATACCACTGCTCTCCGGCATAGCTTTCAAGTCCGCATATCAAATCCATTGATGTCCAGCTGACTACTACTATGGGATTTATCACCGGCACGCTTTTATTGACACCACACCTATGCCGCGAATATGCAGTCTCCAGAGAATATAACCATTACACCAGCAAAGACACGTCGATCCAGGCCGATTTGAGCAACCTACCACCAACCCATCTCAAATCTAGGTCACTTTGGACCGTCACCGAAGCCCTTCAGTGATCTCCCCTCAGCCTTGATGACTGATTGCGAAATGCTTGGAAGAACTGCGACATACGGAATGGATTCCTTATAGAAGACCCCACAGGACAACCTGAAGGATCAAACCTTCCTCGCAAACAGTGGACCATCGTTAACCGCCTCAGAACTGGTCATGGTAGATGCTGCCACCTTCTCAATAGATAGAGGATTAAAGCATCCACATCATGTAATCAGACCCTGGAACACATCATTGAGCACTGCCCTCAGAGGAAATTTGCAGGCAATCTACACCGGAAGCTTTGGCCTGGATACCCAACTTAGATATTAACATTTCATTTGCTTTGCTACTACCATAAGAAAGAAGAAATGATGACTCTTGAGCCAGATGGAATTCAGACATTGCCTTTGTAAGGAGTTTAGGATGAAGTCTGAGTATTATGCTGTGCCAAATGAAGGAGGAATGTTTTGTGACTAAGATAAGTAGTTCACTCATCCATCTGACTGGCAATATATTGCAGCTTTCCATGTCCCATGAAGCCAAAGTGGGAAACAATAGCTTACACACAAGAAGATTAAAGGAGGTCTAGTTTTTAATAAAACAGGACACTAAGCTATGTCACGCACACCTGACCTTCCTTTTAAGAAGGAATGAATGCAGATGGAGCTATTCCATGTATCAGAATGAATTTGAGCTGTAAACAGTCAGTCAGCTCTTTCTGTATGACACATATGTTGTGGTCATCCTGGACATTAAATGCAAAATCTTTTCCACTTCTTGAAATGTCTTCAAAGCAACAGGTTTTTGGGAAGATATGATAACATTTACAACAAGTAGTGGCAGAGTCTGAGCACTTAATCAGCCATTTTCACTAAGCAAGCTTTCAATTGCAGATTAGACCGTACAAAATGGTAAAACTACAGTGTCCTCCCATCAAGGAGATCAGATGGCCATGTGTAACAAAGGCATGGAGTGAAAGTAGGTGTTAAAACCATGGTCTCCAAAACCAGTGTTAAATAACTGGGATTACTTTACTCACTTTCCTTGTCTTCTGGTGAACATTTGGATCAAAAGGGATGTGGACTAGCCCCTCCCTCCCACCCATGCGCCCTTCCCCATTAATGCAAAGGGCTCTGTAGTCTCTGGTTTTGGAGCAGATGTTACTCAACTGACTGTTCATATGAACATAAGAAATAGGAGCTGGAATAGGCCATTTGGTCCTTCTAGCCTGCTCCGCCATTCATGGCTGATCTTCTACATCAACTCCACCTTCCCACACTATCCCCATATCCCTTAATTCCTAAAGATTTAGCGACCTCTGTCTTGAATGTACTCAACAACTGAGCATCCATAGCTCTCTCCGGAGAGAAGTCCAAAGGTTCACAACCCTTTGAGTGAAGAAATTTCTCCTCATCTCAGTCCTAAATAGCCGACCCCTTATTCTGTGACCCCGTGTTCTAGATTCCCCAGCCAGGGAAATTATTTTATCAGCATTAACTCTGTCAAACCCTGAAGAATTGTTTTTGTTTCAATTAGGTCACACCTCATTCTTCTAACTCTAGGGAATGTAGGCCTAATCTACTCAATCTCTCCTCATGGGGCAATCCCCTTATCCTAGGAACCAGTCTAGTGAACCTTTGTTGCACTCTCTCTCTCTCTCTCTCTCTCTCTCTCTCTCTCTCTCTCTAAGGCATGTCTTTCCTTAGTTAAGGTGACCAGAACCGTACACAATACTCCTGCCTGTATAATTGTAGTAAGACTTCTTTACTATTATACTCTAATCCCTTTGTAACAAAAGCTAAAATACCATTTGCTTTCCTAATTGCTCGCTGTACCTGCATGTTACCTTGCTGGACCCCCAGGTCCCCCTGAGTGCAAATATTTCCAAGACTCTTTCTGTTCAAAATATATATATTTTTTGTTTTCCTGCCAAAGTAAATAACTTCACACTTCCCCACACTTTTTTCCATTTGCCATGTTCTTGCCCACTCAGTCAACCTGTCTATAGGGCCGAAATTGGTGAAGGCCCAAGTGCCGCCCAAAGGACCTTGGCGGTCCTTTGGGCGGGGTTTCGTCAAAAACGTCCTTGAAAGGGTGGCTGCTGGCAAAAGAGGGACTTACGCTGCCAATCTGGGCGGCAGCCAGCGGGAGCTCCCAATCTCTGGGGCAAAGGCGCTTGCCGCCCTAGTGCCGCCAAGGATAGAGTCAGGCCCAGGGAGGGTTGAAGACCTGAAAAGGAAAATCATCAAAAAAAAACCATCGGAACATCTTCAGGGGACCCCATCCAAATAAGTCGCTGTAAAGAAAAAAAGAAAAAAAATGTTTACTAACCTTTTTTTTTCCAGCTCTTCATACCATCGGGGATAGAACAGCCTCCAGGCAGCAGTCCTTCCCCGTTCTGGTGCCGACTCCCACCCGCATCAATATGGTACCTCAGCGGGCGGGTGGGAGGTCAGTTGCGCCACTCAGCCGTCCGCTGACGTCAGCGGACGGTTCCCGGCAGTTCTCCCCTCCCGCCCGCTCCACACCAAAGGGAAAGTGCCACTGGACGCAACTTCGAGAGGAATGTCAGCGGCAGTGGGCGGTAAGGCCATCAAATTCGGGCCTTATATCTCTCTGCAGCCTTTTTGCATCCTCCTCACAGCTTACTTTCCCACCTAACTTTGTATCATCAGCAACATTGAATACGTTACACCTAGTCCCTTCATCTAAGTAATTAATATAGATTGCAAATAGCTGAGGCCCCAGCACTGATCCTTGCTAGTTCCAGCCTGCCAATCTGTAAAAAGTCCTGTTTATTCCTACTTGCTGTTTTCGGTCCATTAACCAATCCTCAATCCATGCGAATATATTACCCTCAAGCCCATGAGTCCTAATTGTGTGTAAATAGCCTCTTGTGTGACATCTTATCAAATGCATTTTGAAAATCCAAATACACTACATCCACTGGTTCCCCCTTATCCATTCGACTAGTTACAGCTTCAAAAAACTATAACAAATTTGTCAAACACTATTTCCCTTTCATAAAACTATGTTGACTCTGTCTAATCATGTTATGATTTTCTAAGTGCAATTTTACCACATCCCTAACAATAGATTTGAACATTTTGCCTACTACTGATGTCAGGCTAACTGGCCTATAGTTCCCTGTTTTTTTTTTTCTCTTTCTCATTTCTTAAATAGCGGGGTAATGTTTACTACCTTCCAATCCATGGGAACTGTTCTAAAATCTAGGGAATTCTGAAGATTAATATCAATGCATCCACTATCTCTGCAGCTACCTCTTAAAACCCTCGAATGCAGGTCACCCGGTCCAAGGGATTTGTCGCCACTTAGTCCCATGAATTTCTCCAGTACAAAACGTCTTTACTTGCATTGATTTCTCCAAGTTCTTCATTCTCTCCAGACCTTTGGTTCCCCATTATTTCCGGAATGTTTTTTGTGTCTTCTACTGTGAAGACCGATACAAAGTATTTGTTCAATGTCTCTACCATTTCCTTACTGCCCTTTATAATTTCTGCTGTCTCTGCCTCTAATGAACCCACATTTGCTTTCACTAATCTCTTCCTATTTACACACCTATAGAAACATTTACAATCTATTTTTATGTCTCTTGCTAATTTACTCTCTTTCTTTTTTCTCATCAATTTCTTGGTCCTCCTCATATGGAAACAAAAGCAAATTACTGCAGATGCTGGAAATCTGAAATACAAACAGAAAATACTGGAAATACTCAGCAGGTCAGGCAGCATCTGTGGCAAGAGAAACAGAGTTAATGTTTCAGGTTGATGACCTTTTATCAGAACTGTCAAAAGTTAGTGATGTAACAGGTTAAAAGCAAGTACTGAGGCAGAGAAGGGAGAACAAAAAGGGGAAGGTCTGTGATGTGCTGGAAGGCAGGGTTGATTAAATGACAAAGGGATGATGATGCAAAGCAAAATGATGGTAATGGGACAGGTAAGAAACAAAAGATGAGTCAAGAAGAGCTATAAATGGCAACAGCAGAACCATTAGCAGCAGCTGCTGACCGAAAAAATAGGAGCAGTGGTTATGATCTGAAATTGTTGAACTCAATGTTGAGTCCAGAAGGTTGTAAAATTCATACGAAAATTTATTGGCCTGAAAAGTTAGCTCTGTTTCTCTCTCCACAGCTGCCTGAACTGCTAAGTATTTGCAACATTTTCTGTATTTACATCCCTCATATGGACCGGGTATGTCCATTTCTGATAACTAGTGTAGTCAGTGGTTACTGGCTCGGAACCATCCACTGCCGTCTACTACAGATGACCCAAGTCCCGATCAATTACATTCAAAAAGACTGAATTTCATCACAGCATAAATTTGTTCTGTGATTGATCTACCTGGCCTGTATAGGGATCTGTGTTTTGATTAAAACAGGTTCTTTTCTCAAAATATTTGGATTTCAGCAAATGCTTATACAATGCAGCCTTTGATCCTGCAGTAAACTAGAGAAGATTTGTACTCTGATAAACAAGAATTTTAGCCACTGTTCTAACCTGAAATATCTGCTTCTTGACTGGTGTTTCTTTGGGAGAGTGAATGCTAGAATAGGACATACCGAATGACACTGTGAGCTTCTACATTGAGCTCTCAAAAGTTATTGCCACTTAAACATTCTGAATTTTTAGTTCTCCAAGTTGCTGGAGTTTTGAATTCCTCGTGGGAGCCATGCCAATGGAACTGATGCCAACAATAGAAAAGTGAATGAAATGAAGATTGATCATGTTGGATGCTATTTAGAACATGTGGCATAAGGTCAAAAATATCTGAAAGAGACAGGTATCCCTAGAGATTTGTCCCGAATGATGTGGATGATCATTTTTAAAAAGCCAAATATTATGTTGCACCAGAAAAAAAAAACACATCCAAATCCAAGTAAACCTGATAAGTCAGATGGCAAACCTATAACTGAGCGTTAAAATACTGAGGCATGATGACCTGCTTTAGCAAAATATTTCTGTTGCTTGGGACATAGGTCTGTATTGCTGATCAATCAACCTGCAATTTGATAGAGGTCACTATGATTAGCTTCAAAGTACATTTTTAGCAGAGTTATTGTTAAAAGAATGTTCCACACTGGGGATTTGGATTTAAGTAAACACAACTGAACAGTAAAAAATCTGCCCAGTCCCTCGCATGCGCAGATTTGGTTTTGCCACTGAAAATAATGGCTTTATAAGATATACCATGGGTTAATGATGAATATAATCAGTATGATCATTATGTCTGCTTCACTCAAAATGACCTTACAATCACCTCCCTGCCAATCCAAACCATAAAAAGCAATTGCAGACTGCAAGTATGTCATTCAAGTGTCATTTTAAGCAGAATATTTTGGATGATGAAGAGAGTAGCAGTATCCACTGTGTGCAATAGTACACCTTTAAAAGTAATTCCTACAGGAAACGAAACTACACATTTCACCAGTTTTATATATTAGAATATATAGATTATTTGAATGCTTGTTTTTCATCCTTTTTTGGAGGATATGAATTCCTATATATTCTCCAGATTCCTGGACCTACTAGAGCAAAAAAGATAGACTATAGCCCTTTTCTTCCAGCCATACTGCTGTGTGTCATCACTGAAGAAAACTGACTAGGACTGGAAACAGCTCTCCTAATGTTACCTCTGTTTGTCACTATAAACAAAATTAACTTCGATAGATCAGAAAAACCAAATCTGCCTTTTTACCTTCAAACTATGGAGGTCTAGCCAGTAAGCTGATTGGGAAGCACCATACTTAAACTTGTATGGGAGATTGATGTGGTCACCATTAGTCTACACTCCTGGTTCTTTGTTGATCACCCCAGAGATGATTTTAATGAAACCTACATTACACATGGCTCCTTTTGGCATCGTTCTACAAAGTAAATGAAAAACCTGCATACACCAACACACACAATACTTGCACTGTTACCCCATGCAATTTTTCCCCTGCATCATTTTTAAAAATATTTTGCTGTTCTTAGAACATCACCAACATGAGCCAAGTTAAAACTGTCCTGTTTATATTACTCAAGAGGTAATCAGGACAAGGATGGCAACCATGTTTTCTCACCCTCCGCTGACACCAGCATGTTTTTCACCCTCTTCATTAAATCAACTGTAATATACATCGGGCTGTATCATCGACAGAAGAAAGAAATTCCAATGGCATTCTGAATGCTCCAAGCACAAAACCTGGTATCAGGCTATCTTTAATTTCTAGGCCCAAGGCACTTTTAAGCACCTGCATTAGGATGGTATGGTGATGTTACTGGATCTTCCCTCTAACTCCAACAAAATTTTGATCCCGCTGTTGCAATCCTACAGATATCTAATTCTGTACATTCCCAGATGTTGAATCAGAGAACGTTTGGCAGAGATAGAAGTGAAGACAATGATACAGATTGGTCATTATTGCCAGCCCTCAGAAGTATTAACTGTAATAGTGATCACAGACAATATTAACCCTTTATGAACTGAAGAAGCAATCTGTATTGCTATTTTTCCACCAATCATTTGCTTTGATTCATGTATTCTCTACCTCTTGATTTTCTGTTGCTGATTTTGCATTTATACATTCTGTTAAAGGGCATGGTCTTCATGACACAAAAACAATTTATATTTATTTAAATAGTGCCTTTAACATAGATGAATATCCCAAGATAGTTCATAGACGTGTAAAGGGAATAAAATGGACTCGGAGCCAAAGATGGAGATTTAGGAAGTGTGATCAAAAGCTTGGTCAAAGAGGTGGATTTTAAGGAGGATCTGAAAAGCGGAGAGGGATGTAGAGAGATGAGGAGGATTTCCAGAGCATAGTGATTAGGTGATGAAGATACTTCCACCAATGGTGCAGTGAAGGGAGAGGGGTTGTACAAGAGGCTGAAATCAGAGGAACAGAAAGTTCAGGGAGTGCTGTTTGAGGTTACAGGGATAAGGAGGGGTGAGCTCCTGGTGGCATTTGTACAGAAGGATGAGAATTTTTGATTTGAAGCATTGGGAGACCAGGACCCAGTGTTGGCCAGCGAGGATGATTGGCGAGTGGGACTTGGTGTAGGATAGAATACAGATAGCAGACTTTTGGGGGAGCTGAAGTTTGTGGCAGGTAGAAAGTAGGAGGCCAGCCACAAGAGCATTGGAATAGTCAAATCCGGAAGTGACCAAGCCATGGATGATGATTTCAGCAGCAGATGGGCTGAGATGGGGTGAAGTTACGGAAGTGGAAGCAGGCAGTCTTTGCGATGGAAACTATATGGGGTTGGAGCCTGTGTACAGGGTCAAGCAGAATACTGCGATTGTGAATAGTCTCGTTCAGCCTAAGACAATGGGCAAGGAATAGTGGGGGGTGGATGCAATTGGTGGCGAGGGTATGGAGTTTATGGTGGGGGACAAAGATAATGGCTTCAGTCTTACCAATGTTTGGCAAACTTTAATTTTGGAGTGGGGAAGAAACAAATTCAGATAGTAAGTCACTTTCATTAGATTACTACAAGCTGTTCAAAGTGATTTATGCATAGTGTCTTGTGTATGTTTTAAAAAAAAAGACAATGTCCTGTTAATGACAGATGCATATTTGGTCACGTGTATAGGCATTAGTGTATACCTGTTTAGGACAAAAACACAGCCACTCCCCACTCTTGGTACAGAGCTTAATTTCCACAAGGTTGCTGCTATATTATATTGTGGTAATGTGTTAGATAACAATATCAATCCACTTAATGTCTACTAGTCTTCAAACGTTATCCTCATCAACACTCTGTTTTATGTTTCTCAATAATAAATATCAAGACCCAAGGTTATAGAGTTCATTGGTCATTATTCAAAAGACAATGGGCTAGAGTGATTTAGCAATTTCGTCTATTTTTGGGTGATAATTGCGGCGGAATTTTTTTTTACCGTTGGAGTACCTTTGGAGTCAGACCTCGCAAAATTCACCAGTGAGCAGTAATAACGATCAAATAAAAAATTGGACCTTCAGCGGACGTGTGAATTTTTTTCCCTCTTTTTTTTCCTTGCCATTTTTTTCCTTCTTTCCGCGCTTCTGGTCAGCTGTCAGGAAGCGCCCGTGCATGCGCAGTACACCTAGGGCTGAATCAGCCATTTTTAGATTGTGGTCATGATGGAAGAGGCAGAGAGTGAGGGCGTTTATCAATAAGGCCAACGAGGTCCTCATCACTGCTGTGGAGAGGAGATGGGGGTACTTAAACAAGAGGGGTGCAAGTAAACCCCTCCCAGCAGTTTTTCATCATATTTGGACCAGCGTCACTGAGGAGCTGTCTTATATCGAAGACATCAGAAGGATCCACACCCAGTGCTGCAAGAGGTTCAATGACCATTACAGGATCGTCAGAGTAAGAAATATTTTCATTGATGCACTCCTTCATTACTTGAATTATAAATCTGACACATGTTGGTATAGGTAGGCTTAGTGTTGCACCTTATTTGCCATGAATGTCTTTACACATTATTAAGATTGCTTTCTGAGATCTTAAAAGATGTTTCTGCACATCAATGTCTTCCTCATGAACCACGTGCAACTTCCAGGGCCACTAAACAGAGGACTGTATTAAAAGCACACAGTATGGTATAAGTGCTTTGATGGCTATCTGTGTGTGCCACAAGAGCAGATGGGGCCCTCTGGTAACCATTCCCATTGTTAGCTTTGCAGGGAAAGATGTCCCACAACCGCCAAGAGCAGCGACGGACCGGTGGCAGTCCACCCAGAACAATGCCTGTGACAGACCTGGAGGAGAGAGTGGCTGCTCTGATCGATGTTTCAGGGAGGGCAACTGCCCTTGGGGGTGCTGAGCCCCCATTTGAAAGTGAGGGTAAATCTGCAAAATCCCTGGACTAGGTTGGGGCAATGTGATATAGTGCCTGTGGACTAGGGTTGGGGCAATGTGTTGCAGTGTCTCTCGACTACATATAATGGAGTAGCGGTGGTCTTTCAAATGAGCCTGTGCTATGTGGTTTGGGGGTGGGGGGAGTCGACGCACTCGACACCTCTTTTTCCTCAGAACAGCAGCTCGTCCGAGGATGAAACATTCTCGGGCTTTGAGCCATCCGAGGCCCGAGTACAAGTCACGGAGGGCGAGTCGGTAAAGCCGGTCTGTTGACAGGCAGGCGGACACACAACTGGACATGGTGGGACTGTGCAGGGAGAGCGTCCAGCTCACCCATCAGTTCCTACAGGTATTGGGTAGTATTCCCGCAAGCAGTGCAGCACTATCCGCGAACATGATGGAGATTGGGTCACAGGTTGTCCGTGCGAGCCGCGAAACCACCGAGACGGTCAATGCCCACGCGCAATTGATGGTCTCGATCTTTGACAATGCAGTCCACAGTGTCACATCCAGACTCACATCACCCATGAGTGGCGACGCCGAGGAAGAGGCTCTCCACTCAGAAGCTGGGCCTTCCATACCCCGAGCTTCTCCAGTGGATCCACACATGATGTCTCCATTGTCTCTCCCCCAATACAGCAGGACTCTGGCCATCGTACTGCACAAACTATTTGTGCCACATTGGGTAGAGTCATGACGTGGGGTGGGGAGGAAGGGCTGGAGGTAAAAGACGTTCCCTGCAGCGGTTGTTCTTTTGTCACTATTTTATAAAGGTTTTTAAAGTTTACCAATTCTGTTAAGTTATAAAAGTTCACAATAATGTTTAATAAATTATTTTGATCATCTTAACCATTCCTGTGTAATGTCTCATTTAGAAACAGAGAAAATAGGTGCAGGGTAGGCCATTTGGCCCTTCGAGCTTGCACCCCCATTCAATATGATCATGGCCCGTTCAGTACCCCTTTCCTGCTTTCTCTCCATACCCCTTGATCCCTTTAGCCGTAAGGGCCACATCTAACTCCCTTTTGAATATATCTAACGAACTGGCCTCAACAACTTTCTGTGGTAAAGAATTCCACATGCTCACAGCTCTCTGACCGAAGAAGTTTCTCCTCATCTCGGTCCTAAATGGCTTGCCCCTTATCCTTAGACTGTGACCCTTGGTTCTGGACTTCCCCAACATCGGGAACATCATTCCTGCATCTAACCTGTCCAATCCCGTCAGAATTTTATATGTTTCTATGAGATCCCCTCTCATTCTTCTAAATTCCAGTGAATATAAGCCTAGTCGATCCAGTCTTTCTTCATATGTCAGTACTGTCATCCTGGGCATCAGTCTGGTGAACCTTCGTTGCACTCCCTCAATAGCAAGAATGTCCTTCCTCAGATTAGGAGACCAAAACTGTACACAATATTCAAGGTGTGCCCTCACCAAGGCCCTGTACAACTGTAGTAAGACCTCCCTGCTCCGAAACTCAAATCCTCTCGCTATGAAGGCCAACATGCCATTTGCCGCCTTCACCGCCTGCTGTACCTGCATGCCAACTTTCAATGACTGATGTACCATGACACCCAGGTCATGTTGCACCTCCCCTTTTACTAATCTGTCACCATTCAGATAATCTGCCTTCCTTTTGTAACCACCAAAGTGGACAACCTCACATTTATCTACATTATATCGCATCTGCCATGCATTTGCCCACGCATCTAACCTGTCCAAGTAACCCTGCAACCTCTTAGCATCCTCCTCACAGCTCACACTGCCACCCAGCTTAGTGTCATCTGCAAACTTGGAGATATTACATTCAATTCCTTCATCTAAATCATTAATGTACATTGTAAATAGCTGGGATCCCAGCACTGAACCTTGCAGTACTCCACTAGTCACTGCCTGCCATTCTGAAAAGGTCCCATTTATTCCTACTCTTTGCTTCCTGTCTGCCAACCAGTTCTCTATCCATGTCGATACATTCCCCCAAAACCATGTGCTTTAATTTTGCACACTAATTTCTTGTGTGGAACCTTGTCAAAAACCTTTTGAAAGATTAAATACACCACATCCACTGGATCCCCCTTGTGCACGCTACTAGTAACATCCTCAAAAAAATTCTAGAAGATTTGTTAAGCATGATTTCCCTTTCATAAATCCATGCTGACTTGGACCGATCCGATCACTGCTTTCCAAATGCACTGCTATTAATCTTTAATAATTGCTTCCAACATTTTCCCCACCACCGATGTCCGGCTGAGCGGTCCATAATTCCGTGTTTTCTCTCTCTCCCTTCTTTTTTAAAAAAGTGGGGTTACATTAGCTACCTTCCAGTCCATAGGAACTGATCCAGAGTCTATAAAATGTTGGAAAATGACCACCAATGCATCCACTATTTCCAGGGCCACTTCCTTCAGTACTCTGGGATGCAGACTATCCGGCCCCGGGGATTTATCAGCCTTCAATCCCATCAATTTCCCCAACACAATTTCCTGACTAATAAGGATTTCCTTTAGTTCCTCCTTCTCGCTAGATCCTCTGTCCCCTAGTATTTCCAGATGGTTATTTGTGTCTTCCTTAGTGAAGACAGAATCAAAGTATTTGTTCAATTGATCTGCCATTTCTTTGTTCCCCATTATAAATTCACATGATTCTGACTGTAAAGGAACCTATATTTGTCTTCACTAATCTTTTTCTCTTCACATATCTATAGAAGCTTTTGCAGTCAGTTTTTATGCAAGCTTCATCTCATACTCTATCCCCCTCCTAATTAAACCCTTTGTCCTCCTCTGCTGAATTCTAAATTTCTCCCAGTCCTCAGGTTTGCTGCTTTTTCTGGCCAACTTATATGCCTCTTCCTTGGATTTAACACTATCCCTAATTTCCCTTGTAAGCCACGGTTGAGCCACCTTCCCCATTTTATTTTGACAACAGACAGCGATGTACAATTGCTGAAGTTCATCCATGTGATCTTTAAATGTCTGCCATTGCCTATCCACCGTCAACCCTTTAAATATCATTCGCCAGTCTATCCTAGCCAAATCGGGTCTCATACTGTCGAAGTTACCTTTCTTTAAGTTCAGGACCCTGGTCTCTGAATTAACTGTGTCACTCTCCATCTTAATGAAGAATTCTACCATATTATGGTCACTCTTCCCCAAGGGTCCTCGCACAACAATTAGCAGAATAAGAGGGGAAATAGTCAACATGGTGGGATAGAGTAGGCAGACAACAGTCAAACGTGTCGGTCACTCTTCAAGTAAAGCATTCAGTTATGAGCTGCTGATAGGCTATTGCAGCAGAGAAAGCTCCATGAGGCCTCCCCTGTGGTGGTGGCAGCATGGGTTCCTTGTTCTCGTGTCTCTCTTGAGGTGATCCTGCCGTCTCCAGTGGCAAATACTGTCCTCTCATGATGGCTAAGTTGTGCAGTATACAATGAACTCAGAGACTTGCTGAGTGGAGTGGAGTATTGCAGGCAGAGTGGTCAGGCATTGGAAGTGCTGCTTGAGCATCCCAATTGTCTTCGACGATGTTGCGTCATTACAGCGATGCTAGGCTAATGTCTGAGGGTTCCGGGGGCAGGGGGAATCATGAGCCAGGTGGCAACGCTGTAATCTTTGTCCCCTTGCATCATTGAGCTCTGGCTTTGTGGTTGATGCTCGAACAGGCATGAGTCACTGCTCTCACGCAAGATGAAAGCATCATGGATGCTCCCTGGATATTGGGCATTTACTGCCATGATGGTCGCAGATGATCTATATGTTCATGGAGTGGAATCCCTTTCGGTTTAGGTAAATGTCTGGATTGAATAAAGGTGCTCGCAGGGCGATGTGCATACAGTCAATGTCACCCTGAACCTTGGGAAAGCCATCAATTCATCCAAAACCTATAGGCCTCTCATTCTGGGCCTCCTTGGTCATTGCGAACTTCATGAAGTCCATCCTGCGTGCATACAGTGCCGTCATCACCTGGCGAATGCTGTAATGTGTAACGTGCTGCGAGATGGAGCATATGTCCCCTGCTGATGCCTGAAAAGAGCTGGAGGCATGGAAGGCAAGTGCTGCAGTCACCTTCACCTCGAGGGGCAGTGCAGTCCTGTTGCCGCTGCTAGGCTGCAGGTCTGCCTTTATGAGCTGGCATATCTCTTTTTGGAAGCGCAGCCTTCTAATGCACTGTGCCTCAGTGAGCTGCAGGTATGAGTGCTGTTCCCTGTAAATTTGTGGGGGGTGCGGCCTCCTTCCCATACATCTGCGGCCTCTTCGATTATGCTCAAAATGCTCATCAATAAGCCGCCTTCCAGCTCGACGCTGCATAGAAAAAGCAGCCAAGAATAATGGCTGACATAGTGTAGCCCTCATTTTTTAAAATGTCCTTAAATATCCTTTAAAATGAACTTATAAACTCATAAAACTTCACTGTGTAAAACGCAGCCAAATCCTTTTATGCACTTAACTTATGCTCAGTTTTCAAGATGGTGCCGTTAGCACTGGGTGGTGCACCGTGGGTCTGACTTTTTTCTGGGCGAGTTTCCGGGCGGATGGTAAAATGGGCGATTTCGACGAATTTTCCACCCGGGGCGATAGCGCAGTGTTACACGCCGATTGACATCATCAAAACGCTTAAAACATCAGGCAGGCAATAAGTTATGATGCCGCCAGAAAACTACTGCCGCAATTTCCGCCCAGGCACAAAATGTTATGCGACTCATTTAGCGCCAAAAATAAATAAAATTCTGCTTCGGCCAGGTGGAAAAACGGTCCCAAACATGGCGAAATTCTAGCCCAATATCTCTTAATAAACATTGTTGTGTGTCAGTAGCAACTAAAGACATTTGATTAAATTACTCCATTTGTTTTGTGTAGCATTCCATTTTCTATTCAAGTCAATCAGAATTTGTATACTGTTGTACCATGGCAAATAAAAAAAGTGTAACCTTTTGTGATTGATCAAAGATGCCATTTAAAACTTCCAAAAATCACAGCAATGCAACATACTGTACCTTTGAGCATTTGGAGAAAGGTCATTGTGTTTACAGAAACATTTTTGATTGGTGTAAAGGAATTCGTAAAGGCTATATACATCTCAAATTCGATGTTACTTAGATGCATTGAACTACTAAGTGCAGCTAACATAGCAGGGTTCATTGTTATTGTACTGTTACATTTCAAACATGACGAGGAAACCATACGTTACCTCAGCAAAGAAATTGCATTTAAAAACAGCAATTACCTGTGTTGCAGAGGGACTATAATAATGCTAATTTTACAATGATCAATATATACAGTATGGTCTGTAAAATGTCAATACACTTAATTGTACACATTATAAATATACATTAACCCTGTACCCACTAGACTTTTAATTGTTTTTGGATAAAATTCTACATTATTTAAAAACCTAAAAAAATGTGGCATATTACAGCTAAAATTCATTGATTTCTTTATCAAATATTGTGTTGAAATGGTACCTCGTCTCCACTAGATGACAGAGGGCATTTGTAGGTCAGGCGATGGTGGGAGTCACAAAGACAAGGGGGTAGGATTATTCTTTTCTTGACAGAACCCTGTACTTCATCTTAGATAACCAGATGTTTGAGCATTATCTGCATGTCTGCACCCCAGCAGTTGTCTCAATTCAAGTTTCTGATAAAGACTGCCATTTCATACATCTTAGTTGCATGTTATTCATATCAGTACCGTTGTCAGTCACACTGAATGCTACTCTCCCCAACCCCCGCCTCCCAAAAAATCTACTTTGATAATTACTGCGAGGCAAGAATCAGACGGAACAAATTCAATGATTTTTTAAAATCTCTATTAATCATGTTGTTTTCCAAGATTCTCTTTGAATTCTCTTTGCTATTCCCCTCTCTGATCAGCAGCCCTGACAATGGGAATATCTTGCCGTCAGCTTTCCATCTGGGGTCCACTTTCCTATTAGATATATGGGACCCTTCACAGACCATTGCAACTAATACAGACAAATACAATTCTTAATTTGATCACAGGAAAATTACAATTGCAGGTCTCCCTTGGGACATGAAGATACATATGACATATCAGTGCCAAGTATTCACTGTTGTTGAGCCTCCCTGGCTTACAAAAGCTTACCATGTAACACCATTTAAAATTAAAATGGAACATTGTTTTTAATTCTGTTACGAATGTTGCAACGGTAAAAATCTTGCATTGCTCAATACCCTTAGAGTAGATCTTTTTTTAAAAAAACTTAAATGATACAAAATAACTTCACTGCTAGAAAATCTTGCTGCTTGTTGCTTTCTTCATTAAACAGATAAATGTTCATGAAAAGTTAAAGTAACACAGGTTATTCTTTTCCTAGAGAGTAGTGAGAGTAGTGAGCCTCTGAAATACATTGCTAGCTGGTGTGGTGGGTGCTGACTTTCTAGGCACCCTTCAAAAGGGAGCTGGAGCAGGGCAGAGATCCCATCGTATCCTATCATGGGGAGTGGGCAGGGAAGTGGAGCGGAGTCCATAATTAGATCAGCCATGATCTTATTAAATGGTGGAGCAGGCTCGAGGGGCCAAATGGCCTACTCCTGCTCCTATTTCTAATTTGTTTTATGTTCTTATATAGATGGTAAGTGTCTTAATAGATAACATGTGATCTCCTGAGCTGGATTCGATCACCGGAGGAGATCCAGAGTATTTTTTATCTATTATCTTGTTTTTGTTCCCTCTTCTTTTGCCTCTCCCAGGAGATTACGTGGTTGAGGGGTGGGGTGGGCAGGGAGGAAGTGTAAAGTCATGATGCTCCAGCCATCGTGGTGTGGGGTTTGATGAACTAAGCTGGTCATTTCCTGCCCATCAATTTTGCATGTTCATATGTTAATTTATTTTTACCTTATTTGACAATCTGGCGCTCAGTGGTCATCTCCAAGGATAAGTTTTTTTTTAAATCATGTACAGCACAGGAAGCTCTGAGAAAGCAGCACCATTTCTGTTTAGCAGCAAATAGGTGTGTGCACGTTACACAGATTCTGTTTAATCTGGAGCACCCTCATCACCGAGTACTTTCTTTAATGTGCGTCCATGCCAGTAATGTAATATGCATATCCAAGACTTTATTTGCACCGTGCATGCCCAAATCAGTCACAACCACTTGTTCATACACCTTATATATGCGTGCATATATTCCTGCGTACCAACATCATTCGCGTTTCCCGAATGATTTTAGGAAGCTAAATTAAAGTTACCTTGTTATCATTTCTGTGAGTGCAAAGACGGGATATTTGTCCAAAAATCCATTAAAAAAATACAGCCCTAATAGCACTCTGCAAAATAAAACAATGTGCACAAAGCGTTACATAGGCAATAGCATCATATATGTTACAAAATTGTTTGTTCTACATTACATGTGAATGGTCACTGATCATTTATATGTTATAAAGAGAGTTAATTTTCTAGCACTGTATTAGAAAACATGCCAGAAACTGCTTGATACATAAATTATTCAAAACCAGAAAGGAAATTAATTGTAAATGTTTGTGGTCAATAAAATAGGATCAATGTTTTATGCTTCACTTAGCATCAAACCACAGTCACATGTTTATGAATGACAATAACATTCAATATAGAGAGAAATACACAACTTAGCAGAAAGGAAAGCTATAGTGGACAATTTTCAAAGAGTCACCTGAAGCCAAAAATCAATATAAAGCTTTGATTGCAAGAAAGAACAGACACTGGGCATAGCAATTACCATTTGGCTTGCATTAATCTTAGAGCTTGACCTTTGGAATTGTACAATGTGCCTGCAATCTATGAAAATATCAATATATGTATTGTTTTCAATATTTGCTTGCACTCTTTATATCCTTCTTTATTCTTTTGGTTTTCCAATACCTCACAGAAACTATATTAATACTGTACAAGGTTTTCAATTTGCTGTGTAAGCAGGTTTAGTATAATGTCTTTGTCCCTAAACAACTTTGTATCTGATATATTTCACTGTCTCTGTAATTAATGGATTACTGACTGGAGTGTGCAACACTTTGGAACAATATCAGTATTAAACATTTCTCGAATTTCCCCAAAGCCCGCCAGCGCCTGATTGCCGCCCAAAAAACTGCTAAGGCTGGGAAGATCATCACCGGCGCAAACTATCTGAAAACATTTTTTTAAATCCGCCCAGTGAAAAATATGTGCCTTGCACCCCAAATCTAGGCGAAAAAGTGCAATTTCGGCTAGATTAGGCGGTGCCTGAAGAAAATGGGCGATTAAATTTAAAAACCTATAAAAATTTACCCCGAGGCTGTGGGTTGGGCCTAACACTGAGAAAAAGAATAAAAATAATTTTTCAAAAAAACCCGAGCTAAAACAAATCAAAAAAACATTCCCAACACACTTTTAAATTAAATCACCCCAACAAATTTTGAAAATAAATAGTAAAAAACCAATCACTTAACTTTTTCTTGCACATCTACTTTCCTACCGCCCAGCTCTGCTGATCTTCGTGGGCGGTTTAAAAAAAAATTCATACTTACCTATGGGTCTCCGCTCAGCCAAAAATCGCGCCAGGCGATCTGTGGACGGTGCACGTCGGCAGTCCGCTCCCCAGCAGGACTTTAAAACCGCCATTGTACCTCAGGTAGGAAATTACCGCTCACCTCATTAACGCCCACAAAGGCCAATACCACCCAGAAACCGGGCAGTAAACCAGAGGAAATTCCAGCCTTAGAAACATCAATTCATTTTCTTTAAGATTATTAAATAAGTTCAGATGTGATTAGTTTAATGTATTAAATGCGATTTTCATGGCTTTACTTTAATCGTGACAGCAAATTTCATCATGTGAACTAATAATATAAATTTTCTTGCAACAACCAGAAATGATTCATTTTTGATATTTTTCCCAGGGAACTTCTTGTACTTAAGCCACATTTACTATTATTTAATGTCTCATGGAAGAATTACATATTTTACAATGTAGTCAATCATCACAGTGATAGGTTCACCAATCCAGGCTCTTCCCAATATGTTACCTGAGCTCAGTCCCGTCTATTACTATTACAGTGTCAAAACCCTTATCTCATAAAAGGCAGCTTCCTTGCTCAACTTAATCAATAGATATTTCCGTGTTGCCTAACTCTCCCATTGTCAAAACTGCCTTCAAGACTGTCTTCTTTCACAATCTCCCCTCACATTATGATACGTCAGGGCTTATATATGTTCTTTACTTTGAGGAGTTCTATATATCATTTACAAAAAAGGATTCCAGGCTGCAGCTACAATAAAAGGCATTTCTATGTTCAATGCTCAGCTAGCAGTGCTGACTACACCTTGCACTAAGCTCAGCAACACTAAGCTCTGCTTGTATGTGCACCAAAAAACAAAATCAGCATTCTAATCTCCAGATGGCTCATTTTTAATATGAAAAAGCAGGTAATGTTTGCAAAGCCCAAGTGGTGTGAAACTACCGAAGAGACTGCACAAGACCCAGGTGTTGGCAACTGGCAGCAGAGAAGCATCATAAAAACAACTGAAGTTGAAGTTACTGAGGAGGGATAAACACTTTTTCAAAAAGATCATTCTGTGCTCTTGTACTGGTTCACAGACATCTCTGGGTGTGCATTATTAATATTCAAGAGATGTTCCGATGACTCAGACAGCACACACATGCCCTGTTCATGTCACTCTCACTAACGCCAGGGTTTCTGAAAAGTTTGTGAGAGCTGAGACGGGGACATTTGTTTAAAAATATACTGGAATGGCAACCCTAAATCCAGCCAGTGAAGCTATAAACCTCAAAAAAAGACATGTTTGCGCCTGGGGGTTCTTCAGAGTGTTGACTCAGATTGTGATGCATCCTGGGTGAATTATTGACCGGTGGATTCCCCTATTGTGGATTCCCCCATCGGCTTGAGAGGTAAATGCTCACATAGTTTTGCACTGACCCACAGATGAGGAAGACCCCAGGTTCGATTCCTGGTCTGGACTGAGTTAACTGTCAGCTGGGGCAATAGTACAATTTGCCTCAAATGTCTCTGGGGTTCGGAAGGGGAAAAATCAGCACAAGCTTCTACTTCTGAGTGTGCATTGGGTGACGACAGAATCAGGCTAACCTGTATTACACCCTACAGTTAAACAGCCTGCTGACACTCACAGTTTGAGCATACTTGGACAGGGTACTGGATAGCTGTGGGTGCTTGGAGTTGTAGTAATATTTTCTACCAGCAAAGAAAGAATCCCACTCAGCTGACCAACAGCACAGGAAAAAGACAATGGAGGTGAAATTCCTCCTCTGCATAATCTTAATGAAAAAAGTCAGGAACATTTTCAGTAAATCAATATAAGGAATTTCACCACTCCTACAATGAGTTCAGTGGAGACTTAATCTGGGTATTAAAATGCTGAGGCAGCAAACAGATAATGTAGATGCAAGCAGTTGGAGTGTGTCTAAGGGTTATAAGAGTTAGAAATAATCAAATGTTGTGCTCAACATATTGGTTCCTAATATGCTGGGACCATGGAAATGTTACAAGAAGAAAGGTAACTGGTCCACAGTATAATAAAGGGTAGAAGATTAGATAGCTTATGGAATTTTGCTTGGTTTGCTTTTGAAAGGGGCAGAGAGAAATTCTCCCGAACTATCCCCGGGAGTTTAAGTCGCTCAGTTAGAGTCTGAGAAGGATTAGGCTTGATTGGCTAGGTGGTCTTTAATGCTTTCTTAAGTTATGTTCTTATGAATCTAAAAAGAGCTGTATGGTTATGTGTGACGTCTCAAGAGTTCAGATCTATTGCCATTCAACTGACTAGCCAGTAATACCCCGACCTGAACAAATATAACACAGAAATTGCAACAGGATGTTTACAATTGGCCTTCATAGAGCATTTGCAAACAAAAGGACCTGTGCTATAATTTTGCTTTGAGGACGTAAGAAAATTCTTACTTAAGAGGTTCCACTTGACAACAAAGCTTTTGTACAAAATTCCAGAATTAGAGATTATGCTTACAGTGTTGGTGCACGTGCAGAAATAACACTGACTTTCCTGCCAGCTCTTCACTTTAATATAAAGAAAATCCTCAGCTACAGGTACAGCACCAGTTGTGCAACAGCCAACACTTTCGTTCAGTTCTACCTGCTAGCTTATTTATAATGAGAACCCCCAAAAAGCAGAAATGAATTTA
The DNA here is from genome assembly GCF_044704955.1 of Pristiophorus japonicus. Classification (NCBI taxonomy): domain Eukaryota; kingdom Metazoa; phylum Chordata; class Chondrichthyes; family Pristiophoridae; genus Pristiophorus; species Pristiophorus japonicus. The sequence continues at coordinate 84,251,747 of NC_091982.1, read as the reverse complement.
TTGTAGCCATACACAGTTACACAAAACAGCTGGCCACAAATGTTACTCTGACACCCAGAGGTTTAAATGGACAATGAATACACCAGACAGCTGGTGCATGAAATCAATAATGAGAAAATGAGTTCTACTGTATATATGTTTTCTTTGTCTGTTTCAAGTGGAAGGCCAATCATCTTGTGAACTTAAGGGCTGAAAGGATATATTACAGGTATCCAATTAGCAAAGGAGAACATCTGGAGGAACAATGTAACAGGAGAAGTAGAGAAGCTATGTCTTGCATTAGGAATATGGAGAGACCATTAATAGTTCAAATCTCACCCCGCCCCCGATCCTGAAAGCCTCTCAAAGCCGAGTGATTCATTGCTTATTTCACAAGCCTGGGAAAATCTAAATTGCATTTGTTCAGAACAAAACATTCAGCATGACTGAATAAGCAAAGCACACAGACATAAACAACAATCAACATTCTACTTATTTTCTTTTCCTTTAAATTTCAGATTATTCTCCAAGATACTTGGTGATGCTTACACTGAAGCTAAACACCTTGCCACTCGGCTGATAATTACTGATGTTAATTTATCATGTCATTAAATTTACTGCCTTTTTATTTATTCTCATGATGAAAAGTAAAATAAGAGAGAGGAAAAAAAAGACCTTGATGAATGGTTTATTGCCAGTCCTGGCATTTTTTCTTCAGGAATTCCTTTACAAAATGACATTTAAAAAAATACAACTGAACTAATACAGATAAGATTGTAGCATTCACAAAGGAAACCTTCCATATTCTTTGCTAAGCCGTCTAATAAACTGAGTTATATATTTCACCACTGATTCTGGGTCTGCATGTAGTACAGACTCTACATAAAAGATTTCACAATTTTCAAGCACTTTTCTAGTCCCAGTGTGAGCTGCGAGGAGGATGCTATTAGGCTGCAGAGTGACTTGGATAGGTTAGGTGAGTGGGCAAATGCATGGCAGATGAAGTATAATGTGAATAAATGTGAGGTTATCCACTTTGGTGGTAAAAACAGAGAGACAGACTATTATCTGAATGGTGACAGATTAGGAAAAGGGAAGGTGCAACGAGACCTGGGTGTCATGGTACATCAGTCATTGAAGGTTAGCATGCAGGTACAGCAGGCGGTTAAGAAAGCAAATGGCATGTTGGCCTTCATAGCGAGGGGATTTGAATACAGGGGCAGGGAGGTGTTGCTACAGTTGTACAGGGCCTTGGTGAGGCCACACCTGGAGTATTGTGTACAGTTTTGGTCTCCTAACTTGAGGAAGGACATTCTTGCTATTGAGGGAGTGCAGCGAAGGTTCACCAGACTGATTCCCGGGATGGCGGGACTGACCTATCAAGAAAGATTGGATCAACTGGGCTTGTATTCACTGGAGTTCAGAAGAATGAGAGGGGACCTCATAGAAACGTTTAAAATTCTGACGGGTTTAGACAGGTTAGATGCAGAAAGAATGTTCCCAATGTTGGGGAAGTCCAGAACCAGGGGTCACAGTCTGAGGATAAGGGGTAAGCCATTTAGGACCGAGATGAGGAGAAACTTCTTCACCCAGAGAGTGGTGAACCTGTGGAATTCTCTACCACAGAAAGTTGTTGAGGCCAATTCACTAAATATATTCAAAAGGGAGTTAGATGAAGTCCTTACTACTCGGGGGATCAAGGGTTATGGCGAGAAAGCAGGAAGGGGGTACTGAAGTTTCATGTTCAGCCATGAACTCATTGAATGGCGGTGCAGGCTAGAAGGGCTGAATGGCCTGCTCCTGCACCTATTTTTCTATGTTTCTATGTTTCTATGTTCGAAAAATGAAGTCTGTGTTGCAGGCTGAATTTGGAGGAATAACGTTGTTGTAGCAAGTTGGACTGCCACCTGCTCATAGTGCAACCCATTACTAAAATAATAATGTAATAGTAAGTCAATCTCTGTTGTAAAGCCTCCATGAATGCATTATGTTTCTTTCTGTCATTCAAGAGCTTATGTAAATAAGAGTTTTCAAGCGTTACTTTGACTGCCTCTCCACCCCCCCGCCCGCCGCAATCAGAACTCGATCTAATTTGTGTTTGTTAATTCACCACATATCCATGTAGGCAAAATTATTACAAATATCAATTTCAGTTATAGATACAGAAACAGACAGGAATACTGCACCAATGAGTCAGAACTTACAGAAACAAACTCGTCAAGTCTGGTGATGACAAGTACTCATTATGGTTTTAAAATGTGCTGTATATACAAGACTATAACTTTGGGTCACCAGTTGTCAAAGGAAAGTAGAGGGTTATCTTAAACGTGAGCCAATATTATGAGTGGCATGAATGGCATTCACTCTGGGTCGTGATCACCTCTTAGTGCCCAGCCTCACTTCCCTGTCCATTCTGTAGGCATGGAATGATTCAATCCATCAAAGCTACTCCTTCCATGGACTGTTACTCATCCATTTAATCTCCTGATGGAAAGAAGATCAGCACTTTGCACTCTTTTAGCTGTAGCACTGGCTCCTCGTGGTGACTGGGTCTTGTACCTGCCAGGCAGCAGTGCAGTCAAAGTCCAACCTGCTCGTTGTGCATTGCAAAATAACCTGTTGGTCTGTCATTTCACTCCTTGGTAAACATGCCAATGGAACTGTACAGCAGCATTGGTGTCCATTATCAGAAAGCAGTGTATGATGTGAAGAGTTTGAGTGGCAATGATGGGAGTTGTAGTGGTGGAATGAAAGCAACAGACGATGCTACAAGTCAAACCAAGCAACATTCCCTTCTTTTGCTCTGCTAATTGTGTTTATTCAGCAGGATAAGGGTTAATGCACCAATAAGGAAATCAAGTTATTTCCAATAAAACACTCCACTTAAGATAAAGACCCCTCTTAAGAATATACATGTGAAGCGTGCACCAGTTTTTAAGTTCATCATCGTTCAAAAGTAGAAAAGTTATCTTAATTCATTACAATCAAACTCTGTTCTGCTACATCTACAATAACAAGGATAATTTTCTTTTAAGTGTATAATTTTGCAGTCTATACACACAATGCACACTTAAGCAGTAGATTAATGGCCCCATTCTCGTCTTTGCAAAAGCTAATGTGTTAATTGTTCATTTAAATGGGTCTGTTTAACACCTCATTATTCACTAACTACTGGAGGGTAGCTAGAGTAAATGTCATATATCTAAGTTTCTTTAAGCTGTCCTAAACTGTCCAAATTTTATAAACATAAATATTTTTCTAAGTGAATTAGTTTGGGCCCTATAAGATACTTTATACATGCTCTATCAAAGTGTATACAGCCAAGTTCTAAAATCCAAAACCAGGTTGCTCAGAAATCTTACATTTCCGTCAGAACTTCTCTAAAACACAGATTAAAAATAGCCAATTAACAATCTTTAAAAGATGGCCAATTAAATCATCCACTCAGTCTAAAAACATCTGAAAATACTTAGCAAAAGGACATATATTAAACGCAAAAGCAATTAGGCTACTAAAATATATCGCTGTGCTTAAGCAAAATTATTAAGTGGATTAATTGTATTTTGTACGCCATTCATTAAAAGCCAGTTTAATTGAGGAACATTTTGTACTTAGATCAGGGTTATTGTAATATTGGAGTGAAAAAGACCCTGGCCAGAATTTTGTGGAAGAAGGTGGGTTTGGGGCAGTGGGTGAGGGGCGGGAGCTCCAAGGCGATCGGAAAACCTGGGTGGCCAGGTTTCCCATAGGCCCTGCTGACTTTAATGCTAGGGCCTGATTTGCATGTGAGGCTTCGGTTTCACACCCGCAGCCGGCCAGATTGAGAGGCTGGCTGGTTGAGGCGGGTAGGCCTTTGGTTGAATGGAGGAGAGAGAGAGAGAGAGAGGAGGGATGGTTCATGTGAGGGCTGGGCCGTTAAATGGATCGGGTTGTGAGGTGGGGAGAGGATCAGGTGTTGGGCTGGGCAGACAATTGGGGGTGGGGCGGAGAGGAAGAGTGGGGGATTGGGGAAGAGAGAGCGAGATAGAGAAAAAAAGGGGATTGGGCCAGACAGACAATTGGGGAGTGGTGGGAGAGACGATTGGGGATTGGGCCGGCCAGCGATCAGGGGTCGGGGTGCCGTTAAAAGGAATCGGGGGGGGGATCGGGCCCAGATGATCGGGTTGGGTGAAGAGATGATCCAGAGGATCGTGGCCAGCCTCAGCATCATCATTGGGATTGGGGTGGGGTGGGGGGGAGGGGGAAGGTGATCGGAAGCCTTGTGAGGGGGTCTCTGATCTCGGAGATTGGGTTTGGCAGGAACCCGAGATCCAGCAGATAGGTATAAAGGCACTTTATAGAATCATAGAAGTTTACAGCATGAAAGGAGGCCATTTCGGCCCATCATTTCCATGCTGGCCATCCAGCCTATTCCCACTTTCCAGCTCTAGGTCCGTAACCTTGCAGGTTACAGCACTTCAGGTGCACATCCAAGTACTTTTTAAAATGTGGTGAGGGATTCTGCCTCTACCACCCTTTCAGGCAGTGAGTTCCAGACCCCCACAACCCTCAAATCCCCTCTAAATTTATGCTCCCTGGTTGTTGACCCTTCTGCTAAGGGAAATAGGCCCTTTCTATCCATATATCCGCGCCCCTCATAATTTTATACACTTCAATGAGGTCTCCCCTCAGCCTCCGCTGTTTCAAACAGCATTTCCAATCTCACCTCATACCAGCAACATCCTCATAAATCCCCTCTGTACCCTCTCCAGTGCAATTACGTCCTTCCTGTAATGTGGTGACCAGAACTGCTCGCAATACTCCAGCTGTGGCTTAACCAATGTTTGATACAGTTCAAGCATAACCCCCCTGCTCTTATATTCTGTGCCTCAGCTAATAAAGGCAAGCATTCTGTATGTCTTCTTAACCACCTTATCTACTTGGCCTGCTACCTTCAGGGATCTGTGAACATGCACTCCAGGTCCCCTTGTTCCTCTACACTTCTCAGTGTCCTACCAATTCATGTGTATTCCCTTTCCTTTTTAGCCCTCCTCAAATGCATTACCTCACACTTCTCCGAATTAAATTCCATTTGCCACTGTTCTGACCAGTTGATTTGATATCTTCCTGCAGTCTACAGCTTTCTTCTTCTTCATCAACCACACAGACCTCCTGGATCAGCAGTCCCCACCTTGCTTTAACTGCTGGGTTTTCATGAATTCTATGAAACCCTTCCACATTCAGTTTAAAACAAAATGGAGGTATAAAAAGAGAGAGGTTTCCAACCTCATAATATTTAAATTGATGTTCTGTCCCCTGGGAGCGGGTCCATCGACCACCCCAGTCCCACCCTCCCGGTTAAAACTGGAAGTGGGTGGGCTGGAGGTGGGATCAGGTTGGGAGAAAGATCGAGGAGATCTGTGTTTATATAGGGACAGAAGTAGGCCATCAGTCCCTTGAGCCTGTTCCATTCAATTAGATCATGGCTGATCTGTATCTTACCTCCATCTACCCACTGTGATTCTTCAGCCCTTAATACCCTTGCCAAACAAAAATCTATCAATCTCAGTTTTGACATTTTTAATTGACCTTGCCTCCACAGCTTTTTGGGGGAAGAGTTCCAGATTTCCAGTACCCTTTGTGTGAAGAAGTGTTTCCTTATGGGAGATTCATACTTGGGGAATTATACTTATCACAATGTTAGCCTTGGCTTAGTCGAACCACTCTCACCTTTGAGTCAGTTGCTATGGATCAAGCTCCATGCCAGGATTTGAGCACATTATCTAGACTAACACTTCAGTATACTATTAACATAAGAAAATAAGAATTAGGAACAGGAGTAGGCCATCTAGCCCCTCGAGCCAGCTCCGTCATTCAACTAGATCATGGCTGATCTGACCATGGACTCAGCTCCACTTACCCGCCCACTCCCCATAATCCTTAATTCCCTTATTGGTTAAAAATCTATCTATCTGTGATTTGAATACATTCAATGAGCTAGCCTCAACTGCTTCCTTGGGCAGAGAATTCCACAGATTCACAACCCTCTGGGAGAAGAAATTCCTTCTCAACTCGGTTTTAAATTGGCTCTCCCGTATTTTGAGGCTGTGCCTCCTAGTTCTAGTCTCCCCGACCAGTGGAAACAACCTCTCTGCCTCGATCTTGTCTATCCCTTTCATTATTTAAAGTGTTTCTATAAGATCACCCCTCATCCTTCTGAACTCCAATGAGTAAAGACCCAGTCTACTCAATCTATCATCACAACGTAACCCCCTCATCTCCGGAATCAGCCTAGTGAATCGTCTCTGTACACCCTCCAAAGCTAGTATATCCTTCCTTAAGTAAGGTGACCAAAACTGCACACAGTACTCCAGGTGCGGCCTCACCAATACCCTGTACAATTGCAGCAGGACCTCCCTGCTTTTGTACTCCATCCCTCTTGCAATGAAGGCCAACATTCCATTCGCCTTCATGATTACCTGCTGCACCTGCAAACTAACTTTTTGGGATTCATGCACAAGGACTCCCAGGTCCCTCTGCACCGCAGCATGTTGTAATTTCTCCCCATTCAAATAATATTCCCTTTTACTGTTTTTTTTCCCCCAAGGTGGATGACCTTACATTTTCCAACATTGTATTCCATCTGCCAAACCTTAGCCCATTCGCTTAACCTATCTAAATCTCTTTGCAGCCTCTCTGTGTCCTCTACACAACCTGCTTTCCCACTAATCTTTGTGTCATCTGCAAATTTTGTTACACTACACTCTGTCCCCTCTTCCAGGTCATCTATGTATATTATAAACAGTTGTGGTCCCAGCACCGATCCCTGTGGCACACCACTAACCACCGATTTCCAATCCGAAAAGGACCCATTTATCCCGACTCTCTGCTTTCTGTTGGCCAGCCAATTCTCTATCCATGCTAATACATTTCCTCTGACTCCGCGTACCTTTATCTTCTGCAGCAACCTTTTGTGTGGCACCTTATCGAATGCCTTTTGGAAATCTAAATACACCACATCCATCGGTACAACTCTATCCACCATGCTCATTATATCCTCAAAGAATTCCAGTAAATTAGTTAAACATGATTTCCCCTTCATAAATCCATGTTGCACCTGCTTGATTGCACTATTCCTATCTAGATGTCCCGCTATTTCTTCCTTAATGATAGCTTCAAGCTTTTTCCCCACTACAGATATTAAACTAACCGGCCTATAGTTACCTGCCTTTTGTCTTCCCCCTTTTTTAAACAGAGGCGTTACATTAGCTGCTTTCCAATCCGATGGTACCTCCCCAGAGTCCAGAGAATTTTGGTAGATTATAACCAATGCATCTGCTATAACTTCTGCCATCTCTTTTAATACCCTGGGATGCATTTCATCAAGACCAGGGGACTTGTCTACCTTGAGATCCATTAGCCTGTCCAGCACTACCCCCCTAGTGATAGTGATTGTCTCAAGGTCCTCCCTTCCCACATTCCTGTGACCAGCAATTTTTGGCATGGTTTTTGTGTCTTCCACTGTGAAGACCGAAGCAAAATAATTGTTTAAGGTCTCAGCCATTTCCACATTTCCCATTATTAAATCCCCCTTCTCATCTTCTAAGGGACCAACATTTACTTCAGTCAATCTTTTCTGTTTTATATATCGGTAAAAGCTTTTACTATCTGTTTTTATGTTTTGCGCAAGTTTACTTTCGTCATCTATCTTTCCTTTCTTTATTGCTTTCTTAGTCATTCTTTGCTGTCGTTTAAAATTTTCCTAATCTTGTAGTTTCCCACTAACCTTGGCCACCTTATACGCATTGGTTTTTAATTTGATACTCTCCTTTTTTCCTTGGTTATCCATGGCTGGTATCCCTTCTCTTACCGCCCTTCTTTTTCACTGGAATATATTTTTGTTGCTGCATTGTCAGAGGCGCCATCTTTCGGATGAGATATTAAGCTGAGGCCCAGTTTGTCAACTCGGGTGGGCATTAGAGGATCCCATGGCATTATTTGGAGAAGAGCAAAGGAGTTCTTCCAGTGTCCTGGTCAACTTTTTTTCTCCACTAACACCACCAGAAACTGATTAATTGGTCTTTCAGTTCATTGTTGTTCGTGGCACCTTGCAGTGTGCAAACTGGCTGTCATGTTGACAGAGAAAACAACTGTGACAACACTTTAAAGTAATTCATTGGCTGTAAAGCACTTTGGGACATCCAGAAGATGTGAAAAATGCTATATAATTGCAAGTTCTTCTTCCTTTAGACATGGTACATGTTTATCTTAAGTAAATAGAACTCCCTCCCTAACAGCACTGTGGGAGCACCTTCACCCCACAGACTGTAGCGGTTCAAGACAGCGGTTCACCCCCTCACCACCATCTTCTCAAGGGCAATTAGGGATGGGCAATAAATGCTGGCCTTGCCAGCAATACCCACATCCCATGAACAAATTTAAAAAATATATATATTTAAACTTGTGCAAGTTCAATTATGCTTGTAACATAAATGCACTGAACCACTGTAGCAATGCAGTCTTTGATACCACTGATGACCATCAGCATGAACACAAGATCAATCAGTACTGGGATGATTTCACTGGTGTTCCCCATCACTTTGAGCCAAATGGAAGATCAAGTGCAGATTCCAGTGCACACTGGATTTCTATTAGTTATTCCAACATGGCATATATTGGTAGAGAGTGCATTTTTAAACTTGCTATCATCCTCATATATCTCTCTCTGGAGTTCAATTTTGTGTTGTGCTTACACTGCACTTGTACTATAGCTTCGATGCCAAAGGAGAGTGACACTGTCTGTCCAGACTACATTGAACATGGAGGGTGACCTCCATTGACTGTAGTTATACTGAAGCTGATGCAAAGCCTATTTTTAAACATGCATCTTGAAGTGTACTTTTTTTCAAAAAAATCTGTATGACCACTCAATTTCTAGGATTGAAAAGAACCGACAGTCTTGTCAGCTCTTATCAATCAGTAAAAATCTCATCAGTTAGCGACAGATCATGCCTGTATTTCAGTGTGCATGTATGGAGCTCTGCCTTTTCGCAATGCACAACAATGCAAGCAGATAGTATAATCCGAGCTTTTCGTTTGTATCCCTTTTAAAATGCTATTGGTGTTGCACCGACTGCAGCATTACTCACTCGTGAATAGTGTAAGTGGTGCTTGTATGACATCATGCCTCAATTACATCATGCACAGGGGAGTAACTACATCTTAAATTTAGCTTATGTGGTATTTGTTAAGCAGCAATATCCGGTCACTTTTTCAGCTGCCAGAAAAAGCTATCGCAGAACATCTGGGAAAATCTTTCTGCGTGCTTCTGCTGAATATTAAACAGATGAGCTAGATAAGAGAACCAAATCATTGAATAAATCTCACTTAATTGATTGCAGTTTTAGTCAAGAATTACCATTTATTTGCTGCTGAAAATGCTACCTCAGTCTCACAATGATTACTGATCCTTCAGTTGTACCCATGCTGCCACTGGTCTTGGAAGTACCATTGTGGATGATACAAACGTGTTTCATCCGCAATGCAACTGCTTATGTGGTTGTGAATTCAAACTAAAATGGTCAATTTTTGAAGTAGATGGGTCATATGGAAACCATGCACTATTTTTAAAATGTATAAACTGCTCCCCCCAAAAATCCTCAAACATAACAATGTTGCTACCCCCCCCCCCATCCATTGCCCCTGCCCTTTCACCCCATTTTGAAAGTGGAGAGTCATAGAAGGTGTTGGGTTGGGGTATGGATCTTCGGGCTTTATCCAAATGGCTATGCTTTATACATTATCCTAGACAGTGTTGACTGACTATTCAACCATAGGGGACAATTGGGGTCTACAGCCAAGCTCAACTCTGCTCTCACTTTACATCCACCCACATGCATTTTCCAACGAGGTAATTGAATAGTGATCATGAACTTAAACTGATTTTTCTCCTTCAGTCAACCAATTGTAGTACCACCACATCTCAGATCAGATTGAGGTAGCTCTACAGTTGAACTCAGTTCAAATCATTGATTGAACCGTGGACCTTCCTGTTGTGTATGGAGAAAGAGTCAGACTGAACACTGAGCTCAAAGTAAAGTGTGACCGAAGTCTTTTATTGCAGGTCTCCAGAGTGCCTCTCCAACCTCCTTAAATTCCTGTGCTCCCAAGGGATTATGGGATCCCTTGGGGCTCCCGGGGATGAGCCCTCTGGTGGCTGTACAGAGTAAATACAAGTTTACATATATAACAACACTCCCACCACCCCCCCCCCCCCCCCCCGACCACCCCCCTGCAAAGTCAATAGTGTAACTATTTACAATGTGAGTCGATCTGGGGCCCTCCTTGCCCTGGTTGATCGTCTCGGTGTGAAAGCTGGTGTTGTTGAATCATTTGTTGGGCCATCGCTGGGCTGCCTGGTGTGTTGGGCCCTGCTGGGCTGCTGTGGATGATGGGTTCTGCTTCGTGCTCAACCGTGGTGTCGGTTGCCACTGGTGTGTGTGTTGGGGGATCAAAAAAGGTAGGGTCCAAGATGGGTTGCTCAGGATAGTCCGTGAATCTGAGTTTGATTTGGTCCAAGTGTTTCCGGTGAATGAGTCCACTTGAAAGTTTGACCTGAAACACCCTGCTCCCCTCTTTGGCCATGACAGTGCCGGGAAACCACTTGGGACCTTGTCCATAATTTAATACAAATACAGGATCATTGATTTCAATCTCGCATGACACATTTGCGCTATCATGGTGTGCACTTTGTTGAAGCCGCCTGCTCTCTACCTGTTCATGTAGATCAGGGTGAACTAACAAAAGCCTTGTCTTAAGTGCTCTTTTCATAAGCAATTCAGCAGGTGGGATCCCATTGAATGAGTGGGGTCTTGTGCGGTAGCTAAGCAAGACTCTGGATAGGCGAGTCTGCAGCGAGCCTTCAAGTCTTGCTTGATGGTTTGTACTGCTCTCTCTGCCTGACCATTGGACGCTGGTTTAAACGGGGCAGATGTGATCTGTTTGATCCCGTTACAGGTCATGAATTCTTTGAACTCAGCACTGGTAAAACATGGCCGTTGTCGCTCACCAGGACATCGGGTGGGCCGTGTGTGGCAAACATGACCCGCAGGTTTTCAGTAGTGGCAGCGGACATGCTAGTTGACATTCTCACATTCAATCCACTTGGAGTACGCGTCTACAACTAGGAGGAACATTTTACCCAAGAACTGGTCTGCATAGTCGACGTGTACCCTAGACCACGGTTTGGAGGGCCAAAACCATAAACTTAGCGGCGCCTTCCTGGGTACATTGCTTAATTGTGAGCATGTACTACATCTGTGAACGCAGGACTCTAAGTCCGCATCGATACCGGGCCACCACACGTGGGATCTGGCTATCGCTTTCATCATTACGATGCCTGGGTGGGTACTGTGGAGGTCATTGATGAAGGTGTCTCTGCCCTTCTTGGGGACCACTATTCGATTGCCCCACAGAAGGCAGTCTGCCTGTATAGACAGTTCACCTTTGCGTTGCTGGAACGGCTTTATCTCTTCCTGTATTTCCACTGGGACACTGGACCAGCTCCCGTGAAGCACACAGCTTTTGACTAGAGATAATAAGGGGTCCTGGCTTGTCCAGGTTTTGATCTGCCGGGCAGTGACTTGTGATTGCTCACTCTCAAATACTTCCATAACCATGGCTGGATCTGCGGGCTGCGTCATTTCCACCCCCGTGGTAGACAATGGCAGCCTACTGAGAGCATCGGCACAGTTTTCTGTGCCTAGCCTGTGGCAGATGGCGTAGTTGTATGCGGACAATGTGAGCACCCATCTCTGGATGCGGGCCGATGCGTTGGTATTCATCCCTTTACTCTTTGAGATCAGGGATACAAGTGGTTTATGGTCAGTTTGCAATTTGAATTTTAGCCCAAACAGGTATTGATGCATTTTCTTTACCCTATAGACACACGCTAATGCTTATTTTTCAATCATGCTGTAGGCTCTTTCGGCCTTAGACAGACTCCTGGGTGCATAAGCAACCAGTTGCAGTTTCCTGAAATCATTAGCTTGTTGCAATACCCACCCGACGCCATATGACGACGCATCACATGCTAGTACCAAACGCTTACAAGGCTCATACAACACAAGCAATTTGTTTGAGCATAACAATTTTCTCGCTTTTACAAAGGCATTTTCTTGGCTTTTGCCCCAAACCCATTCTCCCCCTTTTTGTAGTAAGACATGCAGTGGTTCTAACAGTGTGCTGAGACCCGGTAAGAGGTTACCAAAGTAGTTCAAGAGTCCCAGAAACGACCGCAGTTCCATCACATTCTGTGGCTTCGGTGCGTTCTCGATTGCCTCAGTCTTCGCGTTGGTGGGCCTGATGCCGTCCGCCGCAATCCTCCTCCCCAAGAACTCCACTTCAGGCGCCAGGAAAACGCACTTCGAGCGTTTTAACCTGAGCACCACGTGGTTGAATCGACTAAGAACATCCTCCAGGTTCTGCAGATGCTTGACTGTGTTCTGACCTGTGACCAAGATGTCATCCTGGAAGACGACTGTGCGCAGGACAGACTTCAGTAAACTTTCCCTGTTTCTCTGGAATATCACCGCCGCTGATCGGATTCCAAACGGGCATCTGTTATAAACAAAAAGACCTTTGTGCGTGTTGATGCAGGTGAGGGCCTTCGATGATTCCTCCAATTCCTGCGTCATGTAGGCTGAAGTCAGATCCAGCTTCGTGAACGTCTTTCCTCCCGCCAGCGTTGAAAGAGATCATTGGCCTTTGGTAGTGGATATTGGTCCTGCAGGGAGAAACGATTGATAGTTACTTTGTAATCACCACAGATTCTGATGGTGGCATTTCCTTTGAGGACTGGGACGATGGGACTGGCCCACTCGTTTAACCCGATCGGTGAAATGATGCCCTCTCTTTGCATCCAGTCTAGCTCGATCTCTACACTTTCTCTCATCATGTATGGCACTGCTTTTGCCTTGTGATGGATGGGTCACGTCCCCGGAATTAGGTGGATCTGCACTTTTGCTCCTTGGAATTTCCCGAAGCCTGGTTCAAACACCGAAGAAAATTTGTTTAAGACCTGGACACACGAAGTGTCATCAGCGGGCGAAAGCACTCGAACGTCGTCCCAGTTCCAGCGTATCTTTCCCAGCCAGCTCCTGCCGAGCAGCATGGGACCATCTCCTGGTATCGCCCAGAGTGGTAGCTTGTGCAGCGCTCCATCGTTGGAGACATTTATGGTAGCACTGCTGATTACAGGAATCCGTTCTTTCATGTAAGTTTTTAGTTTTGTGCGAATTGGAGTTAAGACTGGCCTTGAGGCCTTGTTGCACCACAACCTTTCGAAAGTCTTTTTGCCCATGATGGACTGGCTCGCACCCGTGTCCAGCTCCATTGTCACCGGGAGTCCATTTAGTTCAACATTCAGCATTATCGGGGGACAACTCGTGATGAATGTATGCACCCCATGTACCTCTGCCTCCTCGATCTGAGGCTCTGGTTCGTCATGATCCTCCGTGGATCTGTCCTCCTCTGCGACATGGTGGTTTGCAGGTTTAACAGTCTTTGCAGCTCACTTGCACACTCATTGAAGGTGTCCCATTGTTCCACAGCCCTTGCAAACGTACTCTTTAAATCGGCATGAATGGAAACGATGATCACCCCCACAGCGCCAACAAGGTGTTAATGGCCTTGCATTCATCACCCTTGATGGTGGACTCAGACATCTGCGGACGTGTAGCTGCAGATATGTGTGACCTGACCTGTACGTTACGATTCGAAAACAACATCACTTTGTTCACAGTACTTGTAGCAGCACTTGTGTGCTGAGAGATTTGTTTCGTATTGTCACTGGTAGCAATGAATGCCTGAGCTATCGCTATGGCCTTACTCAAGGTTGGGGTCGCTACAGTCAAAAGTTTGTAAAGTATGGTTTCGTGGCCAATGCCAAGTATGAAAAAGTCTCTGAGCATGTGCTCCAAATGTCCTTTAAATTCGCAATGTCCTGCAAGGCTCTTAGCTCGCCATTTCCTGGCCTTCAGACCTTTTGTAGGTGTAGAACCGGTACCTCGCCATCAGAACACTTTCCTTCGGGTTCAAATGCTCTCGGACCAGTTTGCACAAATTGTCGTACGATTTCTTCATGGGTTTCGCTGGAGTGAGGCCATACGTTGGTGCCCCACTGACGGTGAGGGGGATCGCCCTTCATTTGGCAGTGCACTCTTCCCCATCTAGCTCGTTGGCCACAAAGTATTGGTCGAGTCACTCCACAAAAATTTCCCAATCATCGCCCTTCGAGAATTTCTCCAGGATGCCCACTATTCTCTGCATCTTTGGGTTTGCTATCTATATCTCGTTGTTGTGTATGGAGAAAGAGTCAGACTGAACACTGTGAGCTCAAAGTAAAGTGTGACCGTAGTCTTTTATTGCAGGTCTCAAGAGTCCATCTCCAACCTGTGAAGCCTCCTTAAATACCTGTGCTCCCAAGAGATTATGGGATCCCTTGGGGCTCCCATGGATGAGCCCTCTGGTGGCTGTACAGAATAAATACAAGTTTACATATATAACACTTCCTAATCCAGATGTCTCAGTATCATGGGAGAAGAATTGTTCAGCTCACTATATTGTCTGCAACTGTGGGGAGCGATCCCTCCTTTTCCTCCTCTCGAGTGCTCACCACAGTCCACCATTCCATCCTCCTTCATGACATCTGTCCTCTGTTGTTTATCTCCATGAACCGACCCTTACATGACTCCACCCCACCTGTCCCAATGCAGCCAGCATATCTCCAGTAACAGCTTCTCTTTCCACTCCACACAGTTATCCGGGATTCTCCAAGGATCTATTCTTGTCCCCCGTCCTCTCTTCATCTACATGCTGTTCCTCAGTAACATCCCCCACAGGTACATGTTAATGACACCCTGTTCTACATCTCTACCACTTCCCTCTACTCCACAACCACCTTTGTGTTGTCCAGACTGCTTAGCTGACATTAATTCATGGATGAGTCAAAACTTCCTGCCTGAAAACACAGAGTGAAGCCATCATTTCCAACCTCTGCCATAAACTCCATTCCCATGCCACTGATTCCATTCTTTGTTCCAGCCACTCAATCAGGCTGTATTTTGCTGTTGAAAACCTTAGTGTTCAGCATCAAGGCTGCTTACTTCCTCCTCTATCTTCTGGCCTCCATTCGTACCTCACTCCTGAAACCATTAACCACACTTTAGTCACGTCTAGACTTGATTTTATTCATGCCTTTCCATCCTCCTCCCTCAATAAACCCCAAGTCATTTAAAAGTCAGCTGATCAAATCCCATTCTGCACTAAATGTTATTTACCCATTACCCCCATCCTTGTTGATTGACACTGCTTTCATGTCTCCCGTCAATTTAAATTGCTCATCTTTATCTTCAAATCACTCCACACATTTGCCCACATAACTTTGAAACCTTCTCCAGCCTGACCTCTTGTCGTTCAGTTCTGTGAGCTTGGCCTTTTGTGTAACACCCCGCCTCACCACCACGCTCCTCTGCATTCTCTTTGTCCCATCAATGGCGGCTGTGCCTTCAGCAGTCTTGGTTCTTAGAATTCCTCCCACCTCTTTATTGCTCTCCCTTCATTTAAAAGCCTTTTTAAAACACATCTTTTCAACCAAGCTTTTACTCACCCCTCCGAACTCTCCCACTATGGTGCAGCATCTGTTGCCCACTTTTGTTTTTCTCATCTGCGAAGCACCTTGGCTTGCTTTTCTATGTTTAAAGGAATATAAATGCATGTATGTTGTTGTTTCTGGTGTTGCCATTAGCATGCATTCAAAAGTGATGTGCACGTAACTTTGCTGCACATACCAACCTGACCACTTCTTCCTCCATATGTGTATTTAGCCATCCGCCATTGTTTTTTCTTAAATTTGTCTTCTTCAATATTTGTCATTGCGGTGATTGTTGTGTATGTATCGGTTTGGACCCCCACCATTACCCTTGCCCAACCATGGCCATTGGCTATTTTACGTATCTTTTTAAAAGTATTAAATACACTGACTGAGCACTGAGGACATTGTTAATGAGACAAACACCATTATATTGAAACTGAAGCAACAGAAATTAAGATCAGAGTTAATTCCAAACATGCATACCTCAATTCTTTCTCCATCTTTGAATACTGAACGCAAGTTTCAGCATCTCAAAGGCACTCAGCAAGTAAATCATCAAGCTCTTTATCTTCATCCCCCAATGGCAGTAAAACATTCTGAATGCAAAGATTACAGGGGAAATCAGCTCCATTTTACTAAATTAAAAAAAACCCTGCCAAACATTGGTAAAAATCTTATAACCAGGTTTAAAAAAAGAGTCTTGTCAGACAACATTGATGAGGCTATTACTGTAAAAATAACTGCGGTTTCACAATGATAAATTTATGACTGTGTGAACAGAGCTGAAAAGTACTGTGATCCCACGGTTTTGTACATGTATATAGAATAAAAAATGAATGGGAGTTCTGATGACATCGTAAACTTCCAAAGTAAGCATTTTATAAGGTCACCAGCACCCTGATATTATATTATTGCTTGCTGTACACTAGCACAAGCCATTTATTTTACAGAACATGAATTTAAATGTTCACTTGGATCACTGGGATGTCTCACCATGTGAGTATTCTAGCTCCCAGGACCATCTGTTTGTTTTTACATATTCATGGTCAGTGTGTGCAGATGTGATTATTGTACCAGTTAGTGTACAGTCTCCATTGGTGCCCCTGGGGCTGAAATCCCTCCTGTTGATAATTTTGGCAAAAAAGTTGTCATGCCGACCTTTTCGTTAAATTATCGACAGGAAGAATTTCACCTCCCTGTGGCAAGACCGACCTTATTTTAAGCAGCAAGTTGCAACAAAATTACTGCTGTAATTGTTTTCAAATGATCTTGTCCCAGACATCTGCATTACCACTTGGAAATAAGCTGACAGAAGTGTGGATTTGTCTCTCGCTCCACATCAGGCAGCTTCTACCAGCTAATGCTTACTCTGCTGCCCCCACCCCCTCCGTCATCTCCACAAAGTAACGCAGCTTAGATCAGTAACTCTGCATGTGGATAATCATGGCATCAACCGATCTGCTACAACTTTGTAACCCTTCCTGCCGACAATGTTATCTGACCTAGAAAGAGGATTTTATAGAGGAGCAATCCAGCAGAACTGACTATATTCAATGTATACAGAGTATTGCATTTTCTGTGATTCTAAACAATGAACATTCAGAATGCAAGGGAGTAGAAGCAACATTTGTAAACATCAGTGGTATTTGTAATTATGGTTCATTCATATTCACTTATTTAGTCATTTACGGCAAGATTAAATCCAAACCAGTTTCTTCCTGAACGTAACACTAAACTGACCTTTCAGACATTAAATACAGGTTTAAACTTCTACCCCTAGAAGCGTGTCTGTGTATAATCCCATTCTAAACATCATCATGCATACAAATCAGGAATATAAAATGCACCCAAATTTTCCAATTCAATTTGGCGTAGCAGTGCTCTCAGCACTTAATTACAGTCAGTTCTTCATCTTAGCTGCCGATAGACTGTGTGCATAGAATCGGTGTGCTGGTGGTGGAACAGACTACACTACCGAGACACACCTCATGGAATAGTGGGATGCAGGCTCAATCTCCAGTTTTGCTGAGTTCTCAACTCTGTCAGTCTGGACAGGCATCAAGTAGAGATCAGGCACTTCCCCAGCAAAAGGAGGAAAAATCAGCGGCAGAATCTTTTCAGGGATACTTTTGCACATATCTTTGGCACCTAATGTAAAGCCACACCAGTGAAGGTTTAAGAATAAGTCATTAAGTTGTCACAGAAGATAAACCCACTCAAGAATTAGTTCTCGCCCATATCGCATTTGTATGGAGTACTATTTCAGCCCTACATATTTAACAAAAAGATTCTAGTGATGGTGGAATTATTTGGCCCAACCTTCATTGTTCCCACTTTAGAAAGCAAAAGGAATGGTCACGTATTTTAATGCACACTCCTTTTAGCTTTCCTCCTCTGTACAAACTGACAAGATAGATGCAAAGTACGTGTCACACACGTTATTATGATTATCATACATATAGGGCTCAAATTTGCCCAGGAGTTGCTCTGTTTTTTTTTTTGGAGCAACTTGATTTTTCTGGAGTATCTTAAAAATCTCCATTTTGCACATTCAGTTTGCACCAGTGTAAGTGAGTTAGTTGGGATTTTTTTTTTTTCGTTTTTTTTTTAAAGGGGCGTTACCAGCCACCTATGCCCGTTTTGCCCATTAAAGCCACTTTGGCCAGCTAATAGTTGCTCCAAACTAACTTAGGCCAGTGTATGTGGCCACTTGTGGTCGCACAGAAAACCCTTGCGGAGAGTTAAGAAATCAGCGCAGGGTAGGTACATCTGAGACCATTCGGCCAGAGATAGGGGCGGGAAGGGAAGCGGAGAGGACCTTGCAAAGCACTAAACAAAGCACAACAACATTCAAGAAGCATAAAAACATTCAAGAAGAAATCAAAGCTAAGTCCTACCTTCCTATCAAAACTCAGCCCGGGAAGTAAACGGGCTGGCCTGTGCGGGAGGCCACTCGGCTGGGCATAGGTGCGGGATGACCGGGGAGAGCACAGGGAACTGGCCGCCGATATCCAAGCAGAAAATGACTTCTAAACATAAACTGCCAACCTGCCAAAGGAGACATGGAACCTCTACTTCCACTGGGTAGTTCACTATAGAGGTAGATATTCCAGTGGCAGTTTCTGGTCAGTTATGGTGTTCAGCCGTTCAGCTCATGAGCATTAGCCTTGATTATATGCTCAAGACCTAGAATTATTTGGTAATTTTGTACTATGGGCTAAAAGTAAACAAGAACTGGATTGAAAGCATCCAAAATTATTTCACTTAAGAACCTTGGACTTTCCACCCATTCATCTGAGCTTGTTTTGAACATAATGTGAGACCTGAAAGACAGTGTTCTACCCCACTCAGCCAGGCCACTCGGCCTAGGATAGGGGTGGGACGCATTGGGTCCCACATTGCAGCATGCACACAGAGGCTAGCGACAATGAGGAGCTGAAAGGAATTAGTATTAGTAGAAAAATAGTACTGGAGCAATTAATGGGACTGTAAGCCAATAAATCCCCTGGACCTGATGGCCTACATCCTAGGGTTTTGAAAGAGGTGGCTATAAAGATAGTGGATGCATTGGTTGTCATCTTCCAAAATTCCACAGATTCTAGAATGGTTCCCGTGGATTGGCAGGTAGAAAATGTAACCCCACTAATTAAGAAAGGAGGAAGAGGGAAAGTGGGGAACTACAGACCAGTTAGCCTGACATCAGTAGCAGGGAAAATGCTAGAATCTATTACTAAGGATATGATAACAGGGCACTTGGAAAATAATAATAGGATTGGATAAAGTCAACTCGGATTTATGAAAGGGAAATCATGTTTGACAAATCTGTTAAAGTTTTTTGAGGTTGTAACTAGCAGAATAAAGGGCAACCAGTGGATGTAGTGTATTTGGATTTTCAGAAGGCATGCACACACACTCCAACGCACATGTGGAGAGTGGCCAGCACTGTTTCTGGCGCAGGGCCCGAGTTCCGCGCCCCCAATTTACTGGCCATGCCGCGCCAGATAAAGGGGAACCAGTGGATGTGGTGTATTTGGATTTTCAGAAGGCATTCGATTAGGTGCCACACAAGGGGTTATTAAACAAAATTAGGGCTCATGGGATTGGGGGTAATATACTCGCATGGATTGAGGATTGGTTAATGGACAAAAAACAGAGTAGGAATAAACGGGTCATTTTCGGGTTGGCAGTGTAAATAATGGAGTACCACAAGGATCAGTGCTTGGGTCTCAGCTATTCACAATCTATATCAATGATTTGGATGAGGGGACCAAATGTAATATATCCAAATTTGCTGATGGTACAAAGCTAGGTGGGAATGTAAGTTGTGAAGTGGATGAAGAGAGACTTCAAGGGGATATAGACAGGCTAAGTGAGTGGACAAGAACATGGCAAATAGAATATAATGTGGATAAATGTGAAGTTATCCATTTTGGTCGGAAAAATAGAAAAGCAGAGTATTTTTTTTTTTAAACGGTGAGAGATCAGGAAATGTTGGTATTCAGAGGGACCCGAGTGTCCTTGTACACGAATCACAAAAAGTTAACATGCAGACACAGCAAGGAATTAAGAAAGCAAATAGTATGTTGGCCTTTATTACAAGAGGATTTGAGTGTAAGAATAACAATGTCTTACTGCAATTATATAGGGCCCTGGTGAGACCACATCTGGAGTATTGTGCAGTTTTGGTCTCCTTACTTAAGGAAGGATATACTTGCCATAGAGGGAGTGTAATGAAGGTTCACCAGACTGATTCCTGGGATGGGGGGGAATTGTCCTATGAGAAGAGATTGAGTAGACTAAGCCTATATTCTCTAGAGTTTAGAAGAATGAGAGGTGATCTCATTGCAACATACAAAATTCTTAAAGGGCTTGACAGGGTAGATGCAGGGAGGATGTTTCCCTGGCAGGGGAGTCTAGAACCAGGGGTCACAGTCTCAGAATAAGGGGTCGGCCATTTGGGACTGAGATGAGGAGAAATTTCTTCACTCAGAGGGTTGTGAATCTTTGGAATTCTCTGCCCCAGAGGACTGTGGATGCTCAGTCATTGAGTATATTCAAGACAGAGATCAATAAATTTTTGAATATTAAGGGAATCAAGGGATATGGGGATAGTGCAGGGAAGTGGAGTTGAGGTAGACGATCAGCCATGATCTTATTGAATGGCGGAGCAGACTCGAGGGGCCGAATAGTCTACTCCTGCTCCTAATTCTTGCGTTCTTATTAGTTTGGCATCCACAGCAAATGAGTTCGATTCCTTTATTTAGCTTTTCAAGCAGGTCAACTCTTTAATAACATTTTTACTGGTACCCAGAGTTCATGATCAGTCTCTGTCTTTGATATTTATATGGTCAAAATACATTGCGATCAGGTCAAATGATATGTTGTGTGTAGGAGTGAAATATTAGTTTTATTCTACATTTTAATGGCTGATTTACCAAAGGAAGGATATTTTGAAATTAGGTCACTAAGGATGAACTGGCATTTATATTTTTCAGTCTAGTTAGATTTTTTTCTGTTTCTGTCTAATGTCACTATTTGTTGTAAAGGAATATGAGCGTCAGCATGGATTTGCACCAGAGTAACCTTTGATTCAACACATCGGCCCCAAGTTTCCACACGCGGCGAAAAAGGCGCCCCTCAGAGCTGGGCGCCTGTTTTTCGCGCTGAAAATGGCGCCGGAAAAAAAGTGCGGTATTCTCGAGCTCCTTGGAGCTCGATGTCTGCTTGGCGCGGCGCACAGGGGGCGGAGCCTACCACTCGCGCCGATTTTGTAAGTAGGAGGTGGCGGGTACAATTGAAATGAGGCTTCTTGGTGCCGGCAACCCTGCGCGTGCGCGTTGGAGCGTTCGCGCACGCGCAGTCTGAAGTAAACATTGGCACTCGGCCATTTTTAAAAGTACTGCAGAAAAAGTGAAGATTTGTTTCTTGGACCCTTGCAAAGGCTTGTATTTTAATTTTCTTGATATTTCTGTGTGTGAGGGAGTGCTTTTAGCAGCACTGCTGAATAAATCACCTGCTGAAATCAGTGAGTTCAGCTTTTCACTGCTAAACTTGCAGAACCGGTGCTGCATTGGTGCATGCAAATTAAGGACTGTGTGTTTGGCGAAATAAAAGTGCCAATTCAACTTTGCAATGGATCAACTTCCACCAAGAATAAAGAATTTCTTGCATGAGGAAGCAAACCATTGCCTAATATGTGGTGCACCCATTCTGCAAATTTAAATATAAAGATGTCGATGTGGCTGCCTCTCCCTGTCCAAATGGCCTCAGTCAGTCCCCCTCACAGCTCGAAGGCTGCTGCTGTTCTTTCTTCCGCTCCCGACCAGCCACTGACGCCGCTGCAATCCCATGGCCGACTGGCCTCACGTCCGTCGGGGTGCTGTATCTTTGCGGGGAATGAAGGCCTGCCTCAAGCACTGCAGCTCAGCTCGAAGGCTGCTTGCTGCCTGCCGCTGCCGTCGAGACACTGATGCCACACCGCTGCCTGAAAGGCCTGCCTGAAGCACTTTCACACAGGTAGGAACATGGTTTATTTAATCTTTTCTTTGCTTATAAATTTTTATTCAGGTTGGATTTATTTGTATAATATTTGTATAAGTATAACTAAGGATTGATTGTAGAATTTAATGACTTCTCCTCCCCCCCCTCCCCCCCCACCTCGTTCCCTATGCCTAATTTGTAACCTGCGCCTGATTTTTTTAAGTGTAGACAAGGTTTTTTCAAGCGTACAAAAATCTTCACTTACTCCATTCTAAGTTAGTTTGGAGTACGTTTTCACTGTGGAAACTTTGAAATCAGGCGTCAGTGGCCGGACACGCCACCTTTTGGAAAAAAAATTCAGTTCCAAAGTGAAACTGTTCTACCTGACTAGAACTGCAGAAAACTAAATGTGGAGAATTCCGATTTCTAACATACTCCGTTCTACACCAGTTGCTCCTAAAAATCAGGAGCAAATCATGTGGAAACTTGGGCCCATAGTAACTAGGGTAAATAAAGAGCAAAAACACCATAAGATGCAATTAACACCATTAATTTATGTTGATTCCAACATATCAAAGAACCCTTACTTTAAAAGGGCACTACATAACGAAGAAAATGTTTGCCAACCTTTTCTTTATTTACAATTACATGGCCCAGAGATATAAATTGTTTTTAATTTTCCCCACTCCTCTCGTATATGGCCATGAGCAAATCATTCATGACAGTATTGGCAAGCTAGTCAACTATGGGGAAGGGAAATCATAACCAAACCTAATACTGTCCTCACTCAAAATCCAGACCTTTACATTAACAACAGAGCTCGCCGGCCAATAATCTGCAATGGGAATCCTGGATGATTCCCAGGGATGCCACAGCGAGATGTGATCAGCCTGGCTGAGATCCACAAGCACAGCATAGACCGAGGATCAAAACTGGAACCTTCCTGGTCAGTTACTACAGAGTAAAGTTGCGGAGATATCAGCGAGGGTGATCTTATGTAACAATGGAATGTAAATTGTGTCAAAATGCATCACCGCATTACATGCAGATAACATGCAACAGTGGAAGGAAGGGGTCCCCTGCGGTCATCTCCCTCCAAAACAGATATACCGTTTTGGGTAATGTTGGGGGAGATGGCTCATCAGGGGAAGGCAGCAGCAGCCAAGTTCATGGCACCGTGGGTGGCTCTGCTGCACAGGAGGGCAGGAAAAAGAGTGGGAGAGCTATAGTGGTAGGGAATTATATTGGAAGGGGAATAGATAGGCATTTCTGTGGCTGCAATTGAGACTCCAGGATGGTATGTTGCCTCCCTGGTGCAAGGGTCAAGGATGTCTCAGAACGGCTGCAGGGCATTCTGGAGGGGGAGGGTGAATGCCAGTTGCCGTAGTGCATATAGGTACCAACGATATAGTTAAAAAATAGGATGAGGTGATACAAGCTGAATTTAGGGAACTAGGAGTTAAATTAAAAAGTAGGACATCAAAGGTAGTAATCTCAGGATTGCTACTAGTGTCATGTGCTAGTCAGAGTAGAAATAGTAGGATAGTTAAGATGAATATGTGGCTTGAGGAATGGTGCAAGAGGGAGGGATTCAAATTCCTTGAACATTGGAACCGGTTCTGGGGGAGGTGGGACCAATACAAACTGGACGGTCTGCAGCTGGGCAGGACCGGAACCGATGTCCTAGCGGGAGTGTTTGCTAGTGCTGTTGGGGAGGGTTTAAACTAATATGGCAGGGGGATGGGAATCTATGCAGGGAGACAGATAGAAGTAAAATGGGGGCAGAAGCAAAAGGTAGAAAGGAGATAAGGAAAGGTAGATGGCAGAGAAATCAAAGGCAAAAATCAAAAAGGGCCAAATTACAACATAATTCTAAAAGGACAAAGAATGTTAAAAAAACAAGCCTGAAGGCTCTGTGTCTCAATGCGAGGAGCATTCATAATAAGGTGGATGAATTAACTGCGCAGATAGCTGTTAACAGATGTGATATAATTGGGATTACGGAGACATGGCTCCAGGGTGACCAAGGCTGGGAACTCAACATCCAGGGGTATTCAATATTCAGGAAGGATAGACAGAAAGGAAAAGGAGGTGGGGTAACTTTGCTGGTTAAAGAGGAGATTAATGCAATAGTAAGGAAGGACATTAACTTAGATGATGTCTGTATGGGTAGAGCTGCGGAACACCAAAGGGCAGAAAGTTCTCGTGGGACTTGAGAACAGATCACCAAACAGTGGTGGTGAGGTTGGGGATGGCATCAAACAGGAAATTAGGGATGCGTGCATTAAAGGTACAGCAGTAATCATGGGTGACTTTAACCTACATTTAGATTGGGCTAAACAAACTGGTACCAATACGGTGGAGGAGGATTTCCTGGGATGGTTTTCTAGACCAATATGTCGAGGAACCAACTAGAGAGCAGGCCATCCTAGACTGGGTCTTGTGTAATGAGACAGGATTAATTGACAATCTTGTTGTGCGAGGCCCCTTAGGGAAGAGTGACCATAATATGGTAGAATTCTTCATTAAGATGGAGAGCGGCACAGTTAATTCAGAGACTAGGATCCTGAACTTAAAGGTAACTTCGATGGTATGAGACGTGAATTGGCTAGGATAGACTGGCGAATGATACTTAAAGGGTTGATGGTGGATCGGCAATGGCAGACATTTAAAGATAACATTGATGAACTTCAACAATTGTACATCGCTGTCTGGCATAAAAATAAAAGGGGGAAGGTGGCTCAACCGTGGCTAACGAGGGAAATTAGGGATAGTGTTAAATCCAAGGAAGAGGCATGTAAAATTGGCCAGAAAAAGCAGCAAACCTGAAGACTGGGAGAATTTTAGAATTCAGCAGAGGAGGATAAAGGGTTTAATTAGGAGGAGGAAAATAGAGTATGAGAGTAAGCTTGCAGGGAACATAAAAACTGATTGCAAAAGCTTCTATATATATGTGAAGAGAAAACGATTAGTGAAGACAAATGTAGGTCCCTTGCAGTCAGAATCAGGTGAATTTATAATGGGGAACAAAAAAATGGCAGACCAATTGAACAAATACTTTGGTCCTGTCTTCACTAAGGAAGACACAAATAACCTTCCAGAAATACTCGGGGACAGAAGGTCGAGCGAGAAGGAGGAACTGAAGGAAATCCTTATTAGTCAGGAAATTGTGGTAGGGAAATTGATGCGATTGAAGGCCGATATATCGCCAGGGCCTGATAGTCTGCATCCCAGAGTTCTTAAGGAAGTGGCCCTAGAAATAGTGGATGCTTGGTGGTCATTTTCCAACATTCTATAGACTCTGGATCAGTTCCTATGGATTGGAGGGTAGCTATTGTAACCCCACTTTTTTAAAAAAAGGAGGGAGAAAAGAGGGAATTATAGACCGGTTAACCTGACATCGGTAGTGGGGAAAATGTTGGAATCAATTATTAAAGATGAAATAGCAGCACATTTGGAAAGCAGTGACAGGATCGGTCCAAGTCAGCATGGGTTTATGAAAGGGAAATCATGCTTGACAAATCTTCCAGAATTTTTTGAGGATGTAACTAGTAGAGTGGACAAGGGAGAACCAGTGGATGATGTGGTGTATTTGGACTTTCAAAAGGCTTTTGACAAGGTCCCACACAAGAGATTAGTGTGCAAAATTAAAGCACATAGTACTGGGGGTAATGTATTGACATGGATAGAGAACTGGTTGGCAGACAGGAAGCAAAGAGTAGGAAGAAACGGGTCCTTTTCAGAATGGCAGGTGGTGACTAATGGGGTACCGCAAACTTCAGTGCTGGATCCCCAGCTGTTGACAATATACATCAATGATTTAGATGAAGGAATTGAGAGTACTATCTCCAAGTTTGCAGATGACACTAAGCTGGATGGCGGTGAGAGCTGTGAGGAGAATGCTAAGCTGCAGCAGGGTGACTTGGACAGGTTACGTGAGTGGGCAAATGCATGGCAGATGAAGTATAATGTCGATAAATGTGAGGTTATCCACTTTGGTAGCAAAAACAGGGAGGCCAAATATTATCTGAATGGGTGACAGATTAGGAAAAGGGGAAGTGCAACGAGACCTGGGTGTCACGGAACATCAGTCATTGAAAGTTTGTATGTAAGTACAGCAGGTGGTGAAGGCAGTAAATGGCATGTTGGCCTTCATAGCGAGAGGATTTGAGTAAAGGAGCAGGGAGGTCTTACAGCAGTTGTACAGGGCCTTAGTGAGGCCACACCTTGAATACTGTGTACAGTTTTGGTCTCCTAATCTGAGGATGGACATTCTTGCTATTGAGGGAGTGCAGCGAAGGCTCACCAGACTGATTCCCAGGATGGCAGGACAGACATATGAAGAAAGACTGGATCGATTAGGCTTATATTCACTGGAATTTAGAAGAATGAGAGGGGATCTCATAGAAACATATAAAATTCTGACGGCATTGGACAGGTTAGATGCAGGAAGAATGTTCTCGATGTTGGGCAAGTCCAGAACCAAAGGCCACAGTCTAAAAGATAAGGGGTAAGCCATTTGGGATCGAGATGAGGAGAAACTTCTTCACTCCGAGAATTATGAACCTGTGGAATTCTTTACCACAGAAAGTTGTTGAGGCCAGTTCGTTGGATATATTCAAAAGGGAGTTAGATGTGGCCCTTGCGGCTAAAGGGATCAAGGGGTATGGAGAGAAAGTAGGAATGGGGTACTGAAGTTGCATGATCAGCCATGATCATACTGAATTGTGGTGTAGGCTCGAAGGGCTGAAAGGCCTACTCCTGCACCTATTTTCTATGTTTCTATGACATCACTGTGACAAAAATGATGTACAACTCCTCCCTCTCAGAACAAACACCAACTTGCCATGCACATTTTTCTGTATACACTGCCCCTTTAAATAGGAAGCTGCTTTGTAACTTCAAAAAGGCACTTTGGAAGCAATATTTATGTATTTAATAATATATAGAACTTGAATGAAGGATAAGAAAAATTCTCTGCAGCATTGTGCTGATTGTCATTTAGAAGTGTGTTGAACAAATCGCTAAAACGTATCACTGAAATTAACATTTAACTATTATGAAAAGTAAGAATTAATTTTTTTAATTCAGTATTGATTTTAGAGGTCTAGTTTTACTGTGTGAATTCAGATTTTCTCTAATTTATCCATAGCTGTTTCAAAAGATTGTTAAAAAGATGTATTTGTAATACAGTACTCTGAAAAGTATGGAGAACAATGATGGCCAAACTCTGCATTAATTATAGGTGTTGATATGATCCAGATGGTGGAAAATGTGGACACAGTTTATTGGATTTAACGAGATGAAACACACTCTGAAAAGGATGGTTTCTCACCCCCACCCCACCCCCCCAGTGTACCATTCTGTCACTGCACAATGTTCCTTCAACTAAATTAACAACCAACAGCCAAACAAAATGGGCTTACAACAGTGCTGGACAAGCTGAAGCAATAAGAAACCTAGGATGTAAACAGCGATGAAGGGAGGCAGGTGATCACGCTGCTCCCTGTGCTATACGATTGCTTCCAGCAAGCACGAACTTTCTATGTTTCGGAGGTAACTACTGAGAAGATTGTGCAAAGAATTCTACTTTCATTACTATCAGTTAGTGCCTACAGCTGTGTAATGGACAAAGTAGCCCATTGCATATCTCTCATAACATTCAAGCATTACTAAATATTTATATATTAAATTAGTCAAAAGAATCAAAGGGACTCCATGTTCTTCAAAGTCACTTGCTGTAATCAGGTTCCCATTCCTAACTGGCTCACATGATTCCAAATATACCACAAGGTCAGAAATTTTTTACATTCTTTGATTAATGCTGAGAGCTGCAGCATGTTTAGACAGGGTCAGGACCTGGGCAACATTTAATCAAATTTCTCTGCTGCCTGTCCCAGTGGAGCTCGGAGAGAAGAAGTCTCTCATTGCGAGGCTGCACTTCAAATTTCCAATTGTTTACACGCTGTTAAGTAATTATTTCACTCCTGAACCTAGCCTTCAAGAGACACTGACCTCCTCGGAGAAAATTAGCGCTTACTCAGCTGCGTATAATCTAGTTTTTTCCCTTTTGTGAAAGTGAGGGCTCAGCTCAAACAGTTCTCTGTGTATATTTTAGTGTATAAGTCTGTGTTAATGATCTCTCTAATTGTGTGCTTATTTGTCATACATGAGAAGGCTCTTCTCCTTATTTGCTGATGTCATCATTTTACACTGCAATATCAACCTTTTTTTTCCCTTTGTGTGAAGTTCACATTACCCTTGTGGTTGCACAAATTACTCAATATTTGTTCAGGAGTTTCAATAACACGCTGATCCTCAATGTGTCGCATCTCCAGGGCAAAGAGCAGAAATGAATACCAAGCAAGAAAGAATTACAGTTTCATTTCTGTAAAGACTCTTAACGTTCAGTCTCAGTAGAGAAAAAAAATGAAGTTTCCGCAAATAGAGATAAAAAGTGCAAAATGTAAGGCTGCCACTCTGAAATTTAAAGATAAGTTAAAGTTTTGAGCGGTACCCTTGCTCAGAGTTGGGCCCCCACTCAATACATCAACTATCCTTCCTCTTTCAGATGTGCATTTTCTGTTTTTAATTGAAGATATCATCATATAATTTAACCAACTAAGGGTTGTAATTTTATGCCAATTCACCTCACTAAAAACTGCAGCATTTTATTTTTTCAGGATTACACAAGCATTTCTGTACCCAAATAAACAGGTAATAAAAATCACAGTCAGCATGTATGAAATGTTTAAGTGTCAGCTTGACTCAATTGGGTAACACACTACGATTTTATGATATAGGCAAGGTTGACACTTCAGTGCAGTACTGAGGTGTCAATAGAAGTGCTACATTGTTGGAGGTGCCATCCTTTAGATGAGACGTTAAACCAAGGCACTGTCTGCCAGTTCAATGGGTCAGGTGAATTTTAAAGATTCAATGGTACTAATCAAAGAACAGAGGTGGGCAACTCAAGGCTGGGAACTCAACATCCAGGGGTATTCAATATTCAGGAAGGATAGAAAGAAAGGAAAAGGTGTGGTAGCGTTACTGGTCAAAGAGGAGATTAACGCAATAGTAAGGAAGGACATTAGCTTGGATCTGTATGGGTAGAGCTGTGGAACACCAAAGGGGAGAAAACGCTCGTGGGAGTTGTGTACAGACCACCAATCAGTAGTTGTGAGGTTGGGGATGGCATCAAATACAAAAATTAGGGATGCGTGCAATAAAGGTACAGCAGTTATTATGGGTGACTTTAATCTACATTTAGATTAGGCTAACCAAACTGGTAGCAATACGGTGGAGGAGGATTTCCTGGAGTGTATAAGGGATGGTTTTCTCGACCAATATGTCGAGGAACCAACTAGAGAGCTGGCCATCCTAGACTGGGTGTTGTGTAATGAAAGAGGATTAATTAGTAATCTTGTTGTGTGAGGAAGAGTGACCATAATATGGTAGAATTCTTCATTTAAGATGGAGAGTGACACAATTAATTCAGAGAAAGGTCCTAAACTTAAAGAAAGGTAACTTTGATGGTATGAGACGTGAATTGGCTAGGATAGACTGGCGAATGATACTTAAAGGGTTGACTTAAGGGTTGATACTTAAAGTGGATAGGCAATGGCAGACATTTAAAGATCACATGGATGAACTTCAACAATTGTACATCCCTGTCTGGCGTAAAAATAAAATGAGAAAGGTGGCTAACGAGGGAAATTAGGGATAGTGTTAAATCCAAGGAAGAGGCATATAAATTGGCCCGAAAAAGCAGCAAACCTGAGGACTGAGAGAAATTTAGAATTCAGCAAATGAGGACAAAGAGTTTAATTAGGAGGGGGAAACTAGAGTATGAGAGTAAGCTTGCAGGGAACATAAAAACTGACTGCAAAAGCTTCTATATATATATGTGAAGAGAAAAAGATTAGTGAAGAAAAATTTAGGTCTCTTGCAGTCAGAATCAGGTGAATTTATAATGAGGAACAAAGAAATGGCAGACCAATTGAACAAATACATTGGTTCTGTCTTCACAAAGGAAGACACAAATAACCTTCCGGAAATACTAGGGGACCGAGGGTCTAGCGAGAAGGAGGAACAGAAGGAAATCCTTATTAGTCAGCAAATTGTGTTAGGGAAACTGATGGGGTTGAAGGCCGATAAATCCCCAGGACCTGATAGTCTGCATCCTAGAGTACTTAAGGAAGTGGCCCTAGAAATAGTGGATGCCTTGGTGGTCATTTCCCAACATTCTACAGACTCTGGATCAGTTCCTATGGATTGGTGGGTAGCTATTGTAACCCCACTTTTTAAAAAAGGAGGGAGAGAAAACAGGAAATTATAGACCAGTTAGACTGACATCGGTAGTGGGGAAAATGTTGGAATCAATTGTTAAGGGTGTAATAGCAGTGTATTTGGAAAGAAGTGACAGGATCGATCCAAGTCAGCATGGATTTATGAAAGGGAAATATGCTTGACAAATCTTCTGGAATTTTTTGAGGATGTTACTAGTAGAGTGGACAAGGAAGAACCAGTGGATATGGTGTATTTGTACTTTCAAAAGGCTTTTGACAAGATCCCACACAAGAGATTGGTGTGCAAAATTAAAGCACATGGTATGGGAGGGTAATGTATTGATGTGGATAGAGAACTGGTTGGCAGACAGGAAGCAAAGAGTAGGAATAAACGGGTACTTTTCAGAATGGCAGGCAGTGACTCGTGGGGTACCGCAAGGTTCAGTGCTGGAACTCCAGCTATTTACAATATACATTAATGATTTAGATGAAGGCATTGAATGTAATATCTCCAAATTTGCAGATGACACTAAGCTGGGTGGCGGTGTGAGCTGTGAGGAGGATGCTACGAGACTGCAGGGTGACTTGGACAGGTTAAGTGAGTGGGCAAATGCATGGCAGATGCAGTATAATGTAGATAAATGTGAGGTTATCCACTTTGGTGGCAAAAACAGGGAGGCAGAAGATTATCTGAATGGTGACAGATTAGGAAAAGGGGAGGTGCAACGAGACCTGGGTGTCATGGTACATCAGTCATTGAAAGTTGGCATGCAGTTACAGCAGGCAGTGAAGAATGCAAATGGCATGTTGGCCTTCATAGCGAGAGGATTTGAGTATAGGAGCAGGGAGGTCTTACTGCATTTGTACAGGGCCTTGGTGAGGCCAAACCTTGAATATTGTGTACAGTTTTGGTCTCCTAATCTGAGGAAGGACATTGAGGGAGTGCAGCGAAGGTTCACCAGACTGATTCCAAGGATGGCAAGACTGACATATGAAGAAAGACTGGATCGATTAGGCTTATATTCACTGGAATTTAGAAGAGAGAGGGGATCTCATAGAAACATATAAAATTCTGACGGGATTGGACAGGTTAGATGCAGGAATGATGTTCCCGATGTTGGGGAAGTCCAGAACCAGGGGTCACAGTCTAAGGATAAGGGGTAAGCCATTTAGGACCGAGATGAGGAGAAACTTCTTCACTCAGAGAGTTGTGAACCTGTGGAATTCTCTACTACAGAAAGTTGTTGAGGCCCGTTCGTTAGATATATTCAAAAAGGAGTTAGATGTGGCCCTTATGGCTAAAGGGATTAAGGGTTATGGAGAGAAAGCACGAATGGGGTACCGAAGTTGCATGATCAGCCATGATATTGAATGGTGGTGCAGGTTCGAAGGGCCGAAAGGCCTACTCCTGCACCTATTTTCTATGTTTCTATGTCGGCAGGGCCTGCGGGAAACCCGGCCTCCCTACAACCTCAGAGTCCCCATTCCTCCACCCCCAACCTGCCTTCCTCCTTATGGGTCCAAATTTGCCCAAGAGTTG
Source organism: Pristiophorus japonicus (assembly GCF_044704955.1). NCBI lineage: Eukaryota > Metazoa > Chordata > Chondrichthyes > Pristiophoridae > Pristiophorus > Pristiophorus japonicus. The sequence continues at coordinate 84,219,829 of NC_091982.1, read as the reverse complement.
CTCCGTTTTTTTTGGAGCAACTTGATTTTTCTGGAGTATCTTAAAAATCTCCATTCTGCACATTTAATTTGTGCCAGTGTAAGTGAGTTAGTTAGGATTTTTCTTAGTTTCATTTTTTTTCCAAAAGGGGGCGTTCCTAGCCACCTACACCTGTTTTGGCCATTTAAGCCAGTTTGGACAGTTTAATCATTGCTCCAAACTAATTTAGGCCAGCGTATGTGGCCACTTGTGGCTGCATAGAAAACCCTTGTGGAGAGTTAAGAAATCAGCGCAGGTAAGTACATTCTAAAGCACCAAGCACTAAACAAAGCACAAAAATAAGCATTCAATAACAAAAAAAATATAAGGAAGCTGAGGGAACCTGCACCTAGCACAAAAAGTAATAAGCAATTAATTAATAAAAAATAGAAGGAACCCTGCATCTAAAGCACCAAGACCAAAGTAATAAGCAATCAATCAATCAATAACAAATAAAAAATAGAAGTCCTACCAAAACACGGCCCAGGAAGGCAGCGGGCCGCCGATGAGGGAGCCCATTCGGCCAGGGATAGGGGCAGCATGCTTCAGCCTCTCCCACACAGCCTGCAGCACATACTCACAGATTCTTGGGGCGAGGAGCTACTGCGCATGCGCGTACACTCTAGCGCGCATGTGCAGAGGTCCCGGCACTGTTTTCAGCGCTGGGACCTGGCTCTGCCCCCGAATCCCGCCCCCAGTTGCCATGCGACGCCACCATCGAGGAGAGGCTGGGGAGCGGCCAAACTCGGGCTGAAGATTTTTGGCGCCCTTGGAGTTCTACAAAAGCGGCGCACCTCTGGTGAGTGCGCCAGAAATCTGTACTGGCCAAATTTGGGCCCTATAATTCCAGCCAGACTGTTCGCCCTCCTGAATTGGACAGTGTGGACATTAGGGGAAGCTGACTAAAATTGGGACAACATAAATAAATGGAATATTGCTTTACAGATAAACTCTCCCTGACTCTTCATTCAGTTTATGCGCAGTGGATTTGAACATCAGCTGGAAGTGGCCTGTAGATCTTCATATAATTATCTTACTGACTGGCACAAATAATGACATTGTTTTGTATTCCTAGAGGGTTATAACAGCCCTCAAACCATGTAATGTTTCTGTCGTCTTTATAAGTAGTTACATGAACTGAATATAAAGCTGTTTTAACAACCTTGTATCTATTATACTGTGATTATAGCTTGAATCTTTATTCACTCTGAAGTTAGTATAAACATGTAGGTACAGAAGTGCAAATGTAGTACAAAATCCATACCTTGGATATATTAGAAAATGTGTTGTGCAATCTCCCATTACAGTAACTTAGGTTTGCCTCCCCCTCCTTTACCTCTGATATCAACAAGTTTATTATTAATTGCTATGATTGCAATGTGTTTCCTGAAATACAATCTCACACCTGTACACTGTAGATTATTTCACTAAAACCATTCATTATATTCGAATGAAAGAAGTAGTATTTATATAATGCCCTTCACATTCCAAAGCAGTTTGCAGCCATTGGATTACTTTTCATTGCTGTTATGTTGGCAAACACGGCAGCCAATTATGCACAGCAAGATCCCATAAACCAGAAATGAGATACATGAATGGTTATGATAGAGTAAATAAGGACAAACTGTTTCCAGTGGCTGAAGGGTCAGTAACCAGAGGACACAGATTTATGGTGCTTGGCAAAAGAACCAGAGGCAACATGAGGAAACATTTATTTAACATAACAACATAAGAATTAGAAACAGGAGTAGGCCATACGGCCCCTTGAGCCTACAGAGCGAGTTGTTGTTATCTGGAATGTATTGCCTAAAAGGGTGGTGGAAGCAGATTCATTAGCAATATTCAAGAGAGAATTGGATAAATAGTTGAAGGGAAAAACATTACAGAGCAATGGGTAACGAGCAGGGGACTGGGATTAATTCGATAGCTCTATCAAAGAGCTAGGACAAGCTGAATGGCCTCCTTCTGGGCTGTATCATTCTATGATAATCAGTTTTGGTGGTGTTGGTTAATGGATAAATGTTGGCCAGGCACCTGAAGACCCTCCCCCTCCCCATCAAAATATGCCATGAGATCTTTTACATCCACCTGAACAAGGACTTCAGTTTAGTGTCTCATCTGAAAGGTGGCATCTTCAATGATGCAACACTCCCTCAGTATTGCAATGAAGCACCAGCTTAGATTATATGGTCAACTTATAGCGGACTCAAACTTACAACCTTCTGAGTCAGAGGAAAGAGGATTACCACGGAGCCAAAATGACACTTCTTCGGCAAGCGACTGACATTTTGGGTATTTTGTTTTATGGAATAAATAGAAAACTAAAGGGAAGTTTTATGCACAAAGTCAGTCTAATATTCAAACTCTCTTTTTTGGTATACCATTTCTTTGTACCAACAATTTAAAAGTACAATTCTTAACATGTAACTTACCCTTAAATCAAATCAAAACAATATTAATGCCAATATTACCAAAGAAACTCTGCATTTACCTGAAAATAGTGCTGATGGACATGATATCATCTTGTTTTAAATGTTTCAGTTCATGCCAACTATTTAAAGTCAGGTGGTCAGATGTAATACTGATGGATGCTGTAATAAATCACTAATTAACTAACATAATGGAATGCAAGGTTTGAAGCTCAATAAATATCAAGACACTGTATTAGATCAGAAGGGTAATTTTCCGATGGGTAGAATTAGTACCTCTGGCTGAATCTGTGTGTCAATCGTTCCCACCAGGTGCCTCCTAGAAACACCCACCATCACATTTTCCATTGGAGCTATGGGCCTAAGTTTCCACATGATTTGCGCCTGATTTTTTAGGAGCAACTGGTGGAGAACGAACTATCTTAGAAATCGCAATTCTCCACATTTTTTTTTCTGCCGTTCTAGTCAGGTAGAACAGTTCTACTTTGGAACAGAATTTTTTCTTCAAAAGGGGGCGTATCCGGCCACTGACGCCTGATTTCAAAGTTTCCACAGTGAAAACATACTCCAAACTAAAGTAGAATGGAGCAAGTGAAGATTTTTGTAGAACTGAAAAAACCTGTTCTACACATTAAAAAATCAGGCGCAGGTTACAAATTAGGCGTCCAGAATGAAGTGAGGGGGGAGGGAAGTCATTAAATTCTACAATAAATTCTTATTTACACTTCTACAAATATTATACAAATAAATCCAACCTGAATAAACATTTATAAGCAAAGAAAAGATTAAATAAACCATCTTCCTACCTGTGTGAAAGTGCTTCAGCCATCGTTCGTTCCCGCGGGAGCGGGAGAGCCGTTCAGTGCGTTCCCGCCGGGGCGGGAGGGGGGTGGAGAGCCGTTCAGCGCGTTCCCGCGGGGGCGGGAGAAGAGCCGTTCAGTGCGTTCCCGACGGCGGGCAGGGGTGGGGAGGGAAACGGCTGCCTCAACTTTGAGGCTTTCTCACTGCTGCAAGAAGCCTCAGTGCTGATGTGCTGATGGCAACGTGCTTTTATTAAAAAATGTTCAAAAATTAAACAGCTACAAAGAACTACAAAAATGGCCGAGTGCCAATGTTTCCTTCACACTGCGCGTGCGCGAACGCTCCAACGCGCACGCGCAGCGTTGCCGGCAGGAAAAAAACTCATTTAAATAGTACCCGTCCCCTCCCACTTACAAAATCGGCGCGAGTATAGGCTCCGCCCCCTGCACGCCACGCCAGGCAGACAAGGGGCTGCAGGGCGCTCGAGAATAGCGCGGTTTTTTTTAGGCGCGTTTTAGGCGCGAAAAACAATGGGCGCCCAGCTCGGAGGGGCGTCCGTTTTTTTTCGTGTGGAAACTTGGGCCCTAAATTTCTGCATTTAATTATTCTCATTCTTTCTTAGAGGCAGCATCATTCTGCATGAATATCCTGTTGAATATTCCCGTCAGATGTGCATTAAAGGTAAGCTGCTTGGTTAGCTCACAAATTAAAGGACCGAGAGATTTTTTTTAAAATTATTTCAGATGGATTGTTTTAAAGACCGCTGATGCACAATTTCGATCTTCTCGAGTTCCCAGTTCCAATCCTGTTATGGGCTGGGATCTGTCCCAGAATAAAAAATTACAGCCAACCTTGAAAAATCCCAGGAAGTCGGCCCACAGGAAATCATGCTCCCGTGCATTGGTGCTGGGACCAGAAAAATTAAGCTCAAGTGTCATTTCCAAATCCTTGTCAGTAAAATTATGTTTATAATTTTTAAAAAGGAAAAAAAAAAGGATGCTGGAAATCTGAAATAAAGACAGAAGATACTGGGGGGAAAAAAAGACAGAAGGTCCATCAGCATCTGAAAGAAGAAAGACAAACTAACAATGCAGGTGGATCCCTTTAGCAAACCTACATTTTACTGTGGCTTTTTCTCTTTTGTTGCTAATGGACCTTCTGTGTATTTCCAGCATTTTAATTTTATTTCAGTAATATTCATGCTATGAACATCACTGAGATATACATCTGGGGGTAGAGTTTCCACTCGGTTGCACTGCTTTCTCCGACACAATTCACCCAAAAGCAGCATAACTTGCACAAAAGATTGTGGAACTTTAAGCACAATTTATGTTCAGTGCAACTTGAGTTTCCATAATCTTTTGCGCTGGTTTAAAAAACATTGGGCTAGAAGTTGGACCCGGCCACAACACTGGCCACACCCCCAGATCGAATGAATCACCACTGGGACTCTCCACTAATTGCACTTGTTTGCAGGCCTTCGAGGAGGCTCTAAAATTAAGCTGTTTTTTTTGTGCGCAAGGATACTAATAAGCGTGTTTTAAAAGCTTTTGAATGTATTTTTTTTAAATTTATTATGAAACTGACTACTGCTCCCCAATATAAGTAGCAAATTGTTCCGTATATTTTTAAAAGACATTTTCTATAAATATAAGATCGGGTTATTCACAGGTGGAGAATCAACATTGTGATTAAAAATGCTTATTTTTTGTGATTAAGCTTACTTCCGTATTAATGAAACTGCACCAAGTTACCACTCTTAAATATATCAATGAATAATTTTTAAAGCAATTTTTTAATTACATATTAAAACACTGCCAATTGTGCTGGCTCATGGAAGATTTTGTGTTAAATGATATGCAAATGAATTTCAGTGGAAATTTGAGAAATAAAGAACTTCTCAAAACTGGCGCGATTTTGGGCGCATTTTGCACCCGGATCACCGATTGCACTCAAAGCGGAAACGCTACCTCTGATGTTTCTGGTATACAATAACAGCTTGTATTTATATAGCTCCTTTAACATAATAAAATGGCCTAAGGCGCTTCACAGGAGTGTTACAAAACAAAATTTGACACCGAGCCACACAAGGAGAGATTAGGGCAGAAAGAGATGGTTTTTATGGAGCATCTTAAAGGAGGAAAGGGAGGTAGAGAGCTGGAAAAGTTTAGGGAGGCAATTCCAGAGCTTAAGGCCTTGGCAGCTGAAGGCATGGACATCAATGGTTGAGCGATTAAAATCACAGATGCTCAAGAGGCCAGAATTAGAGGAGCACAGATTTCGGGGGGGGTTGTGGGGCTGGAGGAGATTACAGAAACAGGGAGGGGCGGAGCCATAGAGGGATTTGAGAACAAAGATGAGAATTTTAAAAATCGAGGCATTGCTTAACTGGGAGCCATTGTCGGTCAGGGGTGATGGGTAAACTTGTTGCGAGTTAGGACATGAACAGCAGAGTTTTGGATGATCTCAAGTTTATGGAGGGTAGGCCAGCCAGTGGTATGTTGGAATGGTCAAGTCTTGAGGTAACAAAGGCATAGATGATGGTTTCAGCAGCGGATGAGCGGAGGCGGAGCAGAGTCAGATGATGTTACGGAGGTGGAAATAGGCGGTCTTAGTTATGCTGCGGATATGTGGTCGGAAGCTCATTTCAGGGTCAGATATGACACCAAGGTTCCGAACAGTCTGATTTAGCCTCAGACAGATGCTAGGGAGAGGGATGGAGTCGACGGCTAGGGAACGGAGTTTGTGGCGGAGACCAAAGACAATAGCTTCGGTCTTTCCAATATTTGGTTGGAGGAAATTTCTGCTCATCCAGTACTGGATGTCAAACAAGCAGTCTGACAATTTAGAGACAGTGGAGGGTTCGAGAGAAGTGGTAGAACTGGGTGTCGTCAGTGTACATGTGGAAACTGTGTTTTCAGATGATGTTGTCGAGGGGCAGCATGTAGATGAGAAATAGGAGGGGGCCAAGGATAGATCCTTGAGACACCTGAGGTAACGATGCGGGAAGAGAAGCATTTACAGGTGATTCTCTGGCTACAATTATATAGATAAAATGGAAACAGGCGCGTGCACTTCCACCCAGCTGGACGACAGTGGAGAGGCATTAGAGGAGGATGGGGTATCAACCATGTCAAAGGCTGCAGACAGGTCGAGAAGGACGAGGAGGAATAGTTTACCTTTGTCACTGTCACATATGAAGGATTAATGAATGTTACTTTCTTGTTGAATTTTATTAATCATATGCTCACCATACACAGCAGCAGCTCTCCTATTTTGGTTATGACTATCTTGACATCACAACCTTAACCTATGAACCCTTGACCTCAGCTCAGTTCTACCAACTTTGCACTGCAAGTGTAACTGACAGTTACAAAGACATGGGTTTGATGAGTACATTGTAATTAAATATCTCATTTGACTCTGACAAACAGCAAAGTTAAAAGTCAAAATGAACTGGTCTACTGATTTTCTGTATAATTATTACCTTATTGACTGACACAGACAAGGACATTGTTCCAACTGCCCTGAAACAGTCATTGTTCCAACTAGTCCAAGAGTAGGGTTGCGTTGAAATTCTTTCTTCTGAGAGATGCTGTTGCTGATTAATGCATTCCTAGACGTTTGTCATCAATACCAAGTTATTCTGCCTAATGATACTTCAAATTAATATTGACCATTTCAAATAATGAAATTCTTTTCATAATTGAACAAGGGAAAGAAGTTAATAACTAATCGGATGTTGTAATATTATTACTGAGCACCAACCAGCCCATGTCACCTTCGAAGCAAGCCCCCAATATTCTATGCTGTGGGCAATGCCCTTTTAAACCCTGCTGGTTCCAGACATTTCACTCACCTGAAAGTTTCTAAAATGTTTGTCAAACACAGTATAATTTTTATTTGGCTTCATTGACAATCTGGATTATTTAAAGTAGGCCAGTCCTGTCTTATTGCCCTAGTATTTAAAAAATAAATAATGAACACAGATAAATATTGTGGTTAGAGTCAGTCTGGATTGGTACATGACTAGGTAATTACGACTAAAGGGCTCATTTTAACCCTACCTGCATGGTGGAAAATGGATAGGCAGGCAGTTAAAATCAGCCAGGAGACATATCCGTCAACGTCCCGCTGTGTTGCTGCTGCCTTCTATTTTAACATGCTCTTCTGAGCAGATTGCATGGAGACCCAGGTGAAGCTGGTGGGGTTCTTCTTTAAATATGCAGATCCAAGTCCAATGATAGCACTGGGCCCAGACTGCTATTTTAACCAGCGATCTGAACGTGGGAGTCACTGTGATTTTTCCATCCGGTAAAGACAGCAGGAAGAAGAACTGTGGCCAGAAGAGGCCTAAATATGCATGACCTAGCTTGATCAAGCCCATGTGGCGGCCACTACACGTTAAAAAATTCCACGCACAGGCATCTTCCACCCTTCAAGATATAGTTCGGGATTTGGAATATAAGGTCCTTCATTGAAACACCTGTGAACTTTTTGGCGTGGAAGCAAGTCATCCTCGCTTCGAGGGACTGCCTATGATGATGATAAAATATGCATGCATTATTAATGGAGTAACTATTTGTACTAAGTCTCCCGACGCATGTGCAGAAGCGAGAGTTAGGACAAATATCACCGACTCCATTCCCCCCCCGCCCCCGCCCACCCCACTGAAGTCAAAATGGATCGAATTACAAATTGGAAATTCACTCAGAACTTGGGCTGGGCAGTTCCAGTTATACATTCCAGAGGAACTTCAGGATGTGGCTTATCCTCCAAGGGGACCAATCAGCAATAGGTCTGGAGAGCCAATCAGAGAAACGGCTGCATTTCAGTTAGTACAAATAGACACATCCTATTTTTAATCTTTTTTACATTTTTCTTGAAGAGCCAAAGGTGCTCCTCTGGGCCCCACAAGGAAGGTTGAGGCCTCCCTTGCCCCATGCTTCCCCTGACTGAATGCAAGACTTTCCCAAAGCCGGAGTCCCTTTTTCCCCAAAATTCAAATCTGAGTGGCAAAAATGCAATTTTATTTGAGGTGGATTATTATGAGATTAAGGCACTTGTGCCAAAAACATTCTAACAATATTCGGTCTGACACAGGAGAATATAAGAAAGTCATCTTGGAATATGTTTTCTTGTCTGTGTCAATTCTAAGGGTCTGAAATTCCAGTAAGTGCTACTGAGCAACTGGGGTGGATCTCCAGTCAAGGGTTTTACCTGGATTCCGCCTCTTTTTTCGTTACAGACATTTACCAGTGGTGAGTGGTGGAAAAGCAATGGGCAGATTGTTAATATTTCCACTTGATGTCATTGTACCTCTGAGTCAGGAGGTTGTGGGTTCATGTCCCACTCCAGAGATTTAAGCACAAAAATCTAGGATGACACTCCGGTGCAGTACTGAAGGAGTGCGACAGAGTCGGAGGTGCCATCCTTTGGATAAGACTTTAAACGAAAGCCCCGTCGACTCTCTCAGGTGAACATAAAGATCCCACGGCAGCATTTAAAGACAAGCAGGGGAATTCTCCCGGTGCCCTGGCCAATATTTATAACTCAACCAACATCAGTGAAACAAATTATCCGGTTATTTATCCCATTGTTTGTTGGAGCTTACTGTGTGCATACTAGCTGCTGTATTTCCCTAGATTAGAGCAGTGACTACACTTCAAAAATGCTTCATTGGCTATAAAAAACTTTGGAATGTCCTGATAACATGAAAAATGTTGTCTAAAAATTATTTCTTTTTTACCCCCCCCTAAAGGTGTCACACCAGAAAAGGGCAAAAGTTCCTGATTGGCTCAAACAACTTAGCCGCTGTTACCAGTCGAGTGAATCAAAAGAAGCAAAAAAGGGACAAATGAGAAACAAGCAACCACTCGAAAGTTAAACAAGTAATTTCCTCTTTTTTTTTCTTACACAGCTACTATTCACGAGCCAGAAGTACCACAAGACCAACCAAATTGCTCAAATGTTTCCACATTGTTTTGGCCACCATTTTTCTTTTTCACTCTGATAAGTGTGTAGAAGGAACAATGTAATATTATAATGCCTGGAAGAAGTTTCCTTTCACATACACCTGTGCTTTTGCCTCGGGCCTGGAGTTCGAGTGGCAAAGTTCCCCCTGGGCTTTAAGTGCTGGGATTTCCAGCAGCCGTGGATGAATTCAGTGTTTGTGCGGAAGTAAGTAAGAAAAGTGTATCATGTAAGTTGTAATTCTTCACTCTGCTCTCATGGACAGATTGCTACAATACCCAGACTGTACTGTGGCAATCAGGCTAAATATTTACAAATAATAACTGTGATGGAAGGCAAAAATCATCAAGATAAAAATTGTTTTGAGGTTTTAATAGTTTTAGTCAGTACTAAAAAGCTTGTGCTAATGGTGTTATTTGGGATGATGTTCTTTTATGTCACTGATGGGTCCTGATATTTGAATCAAGGCAGGGGGTGGTGTTTATGAGACACCCCTATGTTGAGCTCAGTAGTCAGCTAGCTATGCCAGGACCAGTGTTCAGGTGCTGGTAATTGGAGACTTGACATTAGGAAAAACTTTCATTGACTGTACTGTAGCAACAATATCTTCACCACAAACTACAAATGCACTGTGGGAAACATGGGGGGGGTGGGGGGGAGAAACTCCTGGGAGAGAGGAATGGTGAAGGCACATGGATGAGGTTTTTAAGAAGTGGAACAAGCAGATGTGGGGCCTGATGGCCTTTTCTCATCCTGAATATATAACAATTGGGATTAAAGCAGCTTGGGGAGGGAAAAATAAGGTTGCTCGCATGTTTTATAAAAGGGAGGTAAATATTATCGCAGTCATTTATGAGGCAGCTATTTCCTGAGCAGAAATCAGAGGAAAAAAAAGAGGGCAGAGTCCCATTATGATGCGTCTGCAATTTCAGAGCGCTTCCGGTACATCCCCAGTGTGGGTGGAACAAGTGGCCATCACCCAGCAGCCCCTGAAGCCAATGGTTATTGCCATTGCTACAGGTCTCTTTCCAACTACACTTTTGGGCGCACGCCCATTCCAAAGAGTGTTCTTGTGCCGGGGCATATTAGGGATACACGAATGACCTGAACTCAGAAATACCAACAGGTTCAGGTCCATTCAGGCACAACACATTTTGGGTGCACTCGTACCGAGTTGTGTTTTGGGCAGAGGCATGGGTGACAAAAATTGACCCTTACATCTGTAAGGGACCATATATTTCTCAGTGTTAATAAGGTTTGTAATATTTTTACATCATGGTATTAAGGCGATATATTGTTCTAGTGAATTCAGTGCTGTATTTTAGCAACAGACAAACTGCTGTCATGTTGAAACTGAAGCAGGACTGTAATAAACATCAGAAAGCAGACTCCATATTCCAGACTATCGTCAGGAAAGTGGTGGATATATATTTAGCACATAATTTAATGCCATTTGATGTAAAACATTGCTCTTGTGTGACTTGCCTACTTTGAGCCATTTGGAAGTTGAAAGACACTTATGTTGGAGTTGCCTTATGGCATGAAAACTGAGCCAATGGTTGAAAGTCAAAATGTACTGTGGTATAGGATCAAGGATTCTGCTGGTTCTGATGATCTGGATAACAGAACCTATAGCACTAAGATCTGCATGTTATTTGCATATAGACCTTCTTCCATTTTGTTTGTGATTTGTGATTCTACTGGTTTTATGATTACAGAGCTTTGTAATCATTATTGAATATGGGTACTACATTTGCATTTTTTTGACTGTTGGAACCTCCCCAGTGTTTACTGCCTCCCTCAAAATGATGGTCAGTATAGATTGGACCTTTCTGGTCCGGCACCTTCGGAACTTGATCGGTGCCGGAACAGAGAATTTTCCGAACCACAGGTGGTCACGCCGAACCTAGGCTTACCGGTACCGGATGACAGCGCCCGGACTCCTGAATGTCTCCGTCATGCTCCGGCTGTGAAACTTGGGCCTCGCTCTCCCTCTCAGTGTTGGTTTGCTGCTTTTGTTTTAAAAAAAGGTCGTGTCTTCTTTCCCTCTCCCCTCCCCCCAGCTCCAGGCAGTTTGAAACAAGATGGAAGCAGCTGTCAGGTCTCGACCCCAAAGCTGGATTTGCATGTGTTTTGTGTGCATGCGCAAATCTATTCAATCCAGTCGCAGGGTGTGACGCGGAAGCGTTCTGCACATGCACTGTGCAGAAAGCCACTGCGCAGCATTTAGTCGTTGTCTACAATCACTCTTCACTGAACAGCATGGGCAATCAGGACACCACCCACGCTGAGACTGATGTCGAACCACGGATGTTTCCGGATTAGAGACCTTTACTTCATAAATGTTTTCTCTTGTACTCCTGGGTACCCAAAGATGTTCTTTCATCTTGGGATTTATTGGTTTTCGACTCCTTAAGCCCATCTAGAGCCTTTGCATCACTAATATAAAAGTCCCAGACCACATATATCGTGTTTGGCGTAAGATGATATTTCGCTAATATTCTCCCTGGTTAAGACAAAGCTCTCCAAAAAGTGGCAAGTTAGCATATTAACTTTCTCCTGATGTTAACTACATTTTGAAGTCCTGTGAGGTTTCCCCTTCCCTGCTTGCTGATATAGGATCTGCTTCCAATGTTTTGCACCCCTAATATCGTCTTCGACATGCTTCTATATAATCTCATACTCAGCCCAATGGTCAACTTTCCTTTGTCATTTTCCTCCCCTTACTCTAACTTTTAATTTTTTCATCAATCCATTTTGGGCGATTTCAATTTACTTTTCCTCTGTTGTACTAGGGTACCTACTTGTTCTACATAATGTTGAAAGATTTCCATTTATTCTCAACACATTTGTTCTGTAATGATGGCCGAATCTACTGTACTAAAATCAGCTCTCATACCTCTGTAGTTTGCCTGCCCTTTTGGTTAAATGCCTGCACTGTTGACCAAGTCAATGAAAGTTATTGTGCTTGGATTACTATCATCTAGTGCCTCACTGTGTGCAAACAGTTTTAATCAAGAACCTTTTAATAGGCATTCAGTATTTTACATATCTAAAATTTGAGAATCTTCCATTTGTTGCTGATATCACCAAATCTAACAGCAGTTAAATAAATATTGGGTTAGAACAGAATTTAATTGATCTTCAGGTTGCAGGTCAGAATACTGGCTTTCTTTCTTTTTTAAAGATGTGATTGGTCAGGTTGGAGTTATCGACATTTTGCCAGGGTTATACACTTCTGCGTTTATCCACTTCTACAGCAGGAGGTTTGTGGGCATAGAAGCAGATGCTTTGGCCTTTGGCTCCTGTGCCAATTAACAAACATTCAATTCTTGGGGGATTCTGTACATTTTAAATCACTATCATTGCTTCTTAAAAAATATTATAAAGTGTAATAAAGAAATGTGGGTGTGATGGTCAGGAAATATAGTGTAACATATAGTTTTCTTTCTATTACTAGCATACTCCCTGTGACATTGCTCATGGAGAGTGGAGCATGTGCTATTTTATAACAATATTGAAGTTATGCCCTGTAATGCCCAATGTAATGAGGCCACTAATCACTATAGTGACTGAATACGTCAAAACAATATTTTTATTTCATGGATTTTTAAATTTGTGTTTTGAGCATTTAATTCGGTGTCTATTAATTTCTTACCGGAGATAAGTAGCCCAACTAATTTTAATGGAAATCGAAGAACATTATATTGACATCAGTTTAACAAAAAGATTACCATAGAAAACTTCCAAGATTTTCCACTCAACTGCAAATTATTAAATTTTAAATGTAAACATAGGACTGTATCGGTCTTTCAGCAGATGTATTTTAAGTATGTTGTGTTTTTATAAGTATAAAATGAAGTTAATAACTTTTATTTAAACGTCAAGTCAAAAACCTACTCATGTTCATCCAGTTTATATTCAAATCATTTAAAAAAAATATATAAACTGTAAAATACTGTCATGCACTTAACCAGAATTTCTCTTCACAGAGAAAAATAATTAATAGATTGTTTGGAATTTAAATATAGGCGAAAGCTGCCATAGATGTGGAGTCAATAGCGTTAGGTCATTGAAAATGAAAGTTCTCAAGAAAGTGCATTCACATGTACTTTAAGGCCATTGTCCAAATCAATGTACATTTGCATCATTATTTTTATGAGCCCATTGTACAATTAGGTGAGCATTCCCATATAAAGTTTATGAAGTCATGTGGGAGCAAAGGATTAGGGCATTCAGGTTATTCCGTATGATTGTGCTTGCACTGGGAGCAATGTGGGTAAGTAAGGCTGCTGAAACAGTCTGTTTGGGTTTTGCAATTTAATTAGGCCTGTGGATGGAGGGCCCTAGGGTCTGCGTTCTTTAAGAGTGGTTTTGGCTTCACTGGGGGAACGGTCTGGCAGTTGAGGGAGGGCCAAGTCATATCATCATAGGCAGTTCCTTGAAATCGAGGAAGACTTGCTTCCACTCTAAAGGTGAGTTCTCAGGTGACTGTTCAGTCCAATACGGGAATTACAGTCTCTATCACAGGTGGGACAGACAGTCGTTGAGGGAAAGGGTGGGTGGGACTGATTTGCCGCACGCTCCTTCTGATGCCTGCACTTGTTTTCTGCATGCTCTCGGCGACGTGAGTCGAGGTGCTCAGCGTCCTCCTGGATGCACTTCCTCCACTTAGAGCGGTCTTTGGCCAGGGACTCCCAGGTATCAGTGGGAATATTGCATTTTATCAAGGAGGCTTTGAGGGTATCCTTGAAATGTTTCCTCTGCCCACCTGGGGCTCGCTTGCTGTGTAGGCGTTCCGAGTAGAGCACTTGCTTTGGGAGTCTTGTGTCAGGCATTTGAACATTGTGGTCTGCCTAACGGAGTTGGTCAAGTGTGATCAGTGTTTTGATGCTGGGGATGTTGGCCTGTTCGAGGACATTGATGTTGGTGCGTCTGTCCTCCCGGGGGATTTGCAGGATCTTGCGGAGACATCGTTGGTGGTATTTCTCCAGCGATTTGAGGTGTTTGCTGTATACGGTCTACGTTGATGAGCCATACAGGAGGGCGGGTATAACTACAGCCCTGTAGACCATGAGCTTGGTGGCAGATTTGAGGGCCTGATCTTCGAACACTCTCTTCCTCAGGTGGCCGAAGGCTGCGCTGGTTCACTGGAGACAGTGTTGAATCTGTCGTCGATGTCTGCCCTTGCTAATAATAGGCTACTGAGGTATGGAAAGTGGTTCATGTTGTCCAGGACCGCGCCGTGGATCTTGATGACTGGGGGGGCAGTGCTGTGTGGCGGGGTCAGGTTGGTGGAGGACCTTTGTCTTACGGATGTTTAGTGTAAGGCCCCTGCTTTCGTATGCCTCAGTGAAGATGTTGACTATGACTTGGAGTTCAGCCTCTGAATGCGCGCAGACGCAAGTGTCGTCCGTGTACTATAGTTCGACGACAGAGGTTGGGATGGTTTTGGATCTGGCCTGGAGTCGACGAAAGTTGAACAGGTTCCCCTGGTTCTGTAGTTTAGTTCCACTCCAGCAGGGAGATTGTTGAGTGTGAGATGGGGCATTGCAGCGAGAAAGATCAAGAAGTGGATTGGCGTGATGACAGAGCCCTGCTTGACCCCGGTCCAGATGTGGAGTGAGTCTGTGATGGATCCGTTGGTCAGGATCACGGCCTGCATGTCATCGTGGAGCAGGCGGAGGATGGTGACAAGCTTTTGGGGGCACCCAAAACTACTGGTACTAAGTACTGGCGAGGGAATCCTGGATTCAACTGAAGTCTAGCCTGACTGTGATAGTCAAAACTTTAATGACGGTATTAAAAGACACAAGAGACAATTCCATGGATAAATGTAATTGTGTTATTGTGAAATATGTAAGTTTTTGATGTTTTAATTTTTTTAAGCATTGGAAATTTCTGTTACTGAGGAAAAAAGGCAGATTTAGTTTTCAAAAGTGTATTGAATGATTCGATTGGTTACCTTTTCCTTTATTTTATAGGTAGGTTCCAGAATTGATTGTTCCCTGTGCTCGCTGACCACATTGGCTCCCGGCTAAGCAACGCCTCGATTTCAAAATTCTCACCCTTATTTTCAAATCCCTCCATAGCCTTGCCCCTCCCTATCTTTGTAATCTCCTCCTCTAGCCCCACAACCCCTCTCCTCTCCCCCTCCTAGATATCTGTGCTCCTCTAATTCTGCCCTCTAGAGCATCTCTGATTTTAATCGCTCAACCATTGGTGGCCATGCCTTCAGTTGCCTCGGCCCCAAGGACTGGAATTCCCTCCTTCATTCTCTGTGCCTCACTTAAGATGCTCCTTAAAACCGATCTCTTGGACCAAGCTTCTGTCTTAATTTCTCCTTAAGTGGCTCCATGTCAAATTTTTTTCTTAGAATATTCCTATGAAGTGCCTTGGGACATTTTATGATGTTAAAGGCACTATATAATACAAGCTGGTGTTGTTATTGTTGGTTGTTATCTTGTCGTTTTTTAGCCAATTGCCTCACTTTTAGTTTGTGCATTCCCTGCATCTAAAGTTGTGATTTGTTTCCTCTTTGAGCTCATCAACAATGTGTGATGAAAGAAGTGTGATGATGAAAGTGCAATCACGTGGGAAGTATGTGGAACATAACAAAAAATGCATGCAGAAACAAGACTTTTAATCTATAATAGATATGTAAACATTCTGAAGCATATTCGTCACATTGTAGAGGGTCACACTTTCGCACAGAAATTTCTGTGTCACAGTTAAAAGTTCTTAAAGAGCAAACTATTAAACCAGTCATTTTAAATCTAGAGAGAAAATAAATTGGAACAACGTATTGCTTCTAATCAACTTAAAGAGTCACACTTAAAAAAGCGAATTTGATTTATAAATTACCTGAGGGTCTAAGAGCAACTATCTTCTAACTGACCCCTCCACGCACAGCAAATAGACCTGATGGTCTTAATAGAACACAAAGTTACTCAAAGCTCCACTTTAGCAGCAGAAAGATGCGTAGCGCATTACATGCTATAATGCTCCCTCGGCAACAGAAATTAACCTGCAATTGACCTCGGCATCAAATGACTGCCTTTATATTATTATTTTATATACTTCTGACACTTTGAAATATGATGTTTGAAACCTATGTATAAGTAGAAATAAACCCAATGTATAAGTAGAAATTAAATATTTAATAACTCAGCGTGGAATTTAATATAAATCTGCTGATTGCCATTATGAAGAAAAATACACAGTGAAATGTGTGTTTGTGTGTGTTAGTGATAATGATATAGAGGGATACATATTAATAAAGAAAGCACACTACAGCATTCTCAACAACATGCTTTGGTTCTTAAAGTGTTAAGGAGCTTCAGAACCCATTCACAGACCAATAATGTTATCTTTCTGTTAACAGGCTGTAAAACAAAGCTTCTAAACAGTGCAAGCATTATCATATAATTCACAGTGCAATTTGTCACTACTGGCAACATTCCTAATGCCTAGAAAATGAATACTTATGCCTAGAATAATGATACTTCAACAAAAAAAAATCACCACTGGGAAATTCATTAATGTTATTGCAATCCGACCAAAGTAAGTGAAATTTAGACTTGATACAGCAATAAAACTTCATAGTCAGAAATGTAAAACAATTAATTACAATGTAATCGCAGCATTGGAAAACCAAAGTCACTTCAATGGGTAGCCATGCTCTTAAAAACATTTTGCTGCTTAACACGTTCATGTATTGAGATTGTTTTTTGTACAATGAAGGCTCAGAACAGTGTCTTAATTGAATTGTCTGCTGTCTTGAATTGTGGGGCAAGAGTCTAGAAGTCTAATGACTGTTTTAAAAACCTACTTTCAATTAGGTTGTTCAAAAGAATTCAATAAGGATATACAGATTAGTGCCAGGCGAACTGTGTAAGTCAAAAAGTCCTTTCAGGATTCCTGTGTTAATGATTATTTACAATGAATCATGCATTCATTGTTCCTCTGTTCTGACATGATCCTTTATTACTGTCTTTTTTTAATCCACACAAATGAGCCTAGTGTAACAGCTGTGCGATCTTAATGACAATTTCATCTCAGTTTTAATGGTTTGGAGCAAATAATTAAAACCTGTATTTACCTTCCGCTGCTTAGCTGCAATTCAGTGTTTTTCATTTTGTATCCAAGCAATGACATATTGATGTCACAGATAATAAATCACTCCAATTTGTTCGTCTCTGTGAACAACAGCCTTAATCTTCATTTATGACTACAAAGTCCATTTCATGGAAGCCTCTGATAAAATACTCAATTACCATTTTTCTGCCACATATACACTGCACAATTCAATTGTCATGCTGATAAAATGTTCAGCTTAGCAGATAAACTGCATATAATTCCAGCAGAACAAATGTCAGCAACATTTAACATAAGCAAGAATTTGCTGATTTCTATGCAGTCTATTTTCAGAGAACTGACACCAGGATTCGATATTTTTTGCCTAAAGCTGACAATTAGAATATTTTCCTGACACCTGCTCCCAACAGTAAAACACTTAATATATTAAAAATTAATAAGGCAGCAGACTGCTAGAGTTCCTGGGTCATTGGGAACAAAGATTACAAGACACAGAACCAAATGCAAACAGGAAGAACTAGAGGAGAGGAAAGAATGGAGAAAGCAAATGAATGAAAGACAAGAGAAGAGCAGAAAATAAGATGAGAATCGATATTTGTTCACATGATAATTTCCTGCCCCTCACAGATTCTGAAAATGTTGATAATGATTTGTTTGACTTTTTTTCCTCCTTGCTTGTTTAAATAATTTTGTCATTGATTCCTTTAAACTCACCTCTAAATACATTTGTTCTATATACAGGAAATGCAAATTACGTATATTGAATTTTTTTTCCTCTTTTTGACTTTTTGACAATTATATATTAATGACTCCGAAATCCAACGCGGAGTCACCGTGCTAACTTATTCTGCACACATTGCCACTGTGGAGTCAATTTCTGCACCCCCCATCCCCTCTACACGCTTGCTAAACTGACGCCATCTGGTGTTGTTCCAGAACCAAAAAAGACCACAATCTGCCAAGTGGAATATTTTAAATAAAAGAAGATATCTTCCATCTATTACTTTGTGTCGGTACGTCAGAAAATAAACTAAAAGGTCATTTTCCGGAGATCGCCACAGAGAATACAAGTGTCAGACAAAGAAAGCCCAAGTATCTTATTGATTTCAAAATGTGCAGCAAGTTACATTTGTTTCAGAAAACACGTAGGTCACATCTTCTTGATAACACCCAAGTATTTCATGGTCGTCGTTGATCCTGGTTTAAAAAGTAGCATATTAAGTGGAACTATAAATGTTCAGGTTTACAAATTAAAGGCAGCAAACTCAAATAGGGGATGACAAAGCATTACAATTAACAAATACCAATAAATCCAACTACACATACCACCACAAATAAATTTACCTCAAATATAAATATTTTTTTCTGCTGAGCATTTTGTCACTTTTATCTTGAAAATCTAAGTAATAAATTCTAGGTGGAGTTTAGCCTTTAGATGAAGAATTTCAGGTAAACGAAATAACTGTTTTCCCAATTTCAGGTCCTGAAGGCACTGACTCTTATTAGTGTATGGTTCCATGTGTCCCAGAAGCCCTCCATTATCTCTATTTTAATGTATTTATATTTTCTTACCCATTTCACACATCGTTCCCTAGCACAAAAAGGTAGGTAGGTTATCCGCTACTAAACCTCTGACAGTGCTGCTCGTGGGTTGGTTGATGTGATGAGTGTAAGTATGACACAGATTGTCTTGCCCTCTAATTTGTCGCACCATGTGAGGAAAGCAGCTAATCTCCAACCAATGTTCGCTTGATAAAGATCGGGAACTCAACAAGGCGGGAATCAGAGACAAAACGTCACATCCTACCATCCCATAGCACACTATAGCACAGTACCTGCGCAGTGCAGTGTTATAATATCAGATTTGTAAAAGTCCTCCATCCATAAACTGAAAGAACAGACTGTAAAACTTTTAGTTTTGTATTCTCAATGCTTGAAGACTTACATGTGCAAAGATAAGTATCAAAAAGACAAATAAAATTCTTCACAAAATAGCACTGACTTGTTTGACGTGTGATGGAAAATCTATAGGTCGATAACTCGTTTAAGTAAGTTATTTGAAAATATGATTTGTTTTGAAATGCTCAATTTAGAGCTGCCTAGCCAGGAAAGTGGTGACAGTGTTTGATTCCTAGCTAGAAGGTTGCAAACCAAAGGTTCAGGACTCCATTCCACTTGCTGCTGTGGGGTGAGCTTTATTAGTTTCCATTCAGATTGCTGGTGAAGCATTTGTCTTGGAAGAGGGAAACGGTGGGGAAATGATCAGGGGCATCTTGTCTTGCTTCAAATGTACCTCCTGCTAGTTAGTCAAGTGCGGAAGTGATGATCTGGAGAGTTTTGCAGCCCAGATTATCCACCCCCTCTTGGCAAACATGATGCATGATGGCAAGCAGCAGCATCAGAAAAGGAAAAAAAAATGGAGGGACACAAAAATATTCATCATTTAATATTATATATAATCATAGGGATTTCCAGTAATGCTCCGATATTTTTTTCAACCAAGCCCAGCAGATCTGCCACACAATGATTAAAGGTATGTGGCAACACAATTGGCAAAACACACTCTAAATACATATAAATCATCAAACAAATGATTCATGAAATGAATATGTAAATTGTGCATTTAACCTCTCTTTACACAGCAGTGACTGTCATTCTCTTGTAAATTTAAGACCATTGTAATCTTGCAACTCTAAAAATGCTTTGATAAAAGCATGACATATTCAGTAATAAGTAAACAGTGAGCTGGAACCCCTAAGCAATTTGAATCATTATTGGAACGGGGTGAAAAATGCATCACATTCATGTGCTAATGTCGGTTCTAGATATGATATGAATATTTGCCTAACAAAAACCCTCCTGTCTTTTACTTGGTGAAAAAATAATGAATGTCAACATAAAATTCCCTTTTCTGCCCTTTGCTCATGGCTGACGTTCAATTATAACAAGAAAAACAGCAGCTCATCTCTGTGCTGGGAAAGAAAATGAGTCAGGCACTGATTTATAACCTGCTGAAAATCCATCCTTGTAATGGACCAATCTTTACATGAGACTGCTATCCATTACTTTAACTGGGGCCTCCCTGCCCTGATGGTGCTATAGGACATCTGTCAGCACCAAAGAGCTTCAGCTAAACAATGGCATCAACAGACAAATTTCCTTTTATCTCAGTGTTAGTGAAACTCTCTGGGCTCATCGTCTAATAAACCTGGCTTCAAGTAATTGAAATAATTTAATTAACCAATGTAATTTGTAAAGATGAGGCTGCAGTTAAAGCTGCCGTATCTCCTTTCAAACTGACATTCTTATTAAGTCAATTTCACAAATTCAAACTCAGCCAACCAGAGATTTCCCCATAATTGGGCTGACTTTTAGCAGGTCCATCACAAAATACTCGGTTGGTTGGTTTTAAATTTTCTGAACAAACACACACAATGGGGGGAAAGTCCTACATGCACAATTTCAGACATTTTTCTGCACCTAACAGCTGGTGACATGCTGACCCTCACAAAAAAAATTGCAGAGGATTTTTTTTCTCCAATTGTCCCGTACTATAGCTCTTTGCTGAAGTCTCCAGCATTTCAACTCCCCCTGTAGTTTTCTAACACTGGAGACAAAACTACCAGCATTTGAACTTTTTTTTTTGCCAAACAACAGAAAGACATGGGAAGAAGTATCAAGTACTGACAGATCTTCTCTCAAGCAAACCCTTCTCTCCATTTTGATAGAAATTACAAAATGTGTAGTCTTGGCGTGTGTCAAAGAAATCCTATAAATACCATAGTGTTCAAACAAACATGCCCAAATGAACCTTTCTCTTTCATTGTTCTCACACAGAAGGTTGCCCAGACAGTCGTTTCATGTGGAAAAGCTATCAGGTAATATGCCGCTTCCTTGTAGATATTATAGATGTGCAATTTACGCAGTAAAATCCTGTAGGCTTTTTTTCATGAACCTATTATAGTCTTACGGGACCCACGGGAATCTTTTTTAACACAGGGCATTTACAAAATAATGAGGGGAGTTGACATAAAAGGTAACTTTTTAACCTAACATTTGGATCAGATGTTTGATTTTATGTTATAACTGACCATACACTTTAACCTAATGTTAATTATCTTTGCAGACACTACAATGTCACTAAAGCTGAATTTAATGGGCAAAAATAATAATTAAAGTAATCCATATTGTAGCATTTTGGAATGTTAGCTTGACATGTTCCATGGCAATTAAACAAACTCAATTTGGATGGGTTTTTGTTGAGAAACTAGACCGAAATCTTTCATGTTAGTAGTTCAGGTGAGATCATTTTTATAATTCTGTTAACAATTTACTATTAGTTCTTATCTGTTGGGTCAATGTTTGCCTCTGTTTAGAAATTCCTAGTTTGTTAGTTTTGTAATGTTGAATGTATTATAATTGCAATTCTTAAAAGGTCATTTGTAATGGTACATCTATTGATGAGAAAACATGAAAATGTAACTAAAATACTGAATGTAATCAGAATCATCAAACATGATGAAGCACATCTGCCTGGAATCCTAAATTCTAGTAAACTACATCTGAGTAGAATCTTAGTAAACACTTTGCTTGTCAAAGTTTGAAAAGCTGCTTTGCATCTGTGCACTCTCTAAGCACAATGTAATAAACATTATTTTACTTCAGCACGGAGCTATTATCGATCAGTTCAGTGATTTGAAGAGGTTGTGTTAAAAATGACAACTCATGATAAAACATTTCATTTAAATCTTATCTTCATAAATAGACTTTTTATTGAAAAAAAAACCTTCTTTAAAATTGCCTCATTATCCTAAAGCAGTCTTGTGTTTTCCCTCCTAGCACAGCTGAGAATATCATTAGCAAACAACCAAAGAGATTAACGGAGTCATAGACTCTTTTGTCGTATTTGAATATGATGTCGGTCTGGGTTGCGTCGCTGTCTGGACTTGAGTCAGTGAAATGGTCATTAGACTGAATGGAAAGGCTGCCAATAGTGGCTACCAGTTTAGACTGCCAGAGCCCTGTTTGAAATTTTGAGTGGAAAAGCAAATCCTTTTTATTATATTTTCTCAAATACAGTGGCATCATGTAAATACTACATTGCGTTCCCAATTTTATATAGATGATGTAATTGAACTGTGCAATGAGTTAAATAGCTGAGAACATTTATCGAGAATAATTTTATGTACAGCAGCTTCTGTTGATGTCAAGCACAAAATGGAACAGTTATACTGATTAGTCATTGCCTGATATGGATGGTAGAGTTTTGTGGCCAACCAGTATCACATCTGCAAAGGGTCTGGCTTCATTCCTGCTACTGTTTAACCCTGCATATATTTCCAATATAACTGACACTCAAAAGTGATCTGCCTGATCAGAATGACATATTTATTGCCTCATTCGCTGGCCTTACATGCAGGCTGAAAAATCAACATTTGAGTCATAAATTTTCTCCACAGGAAATACTCTATGCATGAAAACAGCATAGACTGGCCTTTACCAAGGCTGAACGTGATGTCTTAAAATGCACCAGGAGCTGATTCAAGGAGTAGATGACTTTTGACATTGTAAAATTAGTGATGCATTTGCACAGATCAATAGCACTGTTTTAAATTATTGCAGTTTCCAAAATTTCTATTAATAAAATTGTTTTTACTCTCCAGAACAGAACTGACTTAAGTCTTTTGACACTCCTAAAAGATAACTTTGAATATTCAGGTGAACAAATGTTTAGTAGATTATACATCATTTTCTAATTGCAAAGTAGCGTAAAAGAGAGATGCATTTCATATTGTCTGCATAGGATTACAATAATTTAATGTGCATAGATAGAAGAAGAATTAGGACTTGGGACTCCCTGAAGCACCTTTTATCAGAATGTATACAAATACCATACAGAAAGATACAAGAATGATCAGATGGATCATAATATTGCAGTGACTCTCCACAAACTGTAATTTGGGTTTGATCACAAATCTATTGCTTTGCTGCCGTGCAAGACGCTGTAAGATGAACAATTACACAGTGTGCTTGTTCATTTTTAGTGTCGTCTTTAAAGTATTGATTATTGGTATTTCTACATCAATCAAATAAATGAAGGCCCTAATGAAATGAATTCCTCTCTCCCACTTTCCTAGCATGCTCCAAAATATGTACAGATTCCACCTAGCCTTATGTTGTATTTTTGCAGGATAAATGCTTAGAAAGTACAATGAGCAAATTTGACAAATCTAGGTTTTAAAATTCTATGTTTACTCTTTGATTTCCATTTAATCAACTGGAGATGTGATGAGAGTGACATTCTAGAAGGCATGTTAACATTAATATTTTTATAATTAGCAATTCATTAAACTACTTAACATGCTACTAAGATTATAGCTTCATCACATTGTCTAAAAGCTACTGCTCTGATATTGTTTGCTCCTTTTGCACACGTTTGAAATTGTCCCGAGGAAAGAAAAATATGTCATACAAGACACAAGTGGATACTTATAAATATGGAGGCAACATAAGAGCATCCAACATAGTGGCAGCATGTG
The DNA here is from genome assembly GCF_044704955.1 of Pristiophorus japonicus. Classification (NCBI taxonomy): domain Eukaryota; kingdom Metazoa; phylum Chordata; class Chondrichthyes; family Pristiophoridae; genus Pristiophorus; species Pristiophorus japonicus. The sequence goes on along the minus strand of NC_091982.1, from coordinate 84,195,972 downwards.
AATCCTCATTATTTCTGGAACAACACTGTTTTGGAGCAGTTTCAATGACACAATCTCTTTCTCTGCAATTATATGTTCAATTTAATGAATTGGATTTCAATACAGTCAATTGGATTGTTAATTTGTGAGAGACATTTAAATTCAATATCTGAAATGTTACCAATATCCACGGGTTTATGTCAACTGATTTCTTCTTCCCCACCACTACCTGTAGCATAGTGTGTCTTGGGGCGATTTATATCTTATCATATATCCAGTCCTGTAGTGAGTGCAGATTTGGGATACAGTTTCACAAATGTATCTTTAGTCTTTAGACAGAGTTTATCTGGTGTCACATTTGTATTTTTGTTCAGTTAATGTGGATAAATTCTTGAGTTTCAGTATCATCTGCCTTGGAATTCCTCTGCCTCCAAGTTTTAGTAAGCCATCAGCATATAAGAATAAACAGTGATGCAATCCTAGAATCATTGGCCTTATGTTTACAAGGCAGATGGCACTGAAACTCAAGAATTTATCCACAATAACTAAATGAAAATGAGAACAAGATACAAATGTGATACCAAATAAACATGGTCTTAAGGCTAGAAATATGTTTGTGGAACTATATACCAAATTACTGGACACTACTAGAGGCGCACAATCATTGTTCAATCTGGCAGGGGGGAGGTTTAGGCCTTCAGTTTTTAATTTGAGTCGAGGCTGAATTCAGTTTGAGTCAAAATAACATGAACTCGGTGTGATTTTTGTGTCAGGGTTTAAACAGAGGGCTGCCCCAAGTCTGTCTATAAGGCAGTGCGTATTAAATTAGTTGCCTGACGCATGCACCAACTGTTGATTTACAGTTAAGATCCACAGAAGATTTGCAATCAGCCATTTATACCAATCTGATGCAAATCTTCTGCTTTGCAACCCGGACAGGTCAATGTTTATACTGTGCTTCAAAATCACATTTACTTTCTCAGGGGTATGATACACATTACTCTGACCCACAGCAGCTGCAAAGTCATTTCTTGTGTAAATTTTTGTAGCATGGCTTATAAATATGGCTTCTGATTTAACCTTGATAGATAACTAGAGGTTCCTGTTAACTAACAATAAGCTTAAATCAGAAGAATTTTATAATTCTATGCTTTCCATAGTCACTGGTGCAGGCAAACAGAAAGCAGTGTGTCCAGAAAAAAGGGATAGAGACCTTTGACCTAAAGTTCTCTAGTGCTTCCTTTATGAGCTAGGGAATGGTGAGCTATCCTTAAGATTCCCAACTGTTTTGTGACTGCTGCTTAAAATGTAGTTACATTATGCTATTGGCAAAAATCATTTAGGTCCTAAAAATTAAGAACACAAGTATTACAAGATAAATATTTAAGCTAATTTACTTGGTTAACAGAAAATGCTTACAGCTTGTATATTACTGTTTTTTTTTTTAAATTAAGGTGTTTCTACACTTTAAAGTCGAAAGACACGCATTTGTGCACAGGAGAGAAAATTCCATAATATTTCACCTTAGCCACATCATTTACAATCTTCAAATTATAATCTGCAATGGTTCTATACTCGTGAGATAGATATTGATCTTGTCTTTTGTTCATATAACTATCTTTTAGATATAAGAAATTATAATCAGAAATTATCAAGCAATCAGTGGCTTTAAAGAAAATACAGGCAACTCACACAATGCACTACTACATGTTTCTGAGGCAAAAATCCCTTATTTTAGCTGATCTTATGCAACAAACCTTCTCCGCAATTCTATTATTGTGTAAAATGCAAATAGCATAATATAACAGTGGGTGTGTTACACAGGAGATGTTTTATATGATATTTCACAAGTGAAGGAGCCAAAATGTTTTTTAGATGATAGCATAATGCTTGTGACTCAAAGACAGAATGCAAGTTTCAACATCCAGAGTCATAATTTTATAAACTTAAACGCAGAACCTCTTATTTGGATTAGTAATACAAAATCATAGGAAAAATCTCCCATTTCAGATACTTTGATCCCTTAAAGTAACTTATCTAACAAAGAATGATTAAAGAGCTTGAGAGACCCTTATCTCCCTACTCCATCTATTGTGTTTACAAAAGAAACCCTCATGTTATTTTTCTTCTCTTCAGGCTGCCACATGAATCTAAAATTTAACTTTATTTTATCAGCTGTGCTGAAACTGTAAGCCAGGTGTTCTGAAACCTACCCACACTCTGGAAATTACATCAGGGGTATGGATTACTCCTATTGTGGCTTCAAAGAAAGCAATAAAATGTTCTGCATGCTCTCCTTCATGTTTCTTAATTTCTTTCATTTTATTTGAGCACCCAGAACAATTCTGAAAGACATTAAGCCTGAAATGAGCCTGATACAGACTCGTGCTTTTAAATGAAGACCCCCCGCCCTGCCACCTCCACCTCCAAACTCGCATTGCTTTCAGTACCATAGAGCCCCAATCAGTTACAATTGCAATATGTCAGTCAGGTTCCTTTTACCGACCCATACCAACCAACTGGCTTAAATATATCAAATGGTAGTGCCCTCAAAAATGCCTTTTTTTTGATTAATCAAAAAGCAATGTCCTGGTGCAAAGAGCAAGGTCATCTGCCAATAACAGAAAAGCAATGTACTAAATCATTTGTGCTTCACAAATAAATTCCACATCAGTAATTAAAACCACGCTTCTTGGCTTGTGCTATCAGCTCATCAAATTCATTCCTCATCTAGAATAACAGATCCACATCTGCAGTCATTATACCACGCAAGATAAATCAATCCACTGAGTGATGCTTTGGGCCATCATGTCTCCCTTTAAACTTCACTGTATTTATTTCCCCATGACACGTTTGACATTCTATTTACTGTAGGCAAATGAAAATCAACATAGTATATTGTAATCAGTGTACAAAATATATTTTGTTTCAATCCTGTGAACAGTATTGTCTAGTACCTACATTGGTTAATGCTGGGTGAGTTACTAACTTGGACCTCTATTTCTCAACTAGTTTAATCAAAATTTTTAATTCTGAAAGCTATCAAATGATTCTAAAAATATTAAATGCTTCTTAACTTCATTAATTTTGTTGCAGAAATAAACAATTTTTATACAATTTGTTTACATGGGTATGGTGCTTTATAATTCATTCAGTATTCATCACAAGAAGAATCCTGATCAATTTATGTTATAATAATTGCTACCTTACTCCCAAAACTAGCACACCTGAAAAAGGTCAGATATATGGCATTTGTTTTTCATATAAGCAGTACTTCAAGAAATAGTAATGAAGCTTATTTAACCTCTATTTTTGTTAACATGCATATTTGTATATATGTTAATGTTTCTCTTGCAGGCTACTTTCTTGAATTATGAATGTCAGTTCCAATTTTATGCATTCCCGATTGCATATATCCAGATTCAGAAACATCTATTCAAGACATCACTCCTAATTAGATGATTAGTGCTCCGAAGGACGGTAGATGGGTCATTTACATAATTTAATCATAAAAAGTTAGCAATGCATATTCCTATATGCATTTGTACAATTATCTTCCCTCCTCAGGCTGTGATATTAATGTGATTAAACAATATTTCTGCAAACAGGCAAGTGTGTACTCTATTAAACCTCTGCTAGAGGCAAATGAAAAATTAATTTTTGAAGACAATCATTTTTTTTCAACATGACTCCAATAAATATAGCCCATCTGTGACACTGTCGGAATATTTCTGAAATGTACTTTACAAAAAGGCATAATGACATGGGGCTGGAAACTATGTGGTAGAATATACTGCTGAGCCATTACACCTATGTATAACAATACAACAGTGGAAAAAATGCACAGATGTTCATCAGTAATGCAATTTCCATCCAATTTCCTAAATGCAGTCCCTAAGTGCAAAATAGCTTAACGTTATGTTTAGCTTGCAGTTCTTCAATAAATAATGAATGCAATAAAACGTGCAGATCAATTTCAAACCGAGGAATTATAAAGGATTGTTTTACTCGCCTCCCATTACTGAGCTGAAAAGTTTTGTTTTAATTCAATGAGTTTGACAGATCAGTCAATTGCAAAGTCTCCCAGAAAGCTAGCTGGCAATACATGCTTACCATTTATATATCTGTCAGGATAACAAGCTAAGAATAACACAGAGACATCAAAACATGCACAGAATCCATATCCGAGGCGATTCATTTAGATCTGCTTCCATTGATTTATTGTACAAACTGCAACATCTGCAGTCTGAAAAGACGCTCTGCAAAATTAATTCTAGATCAATTGAAATGGAACAAAAAAAAGTGCACCAGATAAATCAACCCGCGGTTTAGTTTGGTACCTTCGTTTATTCTGCATCTCGAATTATCTGCTAATTGTTTAGCACTTTGGAGTAAGTTTTTGTGTTTTTGCTGATTAGAAATGACAACAGCGAGTCCTGCAGGCTGAAACGGAAAACATACAACCCCCAGCAAAGCGCCACTGATCCCCGGTCGCTATAAAGTGAAAGGGACATTGCGGTGCCCGAGGATAGCAAGTTATGAAATAATAAAGCACCTTTAGCTGCCTGGTTTAACTTTGTACGATCAGGACCATCGTGCTGGCGTGGACAGCCATCCCCGTGTTCGTTTAACACATGTACAACACAAGCATAAAAGTGATGTTATCACGTACGTGCCACGGTGCGTATCAAATGTTCCTTGTAAAACGATGAATAGATATAATTAGAAAACGTTTTCATATCGGGTGACTGTACTTGCATTCATTTTGCTGTTATGGGTTCCAAGGTTGCAATAATATAAGGGTTCATGGGGAGGGCGGGTTAAAGAGTGAAACTGAAACGTGACTGGGGACGACAGAGGTGTTTGCAAATTGTGTAAATGACAGGGCTCGTGATTGTTGTTTCTTTATAATGGTCCGCACCAGTTTTCAAGATCTAAGGGATCTGTCTCCAAGTGAGAAACGCCACGATGTTTACGATCATTGAAAACTTACATTGACCAGTGGGCTAAAATCCTCAAACAGGTGACAATGGGGTAGGGGAGATGGGAGGAAATAATGAAAGAAGAAAAAAAAGTAATGAGTGGAAAGAGAAAGAGAAATGCAAGAGGAAAACAAAAGAGATCGAGCTTACCTTGCGTTGGTGCAATCATTGAACAAAGTTTCAAAGTCTTTTCTGGATATGAGTTTGCATCGGTTGACTCCGGGCTGGATGGCTCCGAGCCCTCTGAGGATCCTGACCTGCTCCACGGTGCAGACCACGGGCGTTATATCCAGTCTCTTTAACTTGGTGTAAACCGTATGCAAACCGCCCACCAGATGCTTGAGGAAGAGATCAAAAACCTGCGGGAGGCAGATCAGCTCCTGCCCGTCCACATTGAAAGACGCCACTTTGACTCCACGGAGCTCGACCATCTTACACTCGTTGCCGCTGTTGATGTTGTTATTAATGTTACTGAGTTTGGGGGATTCGGAAGGACTAGTGTACACAGACTCGGTGCGGAACAAGCCTCCTGTTAACGGAGTGGAGGTGGGTGTGAGAGGGGGCGGTGGGATAACGGGAGCTGACACAGCCATGGCCACTTTTCCACATGTACTCTCTGTGTCTCTGTCTCTCTCTGTGTATCTGTGTAATGTAGTAAAGAAATGAGTGAGAGGAGCCGCAGTCACCTACTCTTCTCAGCGACCACGCCCCCTCCTGTAACTGACACAGCCTGCAGCCAATCCGCCGCACCGCTACTCCGGGGACTGTCTCAATTTGTACGTTCGCGTTGGGATTCCGCCAATCAGAAGGCGGGGGCGGGGCTTACTGCTGCCCTTCAGTCAAGTACGTGCTAAGCATGCCTCAATAAATCACTGACAAGAGCTGTTCCGTTTGGGTTTAAAACTGTACTCCCTCATAAGTTTCCTAAAGTTTGTCGAGGTTTCAAAATTGCATTATTCCCACATCACACCTGGGCATTTACTTATTTCATTCTCCTGTTTGACAAAGGCTTGTTTAAAAAGATATTAAATGTGTAAGTTCACTCATGTCAAGACTGATTTGAATAGATTTTCGACCATCCTCTTCACTAAAGAATCTCATGGGGGTGGGGGGGAGCTATTGTAAAGTGTGTGGATGTTTTAGAAGTCTCTTTTTATTTAAATCTTGTACACATCTTTTAGCCCATTGAGACTGGAGATTTTGAATCATTGTCAATTTTCATTTATTGTTGTCTGGCAAATATCTGGCTTTCAGAGACACCGGGTTTCTTACATCCAAAGGAATTTTCATTTTCCTTTGATCTAACATCCTAAGGTCACATGTGGTACACTCAAAATAAAAACAACTGGCATGTACATTCCTATCAAATAGAACGTAAAAGGACATTTGATTGACCAAGGTACTAAATGTGAAAGGTATCTGTTTTTACAGCACATAATGTTCTTCAGATGCCTTCTGTTTGGTTCATCTGAAACTTAATTCGGAATTATACAACCCCGGATGAGTTATAGAATAGACCTGGAATCGTTTTTAAAACGTACAAAGTAGCAGCCTAATGGGTAATCTTATATCTTGTCTGAGATTAAATGCTGGCAATACACCCTTTTTCATTTAATGGGAAAGAATCGCGTCTCAGTGTGACCGAGATTTAGTTAACGTTGCCGTAATGCTCAAGACCGAAAAAATAATAAATATTTCAAAGTGAACAGTTTTCAGTGCGCTCATCGGTGTAGGTAAAATGTTCAAAGAAAAGTCTATTTTATAATTCGACTTTCTTTTGATCCTATCGCTTACATATTTTTGCATAGGTTTGGTGTAGTTGCGGTGGGCGCAGTAGAAGACCTCGACGCCAAATGTGCTGCTTTGGACACCATTACGACATTATTGTGTGTGGCTTATTTTTAATCTTCTGACGCAAACTACAGGTTGATAATGGGAACTGAATTCTAATCACAAATGTGTATTTGAAATAAACAGGCATGGCCGTTAACCCAGCACATGAAATACTATCCGACATTGAGATAATTGAACGTTATGTATAACACATGGTCGACTCGGGAATAAGATACAATTATGTTTCAACACATTTAAGTTACACATAAGTAGTTATTATGAGATAATTTGTCTCTTCGTCCATTGAAATAAAAATAAACGTAGACTAGACTGGAATATCACCTTTCCTGGTAAATACAGAAGTGAGCAATAATCTATGCAAAGGCATGTGTATGTGGTATGTGGATAATGCACCAATAGTATTTATGTAGTAGCGAACGAATACGTGTCACACTGGCCCCGAGCTAATGTTTTGTGAATGATGGAAAGATAATTTGTAATGATAGCAAAGGCCGAGTACAAATCATATTTGACTGGATTAACATAATTGCCTCTTCCCCATTTCTTACAATTGTCTTAAATTAAACTTTACTTTAATGGATAGTATTTAATAGACTTCTACCCATTGGTTGCGACTGCAACATTACATAAACTTACACAACTTTTGCGTGAAGGGTCAGCATTATTGGTTCAGACTTTGTTACAAAAAAGTAGACAGTGTTAATGTCTCACATAAGTACATCTTTGACAATTGTATACAATGGCTATACTTATCAGCGAAATACATCAAGTTAAAAGAAACTCAGCCCATGATGTTATTTGTATCATTGCTGACTGGTCTTGTACTATGACGAGTGGCTTCTCAGAAATTCTAAAGGATCACAGATATTTTAATTTTAAACTTTCTGTTAATAATGCATAATGATGTATAAGAAATTCTTATAAACAATTTAGAATCCTAAACCAACGGGAAAGCGATCAATTTTGAACTCCATTGCTACACAGCAAGTACTAGCAGTCTAATAATAGTCTAACAATTGCATTTAAGAAATTATTAGAGTGTTATTAGTTCTGCTTTTTTTTAGAAAAAGCGGTTAAACACATTGCCAGCACAATGTTGTACTTATAATAACATGGAAATGCATTAATGATGTTTTGTTAATCTTGTGGACAAGTTGCCGTGTTAATTACAAGATCAACATGCGTGCAAAAGTGATGGTTAGATAATCAATATATTCGAGCTAATGACTTCATCCTACTTACCACATTTGCTGAGGGAAGTTTTTATTTTGACAATAGTCTAATGCAGGCAGGATCACATTTCCCAGACGCTGTTGCCACGGTATAACAATTAACGCAACTTTCTTTTTTAATTTGTGTGGAAAATGCTTTACTTTTTCAACAAGTGGATTGTGTTTACAAACGCGTGGATATGAACGTTGTTGCTCGGACCCCGGGGATGGGCAAGGGCAGCGGTGCGATAATATAAATATTAAACCAATGGATATCAAAAGGAAAGCTGTTTCAACAATAGCCTCATCACTACAGTTAGGGGAACGGAAACTAACTTTCTCAAACACATTCTGCCAGATTGCTGATAAGACCAGCCTCGCTGTACTCGGCCGTATCCAAATACACTGGAAACACAAATCATCTCGTTTCATTCATAAAAATATTACATGTATTAAATGAAATTAACCTTAGTAATTGCATGCTGAGTAATCGCCACTTACTGAAAACGACCTTTCTAAGAATCTGACAAGTGCACCGATGTTAAGCTATAATTGCGCAGTATTTTCATTTGATTTAAGGAGATAAGGGTTACGTGGCATGGTCTCTGCCGACTTAGCTTTAAAACTAAATACGACTTACACACTGTTGCTGATCAGGCTGCTCACGGAGTTCAAAGCAATGTAATTAAATTTGCAGACAACGTGATGACAGTACTGGCAAACAACAAAAGCCACTTGTTAGCTTCATTTATGAACCTGCAAAATTAACCTGTAACTGAATGTTCTATGTACATTTGTTTTGAAATCCTGGAGTATTGTTTCAACAAGTAGGTGAAACATTTTCATATTGACAATTTGAGAGCGTTGGTTTACAGAACACGCTATTTGATCATGTACTACATTGAAACACAATCTAATTTAACTTTTCTCATTTCCAATTCAATGCATTTACCTAAAGGGTTGTCTGTACTTCTCCCACATACAGGCGATTTGACGGAGAATAATGATGATGAGTTTGGGTTGAAAGGGAATATGATTTTGCGAATTATAATTTTGCACCTTAGTTTTCTCGAACGGATCATGAGAATTAGATTAATTATTGCTTAATAAATTGCATGGTAAGACTCAGGGAGGAACCTATTCTATCCAAGTTGTTTATATTTCATACAATTATCCGGCATTTATCCGGCATTTAATTTAATCAAACTCCATAACGAGACGGAATTCCGCAAGTGACTAATTCAGTTGAATTCAGCTCATTTTGCACAAAACCAGAAGTAGTTCAGTAGTTTTCTGCATTAACACGAGTATCATTAGGAATTTAATATGATTCCAAACTAATGTAACGAGCATGTATTTAGCTCATATTGAGAGTCAGCGAAGCATCAACAAAGCAGTGACATTGTTGCATTTTTTGGATTTACTTATTAATAAATAATCATTACAAACTGCAAAATATCTTGTTGTTTCGTGACTCCAGGTTTCATATTGCTGATATGTCATTTATCTACTTTAGAATTTGTACCTGTGGGGAGATAGAAAGCTGCTGTACCTTTGCCTTATGTCACCTATTCAGCAGAATGAGATGTTCATGTTTTGCTGCGAGCTTGATTGTAAATGAAGGTGTTGTCTTGTTCTGCCCATCTAGTGCTGAGTCTGAGATTGACACCTTGATTGACAGCAGTGCCCGGCCCGGGGCGGGGGCGCGGGGCGGACGCGGTGTCGTCATTTCCGCAGTCTGGAATCACGTGGGCGTTGCGAAGATGGCGGATGCTCTCCCTGCTGAGCTGGAGGTGGTGATCCTGGGCACGGGTAAGGAACGGCTCAGTCCCGTCGGCGTGGCACCTGCTGCAGGCGGGAAAGAGCCAGTCGAGCTGCAGATTCCGGGCTTTGAGAACCCGCTGTGACTGGGCCTTGGTCCCAGCTCAGAGTAGCCGCGTTGACAGCGTCCTGCCCCGACCTATTGGGACATCTTTCGGATAGAGCAGAAACTGAAAGCCAGACTCTGTCAAAGCAAGACTTGCATTTATACAGTCCCCTTCACCGCACCAAGATCTCCCAACGCGCTTTGTAGTCAACAGAGTACTTTTGAAGTGCTGTAATCACTTAAAGAAGATTCACTGCTGCATTGTAGAAAACCAATTTGCGCACAGCAAGCTCCCACTAACAACAACGTGATAACCAGATTATCGATTTTCAGGCGTTTGTCTAGGGGTAAAGATTGGCCAGGGCACCAGGGAGAGCTCTCCTGCTCTTCGAAATAGTGCCATGAGTTTATTTTTTACATCCACCCGAGAGGGCAGACGGGTTCTTCTGAACAAAGCAGCACTCCCTCAGTACTGCAGTGGAGTGTCGGCTTAGATTTTGTGCAGAAGTCCCTGCAGTGGAACTTGAACCCACAACCTTTTGACTTAGAGACACGAATACCATCACTGAGTCAGGGTTGACACCTGACGTGTAATGCAAGATCTACAGTTCTGATCTAGCATCAGTCCATCTTTTGGGCAGCTATCTTTTAACTTACACACATGGCCCTCCGGTTGTACATTAAAACTTTTCTCTTTCTTGATTAGCTTGTCCACTTTTCAATCACTGAAAATTAATTCAGTTGATTGTTGGTTCAGTAGAAATTAATGTAAGTGTGGAATTCTGCCTCCTCTCAATACCCCTCCACGTTGCTGGGAGCCGACACTGCATTTGTAACTGCATGGTGCTGTATAATTGGAGCATTAGGGATGCTTCTTAAGGTTAACTTAATGGTTTAGGGAGATTTGAAGCTGACTTAGTTTGTGAAACAGTATGCTCGCCATACTCCATTATGATTTGCATGGCCATGGTGGTTTTGTCACTGGATTAGTAATTCAGAGGCCTGGACTAATAGTCCAGAGAATGCAATTCAAATCCCACCATGCCAATTTGAGAAATTGAATTCTGTCTTTTTTAAAAATCTGGAAATAAAATGCTGGTTCAGTAAAATTGTGAAGCTGTTAGATTGTCATTAAAAACCCAACTGGTTCACTAATGTCCTATCGGCAAGGAAACCTGATGTCCTTACTCAGTCTGGCTTTGTGTGACACCAGCATGTTTGACTCCTAACTGCTCTGAAATGGACCAGCAAGCCACTCTGTTGTCAGGGCAACTAGGGATGTTCAGCAAATGCCCGTCTTGCTGGTGATGCTCTCATCCTAAGAATTGTTTTTAAAATGGTCATCTGGCAAGATGTTCACTTCAGCAAAGTGTTTTGGTGCATCATGAACTATTGTAACATCATTTTATGATGATTTGTATGGGTATGGTGGTTATGTCACTGGATTAGTAATTCAAATGCCTGGACTAATAATCCAGAGAATGTGAATTCAAATCCGGGGTCAAGCAGCGCTGCGTCATCACACCAACACACTTCTCGATCTTCCTCGCCGCAATGCTCCATCTCACGCTCAACAAGCTCCCCGCTGGAGTGGAACTAAACTTTAGAACCAATGAAACCTGTTCAACCTTCGTCGCCTCCAGGCTAGTTCCAAGGTCATCCCATCCTCTGTCATCGAACTACAGTATGCGGACGACGCTTGCACCTGCGCACATTCAGAGGCTGAACTCCAAGCCATCGTCAACACCTTCAGCAATGCGTACGAAAGCATAGGCCTTACACTAAACATCCGTATGACAAAGGTCCTCCACCAACCTGACCCTGCCACACAGCACTGCCCCCCAGTCATTGAAATCCACGGCACGGCCTTGGACAACATGGACCATTTTCCATACCTCGGGAGCCCACTATCAACAAGGGCAGATATCGATGATGAGATCCAACACCGTCTCCAGTGCACCAGCGCAGCCATCGGTCACCTGAGGAAGGGAGTGTTCGAAGACCAGGACCTCCGATCTGGAACTAAGCTTATAGTCTACAGGGCTGTAGTGATACCCGTCTTCCTATATGGCTCAGAGACGTGGACCATATACAGTAGACACCTCAAAGCACTGGAGAAATATAACCAATGCTGCCTCTGCAAGATCCTGCAAATCCATTGGGAGGACAGAGGCACCAACGTCAGTGTTCTCGATCAGGTCAGCATCCTCAGCATCGAAGCACTGACCACGCTCAACCAGCTCCATTGGGCGGTCCACATCGTCCGCATGCCTGACGCGAGACTCCCAAAGCAAGCGCTCTATTCGGAACTCCTAAATGGCAGATGAGTCCCAGGTGGGCAGAGGAAACATTTCAAGGACACCCTCAAAGCCTCCTTGATAAAGTGCAACATTCCCACCGGCACCTGAGAATCCCTGGCCCAAGACCGTCCTAAGTGGAGGAAGAGCATTCGGGAGGGCGCTGAGTACCTCGAGACTCGTCGCCGAGAGCATGCGGAGGACAAGCGCAGGGAGCGGAAGGAACGTGCGGCAAACCAGACTCCCCACCCGCTGTTTCCTTCAACGACTGTCCCACCTGGGACAGAGACTGTAATTCCCATATTGGACTGTACAGACACCCGAGAACTCATTTTTGGAGTGGAAGCAAGTCTTCCTCGATTTCGAGGGACTGTCTATGATGATGATGATTTGCATGGGTATGGTGGTTATGTCACTGGATTAGTAATTCAGAGCCCTGGACTAATAATCTAGAAAATGCAATTCAAATCCCACCATGATAATTTGAGAATTTGAATTCTGTTTTTTTTTTAAATTTGGGAATAAAATGCTGGTTCAATAAAATTATGAAGCTATTAGATTGTCGTAAAAACCCAACTGGCTCACTAATGTCCTTTCGGCAAGGAAACCTAATGTCCTTTCGGCAAGGAAACCTGATGTCCTTACTCAGTCTGATTCCTAACTGCTCTGAAATGGACCAGCAAACCACTCCGTTGTCAGGGCAACTAGGGATGTTCAGCAAATGCCTGTCTTGCTGGTGATGCTCTCATCCTAAGAATTTAAAAAAATGGTCATCTGGCAAGATATTCACTTCAGCAAAGTGCTTTGTTGTATCATAAACTATTGTAATATCATTTTATGTTGTACAAAACTTATTTAAAAACATTTAACAGTAAGCACAATTGGAAATGGAATGACTTAATTTCAGGATTACATTTTATTCTGTTTAAATCTGAAGGCTGTATGATTTACAATGCCAATGCTGCTCCTTTTGTAGATCTTAAAATTAGTTTGAAAACCAAACTGGCCATGGTGGGTTTATGGCAACAAGCTTGTCATTTTTGTAATGTGCATCATTGTTTCCTTGCTCTTCTCTCTCTCTAAGTTTTTCGAATGTCCTTTTTCCATATCGTTATTGTTCTCTTGTTAGCTGCAAAGATATGTGCAAGACTGGCCTTATTTAACTTTTCCTCCAACTTTCTCGACTTTATTTCCTCCCCTTCTCCAATGGTTGCATTTAGCCTCCACTCATCATTTTACTACAGCCTGTTCACTTATGTAGGTGCAAATGTGAACCTATATCCTCCCAGCCCATGATGTTACTGTGGATCACTCTCAATCCAATGCTGAAGGAATAAATGCAGTTTAAAAAAAAACTTCAGTTAACTTAGTTCTTGACATACACACCTAAAACTGCAGTGTCTTGTCATTTTGTTTTCATTCTCAAAATCTATCCTATTTATTATACGTGTTGTAAGTTTAAAAAATCTCCAATTCTATTGAACTACTGAGACATACAGTATTAAAGTTTGTTGGTTTACCTCTGAGCCTTTTGTGTGACCTGAAGACTTTGTGAGCAGTCTCACATGACCCTGTATGTCACTCTTCTTGCTGAATAAATCATGAGACTGGTATTTCTTTCCTCACTTCAAAGTGCATGTTATTTTTATGTAACCAACCACAGCAGCTAGTTTGCATCGAATCATAGAATGGTTACAGCACAGAAGGAGGCCTGTTGAGCCTGTGCTGTCTCTGCAAGAGCACTTCAGCAAGTGCTGCTCTCCTGCCCTTTCCCCGTATCCCTGCAAATTTTTTTTTTCGGGTACTTATCCAATTCCCTTTTGAAAGCCACAATTGAATTTGCCTCCACCACCCTTTCAGGCAGTGCATTCCAAATTCTAACCACTTGCTGTGTTTTAAAAAAAAAAAGTTTTTCCTCATGTGACCTTAAATCTGTGTCCTCTGGTTCTCAACCCTTCAGCCAATGGGAACAGTTTCTTTCTATCTACTCTGTCTAGACCCCTTGTGATTTTGAATATCTCTATCAAATCTCCTCTCAACCTTCTCTGCTCTAAGGAGAACCCCAGCTTCTCCAGTCTATCCACGTAATTGAAGTCCCTCATCCCTGGAACTATTCTTGCAAATCTTTTCTGCACCCTCAACCTAAGGCCTTCACATCTTTCCGAAAGTTTGGTTCTCAGAATAGGACACAATACTATGGTTGAGGCCGAACCAATGGTTTATAAAGGTTCTTCATATCTTCCTTGCTTTTGTACTCTGCCCCTATTTCTGAAGCCCAGGAACCCATATGTTTTTTTTAATCGCTTTCTCAACCTGTCTTGCCGCCTTCAACGATTTTGCACATATACTCTGTTTATGCAACCCCTTTAGAATGGTACCAGTTAGTTTATATTGCCTCTCCTCGTCCTTCCGAACAAAATGCATCACTTCACACTTTTCTGCATTACATTTAATCTGCCACATGCCCACCCCCTTCATCAGCCTTTCTATGTCCTCTTGACGTCTATCACTGTCCTCCTCACTGTTCACAATACTTCCAAGTTTTGTGCCATCTTCAAATTTTGAAATTGTGCCCTCTACACCCAAGTCCAAGTCATTAATATATATCAAGAAAAGCAATGGCCCTAGTATTGACGTGCATCCTGCATGTTTGACCAGTTTTTGGTGATGTTGAGTATGGGAGGAATGTTGGTTAGGACATTGAGACAGCTCCCTATTCATCAAATAATGACTGCAATGGGCTGAAAATTGAGTGGGTTCAACAACGGACAGGTGATCTGTTCCACCAGGTTACCGCCCAGGTAATGGAACATTCTCCCCATATTTTTTGTTTGTCAAGCAAGACTACCCAGTGATGTGAGGAAGAGTAATCTGTTCATTATTTTGTGTCATTAGTGGAGACAAGTTGTACTCAATTAATTGAGCCTGATCATAACTGTTG
This sequence comes from Pristiophorus japonicus, assembly GCF_044704955.1. NCBI lineage: Eukaryota > Metazoa > Chordata > Chondrichthyes > Pristiophoridae > Pristiophorus > Pristiophorus japonicus. The sequence continues at coordinate 84,180,841 of NC_091982.1, read as the reverse complement.
CTCTGCATGTTCATTTGCGGTGCAATAAAACAACTTGATTCATGTTTGGATTTCTCTTAGTAAGTTTTTTTTTTTGGTCGGTCCTTTGAAAACATCACTGAGGCATGCATTGGAACACGTGCCAAAGATCTGAATATCTAGTTCAGATCAAGAGATAGTACTATTGCTACATACCTGGGTTACCCTATCATATACAAAAGAAAATAACTTGTATTTAAATAACACATTTCAAGTCCTCGGGACAGCTCAAAGTACTTTTGAAGTACGGTGACTGTTGTAATGCAAGGAAACATGAGAGCCAATTTGCAAACCATAAGGGACCCACAAACAAAAATGAGTTAAATGACCAGATAGTCTATTCACGTGATGTTGACCATGACACCTGGATAACTCCGCTGCTCTTTGAATAATGCCATGGGATGTTTTATGTCTGCTGAGATGGCTGGCAGGGCCTCGGTTTAATGTCTCGTCCAAAAGGTGGACCTCCCACAGTGCAACACCCCTAAACATGAGCCACTCCGATTATTTACAGAAACGACAAATATCGTTGTACCCAAAAACCCTAAACATAGAAACATAGAAAATAGGTGCAGGAGTAGGCCATTCAGCCCTTCGAGCCTGCACCACCATTCAATAAGATCATGGTTGATCATTCCCTCAGTACCCCTTTTCTGCTTTCTCTCCATACCCCTTGATCCCCTTAGCCGTAAGGGTCATATCTAACTCCCTCTTGAATATATCCAATGAACTGGTATCAACAACTCTGAGGCAGGGAATTCCACAGGTTAACAACTCTGAGTAAAGAAGTTTCTTCTCATCTCAGTCCTAAATGGCCTATCCCTTATCCTAAGACTGTGTCCCCTGGTTCTGGACTTCCCCAACATCTGGAACATTCTACCTGCATCAAACCTGTCCAGTCCTGTCAGAATCTTATATGTTTCTATGAGATCCCCTCTCATCCTTCTAAACTCCAATGTATAAAGGCGCAGTTGATCCAGTCTCTCATATGTCAGTCCAGCCATCCCGGGAATCAGTCTGGTGAACCTTCGCTGCACTCCCTCAATAGCAAGAACGTCCTTCCTCAGATTAGGAGACTAAAACTGAATATTCCAGGTGAGGCCTCACCAAAGCCCTGTACAACTGCAGTAAGACCTCCCTGCTCCTATACTCAAATCCTCTAGCTATGAAGGCCAACATACCATTTGCCTTCTTAACCGCCTGCTGTACCTGCATGCCAACTTTCAATGACTGATGAACCATGACACCCAGGTCTCGTTGCACCTCCCCTTTTCCTAATCTGCCGCCATTCAGATAATATTCTGTCTTCGTGTTTTTGCCCCCAAAGTGGATAACCTCACATTTATCCACATTATACTGCATCTGCCATGCATTTGCCCACTCACCTAACCTGTCCAGCCTCCTCGTGTCCCCCTCATAGCGCTCACCGCCACCCAGTTTAGTGTCATCTGCAAACTTGGAGATATTACACTCAATTCCTTCATCCAAATCATTAATGTATATTGTAAAGAGCTGGGGTCCCAGCACTGAGCCCTGCGACACTCCACTAGCCACTGCCTGCCATTCTGAAAAGGACCCGTTTATCCTGACTCTCTGCTTCCTGTCTGCCAACCAGATCTCTATCCACATCAGTATATTACCCCCAATATCATGTGCTTTGATTTTGCACACCAATCTCTTGTGTGGGACCTTGTCAAAAGCCTTTTGAAAGTCCAAATACACCACATCCACTGGTTCTCCCTTATCCACTCTACTAGTTACATCCTCAAAAAATTCCAGAAGAGTTTTCAAGCATGATTTCCCCTTCCTAAATCCATGCTGACTTGGACCGATCCTGTCACTGCTTTCCAAATGCGCTGCTATTTCATCCTTAATAATTGATTCCAACATTTCCCGCACTATTGATGGTCTATAATTACCCGCTTTCTCTCTCCCTCCCTTTTGAAAAAGTGGTGTTACATTACCTACCCTCCAGTCCAGAGTCGATAGATTGTTGGAAAATGATCACCAATGCATCCACTATTTCTAGGGCCACTTGCTTAAGTACTCTGGGATGCACACTCTGGCCCCGGGGATTTATCGGCCTTCAATCCCATCAATTTCCCGCCTAATAAGGATATCCTTCAGTTTCTCCTTCTCACTAGACCCCCTAGTACTTCCGGAAGGTTATTTGTGTCTTCCTTCGTGAAGACCGAACCGAAGTATTTGTTCAATTGGTCTGCCATTTCTTTGTTCCCCATTATAAATTCGCATGAATCCGACTGCAAGGGTCCTATGTTTGTCTTCACTAATCTTTTTCTCTTCACATATCTAAACTTGTAGCCATAACCCTGACTTTGGTATCAACGTAGTAAAATTATATAAATATTGCTGATGGCAAAGGCTGACTGTTTTAGCTCATAATAAGGCAGGGATGCAGTTTTTAGCTTGCTGGCTTATAGGTATCTATCCCAGCCATCATTGGGTAGGTTGTGCAGGCCGGAACAAGCTGTTAATTGTGCTTCAGAAATTGCTCGTTTTCTGCTTTGATGCCGTGGAATCCGTTTGCAGTATAAATGAAGTGGTTTCGGTAATAGCAGGTCCCTTGGCAACATTTGAGTGGTTCTGTAATACAAATAGGCTGTAAATCAGGATTTATTACAAGCTATAGCTAAAGCAACAATTGTACCACATTTGTATTTTGATGAAATAATATTGCTCACCAAAATATATGGATCACAGTTTCTAAATCTTTTAGTTTTAGGAAGTATTACAGTGACAATGTTCTGATTTTGAGCTGAAGTGATGACTTTCTTTTCTGCTGTTCACACTACAACCCATCAGGCACCTTTGAGTTACAAATCTAAGAAGCAGAACTACATCCTTTAACAAAAATCTGAGACCAGTCACACTTTCTAGATAAGATTTGCAATGTCAGTAGCAGTAACTTCAGTCATTTTTTCTAAGTCCTCCTTTAAAAGTATTTTCTGAACTACCATTAGAGTACATGACATTTTCCAATTTTTAACATTAACTAGTGGGGGAGGAAAATCCCATCTTTAAGTTTTACAGGGAAGTTTTACTGTGTAAGCATTATGCAAGGACTTGATCTAAACTGACCATATGTCTCTTACATCAGTATCATCTGGGTTTTGTTGACTATATTTTTCCAGAACAGCAGAGTGTCCCAGTTTTAATTCATCCTTCCAATTCCATCTCCCAAATGTACTTGGAAGCAATATATTTGGTGGCCGAAATTGCCCCCAAACGAAACAGGGCGCACCTATCAATATAAATGAGAGTCGAGCAAAATTGAGGACTTAGAAGTTTTTTTTTCTCCGGGCTGTGTTGGGAGCGGATGTCATTCGGGAGCGTGGCAGAAGGTGGGCAGTCACCGCGGTGACGCTTATGACGTCAGCACGACGTGTCACAACGTCCCTAACCTTCAGTTAAAGGGGAGGGCCACTGCGAGCTCTGCACAAAGTTTAGTTGGGCCCATTGGGCCACTAGGGAGTGTTTCGGCCGGGCCATTGGCTCGGTACCCAAGAGGCGGCCCGACAACATCGGCCGAACCCGTGGCTGACATTGTTGGGCTGACTTTGGAGTCAGCCAACTATTAAAATAAAATACCGGCTGTGGCAGTGTGCCTTCCCTTTTAAGGGAAGATGCCCAGCTATTAGCAGCTTCCCACCGGGGAAAGCTGTCGTGGGCACCGAGTGGCGGCTGATTCGCTCCTGCAGGGCAATTTCCCGTGGGGCAATTTCACACGTGGGGTGGAAAGGGAGTTGCCGCCGATGGGGCGGGAGCATGGGTGGGGTGATAGCGTGCACCGCCACAAAAATAAAGGATGGCAATTTCTCAAATCTTGGCACCTCCGCCCCAACTGAGCAGTAGGTGTTTACCAACCCGTTACAAAGGCTCTTCAAAGGGACAATTTCAATCCCATGGTGTTTAAACACGACCATACTGCTTGAATCAGAACTGAAGCCACAAGCGGAACCAGTAGTTTGCATGTATTCATACCCGACTTCCAATTTTCTAGCAGCAGACTTTCCAAAAGGTACACCAAGCCCTGTTTCTCTAATTCCAATTTGAATGTTCAAATCGAGCACTTTATGAATCTTTACTTTATATTGGAATGCCATGTGTTATAAATTTGAAATTAGGTCACTTTAGTTTCAGTTAAGTGGTTAGAACATCATTTACACAAAACAGGTATTAATATGCAGATATGTCTGTTAAAATTTGCATTCTGCATTTTGCACATTTGTGCATTGAACAAGCCCAAACTTGTTTGACATTTTTCAGTCGAGTGTTTTCAATTGACCAGTAAATAAACTAAGATCTGCACGTGCATGTCATCTGGTTACTACTTTGCCACAAGGGTCTGAAGAGTCTTTAAAAGTGGATCTTGATGAGCTGCTGACATTGGTGTTAGGTTCTGTAGGATGTGAGCATTGTTCTATAAATTAAATATTATGTTTCTATGCTTGGGAAATAGAACAATGGAAATTTTGAAGAGGTTAGCAAAAATAGCCTTCGATTTTTTTTGGTGGGTAGGAGAAATTAACAGAACATTTTTAGTACTGGAGGGCTGCTTTCATGGGATGATAACCTGAAAAAAAGACAGTCACCTGTGCTTTGACACATTAAGTCCAGAGTTTCCAAGAATTTATTATTGGTGAACACGGGGAGAAGGGGGTCTAAGATTCTCAGCATTGGAAAGGGCATTTTGTATTGAGTTTTTGGAGTGTAATTGGGTCTTGAATGTCATGCTGAATTTGTCAGTAACAGGATTGGTCAGTTTAAGCAAGTTCAAACTTGTTGACAGGTGGAATGCCATGGTATGACTCAAGTTAGATTATCTTGGTTATTCCCTATTTATGATGGGTTTTGAACTGCAAATGTTGGTAGGGCGGGAAGGAGAAGAGCTCATCTGGCTTGGGTATTTTCAGTGAGACATAAAGATGTTTCTGTCCACCAATTGGTCCTTCCAGGGATCTCTGAAGAGTACACTTATGTTTGTGCAGCACATTTAGAGGTTGGCTGGTGGATTCCATAATCCACTGTGGGTCTTGTAGGGAGGCAAATTCAAAGTTACATTTGTAAGAAATAATCCCTGAAGTTTTGGAGGCTGCATTCTCTCACTTGCCAATGGGGATTGGAGATGAGCTTCAGGTGCCTGGCATTGTTGTGTCTGGGGCTCTGATGGACGACACTGGAATAGAGGAGATTCTTCATCTTTAATTGAATTTTGCCCTGAGCAGTCATGGTCTAGGGAGACTGTTTCAACAAAAATTCATTGTGAGAGCCATATTGCTCTTGAGCATATGATTTATTGTTTGATGCATTCTGTGCAGTTTTGATTTGTTTTTTTGTGAATTTTATGAGCTGACCAAGTGGGCTGTGTAGGGGGTGGTGGGTTTGTCAGCCTTTTCTGACCTTCGGTTCGAATCGTCCCACTCCCTGGTTCTAGGGCTTGGAATTATTTAGGGGATGTGATAGATGTAGACAGACAACTGTTTGGTGCAAGAACAAATATTTTATTTAGAAAATAGCACACCACACTAATTAACTTAATAGCATATAACAAAATGTACAGAAAAAGGGGGAAAATGTATACGCAACGGGTACAGAGGTTATGCAGTGAAAAAAAAAACACTTCCCATCACTATACTAATTAAGTTGGGCACTAAAATTGCAGGGACGATGCTCATCAAAGGATTTCTCCACAGTTTAGACCAGTTGCACACTGCTTTCTCTCTCCTCAATCTTGTGGATTCTTTGGCTGATGGCAGTGTCTTCGGTATTAGCACTGGTCGAGGTTTTGATGCTAAATAAGTTTTTTTCCTTGAGTCAGCGATGGATGATTGTTGGCTTTTCAGTGACTCTCAGGCTTCTTGTTAGGTTCTTGTTGCGTTGCTGTAACCCCGTGTGGCAAGTTAGATGTTTCAGAGCCAGAGTCAAAGACCTCAGAGTCCAAGTGCTTTTCCAGTGTTCTCGAGTACGTTTCTTCAAAAGTGTTTCCTCAGCCCAAAAGTTACCCCACATGCTACCAGCAAGGCCCCCAATTGCACATGAGAGGCTGCTTAAACTTTCGCGCCAAGACTCGGGTGCACTAGTGATTTTTGATGACTGCTTTTATGCGATTTTGGCAGGCTGATCAACTCTAATGTGATCCCTTTGTGAGAATTTTGGTGGGCTGATTGAGCATTAGCATGATACAAGATTCCCAAAGGTATTGATGGCGTTTTCGAATGGTGCTGTTAGAATGTAATCAAGTCTTGATACTGTCCATTGTGTGTTTTGCTGATGCCAGGGTTTTTCTGTTTAGCCGTTTTAAGAACTATTGAAATATGTATGTATCTGGGTCCCCAGTAAGTGGGCTTTTGTTAGACTGCTAATGTCTCCCTGGGGCCTGTCTCCCAGGTGGGTTAGCAGCTCTATAAGGATCCCATTTCCCTATGCAGACCCAACATATAATTTAAAAGGCCCTAACTCAATCTAAAAGGCCCTAGTTTAGTTCAAAGGTGCCTAATAATGAGATATTTCTGTCCACATTTCTCCTCCAAAAGTCTAACACAGTTCCCTTTTAAATTCCAGACACATGTCCATTGAGTAGGAGGGTCCCAGATTTTTGTGAATCCTACAGTCACGCCTTTGACACTATTCCCTTATAGTGTCACTGTTGATGAACAAAATTCCTAACATCCCAGAGCCAAAACTTCCCTCAATTACCTCGTTGGAAAGAAAACCTCGAAACGTTACATTTCCCTCACGAATACAATACATCAAGTATGCCTTTTGTGTTACAAGTTCCATTGGCAGAGGGGATCCAACCCCCCTCTCCCCCCCACACCCCCACCCCTCCTCCACTCTTGCATGTCATACATTCAATACATTTCAAGATTCTTCAAGGTACATTACCAACTTTCAGCGTAGACTCAAACATTACAGAATTGTAAAGTACACTCCCCTAGGCGTATCTTACAGCCGGGAGGTCAGTTACACATTAACCAAACATTCAGGTTACAAACCACTTCTATACAAAATAAAATACAGCACTTTATACAGAAAAACCAAAATAATACTTAAACGCCCAATATTTCCCTTTTAACCCAAACCCCTGCGCTTGTACAGCAGGTGGTCTGGGACTTTAAATTTAAATAGAAATCCCTGCGATTGTACTGCTGTACCTCATATCTCTGTTCCATGTTTTACTCCCTCCCTCCACACACATGTCTCACAGCATATTCAGGGCTCATCAAATATCTTTGGTGTCGGGATCGGCAGCCTTTTTTCTTCTTCCTGCAACTAGTCCACAGTAAATACACTACAATAACAAGCTGACACAAAACAAGAGTATGGGAGGCAATCCGAATCCATGGAGGGACTTCTATGTTCTTCATCAAATCCCACCAGGGTGGAACTTCTAACTCTGTGATTTCCCTCCCAATTTGCACTGTTTTCTGTTCTAGCATGTAGAAATGTTTCTGAGACACTTCCACTGCCTTGAGCAGAGTGGTGAGATGTTTGGGTGGAGGGGAGATTGTATACTTGAAATGTGCAACGTAATTTTGCAGGTTTGTTACGTTGTTCCTGACAGTGAGGTGAATGGTAGAGGGTTCAGGAATGGGTAATGTTCATTCCTGGGCCTCTTGAACTTCTGCCTCAGGTTTAAAACAGAAACTGCTTTCTCTCACCGGGCACCAGATGTAGGGTCCGTGTTGATAGTGGGGCACACTGGTGGTGACACAATATGTCCCACCCCCTATGTATGTCACTTGTGGAGGAACCTGGTCTTGGGCCATCACCTCCATAGTGCAATTGATAGGTCGTGTGCCAGCAGCTTTAAACCCGCATTGTGATCTTACATTGGCGTTCAAGTGCTGGGGGCACAGTATTGCATGTGCACCCCAGCTCCGGCACCCTGTCATAGCGTGCTCCCACTTTACGACATAAACTAGGACCACTGTGAAACGAATGTGTGCTCTTCCCTGAATGACCCCTATATTCTTCACTCTGTAAACGGGTGCTGGTCGGGATGTCTCCCTCATGACTGGCATCCTGACCACTACCCCCATAAGTGTATGGTTGGACCGTCCGCAGTCTACTGGTACAGGGTAGGCTTCAGAGGCTAGACGGAGCTGACACGGACTTAGTGAATAACTATACAGGTGGAGTGCTGCTAGGTGCTTGTTACTTAGCTCAAGTCCTCCAGGTTGCTGCAGCCCTCGCCCAGCAACCATGCCCCGTACAGCACGCACACCTCATTCTGTGCCGCCTGATCCGAAGCATTCCGCTCCTCCCGTATCAGTGCATTCACAGTCTTTGCGTGTCTTTCCAACTCTTCAATAATATATTTTAAATGGACCATCATAGCTTGGTCTTTGTGTGGTTCTGAGCCTACCACTGTATTCACATCCCCCAGTATTTTGCGTAACTGATCCTTAAGTCCATTAATTTGAATCTGGAGTTCCACATCGTCCATGCTGTTGACGATTGAGGACCCAGTGTTATAAGCCGTAAAAATATAATTCCATGTTCCCCTTCTCTGCCTCCCTGTACCACTATTTTGATCTGCGGGAAAACTGTACAAATGTTCTTTATCCACCTTCCCAAAGTCTAGCTCGTAGAAACGTCAAAACATTTCCCGAAGTAGAGCTTGATACAATCGCTCTGTCTCCTTGGGGCATCATGCCAGTAAGTGGACTTTTGACAGATTTATTATTACTGGTGCCACAGCATAGTGTACCCCCTGATATAGGATTTTTCCTGTAGGTATTAAAACTAGCCCGTTCCCTGGTCCCTTGGTAGTATGGTCTTAGCTGGCGGTGGGGTCCCTCTAGGGTGTGTGACTAATTCTGTGGCATTTATTGGGGTCGGGGAACGTGGGATCACACAAGTGTATAGGCTTTGGTCCCACACCATTCCCTTCCCTGAATCCTGCTACTGTCTAATGAACACTATAGAGATACCTTCTGGACAGACCTTCTCCGATCCCCACATGCACACATACATTCCTTGCTCTGACTCTCACCATTTATCCCAACATACTCTCACTCCGTCTGGGGCACTTGTAATGGTCCGGTAGGTATCAAGGTATTAAGTCGTGCCCACCGACCCAGGAGAATCTGTCCTCTACAACTCAAACACACTCTCTTTCCTTCCATCACCCTAACCCGGGAAGCAACAATCTGTACTCTTGGACATGGGAGGGACGCCTTCCCGTAAGTAAACCCGGCCTGGCTGGGGTATTTGGTCGAATTGCACCCCCAGCCCTCATGGTGATAGATGGCGACCTCATTCGCGCCTTGAGTACCATCCCCAGTAGTAACGATGGGTGCTCTTCCACCCGAGCACCCAAAGATCCGGGACTCCTTGACATCACCTTTCTTGTCGGTGCTTTCTTGTTGGTGCTTGCTCCAGTAGGGCGAGTAGGATCAAGATTCCTTCCATCATTTCTGGCTTTCCTGAAGGGGTCATAAAACGGACAACCTTGCCTTTGAGAAAACGTTCTCTGGCTTGGCAACAAGGTAATCTTATTCAAATTTAAACTTGAAAGCTCTAAAATCCAAAACCAAACCACGAACTTAAAACTCAAAACTCCTTTAACTTAGATACTAACTTAAACCAAAGTTATATACAGCACCATCCGTCTCCGGGTGGCCTGGTTACATCTTTGATGTCTTGTGCCTTCTGCGGTATCTGGGCAGCATTTGTACCGGAAACCATGGCGTCCTAGGCCGTGAGACTAGGTTACTCCTTCTCACGGGGTCGGTACTCGGGGGGGTTTTCCGAGTCCCATACAATAGGTGGGATACATAAGAACATAAGAATTAGGAGCAGGAGTAGGCCATCTAACCCCTCGAGCCTGCTCCGCCATTCAACAAGATCATGGCTGATCTGGCCGTGGACTCAGTTCTACTTACCCGCCCACTCCCCGTAACCCTTAATTCCCTTATTGGTTACAAATCTATCTATCTGTGATTTGAATATATTCAATGAGCTAGCCTCAACTGCTTCCTTGGGCAGAGAATTCCACAGATTCACAACCCTCTCGGAGAAGAAATTCCTTCTCAACTCGGTTTTAAATTGGCTCCCCGTAATTTGAGGCTATGCCCCCTAGTTCTGGTCTCCCCGACCAGTGGAAACAACCTCTGCCTCTATCTTATCTATCCCTTTCATTATTTTAAATGTTTCTATAAGATCACCCCTCATCCTTCTGAACTCCAACGTAAAGACCCAGTCTACTCAATCTATCATCATAAGATAACCCCCTCATCTCCGGAATCAGCCTAGTGAATCGTCTCTGTACCCCCTCCAGAGCTAGTATATCCTTAAGTAAGGTGACCAAAACTGCACGCAGTACTCCAGGTGCGGCCTCACCAATACCCTGTACAGTTGCAGCAGGACCTCCCTGCTTTTGTACTCCATCCCTCTCGCAATGAAGGCCAACATTCCATTCGCCTTCCTGATTACCTGCTGCACCTGCAAACTAACATTTTGGGATTGATGCACGAGGACCCCCAGGTCCCTCTGCACCGCAGCATGTTGTAATTTCTCCCCATTCAAATAATATTCCCTTTTACTGTTTTTTTTCCAAGGTGGATGACCTCACATTTTCCGACATTATATTCCATCTGCCAAACCTTAGCCCATTCGCTTAACCGATCTAAATCTCTTTGCATTCTCTCTGTGTCCTCTACACAACCCGCTTTCCCACTAATCTTTGTGTCATCTGCAAATTTTGTTACACTACACTCCGTCCCCTCTTCCAGATCATCTATGTATATTATAAACAGTTGTGGTCCCAGCAAAATAATTGTTTAAGGTCTCAGCCATTTCCACATTTCCACATTTCCCATTATTAAATCCCCCTTCTCATCTTCTAAGGGACCAGCATTTACTTTAGTCACTCTTTTCCATTTTATATATCTGTAAAAGCTTTCACTATCTGTTTTTATGTTCTGCGCAAGTTTACTTTTGTAATCTATCTTTCCTTTCTTTATTGCTTTCTTAGTCATTCTTTGCTGTCGTTTAAAATTTTCCCAATCTTCTAGTTTCCCACTAACCTTGGCCACCTTATACGCATTGGTTTTTAATTTGATACTCTCCTTTATTTCCTTGTTTATCCACGGCTGGTTATCCCTTCTCTTACCGCCCTTCTTTTTCACTGGAATATTTTTTGTTGAGCACTATGAAAGAGCTCCTTAAAAGTCCTCCACTGTTCCTCAATTGTGCCACCATTTAGTCTGTGTTTCCAGTCTACTTTAGCCAACTCTGCCCTCATCCCACTGTAGTCCCCTTTGTTTAAGCATAGTATGCTCGTTTGAGACACTACTTCCTCACCCTCAATTTGTATTACAAATTCAACCATACTGTGATCACTCATTCCGAGAGGATCTTTTACTAGGAGATCGTTTATTATTCCTGTCTCATTACACAGGACCAGATCTAAGATAGCTTGTTCCCTTGTAGGTTCTGTAACATACTGTTCTAAGAAACAATCCCGTATGCATTCTATGAATTCCTCCTCAAGGCTACCCCGTGCGATTTGATTTGACCAATCGATATGTAGGTTAAAATCCCCCATGATTACTGCCGTTCCTTTTTCACATGCCACCATTATTCCCTTGATTATTGCCCACCCCACCGTGAAGTTATTATTTGGGGACCTATAAACTACGCCCACCAGTGACTTTTTCCCCTTACTATCTCCAATCTCCACCCACAATGATTCAACATTTTGTTCATTAGAGCCAATATCGTCTCTCACAACTGCCCTGATATCATCCTTTATTAACAGAGCTACCCCACCTCCTTTCCCTTCTTGTCTATCTTTCCGAATTGTCAGATTCCCAGTCTTGGCCACCCTGCAACCACGTTTCTGTAATGGCCACCAAATCATACCCATTTGTAATGATTTGTGCCGTCAACTCATTTACTTTATTTTGAATGCTGCCGTTCAGGTAGAGTGTTTTGATATTAGTTTTTAAACCATGATTTTTAGTTTTGACCCCTCCTGCAGCCCCTTTATATTCATACATATTGTCCCTTCCTATCACCTTGTGGTTTACACTTACCCCAGTGCTACTCTGCTCTGTTGCCTCCTGCCTTTTACATTCTTTCTTGGGGTCCTGTTCATCTGTGCTCTCACCCACTCTAACTAGCTCAGAGCCCTCTCCTGGGCTCCGAATACTCCTTGCATTGAGGCACCGAGCTTTCATGCTTGCCTTTTTATTACACTTTGACCCTTTAGAATTTTGCTGTACAGTGGCCCTTTTTGTTTTTTGCCTTGGGTTTCTCTGCCCTCCACTATTACTCATCTCCTTTCTGTCTATTGCTTCTGTCTCCTTTTTGTTTCCCTCTGTCCCCCTGCATTGCTTCCCATCCCCCTGCCATATTAGTTTAACTCCTCCCCAACAGCACTAGCAAACACTCCCCCTAGGACATTGGTTCCGCTCCTGCTCAGGTGCAGACCGTCCAGTTTGTACTGGTCCCACCTCCCCCAGAACCGGTTCCAATGCCCCAGGAATTTGAATCCCCCCCCCTGCTGCACCACTGCTCAAGCCACGTATTCATCTGAGCTATCCTGCGATTCCTACTCTGACTAGCACGTGGCACTGATAGCAATCCCGAGATTACTACTTTTGAGGTCCTACATTTTAATTTAGCTCCTAGCTCCTTAAATTCGTCTTGTAGGACCTCATCCCTTTTTTTACCTATATCGTTGGTACCAGGGATGGCCCTTCCCTCTATGCAGTGAACAGTGCCTAACCCTAAAGCTAGTGGGCTACTATCTCCCCTGTCGGTTCCCCATAGTCGGAACCTATGTCCGGTAGGGCTGCTACTTCCCCCACAGGCTTCCCATAATCGGGTTCAGTGCATGTTGGGGCTGTTACCTCTGTTGTGGGCTCGTTCCCTTCAGAGGCTACGACCGGTGGGGCTGCTGCCTCTCCTGCCGGTTTCCTACAGTCGGGCACTGCAGGCCTGGGACCTTTTGCCCGTAAGCGGTCTCCCGCCTGCCACAGTTTTTGCTTCCTGGAGTCCCTCTCGGGATGGTGCAGTCTGTTTGTCGCGTAGGGGACCATGGGAACCTGGGCTGCGGGGTGCGGAAGGTCCTTCTAAGGCCTTTGAGTACCTGGGGCTTGTACGAGTCCCAAACTATCGGTGAGCCAGCCCCTCCAGTAATGCAGCTCACGGCCCCTACTTGTACGGCCTGTGAGTCTGCCCCCACTACCTCTGCGGTTCCCCCACAGTCGGAGGCTGCCGGCTGGGGGCCCTTGTCCTGAGGACGGCTCACCCCTCCCGGCTGCCCTTTGTGCTTAGCTGACCCTGGGTTGTACAGCTTGCAATGGTTGATGTGGAGCCATTTCTTACAGGTGGGCAATTTTACAGCGTACACCATGGGGCTTGCTTTATCAACAATATTGTATGGCCCCATGTACAGTGCTTCAAAAACCCCTACCCGCGCAAAGTTGCTTACCTGATCTCCTACCGCCCATTCGTGGTGTCTACGGGATTCCAACAGCAATCGGTTACTCCTGTGCTGCCTCCCCATGTTACCAGCAGCCTGCCAGGTGCTCAAACAGATTCTTAGTGAAGCTGTCCCGGCTCACTTCCCTGAGTTGGCCCTCAGTAAACACCGGGGCTAGCCCATGGGTGGGAGTTCGCATGATCCGGCCAGTCATAAACTCGTGCGGGGAATACCCCGTGTTTTTCGATGGGCTGGCCTGGACCCCCATTAGGACCAATGGCAAGACCTCCACCCTTGCCTTGGGTGAGTCTCCCGTCTCCTTTCGCAGCCTCTCCTTTATAGTCCGATTCAGTCGCTCCACAGGGCCCGATGACTGCGGGTTGTGGGTTACATGCCATTTCCCCTCGATGCCGAGCACCTTAAGGGTGGCCTGCATCACCTTCCCGGTAAAATGACCTCCCTGGTCGGACTCCACATGCTGTGGAAGTCCCCACCGGGAGAACACTTCCCTAACTAAAATTCTAGCTGTCCCTAGTGCGGTCGCTGTGCGGCATGGGAAGGCTTCCACCCATTTGGAGAAAACATCTACCAAAACCAGGCAGTATTTGTATCCTCCCTGGGCGGTGGGTAGGGGCCCGATGTAGTCGATCTGAATTGACTGCCATGGTCCCTCTACCCTTCTGATGTGCACTTTCCTTTTCTGAGGGTGAGGGTTGTTGGCTGCAGACACCAAACACTCCGAGCAAAACTGCTGGACATCCTCGCTAAGTCCCAGCCACCACCCTGCCTGATCCACCCGTTGCCAGGTGGTCTCGGGTCCGGGGTGTCCAGTACCTGGACTCTCGTGGGCCAGTTGGAGGAATTCCCTTTGGTGCTGCTGCAGAACAATCCACTGATCCCCATGGAACAACATGCCTTCCTTTACAGCCACTTTAGCTGCGCCGTACGGACTCTCTACTTTCTCCCCCTTGGCTAGCAAACTCAAGACAGATCTCAGGGCAGAGTCCTGCACCTGAACCGTTTTAAGGTCAGGGGCCAATGCTACCCCTGCACTTCCTTGTGTCCTGTCTCTGCCCCTAATTGCTGCCACGGGTCCTAAATTGTACGGGTCCCAGAAACTGCCCATATGAGCACCCTCTTTAGCTAGGGTGTCTGCACGCTGGTTACCCTCCCCACGAGGTTCGACCTTTGAGTGGGCCTTTACCTTATGTATATACACTTGCCCTTCATTGCCTATAGTCCGCATGATTCTCTCCAGCAATGATTTGGTTGCTAGCGGTTTCCCGTCCGCAGATGTATACCCGCGACGGGACCAGATGGCCAGGTAGCCTGTACACGAATTGCAGGTAAACATGCTATCTGAACAAATTGTGTACGGGGTAGGGAACTCCTCGACGTGGGTCACAACGTACACCACTGCCGACAGTTCGGCATGCTGGGCGCTCATGGTGCTTGGGAGCTTAATCGCCAGGGCACTGCCTGCCCGTGGTCATAGATCCCGCAGCCCGTGAGTCGCTCGCCTGCCGACACTGTGCTGGAGCCGTCAACGTAGATTTCGCGGCCTGTGGGATGTATCCCGGCCCGGAATCCTACATCGACATCCCATACCCTTCCTATGGAACACCTATGGGCCACCCCTGAGTAGATCATGTTGGCCGCTAGTCTAGGCTTGCAAAGACCTTTCATCTTTAAGTCCATTTGGGAGAGAAGTAGGGTCCGGCGAGCAATGCGGGCACTGCTCACTGTCCCGTCTTTAATTATCCCATCTAGGAGCATTTGGGTGGATGTGTGATGGGTGAGGAGTGTAATTGGAGACCTCCCTGTAAAGATAAGGAATCTTTTTACTACCCAATGAGTGGCGAGGAGGTGTCCCTCACAGTTGGAGTATGCCTTCTCCACATCTGTAAGAACCCTGGAGGAGTAGACCATCGATCGGTCTGAGCTGGCCATGTCGCTCCTGAAGCAGCACTGCACTCGGGCTATCCCCACTAGCTGCTACCCCCAGGAAAAACTCCTCATCCCCTTCAATAGCCCTTAAAGCTGGTGTGGTTTGCAGTTTTTTTTTAATTGAGTGAACGCCTTTTATCCCAGTCCCACTCCACTCCTTTGTGAAGGAGTCAGAGTAGGGGGACTGCTGTGGCTGCGTAGTCCTCAATGAAACCCCTGAAATAACCGGTAAGCCCTAGGAAAGATCTTACTCCAATAACAGAACAAGAGGCTGGCAATTCCTGCACTGCTTCTCTCCAGGCCCTCTCGCCTGCGCGCACAGTCAGCCCCAGGAATTTTACTTCTGGCTGGCCGATCTGTGCCTTCTTTGGGTTGACTTTAAAACCCTCTTCCTTTAGCAGTCCCAGCAGTTCAGCCAGCAGTGGGCCGTGCTCCTCGGTGAATAGGAGAAGGTCATCCACATACTGTACCAACTGCTGGGGCTTGCTGAAGTGTTTTAGACAATTGGCCATGCATTGATGGAATATACTGGGGCTGTTATGAAACCCCTGGGGAAGGCAGTTCCACGTGTATTACTGGCCCTTGAAGGTAAAAACAAATTTGTACTGGTCCCATCTCTAACGGGATGGACCAAAAACCGTTTGAGATAATCCAGCACCGTGAAGGTGCACGTGGATGCCAGTATGCTTTCAGTTAAGTCGGCGACTGCAGCGACCATGGGCACGCAGGTTGGGATATTGCGGTTGAGACCCACAGTGGCTCTCCACGAATTGTCTGGTTTCCTAACCGACCAAAGTGGTGAGTTCACGTGGGTGGCTATCGGCCTCAAGACTCCCTGTGTGACTAGGGAACCCAGGGCAATCTCCAGGTCAATCTCCAGGTCTGCCTCCGCCTCCCTCGGGAAATTATACTGTTTTTGGGGCCTGGCCATGGGATCCCCACCTACGCTAACCTCGACCCCTGTTACTCTTCCACAAACATGCTTGTGGGTGGCGAATGCACTGAGATTTGCCCGCACAAACGCCTGATACTCTCTGGGGGTACTGCTTGCCAGTAACTCTAGGTCATAGCCTCCTTTTGGCTTTACCGTGCACAGGGTCCCTTTGCCTTGTATCCCCAGGATCACTGCAACTTCTTTCTCTTCCCCCGTGCACACCGCTCCCCATAGACAATGATTTTTAAGATCCACTAGGACCTTGTGGCCAATAATGAAATCTGCACCTAGGATCCCTGTTCCCTCTTTCTCCCACTTCATTAGGATACACGTCCACTTGGTGTGGAGTGCTCCTTAAGTCAATTGATAGTGGAATGGAGAACGAGCCAGCCTACTTGTTACCTGTGAACCCTACCAAGGAATACGGGACTCCGTTCGACAGAGGTAAGGTGGTTGGGTTATCCGCATAGACGAAGGTGCTGGAAGCACCAGTGTCTAGCAGATAGGTCCCTTTAACCCTCTCCACCTCCATCTCCACGCAAGGCCGTTTCCACTCCTCATATTGTAAAGGGCACAGGTGTACAGGCTGCGCTGGCTCTAGTCATGGATCAGAATTAGGTGGGGCAGATGGGGCTACAGCTACCTTCCCCGAGCCCATTATCATAATTCGGAGCGCGGCCACAATCTCATCGAAACTGCCAGAGGGATTGTGTGCCACAGGTCCAGATTTTTGGGCCGGGGCTGTTGAACCTTTTGTGGCAGGGGAATCCTTTAAGGGTGGGGATTCCTTTCCTGCCCTATCTTCCCAAGGATTTCGACAATCCTTACGCCAGTGTCCACTTTTTCTGCATCCATAGCACGTACTCTTTGAGTCGGAAGGGCTCCCCCCCCTTCCTGGTGCCATTCTCTCCTGGAATTACTGGGCCGGATCTCGTGGACCTTTCCTTTTTGTGGGGCCTCAACCGACCCTCTGCCATTCTGGTAAGCCAGGGTTAACTGTCTAACCACTGACACCTCGGTAGCGGTGGGATCTCTTGGGTCGAACCACAGCTCGGCTTTAGCCTTTACTCGTTAGCCACTAGGCTGCAAAGCCAGCGAGCTGTTGGTTCCTGATCCAGTTGTTCCTGGTCGAGATCTCCTCCACATATGCTCTCGTAGACGGGCCACAGCCTGTCTGCGAAAGCCTGTAGAGTTTTACCTGCCTGTTGCAGGGTTTTCTCGACCCGGGAAAACGGACTTCCATCATATAGGCCCAGAACCTCTAACACCTCTTCTTGGATTGCAGCGTATGTGCTCTGCCCCTTCTTGCTATCTGCAAAAAGGGCCTGGTATACCTTGCGATTCAAGGAGAAAAGCAACATTTAAGCCTGTTCGGCCTCATCGCAGCCGTTTATACTGGCTGCCTGCTTTATGTCCATAAAATGGACCGAGGGGTCACCTTGAGGGGTTAACTTTTCTAAATGCGCTACCATTGCCTGGAGCTGCTGGGTTCCATGGGGGATTACAAATTGACCCTCCAGGAGCCCTTGTCCCTGACTACCATTGCCGGCACTATACTTTTGTGTTCGGATCAGGCACATCGGCCCCGGTCCTGACACCCCTTGTATTTCCTCGGTGCCGCGCTCTCTCTGTACTGCCAGGCTTAACCTCGGTCGGGCTACAGGCGGTGGTTGGACGCCCCTTTCTGCCACTCTATCCCTCTCCCCCTCTACTCCCCCTTGCTCCTGCACGTTTCCCTTAGGAGCACTTGGGCTTATCAGGCATACCATCCCCTTAGCATTGGATAGGGCCTGGGTTAAACTTTTTATCTTGGCCTCATGGCCCGTGATCCTCCACACCAAAGCCCTTGCTACTGGCTACTTTATAGGCTGCTGCACTGCCTGTATCCTCTCCTCCTGTTCTCTCATTACTTTTGTTAGGCGGGCATTTTCCTCCCGCAGCGCTAGCTCATTCCCCTTTGCCTCTGTTACTTGGCATTGGAAATAGTCCTGCTTATTCCTGTGGGTCTCCTCTAGCTGTAGTCTGCTATGCTTTTGTTTAGTTAATTCCTCAAACATTTCCTCCCCTGCTATAGCCCTTACGGCTGAATGCCCTTCAGATTCCCGGAGCTCTGCTACTAATTTCTTGACTTTTCTATCCAGCAACTAGATCTGTCTTTGGTAGCAGACCAACCAAATAGCCTTCCTTCTCTATTGACCTTTTATGGTCCTTGCTCTCGGTCCTTGCAGCTGCGTCCACTGGACGCTCAGCCCGTAACAGGCTTATGACCCACTTTTTGGTAATATTTACTTTCTTAAATATATATGCAGAGATTCTTTCCTCCATTTTTGTTCTTTCCACGAGAACCGAGTCTATATCCTCACATCCTTTGTACCAAGCTCCTACCTGGCTCGCCATTATGCAGGGGGTGGTGGGTTTGTTAGCCTTTTCTGACCTTGACGGTTCGAATCGTCCCATTCCCTGGTTCTGGGGCTTGGAATTATTTAGGGGATGTGATAGATGTAGACAGACAACTGTTTGGTGCAAGAACAAATATTTTATTTAGAAAATAGCACACCACACTAATTTACTTAATAGCTTATAACAAAATGTACAGAAAAAGGGGGAAAATGTATACGCAATGGGTACAGAGGTTATGCAGTGGAAAAAAAAAACACTTCCCATCACTACACTAACTAAGTTAGGCTCTGAAATTGCAGAGACTATGCTCACCAAAGGATTTCTTCACAGTTTAGACCAGTTGCACACTGATTTCTCGCTCTTCAATCTTGTGGATTCTTTGGCTGGTGGCAGTGTCTTCGGTATTAGCACTGGTCGAGGTTTTGATGGTAAATAAGTTTTTTTCCTTGAGTCAGCACTGGTGATTGTTGGTTTTTCAGTGACTCCGAGGCTTCTTGTTAGGTTCTTGTTGTGTTGCTGTAACCTCGTGTGGCAAGTTAGATGTTTCAGAGCCCAAAGTCCAAGTGCTTTTCCAGAGTGTTCTCGGGTACGTTTCTTCAAAAGTGTTTCCTCAGCCCAGAAGTTACCCCACATGCTACCAGCAAGGCCCCCAATTGTACATGAGGCTGCTTAAACTTTCGCGCCAAAACTTGGGTGCACAATTGATTTTCGATGACAGCTTTTGTGCGATTTTGGCAGGCTGATCAACTTTAATGTGGTCCCTTTGTGAGAATTTTGGTGGGCTGATTGAGCATTAGCATGATACAAGATTCCCAAAGAGGTTTATGGGGTTTTCGAATGGTGCTGTTAGAATGTAATCAGGTCTTGATACTGTCCCTTGTCTGTTTTGCTGATGCCAGGGTTTTTCTGTATAGCCGTTTTAAGAACTATTAAAATATGTATGTATCTGGGTCCCCGGTAAGTGGGCTTTTGTTAGACTGCTAATGTCTCCCTGTGGCCTGCCTCCCAGGTGGGTTAGCAGCCCTATAAGAATCCCATTTCCCTATGCAGACCCAGCATACAGGCCCTAGTTTAGTCCTAATAGTGAGATATTTCTGTCCACATTTCTCTTCCAAAAGTCTAACACAGTTCCCTTTTAAATTCAAGACACATGTCCATTGAGTAGGGGGGGTCCCAGAATTTTGTGAATCCTGCAGTTGATACCGCTGAGGAATGGATTATTTTTTTTTTAAGGACAACATCGTGACCACACCCAGCACTCCCAGTTATTTTTATAGCATGGGGTTAAGTTCAGGAGTAAAATTCACATCACCAACCATGTGCCATAACCCCAACTTCAGCACCAGTGTGACATTTAGATTTCTCATCCCAATCATCCTGATTGCTTGTGAATGAGTTTGTGTTAGACCAGTTTTTTTTTCTGAAATTGTCAGGAGGAATTTCACAGCCTTGGTGCCAAATTAGGGGCATTTTGTGCTGTTGGTGAACCCCATTAGAAATGGTTTGATATTGATGAGGGGAAGACTTGTATTTGTCAAGTTTGGGCTGAATTTGAATCCAGGCCTGAGGTGAACGGATAGCATGGAACTGAATGTGTCCCAAGGCCTATTTTCTTTTTTTTTTTGTAACTCAAGTGGGAAACATCGTGCTCAATTTTGGCCAGGGGTTGCTCATTTTTTTGGAGTAACTTGGTTTTTCTGGCGTAACTTAAAAAATCCCCACTTTCCCCAATCAATTTGCACCAGCGTAACTGAGTTAATTACGATTTTTAAAGTTTTTTTCTCAAAACGGGGCAATACCAGCCACCGACGCCAATTCTGCCTATTTAGGCAACTTTGGCTAGTTAATAGTTACTCCAAATCTACTTAGGCCAGCATATGTGGACACTTCAGAAAACCTTTGCGGAAAGTTAAAGAAATCGGTACAGGTAGGTACATCGGAGGCCATTCGGCCTGGGATAGGGGCGGGAAGCGGCGAGGACCAGCCTGCACCTAAACCACCAAGCCGTACAAACCACCTAGCCTTGCAAACAAAAAATAATAAGAATTCAATAAGAAATAAAAAATTGAAGTAAGTCCTACCTTCATTTTCAAACTCAGCCCGGGAAGGCAGTGGGGCGGCCGGGGCAGGAGGCTACTTGGCCTGGGATAGGGACGGAAGCGATCGGCATTGGGATTCAACACAGCATCTGTATTCCACAGAAAGAGAGAGAGAGAGAGGCTGGGCTGCGGGGGGGGGGGGGGAGGAGGAGGAGGAGCTGGAGAGCGAGTGAACGCAGCATTTGTGGAGAGAGAGAGAGAGAGAGAGAGAGAGAGAGAGAGAGGCTGGGCTGCAAATGAACGGGGGAGGAGGAGAGCGAGCGAATGCGGCATCTGTGGGGAGAGAGAGGCTGGGCCGATTGCCAGATTTCGGCACCACTGCGCATGCGCGGACATTGTGACCCGACTCCAGTGTGCATGTGCAGACGTCCCGGCACTGGCTCCACACCCGACTCGATTGACCACGCTGCGCGACGATCGGGAAGAGGCCGGACAGCGGCCAAAGTGGGACGAGGTTTCGCGGCGCACTTGGCCACGGAGAAAAGTGCCGCAACTCGGGTGGAGTGCGCCGAAAAACGGCATGGGCCAAAATTGAGCCCTGTAGTCTCCCAGCCTTTGAAGCAAAGAGCAGATATTCCCTTGGTGTACAGTACTTTGTGGTAAATCTAATGCTATCCAGTTGTATAATGGCAGGACTATTCTATCATGCAGTATTCTGTTGCTACGGTAATTTAAACTGTGTTTCTGCTGACCTATCCCTTTAACACCAGAAAGTCTAAATCTTGCAAGTAAACACAGCCTGAGTTCGATGAGTTTAGTTGGTCAATGAGTTATTTGGTCAGGCAACTTCGCAGATTGGAATGTGTTCATCAGTTTGCAGCTCAGAAGCACCTCGCTCTTTTAAGATTATTTTGCAGTTCTAAGTGCATCATCATCATAGACCCTCGAAATTGTGGAAGACTTGCTTCAACTCCAAAAGTGAGTTCTCAGGTGACTGAACAGTCCAATACGGGAATTACAGTCTCTGTCGCAGGTGGGACAGGCAGTCATTGGAGGAAAGGGTGGGTCGGGAGTCTGGTTTGCTGCACGCTCCTTCTGTTACCTGCACTTGTTTTCTGCATGCTCTCGGCGACGGGACTCAAGGTGCTCAGCGCCCTCCCGGATGCTCTTATTCACTTAGGGCGGTCTTTGGCCAGGGACTCCCAGGTGTCGGTGGGGATGTTGCACTTTAACAAGGAGACTTTGAGGGTGTCCTTGAAACGTTTCCTCTGCCCACCTGGGGCTCACTTGACGTGTAGGTGTTCCAAGTAGAGCGCTTGCTTTGGGAGTCTTGTGTCAGGCATGCGGACAATGGGCCCGCCCAACGGAGCTGGTCGAGTGCAGTCAGTGCTTTGATGCTGGGGATGTTGGCCTGATCGAGAACACTGAAGTTAGTGCATCTATCCTCCCAGGGGATTTGCAGGATCTTGCGGAGGCATCGTTGGTGGTATTTCTCCAGCACTGTCCCCCAAGTCAAGATCCACGGTGCGGTCCTGGACAACATGGACCACTTTCCATACCTCGGGAGCCTATTATCAGCAAGGGCAAACATTGACGACGAGGTTCAGCACCGCTTCCAGTGTGCCAGCGCAGCCTTCGGCCGCCTAAAGAAGAGTGTGTTCAAAGATCAGACCTTCAAATCTGGCACCAAGCTTATGGTCCACAGGGCTGTCGTGATACCTGCCCTCCTGTATGGCTCAGAGACATGGACCATATACAGTAGTGCAGTGTCTGTGATGTGATACCTGTAGGTGCTGATGTACTGATTTTAATATTCGTGGCTCTTCCATGGATTTGCTTGGATTCAACCATGATCTTCTAGAAGGGTTGAGCAGGCTCGAGGGACAGAATAGCCTACTCCTGCTCCTATTTCCTGTGTTCCTGTTAAGAGGAATAAAGAATTGTTTTGAGGATAGAACTGTTGGACCATGTAACAGAAAGTATTATTTTTCTGGTGCGGTGGAACTGTGTCCTGTTCGGGCTGCAAAGTTTAATGAAGTAAACTGAGTTAAAAAGAGTTTAATTATCTGGTCAAAAGAATTTGCAAAATGGGAAGTTGCTGCACCAACAGAGAAGCACACAGCATTTTAACATTGCTTTGTATCTAACAAATTGTAACCTTCATAATGTGCACACTGACAATTTTAGTATATTGGTAGGTCTACCATGGCATTACTTATGAGTTGGAGGTTACATGACTTTATAATATACTGGTGCTATGCTATTTCTTGCACCGTCAAGGTTACTGATTTATGGTGACCGAATAAGTGTGTTTTTGTTGCGTGGCATTCTGGGTTTCTGTAAAATTATAAATCGGTGACCTTGGCAATTGTATATTCCTTTGCTTATGTATTCAAATTTATATATCTTTTTTGACAGGTTCCAGGTAGGTAAGTGCCATTTAACAGCACTGAAGAAGGGGGAGGAACATTGTGAAGTTTAGTAGCACTAGGAATGATTCTGGGGTTTAGTCGAACTGCAATGAGGAGTCAAGGCTTTTGCACCACTGCTGGGGGGGAACTTAGAATTTTAGAAAATTGGGGTGGAATGTGCGATTTGGCTTACTGTGGTCTGGCAGCAGTGGAGGTTGGGGAAAGCCCAGTGCCTGGTACTAGGGAAGGGGATTTCAGAGCATGTACAAGTGAGGTCAGAACCTAAAGGAGGGGCAAATATAAAGATTCCACACTTTCTCTCGACAATGGTAAAAACAAAATGTCTGGGCTCTTAAGAATGACCTTGCAAAGAGTTGAAAAATCATTCTTTATGTTGTTTTGATCCAGAAAAAGTACTTTGGAACAAAATGCAAGACTGTTGATTGTGCAGTGACTGCAGATGTGGAGAAGTTGTGCCACAAGCTACGGTCGATTACGATGAACAGGAGAAAAGGGTTGGGTGATATGCGATGTACTCTTGCATCTGGCCAAAGCAACCAATAGGTGAAGTGCAGAATTGTTTGTATTTGGAGTTTACTGCCCGTGCTACTAGATGTACCACTGGTCAGAGTTTGTCTGGAATATCCTAGTTGGACAGGCGTGAAAGAAGCACTTTTCAGTCTCCGTACATCAGGTTTTAATAGGGAATGATTTAGATACATCAAAGGAAAGAGGACAGAGCAAGAAAAGGGAGCACAAATTATATTAGCTAAATAATTAGCTGCAGCAATCTCTTAATAGTTTACCGTAGAGTCATAGGGCCCAAGTTTCGAGCCGCGTCTAGAACGGCGCAGTCCCGACCTGGACGCCCGTTTTTCGCGCCACAAAGTGCGCCGAAAAAAACCCTCCAGATTCTCCACCCCCCTGCAGGTCTTCTGGCCCGCAGCGCAGCAGGAGCTGTAGGGGGCGGAGCCAGGTCCCTGCGCTGAAAACAGTGCCGGGACCTCTGCACGTGCACGGTACAGTGGGCGCGCAAGTGCAGGAGCTCCAGGCGCCCGAAACTGTGTGGGAGGTGCCCGAAGCACGCAGCCCCTAGCCCTGGCCGAATGGCCTCACTGGAGCTGCGTGAATAAGGCTCCTCCTACGGCCAGCTCCTGCTTCCTCCCGACCCGACTCAACTCCCGCTTCCCGCCCCCTGCCTCCAGACTGGACCGGACCCGACTCCCGCTTCCCCCGGACCCGACTCCCGCTTCCCCCCCGCCCCCCCCGGACCCCGGACCCGACCCGACTCCCGCTTCCCCCCCCTGCCCCGGACTGGATCCGACCTGCCCTCCCTCCCCCCGACCTGACATCCCTCCCCCCGACCCGACCTCCCTCTCCCTCCCTCCCCCCGAACCGAACCGACCTCCCTCCCACCACCACCCCCCGACCTGACCCAACGCCACCTAGCTGTAATTCTGGTGCTGGGGACGAGCCCTGCCCGAAGACTCGGGCCCGGCCCGTTCAGCCTCCCTCCCCCTTCTCCTTCACCCCCCCCATCTCCTTCTCCTTCACCCCCCCATCTCCTTCTCCTTCACCCCCCCATCTCCTTCTCCTTCACCCCCCCATCTCCTTCTCCTTCACCCCCCCATCTCCTTCTCCTTCACCCCCCATCTCCTTCTCCTTCCCCCCCCCATCCCACCCCCCCATCTCCTTCTCCTTCACCCCCCCATCTCCTTCTCCTTCACCCCCCCATCTCCTTCTCCTTCACCCCCCCATCTCCTTCACCCCCCCATCTCCTTCACCCCCCATCTCCTTCACCCCCCCATCTCCTTCACCCCCCCATCTCCTTCACCCCCCCATCTCCTTCACCCCCCCATCTCCTTCACCCCCCCATCTCCTTCACCCCCCATCTCCTTCACCCCCCATCTCCTTCACCCCCACATCTCCTTCACCCCCCCATCTCCTTCACCCCCCCATCTCCTTCACCCCCCCATCTCCTTCACCCCCCCATCTCCTTCACCCCCCCATCTCCTTCACCCCCCCATCTCCTTC